>NC_140503.1:191542533-192280033 GCF_964339955.1 Pipistrellus hanaki
GGACTCAGTGAGTAGATAAACCTAGTGTTGTCCCTGGCACATTGCCCTTCACAATTGATTGTGATTTCACAAGGGAAACACAGAGATACTTTAATGCAAAGTCTGCCCTATAAAAACAGGGTAGCCAAATTTTGTGAACATATCATTCTTTTCTAACTAGTAGGACTGAGTAAGCACAATTCATCGTGGTGGAGGGAAACAGATGAACAAAAATAAGTAGATAAACTATATAGTATGCTAGAGAAAACAAACGCTCTGGAAAAACATCAAAGAGATAGTTTGAATTTCTGGGACTGAAGGTGTGTATGTGTGTGTGTGTGTTTGTGTGTGAGGGAATTTGATTCTCAAAAGACTGGTCTTTCAAAACCTCACTGTGAAGGTTTTTCTTGAGGAAAGAATTGAAGAAGGTGAATGAGTCACCTATGTGGACTTCTGGGATACAATGTCAAGCAAAGAGGGTTACATAATTTATTGAGAGCACTTTAAAATGAAAGTGAGGTTTTTTGTTTAAAAAGCATAAAGTAAGCCTTTCCTTTTCTCTAATGATGTGTCTTAACTTGCCATAGATTTTTTACTTGCTATATAATGTCACGGTCCTTTGGGCATGAAATACCTCTTATATAAGTGCTGACCCTCACAAACCCCTGCAGTCCAATCACTGACTCTTTTCTATCCACATCACGGGAATGAAGGGTGGCAGCGGTTGTTGGGTGGCATAGAGGAGTGGATGCTTCAGAATCTATTCCCAGCAGACAGGCAGGGACAATAGAATGGACCCCACATAACCCAAAATACCAGTGAATAACATATGCACCGTGTTTCCATTGCACTTTATTTATAGGACACAGATTCAGATATAAAATGAATGGTGATTTCAGAAGGGTGACTGTACACATTAAACACAGGGCAGGGGCCCCCTTCTGAATGTGAAGCTCTATGGGTGCATTGAACCACACCGTAAAGCCAACCCTAGGTATAGGTATAGGAAGCATTGAGTATAAAAATCATGAAGTGAGACTGCCAGAGTGAGCAAAGGGGAGAGTAGTAGGTAAACAATTTAAAATGTAAGAAGGCTTCTGATTATGCAAGGCCTTGTTGTCATTCTTAACACTTTGAATATTATTCTGAGTGAAACAGATAGTGAGAATTGATGACATGTTGGTCTGGATTATAGTGGTAAGAAGTGATCTGTTTCTACATATATTTTGAAACTAGAGACCTCAGATTTTGCTGACTATTTGCATGTGGAGTACAAAATAAAGAGGTTATTCAGGGATAAATTTAAGGTTCGTTTGTTTTTCCCTTGAGGAATAATGGAGTTGCTATTCATTCAGTTTAAGCAGACCATGGAAGGGGCCTGTTTTGGAATGGAAGGGGATGGAATCAGATATTTGGTTTTAGACATATTGAATTTGGGAAGCTTGTCAGTGATTCAAGTAGAGACAAAATTTTTGTTAAATAGATAAATCATTAATCCACTGTTGGACATTTGAGTGTAGAAATGAAAGCAGAAAT
The DNA here is from genome assembly GCF_964339955.1 of Pipistrellus hanaki. Lineage (NCBI taxonomy): Eukaryota > Metazoa > Chordata > Mammalia > Chiroptera > Vespertilionidae > Pipistrellus > Pipistrellus hanaki. Next base: position 191,544,049 of record NC_140503.1, read on the forward strand.
CTGTGTGGGAAATATAAGTTTGGAAACTACCTGCATTAGTGTATGTATGCCTTTTAAAATATGAAATTGAATGATTTCAGGAAGGAAGTGACATCAGAGGCGGCACTAGGACCAGGACCTGGGCTACTCCATTACTAAATGATCAGGAAGATAAGAAGAGACAAGGGAAGCACCAATGAGGGTGATGGGTAAAGGAGACTATAGTAGTTTCCTTGTAGCCCATTGAAGAAAGTGTTTCTAGGGAAAAGGAGCAATCAGCTGGCTTAAATACTCCTGATAAGGGCTTCAAAAACTTAGACTTGCCTACTGGCCTAAGCAGCCTAAGTGACATTAACATACTTATCAAGGGCACTATCTGTGCAAGTTGGGAGAAAGCACCAATAAGAACGTCAGGGAAGAACAGAGAATAAAAAAGGAGACAGTTGAAAGAAGAGTTGGTTTGTTAAGAAATGAAGCAGAGAATGGGCAGTAGCTGGCAGAGAATGGTGCCGAGGTTGTGTTCTCATTTAGCAAGAACTCGGTTTGACATCTGATAGCACCACAAGTACCTGTGGGCCAGTGGCCTGCCTTACAGTTTGTACACATCACCTGGCACTAATTCCAAACTGCAGTTTAAGTGAGATTTAAAGCCTGGTGCCTTCCCTGGAGAGATGAAGGCAGAAAAGTGGGCAGGGGCAGGTAGTGCAAGGCACCCAACTGTGTGACCATATTTCGATGGTTTTAATTTTATCTTCATGCACTTCGAAAGCTGTTTTTCCGAGTAGAATTCTATTTAGAAATATAACACCATATGTCACAGAAGTGGTATTTTTATATTACAATGTATAAATTCCAATAATATTGGCTATGCTTTTATCAGCCTGTTTATAATATCATATATTATAGAGATAACACACAGTGAAAACCATGTAGGTAATACCATTCAAGCCAGCAAGTCAATCACCACCTGTTAGTGGTGCTTTTAGAAGCTGTTCATTCCCCTTCTCCAGGAAAACAACAACATTGGGAGTGGGGTGGGGACTGAGCTCTGTACAGATCAAGGGTTCCTTGCAAGTGATCTGGTGGCTCAGTGATCCTGTATGTCAAGTTTTAGAAAAATTCTTTGCAGAAGCTCATTTAATCTCTACCAAAAGGGCATGGGGTCTAACATGGTAGGCATAAGGACATGGTGCTTAGAGTAATACAACTGAGTCATGATGGAGGGTAGAACCAAAAATTCGTCTTATTTCAATGTAATTTGAGGACATTGTAAAGTACTTGAATATAAGAATCAAAAACTATATTTCAGCAGACCTGTACAAGTTCTGAGTTTATATTTAATCAGTGGGGAAATACAGAGTTTATTTTAACCAATTTGTGAAGAGTTTCTAATAGGAAGTAGCATTTAAGTTATACAGGAAAGGTTATATTTTAGTAATGTTGAGTGTTTAATATACATTTAGAATGAAAAGCAAAAGTCATACGGGCGCATCCTTGTTATTGCATATTTTAGCAAAACCTGTTTAAATAGTCACGTTGCTTCCAACAAGCCAGTTCATCTCTCTTTGCCTCAATTTCCACACTTGGAAAGTGATGAATCAGATTAGACAATCCCTAAAATATTTTTTACCTCTCATTTTTTAAAAATATATAAGATTACTTTGAAGATGAGGGCTTTGGATAATATAAGCTATACTTTGAGGAAGGTGAGGAGACTGGATTTGGTGTATAAATCAATATATGGCTATATTAGAACTATTATATAAAAAAGTGCTTTTATAACTTAAAGATTGATGTGAGAGAATATAAACAATAAAGAAAGACACTAGTTAATTTAGAGAGTATCATGGAGTCTAAAGCTGGAAAAATAAACTGTAGTTAAAACAATATACTGGTAAAAGAACTAAACCTGGAGCCTGAATTTGATCAAATAACTTATCTTGAGTAAAGGTTAATAAGAAATGTATTGGTATCATATATTACTTCTAAAAATCCTTGCAATAATGAGGAAAAATAAGAAATTCAAATGGAACTGACGAGTTCTAACTCAGTGTGTTTCATTTTAAATACAAATGTAATGGTGTTCATTTCAAGCAAATATACACACTGTTCTTTAAACCCTATTTAAATAACCATAAAACCAATAAAGAAACTAAGGTGAGACATAGGTGTGATTTGCAGTTTTCTGTTTATTGAGCTACCCAGTAAGGATATTTCTATTATGATTTGAAGCCTATTTTCTTCACACTTTTCATGAAGAAGTGATCCCTAGATTTAACACTTGACTTCCTTGCTTGTTTGACCTTTGGGAAGGAATTCTGACTGAACAGTTTGGGATAAAATAGGTGTATGTGATTCAAAACTCCTAAATCCATTTTAGGTGTAACTTCCCAGAAAGTGTGCATTCTCATTGTTGTTCGTTTTTTGTTTGTTTGCTTGTTTTGTTTGTGTTTGTTTTTTGTTTGTTTTTGTTTTTAAGCTTATCAGTACAACTTCTAGTCTCATGACTTGCCTTGAATTTGACCATTTGCCTTGTTTGGGTAGCTTAACTATGTTATAGTCATGGGTGAAGTGATTAGCAAGTGTCCTTAAACAGAGCTACAGCTGCATTCACCAAATAACCTTATTAATAAAGGAATATTTTACCTTCATTTGTCTAAATTCTACAACTCCCAACTGTTGCAATATCAGTCAGAAAAAAAGAAATGTGATGATCACAAACCTCAGCACAGGTTGAGGTTTGTGATCAATATCTAGTGCGGAGTGAACTTTGTGGTATATCCACCGCTTAAATTAAATGGGTCCACTGGGGTCTCAAATACCAACGCAGGACCCAGTAGGCTTTGCTGCAAAGACAAAAAGCACATACTCAACTCGGCTCAACTGTGTTTTTTTTTATCTGAAATGCTCTGCTCAACCCTAAATTCCCTTTTGCCTCAGCTCACCAGCATGACACAGAAACAGAAGCGGTGAGGAAGGACATCTGAAAATGACAGCGCTGTTGCTTTTCTGTCTGTGATAGCTCTGTTACCAATGATCTCTTTCTACACCTGTTATTCATAGAACTAGATTTCTCCTTCAGTCGCAGTGCCCCAAAGGCTGGTCATGGGCTCAGGCTGAGCGCCTGGGTTTTCCAAGCAGCAGTTCAGAGTAACAGCGCATTTCAGAGGGGTGCCTAACTTTGGGAAGGGTCAAAGGAAGGTTCCTTAAGGATATTTGCAGGGCCGGATGCAGCAGAGATCTCCCTTCTCTGTGGACAGCATGGAAAGAGAAATGAAATCGGTTCTTTGTAGAGGCAACCAGGGATTGAGAAATAATGAAATAATGAAATGAAGGGAGTTGATGCAGAAATAGGTTTAAGCTGGGTCCCAGGTGGGTCGCCGACCTCCTCTGCTGGAGATACTGACGACCCCTGAGCCAAGCAGCACATCTATTTATTCTCCAATCCACAAGGGGTTTTCACCAGAAAACAAGGAGTTTGGGGGGGTGGGGGGGGCAGGTCCCACCCACTCCTTCCTCCCCGACAAACACAAGTCAGGAACTAAGAACACATCTCAGCACTCCCAGGGCGGGAGTGCAACTGACATGACTCCACCAATATCCCAGGCCCAGCCAACAACAATCTAGAATGTCCAGGTGTCTTCCCAAGGGGCCCCCTACAATATTTACACCCATATCTATTGTAATTTATAAGATAGAATTTGGGAGTTGGCTTTTCAGGAAGGAAATCTGATACAATGTATGGCATGATCCTGAAATCTAGAGGCACCCACACTGGCTGGAGTAAAGAGACATACAGGAAGCATGGCACAAGACGAGGTTTGAGCAGTGATGAAGTGAGGTCTCGCAGACCATGTTGAAGCTAGCAGGTGTCACTGCTGGTGAAAGCTGCAAATGTTTGGAAATCAGTCTTTATTTTGAGGGAAAAGTGTTAATAGATAAAACCATTATAAATTCATTTTGAGGGACAGAGATCATTTCTGAAAGCTCCAATATTCCTTCCTTCTTGGTTTGCAATGCGGTGCAATTTTAAATAGCTTTCTTTGACTAGATTGATGGCACATCATCATTTATAAAAGGCTGATCTGTGACAGAGGCTTCTAATATTTAAATAATGAATTTTAGTGACCTGTGAATTTAATACAAAAAGTGGTGCTCTACCATTGCAACACAGTACAGTATTATGATCTAGTTTGAAATGTTCAGTATCATTATGCCTTTAAAATGTTCTTAGGAATTAGGTTGATTATATGTGAGCATTCGCCGAGTGAGTCCAAGAATGTAAATGATTTCTCAGATGGCTGACTCCACCTTGAGTGATTTCAAAAAATAGACCACAGGAGAGCGATGAGAAGTTTAAAGTTTCCCAGGCTTTCTAGGCAGCTGCCATTCTAGTTTAGGTTCTTTGTATAATGGGCACTTAAAGTAACTTCCTTCCACTGCCTTAATGGTCCAAGCTGATGTGCAATGTCTCTCTAGCCTCCCCATCATTCTAAACATACAGCATAGCCCCCTCTTGGATTCAGAAGTTGCCACTTGTCTCCATTATATTCCCCATCAGAAGGCAACTGTGGACAACGTAGCACTTCTTCATAGAAATATTTGAATTGAGTTTCCTTTGAGAACACATATGTGATCAACTGAATAAGACAAAGAACAAAATTTTGCTTTTTAATATACCTATGCAAGCCATTTGTACTGCATCTTGAGTATCTTTTATTTATATCAATTCAGATCCTCACTGCTAGCAAGGTTGTACACTTTCACTTCATGAACACAATGATAAACACAGAGCCCACACCATCCCCCTTGTTTTTTCTCATTATTCAGTACTTCTGGTATATGGAGACAAAGTTTTATAGTCTGCTCTGCATGAAAGTGAATTATGGTACATCCGCTTCATTAGCATATGGTCTTAATTTTGGGCCTTAGTATCAAAATGTAAATGCCTCACAGCCTTTTCTTGAACCAATAACTTCTCTCTGCCGTTGTTATTTTCTTGTGCTCATAAAAAGAAAAAGAAAATCCTTGTGCTAAAATAGCACTGCATAGACCAAGAAACAGTTATTTTATATTTAATTTCAGCTGAAAAATTCCAATCTCAATACTCATGTCCTTGAATGCCTTTTATTATTTTCCAAAGCAGCATCTTTGGCAAGAACTTGAAACTTACACATCTTGATGGTTTTAAATAAGTACTAATATGAATATTAATGGATGATTCACATAACATCCTCAAATAACTGTTCCACCGTTTTGGTTTTCTAAGACAGATTCTGACTTGACACTGATACAATACTATCTCTTGAACTCTGCTTGTTTGCAGAGATTAGTCAGCTCTAATATGGGAGCCTATTGTAATACTTAAGACCATAATCTGTGGTTCCTCCCCATAGCTCACTTCCAAATGCCAAGAAATACATCTCTAGCTGTGAGTCATTATTCAACTCCCTCCTACCACACATCTGTGAGCAGTGCTGTCTTAAGTTTTCCTTTGCATGTTTCTCAATGCAATACTTGGTGACAGGATGTTTTCGGTCAGGATTGGTCACCTTACTGAACATACATAGAAGAGAGGAACTTTTAAATACAGACAATGGATCACTCCTCTTTTCAGGTCACTTCCTGTGAACTGTCATGTGATCACATGTGTTGTTCTGCTGGAAGTAACTCTGTGCTATCATTAGACAGGTCTCTGGTTTACTGACTATTCTATGTATACTTCTCCTTACTGGACTTAGCTTTTACTGTGACCCATCCCTAACATGACTTCTTTATAATGACCTCTTTGCAATATCTCCCAATTCAACATTTAATTCAAGATATAATTTAGGAATCAATACTCTAGATAGGTTTTCCTTACTTTATTATAACTCACATTATTTGGTTTATCTGATATTTGCAAGTTATTTGACTATAAAACACAAATAATTGTATTTACTTTATTTGGGGGTATTTACTACTTGTTTGGAGTTTACTAATCAGTTTGCATAATGAATCCATGGATGTTTTAAGAAAGAAAACAAACTAAATTTATCCCCCTTATGGATAATCTTATTTCAATCAGTTACCATTGGTTCATTGGATATTCAGTATTTGATTAGGTTTTTATACAATACTAATAGAGAGTTAATGTTTTGAGAATCATTTATTTATCCTCCTAGCCTCGGAATTTACTTAAGCAATGTAAAAATGGGTTATTGAGGGTTACTCCTATGTTAGAGAAAAGTTCAAATGGTGACTAATGCTACTTTTAGGGGCCAGGCCATTTTTAAAGAGTTACAAACCAGCCAGAAGCCTTTCCACAGAGATGTGTAAATTTTGAGAAGACATACTGACCTTTAAAAAGTGATCTCCACCTCCTTGTCAACTCCTTGAAAATTGTTTTTCTTAGAAATGTGTAACACACACACACATATACACGCACATGCACACGAAGGCATGTACTATAGATAATGATTACTGCAGTTTCTTCAACAGTAATGGAAATTCAGATAGTTTGCATGAAAAAATATTTCGCAGTATAATATTTGGATAAAAGTGATTTTTGTAAATATTTCAAATATTATTTTGTCAGTTTCCATTCTATAGGACTTTAAAGGACTCTTTCTTCCTAGTTGCAACAATCTAAATAAAGACAAAAACCTAGATTCTAGTCTTAAAAGGGATCTCTAGAATTTGCCTAGCCTCCATTCAGTTTATAGTTTGGGACATCTGTGCAAGTCATATAAGAAAATATCAAAAGATGCCGAAACTGGTTTGGCTCAGTGGTAGAGCTTTGGTCTGCAGACTGAAAGGTCCCAGGTTCGATTCCGGTCAAGGGCATGTACATTGGTTGCGGGCACATCACTGGAAGGGGGTATGCAGGAGGCACCTGATTGATGTTTCTCTCTCATCAACGTTTCTAGCTCTCTATCCCTCTCTCCTCCTCTCTGTAAAAAATCAATAATATATATATATATATATATATATATATATATATATACACATATATATATAATATCAAAAGATACAAAAGGGAAAATATTGGCCTTCAAATGACTAAGGTGGCAATGAGAAAATACTGAATGGCCAGATTATTATGATCTCTGAACGCATAATAATCAGGCGACTCAGTATGTATCCTATATAACAAAAGGCTAATATGCAAATTGTTCTCTCAACCAGGAGTTCGACCAGCAGGCCGGCCGGCTAACCACCCATGTCCCCTCCCCCTGGCCAGGCTGGCCAGACCCCACCCATGCATGAATTCATGCACGGGGCCTCTAATATATACTGAGTGGCCAGATTATTATGTGTTCAGTGATTATAATAATCTGGCCACTCAATGTATATATAGTAAAAAAAGTATAAAGATCAACTAATACATATGCATATCCTAATAATTTCATCTTAATATCCCTAAACATAATAAGGCAAACATGAACATGAACATATGTGTCATAATCAAATCGGTGCTTTTCATTGTTCAAGAATTACTTTTTGTGACAGTCTGAGTTTGCAGCTTTGGAGGAAGATTCTAGTATACTGCTTGAAGGAAGCTGTCCCTTTAATTCACACCAGATGGCACTATGGAACTTTTCCATCTCCTTAGGAGGCCAAGCAAAAATAAAGGAGATGAAATACAGTGAAAAACTGTTGTTGAGTGAATGTGTCTCTCACTTCTATTTCCTAAGGTCATCTGGCATCGCTGTTTAATACAGAACACAGGAATATGCCTAACTGGCTTCCCCTTAGCAACTCTGTAAGCACAGTTCAGTATATGCATATTAATCAGTTTTCCTAACAATTACAGAAAGACCAAAGTTTAACTGATTTCCTGGGAAGTAGTTATTATCTAATGCATTTATTTTTCTCTATTTCATAGACCTTGTGGACATCCATCAACAAGGTCTAACCACTAATACTTTTTCTATGTTCCCATTCCTAGTATTGTGCTTACATAGCTCAATTGGCATTGATTAGACTATGTGTTAATTTTCAAGTTGCACCAACATATTTCAGTTATTTATTTCAGTGCAAAGGATATGCAGATAAATTAAGACTATGTAGAATTATAACTTAATTCCATTTATTCATCTTATATTTTAATAATTTTTATTTCTTTGTTTTCCTGTTAGTTTTTTACAGTGACAGTGATACAGTATTTGGTTTTCTGTTGTATTGGAAAAAGCACTCTAAGTTATGGTTTTTAGGAATGATGGAACAAAATTAATATCAAAAAGACATTTTCTTCTGTTCTATTTCCCCTTTTTTTTTTTACTTTACAGTTTCTCTTTTATTTTTTTTCAAAAAGAAACAACTCTGAAGATAATGGTTTAAAAACCAATTTTGAGTGTTGTGTTATGCATTTAAATGTAAATATTTAATTAGAAACATATTTTATGTACAAAAGCAAGTAATATACATTCCACTTTTCTTTAATTCGGTTTTGTCCTGATATTTATGCAAAAGTCTACCAACTTCAGGTTTTTAAAATGCTACCAAAATGAGTGTATTTTTAAGAAATACCTTAGTATAAAAAAATACCTTAGTAAAGTTTAAGGCTCAAATATAATTTTTAAGATATCATTTTTATAATTAGTATAGAATAACATTGTGCATTGCTTTAGAAATGCAATAAATTACAAGAGAATATCCTAAGCCACTAATCTAAGATAGATATATTAAAACAACCTTGCCATCATCAAATCCATAATTATATACAGTATTAATCAAGTAATAAAACATGTCAAATATGTATCCATTCACATCTAGTAGAATCTAAGCAACACAAATATGTTTAACTTTTACTTATGTGCCTTAAAAAAGTCAAAGCTATAAACATCTGTAAGCCATAGAGAAAGAGACATGATAAATTTGACAATCTATAAATAGAGCTCTGTAATGAGAGCTGTTTAACATAAAGGAAAAAGGCATACGTTTATATGGTTGTTTTGGTAGAATTGACTAAAGGTTACATGAGAAATAAGTTAATGGACTGAAGTTTATAGCTCTGTGTATAACTGTCAAATCTTTCTGTAAATTACCTTTCTCTTCTGCTGGCTAGAATGCACAAAATCCAATAAACTGTTAATAAAAATGGAAAGGTCATATGTAAATATCAAAGATCTTGAAAATGAACCAGAAAAGATGATAGTTTGCAGAAAAAATATCATTTCATATTCTGTTTCATTGTATTCTATGTATGATTTGGGTTACAAAGTGTGTTTCCAAGAAATAAAAAAAAAAAATAGTAGGAAAAGTTTCTATTAAAAAAAGATTTGTTTCCCATTTGAAAAGAGGAGTTTGAACACTAATTGGCTGTTGGTTTCTGCAACTTCAGAAGAATTGCAAACAATTAAACGCTTTTATATTTTCTCTGATTAAGCAAACTCTTAATAGGGCCTGGCGGAATTTATTCCAGAAACACTGAGAGAGCACAATCTGTGGAGGGTGTGTGGATGTGATGGAAGGCTCCTTGCTTAAGGCCTAAGAGGCTCATCCTCTGTCTGCAGGCAGACACCTCACAATGCAGCATTTGCTGGCCTGGTCTCAAGCTTGCAAAGAATCTGGGCCCTGGGAGAGCTGGTACAACAGACACTACCTACTCTTCTCTGTTGTAGGGAGCAGCTATAGGGTCAAGCTTTGGATTGACCTGTGGCAGGGCCACAAACAAGTCCCAGCTTGGAGGGCAGAGTCCTACTAGCATAATTAAGCTTGACCTTATAGTCCCCCCTGGTTCCTTCCTAGGTAGCTAATGGGCTGTGGGAGGTGCAGCAAGTGCTGCCAAACAAGTGAAACTGGCAAGAACAATGGAAACATGTTGACCGTTTCCCTTGTTTTGCTTTGTGTGATCTGACTAGAAAATAATGCTTCGGCTTGCAGGCTGGGTCACTGTGTCCTCATCCAGGCACAAGTGAACCTACCTGGCCCCAACTGCATTCTCTTTTCTCTCTCCTTTAATCAGTCACCACCCGTCCTCAGGTTCACCCCTGGCTGTGCTGGATGCGTGGTTCACTCTGTCCTGCTCCATCTATCCATAGACAGCATAGTCTTTGTAAAGCCAATTTTAAAGTTGTAACTTCATAAATGGAGTTAGGCTTCAGAAGAATCTGAGTTTGAGCACATGCTGATTTAAAAATACATATATTTTTATTGACTTCAGAGAGGAAGGGAGAGGGAGAGAGAGATGGAAACATCAATGATGAGAGGAAATCATTGATTGGCTGCCTCCTGTATGCCTCACACTGGGGGTAGAGTTCACAACCTGGGCAGGTGCCCTGACTGGGGATTGAACCTCTGGTTCATTGGTTGGCGCTCAACCACTGAGTTAGGTAAGCCAGGCAAGTACCTGCTGCTTTTGATGAAGCTGTGCATGGTGCCTCTTGCTCTTCTAAGTCTGTATTTCAAGGGCTTTTGTGGTGCCTGGAAAAAAAAATGATTGGGCAGAAGGGCAAACCATAGGTTTAGTCCCTGGATAGGTCCTTGGAAAAACAAATTTATCTTTTCTTCTTTTTTTTTTATTGGAAGAAACTGTATGGACTTTAGATAAAAGAATCTAGTGAGCTATACAAACAGAAGCACACGCCATCACTACAAAATATTTAATTAACAAGTGTGTATCTGATATTAGTATATTAACTAACTATTGAACAACTTCTTGTTCTATCATCTTGTTTAATCTTTAAATGACATTCTATTTAACATCATGTAGCATAACTATGCAAATAAATTGCATCATCATTTACGTATTCAGACTTGTCCTTTCCTATTAATAAGAAGTTAACAGTTTCCTCTTAACTGTTTTCTTTAAATTCTAATGCCTGAACTGTAAAATTATTATACAGGGCCATCATATAAATCAAATTACTTCAAGAATGAGGTAATAAATAGCATCGGTTGCTAGTGAAGTCTTTTAGCTGAGGAGGCTATTAATCCTGTATGATTTAGGCTAGGTGTATACTCTGTTTTCCTTAAATGTTCTTTATTAGCCACTAAAAGCAATGAATGAATAAGATACATTTATTTAGGCCAATGCATCATGCTGTCCTCAAATGATCCAAATTATTCACCAAAAGTAGAGAATGAATGGATGAGTGTATTTCACTGGAAACATATAGTGATAAAGGTAAGATTTCCAAATAAGTTAATTATGTTCACATTTGATGTAATTTTACCCTTTCTTTAACTAAAGTCTGGAAAACATGCTTTAATAACAGTGAGAGAAACCCAGAACGGATCCACATACATACCCAAGTGGGATTTAGAATTTTCAGAAAAGTTCCCTCCAGAATACATTATTTAGCATATTTAAATAACATTGGCTTAAGGTCAGATTTAAACTAAAAGCCCTTTCAATTTAAACCTTTCTGATTCCTTGTGATCACTTTTCAATTAGACAATGAAAAACAATTTAGTGGATACTTAGCTTAATTGGTTTGCTTCTAAATTTTGACCTCCAGGGCTCCACTTATGTATTCTATGCAATATGCTTGTACAATTATCTTCCTCTTTAGAATTCACATTTCCCTTGATTTTGTAAAAACTGCCTGATTCAATCACTGTTAAACTATTCTTTACTCCTTTTTCCTTTTAGAAGTGTATGCTTGATTCAAGGCATTGCTTCTAACTTCCAGGATTAAAAGAAAACAGTTAACTTCGAATTAATAGGAAAGGATAATTCTGAACAAGTAAATTATGCTGTAATTTATTTGCATAGTTATGCTACATGATGTTAAATAGAATGCCATTCAAACATTAAATAAGGCAATAGAATAAGAAGTTGTTCAATAATTAGTTAACATTCTAATGCAGATGCAAACTTGTGAATTAAATATTTTGTAGTGATGGAGTGTGTTTCTATTTATGTATCTGTGTTAGAGTATGTATAGCTTGCTAGGTTCTTTAATCTAAAGTCCTTACAGTTCCGTCCAATAAACTTCAAAAAGTTTTAAGTTTAATACATCAGCAAATTATCCCTAATTGTATGCAGTATAATAAATAACATTAAGTTGCATGCAACTAGGTATATGAAAAAAATCTCAAATATGGTCTAGGCTTAAAAGCAAAGTTAGTTTCATATGAATTCTGGTCTTAATTACATAAAAGCTTTTATGATGAGAAAATAATTTGGTGTTACAAAGAGTAGTTTTCTAAGGATTGAATTTTTTGCTATGGTTAGATGCAGGACAGTAAGTGGCATCTCATGTTGAAAAACACAATTTTCAAAAATCTGATATTTATTAAGGCTTTGTTATTGAAGCTCATTCTGCCTCATTTACAGAAAGTAGGTCTATTCTCCAAGACCCATAAGCTATTTTTAAAAAAGCATTAATACTACGGGAATTTGGGACTGGAATGCACCGTGTTCCCCTGGACAGGATGGCTTGTTCTGAGCTCTTTGATAGTCGAAATCAAAGAAGGAAACCATGAATGGAGGATGGTATAGCGAAGGTGGAAATTTATTGAGAAATGAGCACAGACTCCCACGTGGGGAGGGGGAAGAGTCCCACTGAGTGCCTTTTACCTAAGGCTTATAAAGACTGCAGATCTTTGTGTCTTGATTTCCCCTCTGATTGGTCACCATTCTCCTCTGATTTGGATACTATAGCAACTTCTGAGCTCAAAGGTCCAACCTTACATGGGACACCTGAGTCTCTCCTCCCTCATTGTTCTCTTATTCCCTCTGGGCTTTCTTCCTCCTTCCCTTTATTCTATAATTATGTACCTTTTGCTACTCCTTGCTCCCTTGCATTATGGAAATGTAACTTCTCCTAGCCCCCTTGTCTTATGGAAATATATCCTTGTGAAAGTCTGTAGCCCTGTGTTTTTTCCAATTACCCCTTAATATTTTAAATTTCCTAAACCTGCCTACTTTATCCCCCCAAAAATTCCTATTTTTACAAAAAACAAAAAATAAACAAACCTCAGTTCATTAAGGTTTAGCATGAAAACTAGACAGGGTTAATACTTGCTTCCTGTTTAATAGATATGCAAATGATTCCAATAGGTCTGTTTATAATTAATGAAGATTTTTAGGAAATATAGTAGTCATTGACTTTCATGGGCCACAGTTTTTCCACTTGTAGAAAGAAGTTATATAGTGCTATATTCTAAATTTCTTTAAATCTGGGAATGCCTAATCCCCTATACAAAGGATTTCCCTCCCCCCCCCTCTCTCCTCTCATTTAGCTCTTGCTTTCTTGCATTTCCCCATGTTCCCTCCATGGCAATATGGCCATGTGGACCCTATATGCAATGGACTAATGCACTATAACAGGGAACACAAACTAAGCTAATCTGAAGCTGTATTGAACTATGCAGACATGGAATAGAAAATCTGGACACTGGCTTTGATTCTAGCCCTGTTGAAGTCATGGCTATATTTCTTCCTTTATGGGACAAAAGGAAATGGAGCCTTGGAAACTCAGGGGTGTAATCCCACAGAAATAAAGCTTCCTAAAATCTCTCATCCTCCTGTGCAAGTCTCAGAAAATTCCTTTCCTCAGGATATCACAAGAAGCCCACTTCCCCTGATAAAAAGCACTAGTTCTCCTAGTCTTTAGCTGCTTTGATATTGGAAGAATTATCAGCAATTTGGGGAAATATGCATGTTTTATAGCTAAAAAAAATAATAAACTAACAATGCATGTATTATGAGTTTTTTTCTTTATCCTTTCTCTTAGATTCTTGTGCAACCCAGGTCAAAATACTTATCTCTCCATACTTAAGCAGTTTTTCTGTATAATGAAACTGGTAGAATCATTCTTACTGAAGCTCTTCTGTAGAAGATGATAGAAAATTGATGCCAGCATTTCTGAAGGCTTGGTTTCGGATAAGTGTGCTTGGATGCTTTAAAACTAACTGCTGACAATACAGAAGAAAGTAGGGAAGTGTGCTTTGATTTTAAACTTTTTTTCTTGTTATAGTTTCATTGTAATAAAGTAGCATATGAGCTCTCTTGCATTGAAGTAAAAATATTAGACTCATAACACCAGTAGCAGAAATGTATTCCTTCTTTTAGATTTAGATCTCAGCAATACATGCTTTAAAAAATAGAGGTGGGACAAACAGAATCCTGTTGATTAAAAATACACACATAGAAACTTGGGAGAATAAAAAGAGAAAGAAGATAAAGCTGCAGTGACAAGCCAAAGTCAAACTGCATCCTACTTACTCATGGCTAATGCCACGTCCGACTCTATTGAGCAGAACTCCTGAGGCAGAGCAATTGTTATGGCAAGGCAAAGATATGAAGGGGGAATAGAATAAAATACATATAAATATTCCCCTAAACATTAGAGGAATGCTTATATGCATTTTTCTAAATCCTCTTTGATATTCTAGAAGCAGAATCTCTTAACCCCAGAAATTACCTAAGGTATCATTTTATTTATTTATTTTAATATATTTTTATTGATTCCAGAGAGGAAAGGAGAGAAAGAGGGGTGGGGGAGAGACAGACAGAGAGAGAGACAGAGAGAGAGAGAGAGAGAGAGAGAGAGGGAGAGAGAGAGAGAGAGAGAGAGAGAGAGAGAGAGAGAGAGAGAGAGAGAGAGAGAGAAACATCAATGATGAAAGAGAATCATTGATTGGCTGCCTCCTGCATGCCCCACACTGGGGATCGAGCCCACAACCCAGGCATGTGCCCTGAGTGGGAATTGAACCATGACTTCCTGATTCATAGGTCAACACTGAACCATTGAGCCATGCTGGCCAGGCACCTGAGGTATCATTTTAGAGATGAAGTCCATGTTTGCATAGCTAGTTATAGGGTGAGAATAATGTCAGTGTTTTCTTTATTGTTTATTATGTCTTGTACCAACTGCTAGAGGCTCAATGCCTCCTGATTTGCCTACTGTTCTTCTGGCTCTTCTACAGGCTGGGATTTCTAGCCACGAAGAAGCCTGCAAGGGAGAGCTCATAACAAAATTCTCTTATTCTCATGGCATCCAGAGAAGATGGAATTATTATTGCTGGCATGGACAAGAGCTTTGGAATTGCAAACGACACTAGATGTTTTTATTAGCTGAGAGAAAATGAAGCAAGTACTGTTTTCTGCATTTCAGTGAATTCAATGGGATGAGTAAACCCGCTTATTTAATTTCTTCAGGGTTATTGGGAACTTATCATGCACTTATTCTCAACTAGACAGATTGGAAGATGCAAACTAGAACTTTGGTGATATGTACTTACATGTATGAGAGAGAGCTGAGCACACAGGGACAGAAGTTGTTGTGAAGTAGTAGTTGAAGCTGATGGAGCAAAACAGCAATTATACTGCAGCATGCAGATTTTGGTAGCTTCAAATGTATCTAGAAGCATGGGCCTATGTAGCAACCAGAAAGACTACCTTAAGAGCATCCTCAATGTACTCTAAGTGAAAGACAATGAGATTCTAAAATGAATTATCATATCATAGAGTTATCCTATTTTCTAATACATCCCTGGGAGCCTTCCAAACTATCATCATGGCACTTATAATACACTATTCTACCTATATATTTCCTTGTTTCCTTAATTGACAGCCAACTGAATTAGGACAGATAATGTGGTATTGATTTTTGAAGGCCCAGTGTATGTTTAATCCTTAATGCATAGAAGGCGGTCAAAATATGTGTGGTGAATGCGGAATATTACCATTTTCACTCTGATTTTTTTCTAATAAATGTTTAGACTACTAGTATATGTTTATGAAAACAACATGTTAATAAGAATTATATCCATGTGAATGAATCTTTTTCCAGAAATAATTCTCAAAGCACACTCTTAAACAAATTTAATCCTCAATCAAATTTTTATGCAGTTAAACTTTTTCACTCTGCCCTAATTTTATTTATTGGAACAATGGCTTTAATTGCGCATTCAGAAAAGAAACTAATATAATTATTATCTAGCTAGAAGCCTGATGAACGTAATTCGTGCTAGGGCCTTTGACCTTGCAGCCAGAGCTTCATCTGGAAGGTCATCCGGAAGGAGGTCCAGAAGGTTGTTCAGCTGTCTGGTCTAATTAGCATATTATGCTTTCATTAGTATAGATTATTTACCATATATCCTCTTTGCCATTCTAGGTTTCCTTGTGAGCTATAACTATGTGCCGTTTTTTTCTAGGCCAAATTTGTAAAGAATAGTTTATTATTTTTCCAATGGTATGATTGGCAAAAATCAATAATCACTGACATTTTAACAAATGTTCATTTTATTTAGGCCCAGAAACAATTATCCATTAAAATAAAATAAAGCTATTTATCTGGCACTTCTCTTTTGAAGTTTGTCTTGATAATACCACTTTTAGATAACTGAAAATATTCTTCATCTCTTTTTGATAGCATAGTACCATCATACATAGTCCCATAAATAAGAAAAATAAGCATCAACTTTTCTACTTTTTTTTTTTTCTAACTCTAGCTCTTTTACCTAATCCATCACTGAATTTCTTAGAATTCACCTTTGAAGTATAAGTAAGCCCATCCTTTACAGTTGGCTATAATTTTGCCACATAAGCACCCATAATGTTTTGGCAAAATTACTGTAACAGTCCACTTCTTGATCTCCTCCTCTCATCCATTCCATCACTTTACACAGTATTCAGTCGGGTGATGTTTTTGTTTTGTTTTTTCCCCCAAGAGTTCAAATTGACTATCCTACAACTTAACACACTTCAAAGATTCTGAAATGGCAGTTGATATCAATCATATCTGAAATGCTATATATTCTAGAATATGAAGGAAAAAGCCTAAATAAAATGTATTGTTGAGTTTCATGTAAGAATAGTTACTGATAATTCTCACTATTTTTCATACAGTATTTTTTTGATGACTTAAGATATCATTTTATTGCTGGCTTTCATGTACATATTAGGGGTTCATATATATGTTTGTGAGGGGAACCACAGTTTTGCTACCCCAAAATATGCCTTTTGGTGTATTAACTTTAAGACTCAGAAAGAACCTTTGACCCTCACCCCATTATCTGTCTACAGAATTTAGATTAAAAAATCTGTTTAAAGGAAGGAAGCATCATCTTATCATCATAATATACACTAAATGTGACAGACATTTGCTAGGAGAAATCTAGCAAAGCCTGCTCATTAGACTTCCCTGTGCTCTATTGTTTCCGGGTGGCCGAAAAAGAATTTGTTTGCCACCTGTTTGCTCTTTCTCATTTTTTTTTTTTAATAAATTATCTGTTTTCACTTAGACATCCCAGACCCTGGCCTCCTTCTCCTTAGTCCAGAATGGCCTATAAGTCTCAACTGCCCAATGCTTCCTTATATTCTCACGGCACCCCTGTATGTATTATACATTCATCATAAATTTTGGACATTGTCTCCTGTTAATCTGTTTCATGCTAACTTGATGATTAGCCCACGAGAAGGATTTGAAGATGGGAGGAGGAACTAGGTGTTTCACTGTAAGAAGAAACAACCTCTCCTGCTCCTCACTGCTATCTGCTCAGCCTCCACAAAGCAGTACATGTGTGGGTGCATCCCTATCCTTCTGGGAGCTCTACTGCCAGATGCCAAGGTGCCAAGTGAAAAGACCATATGGGAAGAGGGGGAAGAGGACAATGACTCTTCCAACATCTTCTTCAGTGAGATGGGACCTGGAAACACATTTGACCAAGGCAGTATCTGGAACCCACAGTCATTGTTAAGTTTTCCCTGGCACCTACCCCTAGCCATTCCACCCTGAGCAGCTCATCACAGGCAAGGAAGATTCTTCCAATAACTATGCCCATGGGCACTACACCATTGGCGAGGAGATCATGGACCTGGTCTTGCACTTAATTCAGAAACTGGCCAGCCAGGACACAGGTCTTCAGGGCTTTTTGTTTTTCCATAGCTTTGGTGGGGAAACTGGTTCCAGGTTTACCTCGCTGCTAGTGGGATGTCTCTCTGTCGATTATGGCAAGAAGTCCAAGCTGGTGGGATGTCTCTCTGTCGATTATGGCAAGAAGTTCTCCATCTACCCAGCCCTGCAGCTTTCCACATCTGTAGTTGAGCTCTACAACTCCATCCTCGCCACCCACACCTGGAGCACTCTGGTGGTTAACAGGGAGGCCATCTGTGACCTCTGTTGTAAAAATCCCAATACTGAGATCCCAACTTACACCAAACTGAATAGGTTGGTAAGTCAAATTGTGTCCTCTATCACTGTTTCCCTCAGATTTCATGGAGCCCTGAATGTTGATCTGACCAAATTCCAAATCAGCCTGGTGCCCTATCCACTTCTCCCTGTCATCTCTGCAGAGAAAGCGTACCAGGAACAACTCTCTGTACCAGAGATCAGTAATACATGCTTTGAGTCAGCCAACCAAATGGTGAAATGTGAGCTTTGCCATGGTAAATATATGACCTGCTGCATGCTAGACCATGATGATGTGCTTTCCAAAGATGGCATTGCTGCCATTGTCACCATTAAGACCAAAGGTACCATGCAGTTTGTGGACTGGTGCCCCACTGGCTTCAAAGTTGGCATTAATTGCCAGCCTCCCACTGTGGTAGCTGGTGGAGACCTGGCCAAAATACAGCAAGCTATGTGCATGCTGACCAACACCACAGCTGTTGCTAAGGCCTGGGCTTACCTGGACCAGAAGTTTGTCCTGATGAATGCCATCCATGCCTTTGTTCACTGGGTGAGGGCACGAAGGAAGGAGAGTTTTCTGAGGCCCATGAGGACATGGCTGCCCTGAGGGGAGGATTATGAGGAGCATGGTATGGATTCTGTTGAAGGAAAGAGTGAAAAAGAAGGAGAGGAACACTATAGTTAAAAGATCACTAAGGTACTGCTTTTACAAGGAAGCAGTTTTAAATATGGAAATGTGGTCTGATCAGTTAGTTTGTATGTAGCAGTCTCTACTCTCATATACAATTATGGGCTTGCTTTAAACATGTTCAGACAAAAGCTGTCCATTTCTCTGATGGGTTTGGACAATGTATTATTGGTCTTAAATGGAAAAAAAAAGAGGGAGGAAAGTTATATTTTGGCACCCAATGTTTACATATTAGTCTTCCTAACTAAACATTGAGTTCAGGTATGACAATTATTATTTTCAACACAAAGATGAGATCTTTATGGTCCTTAATATATATCTGTTGTCAGGCATTTCTCCTGTCAGCTATACCAACTTCAACATATGACTATTATGGATTCTTCCTCCTGTGACTATATATAACCACTGTTATTGCCTTCATATTCCCTTAATAGTCTTTTAACATTTTTAGAAACTGTGCTTACATCACTTGTAATTATTAATCTTGGTAATTAGTATATCTAATCTTTTTTCCATAAAAGTCTGGCTATAGGCTTATCAAATGTATAGCTCTCCACTGCTGATGTGTTTTTTTTTCTTTATCACTGAAGTTTAATTAGTGATAAAGTATTGATTTTGCCCTAACTGGTTTTGCTCAGTGGATAGAGAATCGCCCTTCAGACTGAGAGGTCCCAGGTTTGATTCCGGTCAGGGCTTGTACCTTAGTTGTGGGCACATCCACAGTAGGAGGTGTGCAGGAGGCAGCTGATCAATGTTTCTCTCTCATCGATGTTTCTAACTCTCTATCCCTCTCCCTTCCTCTCTGTAAAAAATCAATAAAATATATTTTTAAAAATGTATATTGATTTAATCATAAATCCACATGTAGTTCTTGCAAAAAAAAAGAAAATAGAGGTCCCATGTATAGTATTTTCATCTCCTCTCCATCCTCCCAGTGATAGCAGTCAATTTGCCATTGGCCTGTGGAGGACTAAGAACATTTCTCTATTAGGCACGCATTGGGGGAGGGTCACCTAATACTTGTGTGCCCCAGCAGCCCTGTGTCTGGCAGTAGGAGGGGTGTTTCTGACTTATGAAGACAAAGGGCTCTTTGCTGTAGCATTTCCCCTCTTCCTCTGGGTGATGAAAAACATTTACCAGATTGGGTATTTATTATCATGGGATAACTCTTTTGGGGCCTCACAGCTATAGCACTGTTTGTGGTAAGGGAAGGAATGAGACCACTTGGGTGGTCTTCTGTTTGGGACACATTGGATCAGGATCCTTTACTAGTTGATACAGAGACTTAAAACTCCCTAACCTGTGTGTTCTTTTGGTCATTTGGGGTCTAGTGGACAGTATTGCTGAAACTGTGTCTATTTGATTGGGTTCCCCAGAAAAAGACTCTGAAATAAAGATTTTCACACAGATGTTTTGCTGAGGAGGGCACAAGGGATGTACTTGTAAAAGAGAAAAGAAATATTGGGCTCTGGGTAACCGTTAATATACAGCTGAGGCCTCAGCCAGACACAACAGAAAGTTCTGGAACTGTGATATTCCTTCAAAGTTCATGGGGCTGATTCTGTGCCTTTGCCATTCAAATATTGACCGCATGTTCCCTTTTGGGGGTAAAGAGGGAGGGATCGTAATCTTGGGGTAGGCTCTGTGAGGATGAAGACAAATCCTAGTGCAGCAGGTATTTCCTTTGTCTGCAGGATAGATGTGTCAAACCTGCTGAGGCTATTTTCCAGCTTTAGTGAAATATAATTGACACATAGAATTGTAAAATTAAACTTAATTTTATACCTTTTTGTGCCCTTGAATTTGAAGTGACTCTCCTGTAGGCAGCATATTTTAGGGCTTGCTTTTTGTTTATTCAGTCACATGTGTGGTTCAATTATTACATTCTGTGACTATAATTATTTATAAAAGATCATTCTAGCTTATTTCAAAGAATGAATTATAGAGGATGAAAAGCAGAAGCATGATATATATATATATTTCACAACTATGGTTGTGACTTGCTTGACAATGGTAGTAGAGGTATTAGACTTTATTAGATGCATTCCAGATATATTTAGAGTTAGAGACAAAATTAATTACTAAAATATTGATAGGAGGGTATGAGAAATAAAAGACTAATCATATATTAATGGCTTGAGAAATTGTAGGCCAATAGTAGAGTTTTCTAAAGGACACAGCATTCTCAGACTGGGAGAGATGCAAATTTTGTGAAATAATCAATAAGCCTCTGGGGCTCATGTTAAGTTTGAGATGCAAGCTGCACATCTAAGACAAGATATCAAGGGGGCATTTGATTATGTGTATCTGGAATTTTGTAGAAAATTCAACCAGTGTTGACAATTCCAAATAGATTCAAAGAATATAGATGTTTTTTAAATCCAAGAGCCTTCTTGTACACTTGCTGGAGAACATGCAGATATAGTAATGAGAGGAATCCCATTGTGCATCCCCAGTCAGGAGACAGGGATATACTAACAAAAAAAGAAAGAAAAGGAGCTGTTAGTGAAGTAGAAAAACAAAACAAAACACATGAAGTGTAGGATAAAAGAAGGCAAAAAATTTTAGAAATTTAGCTATTACTTTTCATATATATATATATATATATATATATATATATATATATATGTTTGTGTGTGTGTGTGTGTGTGTGTGTGTGTGTGTGTGTGTATGTATATATATGTGCTAAATTTTTTGTGAAGATAACTGATCATTGGTGTTAGAAAGCTAGAAATAAAGGATACCATTAAAAAGAAAAACCTAAATGGAACTGTAGGGAGAATAAGTAGAAAATTGTCATTGAGACAAGAGAAGAAATTATGTAGAAACAACGAGACACAGAAAGGCATCAGCCCAAACCCAGGGCTCTGAAATACAGAGTGCAAGGGGAAAGCAAATACAGTGTTCACATAAAATGGCTTCAAGGAAATTAGTCATTAGAAGACTGCTAGCTGTGAAGTTACAACAAGAAGAAAAGATAGCAGGAACATATAAAAATTGAATATACCGAAATATTTGTTGATAAATAAGGGATTTTGAAAGAAGAAAGTGTGAGGATTTGTATCAGATAATTGGTAAACAGGATAATGTTCTAAGGAGGGACTGGGTTTTACCTATTGTAACTAAGGCAAACAGACATTGAATCATTATCATGTTCCATGGAAATATATGCAATGTATAAGGAATGCATTCCAGGGAATTAACAAATAGAGATTTAAGTTATAGATAATGATTACAGAAGTTTATTTGAAATTATACTTAACTTTTTAAATGAGTCCTTCCACAAGGTTTTTACTGGCTGAGTTTTATTCTTGTCTTATAAGTTCCTATATTACCCTATACATATCACCACTTTTTCATTATTCTGTTTCCAATTTTCTGTTCATGTGTCTTTCCAGCCCATTACATCTTTGAGAAAAAGAGATTGTGTATTTTATATCTTTAGATTCTGAGTACATAGCATGGTCTTATGAAGTGCATAGAAGGCACTCAAAATTTATTAGTTGATGGCATGAACTTCAAAGACTTAGAGGAAAAACATACTCATGTTATTCAGAGGCATTGCAATGATATTTCTTTGAGTTTTAATTTTCCAAGAATATAGGATTTTTTTTCTTGCAGGGTTGAGTTTGAAGGATGGCTTTATCCAAGAGATTCACTCTCATAAGAAAAAAGAAAATCACCTTAGAGTTTCTCTAGTCTTTATTTCTTTATATCTGGAAAAGAATCAACAACCTTTTTGTATATAGGGAAACAAAACAATCTAAATGTTCCAATCAGAGAACATTTATGATGGGGAATTGGTCACATGGGTGTTTGAAGACCAAAGGAACACAATATCTGAGAAAGTAAACAGAGATTAGAAACAAGAGGAAGCCCTACCAGTCCTAAAACCAGAGGGACACGTGAAAGAGTGATGTTATGAGAGCTCTGAAGCCGGTGGTCTATATAGCAAGACCTATACTTCCTCAGGAAGAGAGGCAGAGAGGGAAGGGCTACGTTGTAGGAGAGAGAGTAATGGGAAGAAGCAGCTGATGCCACTGAGGCCACTGGAAGCAGACAGTGAGCACAGGAACAGTCTTCTTTTGTGAACTTAACCCATAATCTTCTTATGATTCCTACCATTCGCCAGAAGGCAAAGGCACTTGGACAATTTTATTCCTACAATACTAAGCAAAGCAAGAATAGGAAGTGTTAGGGATGCATCTAAGAGGAAATAGACCATTTACTGGGCCACATTTTTAGATAATGAGTATTCATAGATAAATCTCTCAAACATCTTACCAAATAATAAAATATGATGACAAAACATTTTTTTAATTTTATTACAGCTACGGAACAACTTGCTGAAACTGCAAATGCTTAGACTGATTTGGAAATGTTGTCCATTAATTCATAAATTTGTATCAGTACAGAAAAATCTATGACAAAATCTTTATTCCCTCATTTGTTTCACATATTAGAAGAAAAATCTATTCTTCTTATCTGATTTAGAAAGAATCGTATTAAGATGGCAGAGCTCACTAAATTTTGAAAGCATAGGAAGAAATAGATTGAGCAATATTTCTAGCCTTAGATCAGTGTTGTATGCCATTTTTAATTTGAAATTACCCATTTGATTCTGCTAGAGGAAAATGATGTTAGATAATTTAAGTAATAGCAATCAGAATTAATGAATATGTTTTCATTAAATTCAAATGCACCAAAAGCATTATCATTGAAATCATGTTTCCCCATCCAGAAGGAACACTTTATTTTCAATGTTTCCCCTCATAATTTTCACATATAATGACATAAAATAAGTTAAAATAACTTAGTGTATTCAAGCAATAATTTCCTAATTGAGGATTGGGTTTCACTTTTTTTTTTCTCATAAGAGATACATCTGTTTGAAAACAGGAGAGGAAATGCCTTTAACGGAACCTCATCACAGACATTTACTTCTGGTTAATATCTTGATATTTGTGGTTACTTTGCTCCTGAACTCAGCAGATCATTTGGCAAATAAAATGCTACTTTTCTGATACTAAACAAATAATCAATCAGACCACAGAAGACAGTCGCCAAAACCTTATCAACTCCTAAATTGCAGCACACTTTAATTTCCAGCAACTTCTTGGGCTTAGCCTATCAGAGTTTTACAGACAAAGACAAAGTAGGGGAAGCTATTGATAGTCCAGACAGCAGAAATGCCCTGCACAAAGGCTTAGAGTTAAGAGAAGGCATGTCATACAAGGACTGGTCAAAAATTCTATATTGGGAAAAATATTGAGTATTAATGGAAATGTGGCAACATATAGGTCCAGAGTGCTAATAATAAGCACTGAGATTCAGCACCTTTTCCTTAGAACAGGGGTCCTCAAACTTTTTAAAGTGGAGGCCAGATCACGGTCCCTCAGAGAGCTGGAGGGCCGGACTATATGAACTACTAATTCCTACTGTAACACCTCGGCTGCGTGCACTGCCCAAAAAACCTGGCGGGCCGGATCAGACTCCTCTGCGGGCCGCATGTGGCCCGCGGGCCGTAGTTTGAAGACCCCTGCCTTAGAATGATGGGATTTCATGTTACAACATTCTTGCCTTAGTGTTGAGAAAATATTAATAGGGACATTGCATTAGATGGAAGGCAGATAGAGGAAATCAAATGTGTTCCCAATTATCCTTGAAAATAATAGCAGTTCCCAAGTTTCTTAGAGGTCAGTGGGGTTTGAGAGAATAGGGATGATTTAATAGCCATAAAGAAGAAAGCTATGACAAGTCATTGATTAGATGAGACATTTGAATTAGAAGGGAGAGTTAAATATGACTCATTAACTTCTGACTTCCTTACTTCTGATTTTTGAGTTAATTTTGTACTTCAGTACACATTCAATAAAGGTGATGGCATTTTGTAAGCCTACAGTTTAGGGGAGCAATAATTAGTCTTTATAATCACCACAAATGTACTATTTTCTCCAATAAGTAAGATGTTGAATAATAAATCAGAAATGATTTTAAATGCCAACTGCAATAATTAATTTTACGTGTCAGTTTGGCTTGACAATGATGCCCAGTAGTTTAGTCAAACATAATCTAGAAGTTGCTGTGAAAGATTTAATTTAATCTGTGATTAACATTGAAGTCAGTAGACTTGAGTAATGCAGATTATCATTCACAATGTGGATGGGCCTCCTCCAATCAGATAAAGTCCTTAGAGTAAAAGACTGATGTTTCCTGAAGAAGATATCCTGCCTTCAGACTGCAAAATCAAGTTTTTATCTGGGTTCCTATCTTTTGTACTCAACCTGAATCTCCAGCCTGCCAGCCACACAATTATAAGGCTGTAATAAACAATAAGAAGCAATTATTTGACCAAAAAGACTGCAGTCCAAAGGATGCAGATTCAGGAGACAGCCACAATTGTGCTCCGGAGAAGACAAGGAAAGGCAGAGTTTATAAAAGCATTAACCACAAAATGTAATTCTTTCATGCAAATGAAGACTTGCTGGCTAGGTTGACAGGAATTGGTTAGTTCCAATATGCAAACAGGGGGATGAAAACCAGAAGGAAGGAAGTCAAGTCCATATGTGTCCATATATCAGTTCTTTCAGGATATTTATGACTCCAGTATGTTTTGAGCTGAGTTTGGCAACTTAATATCACCCGTGAGGACTGAATCTCAAGATAAGTATAGGGTGCTTAGGCCCCACTTCCCTACTGACTATTTTTAAGTGACTGTCTTAGTAATACTTATTCCATTTTCCTTTTATCTATCATCTATCTATCATCTATCATCTATCTATCGATCTATCTATCTATCTATCATCATCATCAATTTTTCCTCCCTTCCTCCCTCTTCTCTTCCTTCTTTCCTTTTCTTTCCTCCTTCCTATTTATCATCTATCTATCTATCTATCTATCTATCTATCTATCTATCTATCTATCATCTACCTATCTTGGATACCTAATATATATTTTAATCTTGACATGGTCAAGTTAGAATTGCTGCTCTTTCTCCTTAAACCTTCTCCACCAATAACCTTTCTTCAATTGGTTGACAACTCTAGTTTTCCACTTGTTTAGAACAAACAGTTTGAAGTCACTCTTGATTTTTTTTCTTTCTTTTATTTTCTGTGTCAAATATATTACAAATCTTATTTGCTCAACATTCAAAATGCATCCAAAATACTGCCACTTCTCATTACTATATAACTATCACTCTGACCACCATCATTTCCTTCTTGAATTTGTACAAATACCCTCTAGTAGATTTCTCTGCATCTATTCTTGGCCTCTTACAGTTTGTTCTTTATGCTTCAGCCAAAGTAAGTGACTCTTTTCACTCTTCACTCACAATGGCTCTACTTTCCACAAATGCAATGCCAAATTCATTAAAATGGTCTTCAAGTTCCTTCTAAAATTCCCCCATTATCTTTAAAGGTTTAATTCTCCATTACCTCCAAATTAATTACTTCTCACTCATTACTTACTCAACCATACCTACATCAGCTTCCTTTCTGTAACTAAAATATGCTATAAATATTCCCATTTCAGTGTAATTTGTTTGGGTAGTTTCTCTAAATGAATCACTCAATTCTCAGGTGTTCATTTGGCTAATTCCATTACTTTCTTGAAATCTTGGTTCAAATCTTATCTTTCCAATGAGGGTCTACTCCTGCCTACCCTACTTAATACTACATTTTAAATATCCTTTGTCCTGCTTCTTTCTCAATTTTTAAAATATAATTTACTTTACTATATTTACTGCTAATTGTAGTAAAAGCTCAATAGGGCAAATATCATTACTGCTTTATAACTGAAATATCTTAGTTAACAAAAAAAATCTGGAGCATAAGTAGGCAATAAATAAACATTTATTAAAGAATGAAAGGGAGAATTCTATTACTTTTGGCTCAATTTTCTTAATGGCATATCTGTTTGAAGTGTAAACATTTTTCCCCATGTACTATCACATTCTGAGGTCATTGGGATCATTAGGTCTAACTGATTGAATGATATAGAATCTAGGATATAAAGCAAAATACCTTAAAATTATCAACTAGTACATCAAATGTTATTTAGCCATTGGTTGTTTTTTTTTTTAATGTAATCTTTAGAACTATCTGTTGTTTTAAATCCTGCATTTTATGTGGAATAAGAACTTCAGAAAAATTAAGGGACATGCTCAAGGTCATTCAACCAGAAAGTGGCACAAATATTGTTTGAGCAGAAGTATTGCCAACTTTATTCCCTCCATTTCACATGGAAAAACATCATCACATTCGACTTTTCATTTCTTGTCTCTAGTCTAAATGCCATGTTTTTTCATATACTTTTTTACTTTCTCATCACTCTAATCACATTCTTTAGTCTATAAAATTCAGCCTGTGATTACAGCCTGTCCCCCAAAATCAAAGTGGGTGTACATACCAAGTCTCAGTCTCAGTTTGAATATATCAATATGGTAATATGTGTCACAGACTTATTTCCTTTGAAGCAACACGTGTTCATTCCAGTAACATAATAACAGTGATATTGGTGTTTGCAATGACATGACTAGCATACACAACTGTAAGTATGATGGCCAGGAGAAAATATTACTACATGTCTTTGTTCCCAGATTGCTTGCATTATTTTATTTTTTCAACTGAATTTATTGGAGTAACATTGGTTCGCAAAACCATACAGGTTTCAAGTGTACAACTCAATAAAGCATTATTTGCACATTGCATCATACACCCATTGCCCCAAGCAAAGTCTCTTTCCATCCCATTCGCTCCCTTTGCCCACCTACACCTACTCCCCACCCTCCTTTACCTGCTGTGTCTATATTACTTACATATTTTTTCCTTATTGCTTCTTTTCTGTTCTTAATGTTTCTCTTCCCTTTACACCTCCTAAATAATATATATATTACTAGGCAGTCGGACATACAAATATTAAGATGGGAATTAATCAGAACACACAGAGGAAAAATTGGAGAGATATCAGACCATGATCCATTCTTCTCTAAATGCTGTACTGAAAATGAAAATACATAAAAATAGGGGGAAATTAAGTTTCATTAGCATTTCATTATTTTTTCTAAATATACGTTTGTGTGTGTGTGTGTGTGTGTGTGTGTGTGTGTGTGCGCGCGCGCACGCGCGCACTCGCGCGCATACCTCAAACAATTACTTTAAACTGAGTTGGTCTTGTTTCTTGTTTTGATAAACTCTACTTCTGTTTTTAAGTATAATTGTGTAACAAAGATCAGGAATTATTTGTTATTCATCCTCTGAGATGTCAAACTTTTTATTTAAATAATATTAAAGATATTGTTGTAGTAATGTAGCTTCAATCTTTGAGAAAAATGTTCTACAGAGGCTGAGCACATTGTAAAGCTTTTTACAGGCTTAAGCCAGAACTATTTTAAGGACAATTTAACATTAAGCTAGGATATGCCTTAAATAGTAGTAGCATGCCTTTTGAATTTAATGGCTGTACAACTTCAGTCACCAATACTTTTGTCAAATTCTTTTCCAAACAGAAAGCTGGGAAAAAAAGGATTAAACACTCCCGCAAGATAAACCCTAGATGAAACTTTTGTTCCAGATCTGATTGTCCTTGTTTGGTTGAGTCAAATTCAATATTATTGTGAATGTCATGAGGAATTTGGCATCAGTGCTTGCAAATACTTTGTTTGATATTGTGTATTTAAACAGCTGAGTCAACATAGAGGCATCTGTGCATCTTTCTACTAACAAGGGACCTGGAGTATGTCTTTCAAACATTGGTGTTAGCAAAGACCAGTGGTGCAAATCCTGGGAACAGTGAAATGTATCTATTCATCACTCTGAAGGCAATGCTTTCTATTGATCATTGAAGATATGAGTGTACAGTCAAGGGATTTCATAAGAATAGACATGTAGAACAGAAAATTTCCATGTGGTGATCATAAAGTATCTTCTGAACTCCTTTCTTAGGCTTGTAAATTTCTCCTTCTGAGATTCACATCTATCAGTGTAGAAGTCAAAACTTGCCTTTATAGTCACAGGAACAGAGATACACAGGTCAGTAATTCAAAAGTGAGAAAGCAGAGGTGCAACAGAATTCATCTTTTCTTTCAGAAGCCTTGGAGATATTCATCTTTAGGAGGACAACAGAATCAGGAATTTTGATATCCAGTGCCTTGATTTATCACAAAAGCTATGATGTATTTGATGAACTATCTAATGCAGAATGGTAGCAGCAGTAGTTTCTTTCCTAAAGCAATCTGCATATTGTTCTATGTGCTTTCCTGGTTGGATTGAAAGGCTATGAGATATGAAGTACCATATTTTTTTAGTGTACAAGACACCCCCCCTTTTTCCAACCCCAAATTAAGAAATCAATATTTTAAACATAAACCAGAACACATTTTTATTTAGCAATTACCACAGGTAATGTTGACATACCAGTACTATGATATTGTGCAGCATATCACTTTATTCAGCCTCTGGTGCATCACTGCTCTCTTCTCATCACTTTAGTTCCAGACATATCAATTTCTTCAACTTCTATTGTATCACTGGTGTATTCAGAGTAATTGTCTATTTATGTGAGATCATCCTCATAAGTGTTGCATTTTCTGAGCTAACTTTGTTCGTGTTCTCATGGCCAACCCTTCTGTCCTCATAAAATTAAAACACTGTTTTGTCTTTTCTTTAAAATCAACAATGTTCATTTCACTTGCAAACATTCTTGCCTGACATTGAATAAGCTTGGTTGACACACACAAGCCACTCTGGTGCTGCTCCATAATCTAAGTCTTAAGCCTCTGGTCCAAATTTGCCCATTTTGCTGGTTTTCCTCTTAAGGCCTTCTTTTTTGGCATTCAGGCCTTCTTCTTTTTTGGCATCTGTTTTCTCCGCTGTCAGATCATACACTCAGTGAGAGGACGTACAAATTGTCTCTCTGTAGTTCTATTCCCATGCTCTTTTGCATAGCTGATTACATTCAGTTTGAATTTTGTAGGGTAGGACCATCGCTTACTGGTATTTACCTTTTTATTTTTTGACATCTTTATGGGCTCAGAATGTCTGGTCCTTGTTGCTTCTGTGCACTCTCCACCTCCACCTCCAATTACTGCATCCACTGATGTCAGTAACAATAAGACTCATTATTGGAAGAAGCCTGTTTGATAAGGTATGGGCAGCTATATACCCTCATGGCTCCTTCCTTGGCTGATTTACATGCTATCAGATTCCTCTCAATTTTCAGTCTAACAATTTTTTTGGGGAAAAATAGTGTCTTATACATGGAAAAATATGGTAATACTGATTCAGTTCTGATGTTAGTAATGAAGATCTCTGATGGATGTATGATTCTTTTGACAGTTTTCTCAATTGCCTTTCCCTATGTTTCTGTCACAACTTCTAGAAAAACACATATACATGCACACACAATTTTCACTAAGGTTTTCTCCTTTATGCAGACCTCTAAAGCTGCTGAAAAAAGTCACAAAGCTAGGCTTAGTGACATGATAAATTCATATTAAATACTCTCAGGCTTTTCTCACCAACGTTTAAGCATTCTCAACATTTTAAAGTGTTAAAACTAGTATATTCCCATTGTATCTTATATACATTAGCTGCACATATTTCATCTCTTCCTTTTATATTATTTTAATAAGCCTTTGTCAGTCTTAACAACTTTAAGGCCTTTTGTTGAAGAGGCCACACAACATAGTGAAGATAATGCCAAGCAGAGAGTAATGTGAGTTGGATGGCCAGAGGATCCATAGTGGGATCATTTCAAGAATCAGTATTTGTCTTGCCTGTAAAGTGGGCCTGGTAAGCCCGTGTCTACAGACCCTCTAGTTGAAATGAAATTAGGAAATTATATTATTTTGGTGAAGACAGAAAATAAAATTCTATAAAGGACTGGAAACAAGTGTTTTTGTTTTAAAATGTGAATTTGGATTGTAAAAATTGTTGTTGTTGTTTTTGTAAGTAAATAGATATCAACCTGTTTGCACACAAGTTGGCTGAGATATATACAAATATGATTATACACAGGTGTTATTTATGCCACAGAACAAAATTTATTTAAGTCTCTCTTAACAACTATCTTACAAAAGAGTCTTATTCCTTGACTTCCTGAAACATAAGCTCTGAAGTTTTCCAACGTATCTCTGTTTTTTTGTTTTGTTTTTTTTTTCATGTTCACGTGAATTCTAATCCTTAATAGTCAGCTACCAAATATATGTTCAGTAGTTTCAATGCATCCTAAACTCAACACATCCTCATTTGGATTCTCTATCACTTTAAAATCTGTTACTTTTTCTCTCTCTCCCCAGTCCACCCATCTGTCTCATAATTTCCTCTCTTTTGGAAATACTGGAAACCTTAGTCCATGACTCTGTTTTCTTCCCCACTTCCCATAGTCCATCAATCACTGGTCTTACAAACCCTACTACCACTTACATGTTTCTATGTCATTTACTTTTTTCTTTCTCTTTATACCCTATGCTAATTAATTCAAGTCACCACCACTTTTCACCTATAATATTGAAAAGATTTGCCAACTGGAAACAATGTCTATATTCTTATCCCCTTTTGATCTATTCTCCATAGTGCAGGCTTAAAAATATTCACCAATAAAATGTAATAATGTTAAAACATTGGTGAATAAATATCTTGCCCTATGTGAATTCCTTCTAAAACTGACATTGGAACTAATGATGTAGCTAACTACTACATCATTCTCATCTCCAGGTCATGAATTAAATAAACTTTTTTAGAGAAAGGATATATAATGCGTTACAAATACTAGTTGTCTTTGCTAGGCCTTCCCATAGCAACTGGCATGAATACAT
This sequence comes from Pipistrellus hanaki, assembly GCF_964339955.1. NCBI lineage: Eukaryota > Metazoa > Chordata > Mammalia > Chiroptera > Vespertilionidae > Pipistrellus > Pipistrellus hanaki. Next base: position 191,575,601 of record NC_140503.1, read on the forward strand.
TAATTTTATTATTACTAATCTTAATTATTATTGAAAGTTATATAGTTACCTTACTATATTGAAAGCTCAATGAAAGGATATTTTTAAACTACTCACGATTTTTTTACAGCCTAAAATATAAAACTAAAAAATTAGTAGTAGAAATATATTTGTAATATAAATAATATTTATTATATAGAGAGGCTTTTATAGGCTTCTTCCTTTGGAATTTGCAAATTTTTTACAAATTTTTAAAGTATATTAGATACATTTCAATAAATTACCTATAGTAAAATGTACAATTTAAAACACTTAATATATACCTGGTTTTCTGAGAAAGTATCATCCTAGCAAGAGTCCTGGACTTTTTTAAATTATAGGGAAATTATTTTTTAAACCAAGTTTAGCTCATTATTTATATTAAGATGAACATAAACACTCAGAATTTGGAATGTGGATTTTAGGGAAGGCTATAACAATCTACAGTGATAATATACTTCTCCCTTTAAGCCACCATGATGTTCAGTAAAGAACTACTTTTGTGAGTTTATTGCATGGGTTATATTTCAGACTGCCTCTTCCAGTGGTGAAGGCAGTCTGTGATTGCAGATGGTCAGAAAAAAGTTGTTTTGAAAGTTTAAATAAAATTTAAAGTAGTGAATTAAGCCTATTAATTCCCTAAAGATCTCTCCCTCCATAACATATTTTAAGTATATTGTTTTGGTGATTTCAAAATGTCTATTTTTTTACATCTAGGTTTCTAAGTTCTGTCCTGTCAGATATTAAGAATTTTTCATCACTCTGTCTCCAAATCTGTTTAGGGTCACCAGATTTAGCAAATAAAAAAGACAACTATTTAAACATTTTCAGGTATTTAAAAACAAATGTGTTCTTAATCTAATTATGTGCCAATTACTGCAAGTGGACATACATATACTAAAAACATGTTTATTGTTTATCTGAAGCTCAAATTTAACTGGGTGTTCTATATTTTGTCTGATAGCTATAACTAGTAAAGTGGCTAAATCATAACATGCACTTTCCAATTTTGTGTAATAAACTAATTAGGCCCCAGTCAAAGTTGATTGGCTGTCATTTTCATGGTTACTAAAATGTTAATTAGAGTTTGGTTTCTATGTACTATCCCTCTTTTAAACATTTGATTTCTTTCTTCTGCCTCTATTGTCTCTCTAGCTATGGTTCGTCACTTTTCCATTAGCTATTTCATCATTTGGTTCCAACTTTTCATTTCAAATAAGTTTTGTCTGGATGTTATAACCTATTATAGTTTATTTAATTTGGATGATGTTTACACTCTAGTTTACCATCTATATTAATCAAAGGCCTGTGGCCATAACGCCATAACACCTTAACAACATCATGACCAAACAAGCAGCTCTCACAGTGGGCGGGGCACGGCTTGAGCTACCAGGGGCAGAGAGCTACAAGTGGCTAAGGGCAGGGCGGCTAGCTGAGGCAAGCTGAATTGAGCTAGAGCTATTCTCGCACAATTTCATGTGCACTGGGCCTCTAGTCTAATAATAATATTTCCTATTTTCCTATATTTAAGAAATGTGCTTCAAATTTATAATCATATAAGAAACATCAACTTTTAAAAGGTTTAGATAAAATGGAAGGGGTGTGCATATTAGATTGCCTCTGTAATGTTTTAATACATAGCCTTTTTTCAGCTCATATTACATGAGGACTGGGTTGGAATTCCAATACCTCTTTATGATTACGACAAGTTCACAAAATGCAAAATCCCCAGCACATACAATCCAATTGATTTATGGCCAAATTAGAGCAAAGGACTGAAAGAACTCAGCCAACCAAAAAACCATGTCAGGAAAAGATAAGCATTTTTTTTTAGTTGATTATATGCTTGCTATGTCAATTAACCCAGTATTCCATTAATAAGTCGCTCGCTCATGTAGATTCAATTGCATCATGAGTAGCACAACCACTATTTTGCCTGCCAAAAATATCCATATAGGAGATTGTTCCAACTAGCATTTTCATTTCCCTGGTGGAGGTTCCCTATTGAAACTTTCCTCTGAAAATATGCTCAACATGATCTGGATTGTTTGTGTAAATTCTCAGAGCCAGGTTTTTCCTACCCCCATTTTATAGAAGAGGAAAAAAAAACTTACAAATTATTATTCCTGGAATGCTTTTTACATAGAGATTTAGGGAAATTGTTAATGGAAGTGGAATCATAGTTTGTGTTAATTTTAGTCAAAAGCAATAAGTAAGAAACATTGCAGTTGTTTAAGATTTTAACTTTCAACAACCTTGGCCAAAAGTACACAAAGTAACAACAGAATCCTGCATGTATATTTCATCTTGTCTTAGGCAGGTTCAGGTTGTTGCACAGAATTCTGTCAACACTGAAAGGCACCAGAGCGTCAAACGTAAAGCTTTTGAAAATCTTATGGTTGATTCCCAAGTTATAAGTTTCATCTCAGTTACAGAACCCCAACTGTCAAGTCTTCAACTTTTACAAACTCTGGCTCTTCAGCAAGTATCTCTTAATAAGTTTGATTGGATGCTAGAAAGTGTCAATGAAAAAATGAAAACAGCCATATTATTTTCTCTGGCAAACAAACAAAAAAGCAAACAAACAAAATGCCTCTGAATATTTTAGGTCCTAAATTATTCAGTGTTCACAGTAGAGTATTTTTCCTGTTTTAAATCTCAGTGGATTACAGTGCCATGAGTTTATAGAGGTCACATGTATCTCAGTTCCCAGGCTTTGGTATGGTTGATCAAAATATTATTGAGATATAGACAGTCTGCCATAGATTTATCCACTCTGAATACAACTCTTGGGAAAATATGAATTGGAGAAATTACTTGCATGCCTTCTCTGCCACTTAATAAAACCTGGAGTCATAAGGCCAACATACATAATACAGTGTAGAGGAAGCAGTGATGGATTATTAGAAACTTCTTCCTAATCTGTGGCATGCAGAATCCGGACAAGAGATCCAGATGGTTTCTCTCCAGAGCATCCCTGCTGGTGGGCCCTCTCTCTTTACAAATGAAGATTCCCTCAGGCTGATTGGAAGGCAAATCACATCAGCAATATGTTTAGAATGAGACTGTTGATAAAAAAGATGAGTCCATTTAAAAAGTTTTCTGTAGATGCCAAACTTATGCCATCACAGTTTTACTCAGTGACTTTTATTTTCTCAGTATATGCAGGGCTGTCCTTCACTTTGATTATCTGTGAAATTCTGTTGTACTTCATTTCCTAGATAGTCACATTATGCAAAATCTATTTTGAAGTACAAACAGAATATCTTAGTCAGCTTGTGTGTGCAACCGCGTGGATGTGTTTCTGTGGGCTGGTGTCTTCCTGATTCCCTCCTCCAAAACAAGAATGCACAATGTGTTTCTGTTTTGCTGTGTCCCAGGGGTGTTGGTATTCACTCTTACAGTATGATTACAGTGGGATTGCAAATTAGGCTTTAAGAGAGCAAAAATTTAATCTAAAAATGATATTGAAATTAACTCCTCAGTGATGAGTCCCTATTCTGTGACAATAGGATGTTTATTACTGATATAGAAGAAAATACCAAGCCATTTTAGAAGAATTCATACTGCCTAGACCCTAGGGGAACCATACAATAAAGTTTTTCTCTTTTTTTATTTCTACATAATGCATAGGATCCTGGTGCCTTGTAAAATACAAAAGTGCATATGTCAGAAAAAACTAACTCGGAACTACTTAGCTCTCCATATGGTAAAGCCAAGAGTAATTGATTTCACCGTCTGTAACTCCCTATTCACTATTATTATATAAGAAATTGAAAATATTATTCTCACAATGATAACAACAAGGGTATTTTAGTTAGAAATGTAAAAACACCAACAACTTGAACACATTCTTTGTTGGCATCTTATTTTTTTTAATGGGACTTCCTATTATGTTCATAATTACAGAAGAAGAGGGAGTACACAGAAGAAATATGAAGACTTTTCCTTCTTGACGATGATTTACTTTTACACCAACAATTAATACCCATGAACTTGGAACCCTTGTTGTTTATAGTGAGTTATAGAGGGTGGGGCAAAAGTAGGTTTACAGTTGGGAGTATGTGAAACATGGAGTTTACTTTCATTAATACTGGTGGTCAGCACATGTCATAGTGCATGATCAAACCCCTGGTTGGCTGATCTCACAAGAGGATACTTTGCATATTAGGCTTATATATATATAGATTTATTAATGTATTATTTTTTGCATGAACAACTGTAAACCTACTTTTGCCACGTTCTGTGTAGTTCTTCCTCTAATATTTTTATTTTATGAATAGTTAAATAATTTAATTTCTTATTTAATATGCAAAGGAACCCAAAGCAGGACAACCTCTGCTTTAGTGTCTTAAAATGTAATCATAGAGAACATGTGGTTAAAATGTGTTTAATCAATTGTTGATTGACTGAATTAAATTTTGCCAGAACTAAAGCTAAATTTTTAATCTTAACATAGGTATTTATGTTAGTCAGGGATCTTTCATTACAGGTGACATGATACACCTCAAATTAGCTTCACTGTAAATGGGATTAGTGGGATTACACAATTATGAAGAAGTAGGGCCTTGTGCCTAATAGGTTTTTTTCCCCCCTCATCACTTCACATTAGTTTTTCTGTGTATGCAAATTCATTCCTTTTTTTATTGCTGACTAGGATTTTCTGCTTGTCAGCCTGTAGAAAAAAACGAGATGGTTAAAGCTCTTGGTGACACAAGAGGAAATGGGGTATCTTCCTTCTTCCATTCAAAACTAGAGGGAAAGGGAAAGAGAGATTATAATTAACCTTGGTTATGTGCCAACTCTTTGAATCAATCCTGGTAGCCACTAGACTCCAATAGTGTCATCAGGCCAGCATAGGTCACAGAAAGGTTTAAGAACAATTGCTATATAACGAGCAGTATAATAAAGTGATTGACAATTTTCTTTTTCTCTTTTTTAATTTCAATACAGTGTAGTAGTCATTGTTGAGAAAAATGTTAGCTCAGAGCAGAATTAAATTTCTGTTCATCAGAGTTTCTGTGCAGGAAGTCTTTGGCTTGACTTAGAACATAAACCAATTTTTTTTATGAGGAGCATTTTGGTAAATAGAGGAGATTCTATAAAGGCTTGAAGGTGAGAAATCATGACATGCATATATTTTAAGTATTTATCATTATTTAAAACACTCTGAGATGTTTCTGAGGGTTGATTTTTAATTTTATTTTTTTAAATATGGGATGATCTGTGTAGAAATGGAGAAGCTTTACTCAAAACAGTGGACATCAGTGGGGATTACACATGATAATATTGCTTAGTTTGATATTACAAGATACATCATGAGATAAAGTCATCTGAGTTCTGTTACCCAGCAAGGGCTCACTGCTCAATGCACATAGAAGCTAGTGGTATGACACTGGCTTTTGAGAAAAGAAAAAGGCTTTATTGCAAAGTTGACCCACAAGGAGACAGGAGGCAAGGTTCAAATCTGACTCCCCATCAGGGATTTGAGGTGTTGTTTAAGGGCTTGGGGAAGGCCAGGCTGGTATGCAGAAGGGCTAGCAGGCACATTTCAATTGGAGGCTTCAGCAACATCTGCCTGAACAAAAGACCCCTCACTTCTGCAAGGATTCCAGGGATTAGGTTCCAGTCTGGTCCCAGCTCTGTGATTTCCTGTTGAAGGTGTGTGTGTGTTTGTGTGTGTGTGTGTTTGTGTGTGTGTGTGTGTTTGTGTGTGTGTGTGTGGCAGGAGGGAGGAGGGGGGCACAAAACTTTGATTCCTGGTGCTACTAACGGTCAAAATTCTCCACTCTGTGCACGCCTGAGTTGCATCACTTAAAGTCCATCTCTGTTTTTCCTGAAAAAACAATTCCATATTTTATCCGAAACTGGGTAAGGCCTGTTTGAGCTGGTTCTGCAGTAACAGTTCTAGCATATATTTATTTAACCAGATTTTAGAACTATCACATATAAATGTACACATATTATTTTGTAGAGCATGTATCTTTTCACCAGACAGAATATATGGAAAATTATATTAAAGTCTCACACCTTTTGCAAACTAAACTACTCTTTAAATGCTTTTAAGTATTACCGTAGGCATGATATTTTAAGGCAAATGGAAGAGGCATTTAAGACATGAAAGATGGAATCTGTCTTGACAGAGAAAAATATATTTTAAATGCAGTTATTTAAATAGAGACTCCAAAGTAATTATTATCTGCTCTTCGCTGTAACTTCTTGAGCCTTCGAATTTCCAGTGCTTTCTATTCCTATTATGGATTATTTTGCTCTGCTAGGAGACAAATCTCTGTTCCTAAGAATATGAAAGCCATTGGGTTATTTAAAAAAATTATTTTGGAGAGAGGATTCATATCCAATTTGGAGTTAGAGAACTGAAGCAGCATATAAATATTCCTTTTAACAAGTGTAGCCAGCATACATAATGTTTCGGCATACATAACATGTAGAATAATAAAACTTTTAAATAATACTATATTTATAATGGCATATTAGAATTTGATGGCATATAGTTTGAGTGCCATCTACTAAATTAAGAAGGTAAAACCCCAGGGCAGAACTGTAAAAGACAAGGTGAAGTAGGACAAAGAGATAAAAATTAACAAAATTAGAAAAACACAACACAATCTCAAGATGACACTTTGGTGATCACCAATTTTAATAATATTTAATTTAATGAATATATAGTGTTATCTAAGTTTAACAGCAGTGGCAGGATTTCATGGGTCATAGGCTTAGGATGCAAATAGAGTGTGATGGTTAAGAGGAACACTATGGATCAATTATTGACACAGGCAGTGTGAAGAATGCTCAGAGGGCACATGGCATCAGTCACAAATGTCAGGCTTCTTGAGACCTATTTAAATAATACAATGTGCATTCACTTTAGGTGAAGGATGTTTTAAGCCAACATAGAAAAAAATAATTATTCTTAGCAGCTACTAAAGATAATATCCTGCATAGGAATCTTACAACTCTATTCTGTGTGGACAGCCTCAGTAAGCCTTTCAAATTTTCAAATAAAGTCTGAGTTAATTTATCCCCTTGGGCTGAGGGCTAGTAACCCAAGGAAAGTCAAATGCAAGGATGAATGATTTACTCTTGTTTCTTCCTGTTTCTGGTAATGAGTTCATAATCATATCTAATTTAAGTTTAAAAACTCTATGAGAGAGAAAGTTAAACTTTAGGTACTAATTAGAGGTGAAGAACATCAACTTTTAAACCTCACATAATGCTTCGTATACTCAAGGTCTTTCAGTTTTCCCAAAAGTCAGCATTGCTTTAAATTTAAATTGTTTAATTTTAACTCATTTGACCTTTTGCACTTGATCCCGTATTCTAGTTATTTAATCAATTTTCAGCCTGTCTTTTTATTCTTGAAGTATAGTCATGGTAAAAGTAAAACAATTTTTGTTAAAGAAACTCTTTCAAATTCTAAAAACTAATTAATGATCAAATAGACCAAAAAAAGATATATCTTATGATGAATTATGTAAAGTCATATTATGTAGATATTCAAACGTGGCACATTTAGTCTCTTTTCTCATTAACTTCTTATAAAGTATAATGAGGCTGTTTAATTATGTTCCTACCAAACCAGGCAAACTGTCAATAAACTAGTTTCTCTAGTTATAGGTCATGGTGAATTTCCATTGTTGAGGGAAGCAAAACACTTCTTGAGACTTAAATGCATTGAAAGCAGACTTTTCTAAGTAGTCTCTAAATAAGTGAAATAAATTCAAAACATACTCATTAGTGAGTTTAATGTAGAGAGTATTGAATCTCAAAAATTTACAGTTATGAATATTAAAGTCCAAATCAAGAAAAAAAACCCACAATTGATAATAGCAATATCAGCACCAACTTTCTTTTCTTCAGTGAAAAGAATAGTTTGTTATTGCCCAATGACGTATAAAGCGTATTCTTTTATTTATTTTATTATGTATTATTATTTTTTAAAATTTATCTTTATTGTTTACATACTATTATAGATGTCCTATTTTCCCCCCACTGACCCCTTCTAGCCTGTCCCCACCCTGCCCCAGGCCTTCAATCCACTATTGTCTGTGTCCATGGGTTATACATATCCTATATAATAAAAGGGTGATATGCAAATTCACCTTAAGATGAAAAAAACAGGCAATGACCATTTGCTATATTGCACATTGACTACCAGGGGACAGATGCTCAATGTAGGAGCTGCTCCTGGTGGCCAGTGTGCTCCCACAGGGGGAATTCCACTCAGCCACAAGCCAGGCTAATGGCTGTGAGCACAGCCGGAACCTCTCCCACCTCCTTTGCTGCGCTAAGGATGTCAGACTGTAACTTAGGCTTGCTCTCCACAGGCAGTGGGCCTAAGCCATCAGTTGGACATCCCCCAAAGACTCCTGGGCTACCAGAGGGATGTCTGGCTGCCAGCTTAGGTCTGCTCTCTCAGGGAGCAGGCCTAAGCCAGCAAATGGACATCCCCTGAGGGGGCATGAGTTGGACTATGGGACCCCCCGAGGGTAAGAATTTTCATGCACCGGGCCTCTAGTATGCATACAACTTCTTTGGTTAATCTCTTCCCACCCATCCACCTCCACCTTTCCTCTGATATAAATCTGATAAGAGGTTAATATCCAAAATATATGTGGAGCCAAAACTGGTTTGGATCAGTGGATAGAGCAACAGCCTGCAAACTGAAGGGTCCCAGGTTTGATTCTGGTTAAGGGCACATACCTTGATTGCGGGCATATCCCCTGTGGGGATGTGCAGGAGGCAGCTGATTAATATTTCTAGCTTTCTATCCTCTCCCTTCCTCTCTGTGAAAAATCAATAAAATATATTAAATCAAACAAACAACAACAAGTGTGTGTGTGTGTGTGTGTGTGTGTGTGTGTGTGTGTGGAATTCATACAACTTAATGAAAGGAAGACAATCCAATTAAAAAATGGGCAAAGTACCTAAATAGACACTTCTCCAAAGTGGATATACAGAAGGCCAAGAGACATATGAAAAAGTGCTCAAAGTCACTAATCATCAGAGAGATGCAAATTAAATTAACAATGAAGTATCACCTTACTCTTGTCAGAATGGCTACCATCAGCAAATCAACAAATGACAAGTGCTGGTGATAATGTGAAGAAAAGAAACACTAGTACACAGCTGGTAGGAATGAAGACTGGTACAGCCACTGTGGAGACCAGTATGGAGTTTCCTCAAAAAATTAAATATGGAACTCCCATTTGACCCAGTGATCTCACTTCTGGAATATATCCCAAAAAACTGGAAACACCAATCAGAATGGATATATGCACTCCTGTGTCATAGCAGCACAAGTTACCATAGCTAAGATCTGGGAACAGCCCAAGTGCCCATCAGTTAATGAGTGGATGAAAAAGCTATGGTACATTTATACCATGGAATCATAAGCAGCAGTAAAAAAAAAAAAAAAAAAAAAAAAAAAAGGATCTCTTAACCTTTGAACCTTTGAGATAGCATGGAGGGGCCTGGAGGTATTATGCTAAGTGAAATAAGCCAGTCAGAGAAAAACAAGTGTCACATGATCTCACTCATATGTGGAATCTAAACTGATGAGTAAAATGGATCAAGGGACATAGAAACATGATAATTTTAAAAGCATATTCTTTTAAAATTAATGTCGCCACTGCTATTATTTCTATAAGATAAATTAATACCTTTATCTAGCCATTTCCTTCTCTCTTTATATAGATGATAGATAGATGGGTAGATGATAGGTAGGTAGGTAGATAGATAGATAGACAGATAGATAGATATAATTATATAGAGTTTTATATATGCATATAAAATCCAGATTGAAATCTCGGTTTTTCAGTTCCGTTGAAATTCAGTCTTAATTTTATTTATTTATATTTGTCTAAGAAATGTGGGACAAACCATTATTCAATTGCTATTCTTTTGAATAGTTATAGAAATAGTTAAGTCTCCAATCCTCCTCATAAACCTTAATATATCTGCTTGTTTACAAATCTCTGTGAGCCACACAGCCTAGCATCAAGGCCCACATATGTTTCTGCATAAGGACAAAGGTTCCTTCTTGAATGATTTGCTCCTTCTCTGCCTTATTCTATATGGTAGGAATATTGCATTTTAATAAATCACTAGACATGGAATGATTATAAATAATGTGAAATAATTGATCAGCATATAAATACTGCTATAGTTTAATTCAGTTAATCAAGTCTTAATAACTCTAAAGCATTGATTACTTTTATGCTTAAAAAATGGAATTGCATTGGGAAATTGTTCAATAGGAATGCTTTGGACTTCACAGGAGTGAACAGCTGTGCATGCCTAGAAACAGATTGTTGATCATTCCTTACAGTGAAAAAGTGCCCAGAAGTGTAAGCTGAATAGCTCTATTGTATTAGCTCTGAACTCTAACTTCACAAACCAGAGGCCTTGCATTTGGGTATTTATTATGTCTACTTCATCAGTTCAGACTGGTTTAAATCTTGGGTCTTTCCTAGTGGATGCAGAAACTTTATTTAATCCATTTTAATTATTTACATTTATTAAAATATTAATAGTTGTTCGCTAAGAATTTTTTTTAAATCTTGGTTGCATTTATTTCCCCCGGCCAAAAAAAGTAAATCATATTCACATCCTTTTATCCTTTTATTCTTTTCCTACAATTTCTTCTTATATTTGTTTAAATAGCTGGGAAGTATCAGGACAGAGTATTAGGTTGTTAGCATGGCCATAGCTAAAAATGAGGAGGCTTAAACATGTAGAATTTATTTTCCCATATTTCTAGGGATTGGAGGGGTTGATCAAGGTGTTGGCAAGTTGGGTTTCTTCTCAGGTCTCTCTTCTTGGTTTGGAGATGGCCACCTTCTTGTTGGTTTCCTGGTTTTCTCCCGTATATATGCATCTCTGTGAAGTTAAGGGTAGCTTCTTTTAGTAAGAGAGATGTTTCTAAGCTTCTAAATTAGGGGTGTCGAACTCAATCAGAGAAGGGGCCAAAATCTAAAATCCAGCCTAAATCGCGGGCCGAATGGTTTACTGAACAGTCATAAACTGACAATGTCCTAAACTGACAGCGGAGTGCAGTGATGACAGCGCGGTGAGGGCCACATTGCAAGGCCTGGCGGGCTGGATTTGGCCCGCGGGCCTTGTGTTTGACACATGTGTTCTAAATCCACTTCCAAAGAGAAACTCCATCCTCCACTTCCAATGGCCTGGGGCACCAAAGTCTTCAGAAAACTTCCTGAATATTCCTTAGTTTAGTAACCCCAACCTAGGCCAAATCCCTGGGGAAACTGGAGAGGAGAATGCTGTCCTTCTGGGGATCCTTATACCTTTATGTTTAAGGGGCCAGAGAGAAAACAAGATTCTGAGCTCTTAAGAGAAAGTCTCCCAACAAAACAATTTCTGATGTTCGCCTGACACATAAAAAAAACTATTAAAGTCATAAACCTCTCTTGTGGGACACAGCTCAGAAATGAATTCATCCAAAGGGCATTATGTGCTTATTCTCAAACTAAAAAATAATTGTAATGACATTAAACTATTGCTTCACATTGCAGGAAAGATATTATGACTTTCTATTATTTGCATTACACAGGCAGATGCCTTTAAAATAAAACAAACCAAGACAAAACAAAAGCCTTCTCTCTTATTAGAGGAACTGAGATACCCCTGACCAAAGAGACCACCATACCCTCTTCAAAATGGCCAAGGTATCTTGCAGAAGCTGTGGCCTGCAAAGACAGTCTCAGATTTGACATCAGCTCAAGCTGTAATTACTTGGGCAGATGGGGGAGGGGATGCTAGAGAATAGGTTTCCAGACTTGGGCAGGTGGTTCTGGCCTCTTTTGGCTGGCTGCCCTCAGACCCTTGCTGCACTTTGACATGGTTGGGCTGAGGGTGGTGGCCGGGGCTGGCCAGGCTCTTTCTCTAATAAACACACCAATCCTATTAGATTAGGACCTCACCCTTATAACCTCACTTAACTTCAGTGACCTCTTTAAAGAACCTCTCTCTACAGTCACATTGATGGTTAAAGCTCCAACACATGAATTTTGGAAGGGCAATTGATTCCAAAACAGGCGATTGTTAGTTGTATCTTTGCCTGTGTCTATAAAAGAATGTCTCTATTAGTCACTTGAGCAGAGACTCAGACTTGCTCTATAAGTCTTCCTGACTGTGCCCAGACTCACATTCTAGAGGTTTAAGTACTATTTTTTTAATCCCTCAGGGAAGACTGACTCAATGCACAGATATGATACTGAAATTCTACTAATTTCCATGAAAGTAACTGTTTAACTCTTCCTAAACTCTCATAGTACATTTTAATACACATCTTATTTGACTTATCCCTTTTCACTTTGCAGTATATTGCATTTGTTGTTGGATCATCTTTCTGTCCTGCCTGTAGGCTGTATGCAGGAGAACCTGTTTATTTTTCCTTGCCTATTTTCATCTGCACAACTTCAGCATTCAGCGAATAAATGACTTAGCAGTTCAGTTGTCAAATACACTTATCCAATATACATATAGAGCTTTTGGAGAATTTTATTAACATGCAGATTCTGCTAACTAATTTCCCTCATGTGAGAATCATGGACAATTTAACTAGGTAATCATTGGCTTCAAACGAAGGTCTTTTATTCTCCGGTTTGATAATTTTACCTCCTACCCTTCTAAATATGGCAGTCCCCTGTTTTACTGTAGTTTACAATGTACATACAATGGAGGAATTTAACTAGTCAACATATCCAGTGACTCCTTATGAGCCTCTTATACATCAGCCAAATTTCTAGCATGCCCTCCACAGACATGATACTGGAGCAGTAATGGAAAGGAGCCTGGTCACAAAGATATGTTATACTCCTCATTATCTATGACTGAACCACAAAAAGTCAATGAATAGCTATATTAATTAAATAATGATTATATATTAATATTAAAATTATAGCTCCAAAAGGCAAACATTTATACTTCCCTGATCTTAGACCATTTCAGAACATGATAAAATATTAAATACTTTCTCTTTACTGTGACTTGATGGTCAACAATTACAAAAATCCTTAAAATACTTATTTTTCTTATGAATCATAGCTTAACTTATTTTCTGAGAGGCATCAGAGATCATTATATCTTATTTGAAAGCTAAGATAATTTACATATTAAGTTATTTAAAAACAAAATCTTGAGAGAGGTCAGGCTATATCGGGCACACTGATCATGGTGAATGCCAGGAAAAATGTGTTTATGGCCCGTGGCAGATGACTCAAAGTTTATATATTCCAACACTTGATTTGGAATTTCATTTCTTTTAGCTTAATACTGTGTTCATCTTGTTGATTAAAAAACTGTTTCCAAAATATAGCATTGAAATACTCTATATAATTTATCATCAACTAACTGTTATCAATTATCTCTTCTTCAATTTTGGAGGCAGAGTGCTTTTGGTTGGAATGTTTTTCTTTCAGCAACTTGAATATTTTGTGCCATTACTTTCCGGGTTGCAGAGTTTCTGCTGAAATATCCGCTGATAGTCCTCTAGGGTTCCATTATATGGAACAAGTTATACAAAAGAAAGTTTGGAAACAATGTGCATTTAAAGAGTTATCTTTTACCTTTTCACCCAGAGATAACTTTTAAAATATTAACACATATCCATTATTCTCACTTTTCTATATGTGTGTGTATTGAGGATGTTCTGAGTAGGAGAGGGGGATGTAGGTCTTGACAGTTATAATAATAAAAGCATGATATGTTAATTAGACCAGACATCCTTCTGGACTAAGCCAGGTCCTGGATATCAGCTGTAGGGAAGCCACGCTGGGTCCTGAGTGCCAAAGGAAAGCTGGTGCTGGTAGCTGGGGAAAGGAACCCTACTCTTGCATGCTTGTTGTGCACTGGGCCTCTAGTTTGTATTGCATTGTATAATTGGTATTATTTTCTAAATTATTTCCTAAAAATACAAAGAGTATTTACCATTAATTTACATCAGAAATTTGAAATAATTTGTTACAACCTGCTGGTGCATATTGGTTCATGGGACAGGGCAGAACTACAACTATCTTGCCACAATTTCATGGACAATATTATTTTATCCTTTCTGTAGTTTTTGAACTCTTTGGCTCTAAACTTGGGAATATTATCTTCTGAAATACTGGTAAAAAGACCCTTTCAAAAATCCAACTTAGTGTCTTGCTCTATCATTTAGTAGAAGAATGTCTTCCACTAAAGAATTTTAAATCCTGTAAGTCAGGTTTCTCCAACAGGATGTGGTATACATGATGTTAGATATAAATCACAAAAGTGACTTATATGAATTTTATTTGTCTGTACTTGCAGGTACTGTATTGTATAGCAACATTATAAATTCAGTTATGCAGAACACAGGTATGCCAAATCTACCTGCAAAACTCTTATGAACAAAACACGTTTGAAAACCTTAACAGTATAGCCTATTTCTCAAAGCCCCAAATTACATTAGCATATTAATATTTTTAAGGAATCTTGCCTTAGAGAAAATTTAATTTTGATTAAACTCTACTTACCAAAATTCTACTGCTGAACTATTATTCTTCCCTCAAGTGACATCCAGGAACATTTCTAAAAATTAGACAATTTTGAAAAATTTGGGGAGGAATAGAATATGCAACAGATAAGAATATATGCTTCAGGGTCAGATGAACAGAATTCAAATCACAACTTTATGACATTGCATGAATTATTAAAAATTTCTCTATCTACTTTTGCTCATTAATTAAGTAAGGATAATGACAACTTCCCTATAATGTGTGTAACAGACACATTTGGCAAAAGTATCCTCGGCTCATCGCATGATATAATATGTACTCTGTACCTGAAGATGCATGCCATGTTTGTCTACACATATATATCTTTTCTTAAATTGTAAGCAATAGTAAAATGACCATATCTTGATTTTTTCTGTTATCACACTCTTTGTTCTATTGCAGCGCAGCACATATGTATGAGTAAGAGAAAAAGCAGATAATAGTTGTCAGCCATATGTCTCACAAGTCCTCAGTGAAATTAGCAAACCTTCCTCAGGCAACATTCACACACTTTAAAATAGAATTGTTAGTTATTTTTTTTTAAAAAAAATCCTTGATGCAACTAGAAAAATATTTCCTTTTGAAATCTCACCAAGTTAATTATAGTTTCACATTTATTTAAAATAATCTAAAAATGTCTTTATTTTTTTTAAGAATGCAATTTACCAATTAATTGTTTAAATTCAAATTTTCTCCTGCTAAGTCAAAATGAAGATATTGGTAAACTAGATATTAAGTAATTAAATAGTATCCTATAATAAGTAGATTAATTTCACAAGTTAAAAAATAAACTTAGCTCTATATTAGAAAAATGACAAAATATAGCATAACTTCATTCGTGCATGGAAATTTAAGTTATAAAATTGAGGAACAAATGGACTGATAAAAATTGAATAAGGAAATGCCTCTCATAAGTTTTAATTCATTATATATGAGTTATATATACAATTTCAGTTTATATACATAAAATGGAAATATAAGATGCAGATATTAGAAATATCTTGTGGGAAAAAATACAATTTGTTAACTGATTTAAAATTATTTAGAAAGGATGAGCAGCAGACACCTGATAATTGATATCTAGGGCATAGACGAACAGTAGATGATCAAACATTTGCTTTATTAGTATCTATTTCTTTACTCTTAGTTCTTTATTAACTTTAACTGACAATAATTTTTAAAAGACAATTTTATGTGTTGGAAGTAAGTATTGAAATATAAAAGTGACTTATGAATTGCCCCAAAAGGAACCTATCTCATAAAAAACACACATGTTTAATTAACTTTCCTTTGAGAATTATAAACTACAAAATGGAAGAACAATAGATAATAATAAAATGCTTGAAAATTGGCCTCCATAAACCAGTTATTTGTAAAATTGTGAAATTAAATTGTCTTGCTCATATGCATAAATGAAGTAGTTCTCCCTGGTGTGTATCTTCTTAATTGATATGAATCCATGATGTTGTCCCTAGATACACAAAGAAACCAGGGATTTTCAAAAATAGAAATTACTATTGGATCAGTTTGGTGTTAATGAGTTGACAATTAGTTTATTTCACCTTTGTTTCTTGTCTTTATAGATTCTTCTAACAATTATATTAGTAATGCCAAAGTTGTAATTTTAATAGCAATGTTTTTTAATTTGATACAAAGTTATTAAGTAAAAAATAACATTTATAAGGAAAAAGATGAAATTGGAGATGCTAAAATTATGCAGAATCTCATAATAGCTGGTAAAACAAAACATAAATGGTTGCAGAACAAATGGTCTTGGCATGTGTTAAAAAAAACTATTTTCTTTTCAAATAGATATGATATATAGTAAAGTGTATATTATACAATTTAGTACATACGTATATATTTCATATAATAGTATATATTCCCATATTCTGAAATTATGTTAATGAGTAGTTTTGGATTGGAACAATTGAAGCAGTATGTTTTCATGTATCGTTTTCTTTATAAGCTCTTTAGATTCAAATGATTATAAGTTAACCATATTGGTCTTTTACAAAGCAAAAATCTAGAATATTTTTATTGATTTTTCAATTATACTCTCCACAAAAAGACACATATTCACAAGTATATTTTAAAATCTGGAAATTATGAAATAGCAAAAATATATGTTAAATATTTCACTGAAATATAAAAAAGGAGTCTTCTGATTCTGTGATAAAGAAAAAATGAGCTTACTAATTCAGTCTATAATAACTGACATTTTGCTCAAATAAGAGAAATCAAGAAAACCTTTTAAAACATTGCTAAAATATAACAACTTATTCTGGATTGCAAAACAGCTTATTTCAATAACAATGAGTTACTTCTTTACATCATGAAAATATTTGCTACAAAGTGTGCTCAGAAGCTGTATTGTTATTTCTTCTTGCTTGCCTGACTCTAATGATAAGTTTCTTATAATTATTATCCCCATTCCTCTGCCTATAAGGTGTTCCTCCCCTCCTTCAATCCACCCCAACATACTGGATTCATTCAAGACTCTCTGTACTTAATTTTTAGCAGTTTAGAGGTGATAAGTGGGTTTCAATATTTTTTTGGGGAAACTTCTTTTTCCTCTCCATCAGAATCATGTATTGAGTGAGCTTTCGAAGATTTCTTGGATTCTCTCTGTCATAATCTGGCAGGGTTCTCAAAGGGAAATATGGAAAAAATGTTATCTTACCAACATACTACACTCCCAGGACCTTCTCACTCTCACGTTTGACCTTAGTCATTCTCCAGCAATTCATTACAATTATTACTTTTGTGTTTCTACCAGGTTATGGTTTCCATCAGCTATCTCATAATTTGAGTTACAAATGATGACTGTACTATCCTATAATGAACATATAGTCACACAGTTTTTAGTTAAAGGAGATGTTACCATCTTTTATCTGACTCCATGTTTTTGAATTTGATAATAATAAAACAAAGTTAAATTTCTTCCTCAAATGTGGAGCAACAGTTCCTTGCAGTACCTGAGCTAATAGGACCAGGAAATTACTAAGCCAATGAGTGCCTCACTTATTATAATTTCTGCCCTCTGTGTTAGAGATAGAGTTCATATAATTACTCTCAAGCATATGACTTCCCCTCTTCTAGCTGTAATAAACAGCTTTCAATTCCTCTGTAATTTTTAGTGTACTTTTCCCATATCATTCCCAACAGACTTGCTTATTCTGAATGCAGTAGCTGGTAGTACAATCAATGAGAAATACATTTCACTCTATTTATTGATATGGCAAATGTGCCTGCCAGTAATTCTTATCTGGTGAAATATTAGCAGCTGAAAAATTAGAAAAAAAATAATTAAATGGCCTTATAGCTCAATAGACAACTTCGACAACTGATACATGAAAGAATAAAATTAGATAGCTAGCCTTGTTCTATTTCTACTCCCTACAATTCTTAGCCAATAGATAGAAAACTATAAACAATCCAATGTATGGTAGAAAGTTGAAAATTGGGTAAAACTTGAAGGATAATCACAGGATTAAATTTAACTTGACAAAGCTCAATGCAAGAAAGACTACAATAGAATTTGATGAGACGTATGAAGGGAATATTGGTCAGCAGGGCAATCAACATACCTAATGAGATAATGATCTAGATGAGGGGAATCAGACAATTTGGGTAAATTATGATTATTAGTACCTATGGTAGGCATTTAAAGTGTAAATGGGTAATTGAAATAGTTAGAAGCATAAGATAGTGGAACAGAGGTCATAAATTTTATTCAGAATCTGACCCTCATTTTCTTTTGTATGTTTGTTTTGGGAAACGTTAGTTAAGACTATCAGTAATACTTTTCTTAACTATAAAACATGTAAAATTATATTCGCTTTACTTTTCCCTTTGGTTTTGCTAGTAACTAAAGACAAGTAAATATTTTTAAAGTTTATTTTCTATTATAGTTGATGACAAATATCCTATATAATAAAGAGCTAATATGCTAATTAGACTGGATAGTGGAACGACCTTCCAGACAATTTCTGGAACAACCAGTGGGCAGGGCAGCCGGGGCCGGGAGGGCTGAGCCCCTTACACAAATTTTGTGCATTGGGCCTCTAGTTTTAATAATAAGTAAAAGAAATTGGTAGTCAGGGTTTTAGCATATGTGAGTTTGGAAATCCATGGTAGATTTTATTTGAGCCATGAATCATTTTTCCCAGAGAATCTAAAAGTCACATGTACTTACAGTTTTACATACAACTTTAGCAAGAGTATGAATTATCGAAAACCTATTTTTAAAGTTTAATGGGCCCAGGAATCCTGCCTTATGCACCAGTGACTCTACTTCTGGGAATATATCCAAAGAAACCCAAAACACTTATTCAAAAGTATATGTGTACCCCTATGTTTATTTCAGCATTATTTACAATAGCCAAAATTTGGAAGCAGCCCAAGTGACATCAGTAGATGAGTGGATAAAAAAGCTATGATACATTTACACATGGACTACTATTCAGCTGAAAAAAAGGAGGAAATCCTACCTTTGTAACAACATGGATGAACCTGGAGAGTATTGTGCTAAGTGAAATAAGCCAGTCAGAGAAAGTACCATATGATTTTACTTATATGTGGCATCTAATGAGTAAAGTAAACTAACAAGGTGGAAATGACATATGGATACAGAGAACATACTGACAGCTGTCAGAGGAGAGGGTTTTGGAGCTGGGTGAGAAGTGTGAAGGGATTAAAAAAAGAGGGAAAAAAAAACCCCTCATGAACACAGACCACAATATAGTGATTGCCAGAGGGGAAGGTGGGAGGGGATAGGTAGATAGAAAAGGTAAAGGGACAATAAATGGTGATGGAAAGAAATTTGACTTAGAGTGTTAAACCACAATACAATATACAGATGATGATTATAGACTGCTATATCTGAAACCAATTTAATTTTATTATCCAATTTCACCCCCATAAATTCAATAAACAAAAAAGAAAGAAATCACACAAAAACTACAGATTGTATATCAGGAAATTTTTTTCCTGTAACACCTTTTGAAACCATTGGGTTGTTGAAGAGAATAACAGTTTCTTGATTAAGAAAATCTATTCTAGCCCTAACTGGTTTTGCTCAGTGGATAGAGCATTGGCCTGTGGACTTAAAGGTCCCATGTTCGATTCTGGTCAGGGGCTTGTAGACTGGTTGTAGGCACATCTCCAGTAGGGGGTGTGCAGGAGGCAGCTGATCAATGTTTCTAACTCTCTATCCCTCTCCTCCCTCTCTGAAAAAAATCAGTAAAATATATTTTTAATAAAATCAAAATAAAAATTAATAAATTTTTTTCTGAAGTTTCCCAGATACCTGTTTTTTGGGATGAACCTGCGGCTCAGAAAATTTGAGCTGTTCATTCAAAGTTACACAGTTATCCTGAGTGAAGAGATAATTAGAGTTTTATCATTTTTTTTTATCAGATACTTCAAAACAAAATCACACAGCATGACTGTGGGAGTACTGAATAGAAATGTGCAGTGAATTGCTATGAAACAATAATAGCTTTTTAATAGTTTGAAGATAAATCTTTGACAAACATTGACATTCCCTCCTTTTGCTTTTAGGAATAGCTGTTTGAGTTCAGAAGTGCTCTAATGACCCAACAGTTGGCCAGAGAAAAATTGTTGTTCTCTGATGTCAATGGAAAAAATAATACACAGTAATAAAAACATTAATAATAATTTTAAAAATTAATCCACAAATTTAAGTTTTAGATAAATAAGAATGTAGCTCTTGGTATTAAAATAATTTACTTTTTTAAAAATATATTTTATTGATTTTTTTTGTACAGAGAGGAAGGGAGAGAGATAGAGAGTTAGAAACATCGATGAGAGAGAGTCATCGATCAGCTGCCTCTTGCACACCCCCTACTTGGGATATGCCTGCAACCAAGGTACATGCCCTTGACCGGAATCGAACCCGGGACCCTTCAGTCCCCAAGCCAATGCTCTATCCATTGAGCCAAACCGGTCTCGGCAAAATAATTTATTTATTTATTTATTTTTTTTTTAAGAAAGCAGCCCTTTAAATTTAAGACCAAAACAAAATACTAACTGAAGGCCAGTCTGAGAAACCCATTTAGATATTTCAGAGACTTTCCTTTGACTTCCATTGTGTTGAAAACTTTCAGAAACTATTTTCAGACATCAAAGGGGCCCACTTTGAAAAGCTCAGCTTGATTAAGAACAGACAACACACATTTAGAAAATAAAAGGAATCACTCACTACTTTTGTGCAATTCTTCAGGGACTTCACTCCAGGTAGACAAATGTGGGAAGGGAGTTAAAGAGGATTTTAAACTTAGATGTTTAGAAATCCTTTGACAAAACTCTTTACAGTCATGTAAGATCAGTGGAGAGGATCAATGAAACTAATAAATGGGCTCACTGTTCTGCACAGTGGTTTATGAAAAGGAAACAAAGGTACTGAAAATAGGTTTTTGTGGTCCAAACCAATTTTAAATATTCTGCTTCTTTATAGGTCAGAAATAAATCTTTTTTAAATATATTTTTACTTAAGATATTTCGTTAAGCACTTACTTTGCAATAAATCAAATAAAATTGAAGTGTATATAACACTGAATTGATGACAAATAGACTGTTACAAATAACAAATATGTGTGTTCATATTTTGGGATTCTTTGTTTTTCAAGTGGTATTGTATATTTGGAAAATATCTTAAGAATATATTGAAATGGCCGAAACCGGTTTGGCTCAGTGGGTAGAGCGTCGGCCTGGGGACTCAAGGGTCCCGGGTTCGATTCCGGTCAAGGGCATGTACCTTGGTTGCGGGCATATCCCCTGTGGGGGGTGTGCAAGAGGCAGCTGATCAATGACTCTCTCTCATCGATGTTTCTAACTCTCTATCTCTCTCCCTTCCTTTCTGTAAAAAATCAATAAAATATATATTTTTAAAAAAAATATATTGAAATGTACATAAAAATATAAAACAAGTACTGATAAATGATTACTTGAATTACCACACTTGAGGCTATTACAAGCATTATTGTGTGTTTTACTCTAACTGCTGATCCATGAATACAGTTGTCTGTGTTGTTTGAGAGGAAGCCAAATCATTAGACGTAACAATCTTCAGAAATCAAGAAGATATTCACTGGGCTACTGTCTCTCTTATTTAATGATTTTATATATCCAACATAATAATACTTGGCATAGTAAGTCCTCAATTAATCTTTGTGAATAATTGAGTAAATGACAAAACAAATTGAATGAAGTGGCTCTAAAATTGGAATGGATTGTTGATATATCAATCCCTTGTGTTAGATTTTTCTCCAAGACTGGATTTACCATTCAGCTTATCTTTATTTCAGAATGTATGGTTATTTATGAAAGGAAGATGAAGCACAGACTCAAAACTTATTTTAAAAAACTGTTTCTAGACACGGTTTTACAATAAAAGGGGAGAATGGTAATTAGTTAGGAACCATCCCAGGACATTTCCTTAACACATCAAAATAATAGCCATTTATTTTATGCATAAATCCCAAACCCCTTCTAAGATTTATTTTCTGATCAGTCGTAAAGGAGTCACCTCAGGATTCTCAGAGAAGGTGAGACATTCTGTCACTCAGTAGGATATAAGAAAGTCAACTATCATATCATAAATAAGAAAACGTAGAATGACTATTGGAAGGAATACTGATAACATATGTTTGACAGAGGTCCAGTCCATTCTTGGGAATGTGTAAAAAAGGTGTAGCCTTGTCCAGAACAAAACATATTAAAGTCATATTTACTAAGCTTTATTATTTGACTAGTAAGTAAACCATTAGAATTTTTAAATGATATTTCTACAATGTTGTGTATTTAGTAATGAGAATATTATCATTTAAATTATGATATAACATGATAGTTCATATCAACATATTTGTCTTTTAAAACAAACCAGACATTGCACACAGCACTTTATATACCTTACCTCATTGCCCCTCAAACCCTTCTGTGCAACAGCTTCTTTTTTTTAATTTTTTCTATTTTTTTCCTTATTGACTAAGGTATTACATGTATGTCCTTATCCCCTCCATTGACCTCCCACACACACAGTCCACTCCCATTCATGCAGCTGCTTTTATAAACCACATTCAACAGATGACAAAACAGAGCTAAGTAGAGTTTGGAAGTTGGATTTATTTTTAATTTCTGATGATGAGCCCATGTTTTAACCCTTGTGCTACAGTGTCTTCACATTTCTTTTATGGAGTAAGGAAAAATTAGCACAAATAACATACCAGCTACATTTGATTGACTCTTAAAAATTTTTAAAGAAAGGTAGTATTGTCTTTAAATAGTTATAGCTTTTAAATGGCTTTAAGCTACTAAGGCCATCACAGGGAGTTTCATGAGTCAAGATGAACTCTGTCAGACCACTACAACTATAAAACTACTAGAAGGTTAGGGCATGAGGTTGACACTGTACATTACTTTCCTGGGACTCTTAAGAAGTGATCTTCATAGTCTAATGTTAAGTTTATTTGTTTCAAACCGAGAGTATACATTGCTGTTTTCCATTCTCTTTCTATTTTCAATTCATTATTTCTTTTGACACTATTACCACAAATACTAAGTCCCTTTTCTTCATTTCGTTTTTTTCATAAATATTAACATGAGTAAATTTATAGTAATTTAGACAGATTCTATTTAAGATCACTTTTCTTACTGTCCACAGTAATGATAAAAATGATAGAAGATTTTTGTTTCCTTTACCTGTCCCAAAATACTTAAAAATACTAGGGAGGAAAAAGAAAGGTATCAGAACCAGTTTCAGAAAACAAAACAAAAC
This sequence comes from Pipistrellus hanaki, assembly GCF_964339955.1. Classification (NCBI taxonomy): domain Eukaryota; kingdom Metazoa; phylum Chordata; class Mammalia; order Chiroptera; family Vespertilionidae; genus Pipistrellus; species Pipistrellus hanaki. The sequence continues at coordinate 191,598,977 of NC_140503.1, forward strand.
AAAACAAACAAACAAACAAGAAAAAAAAACCACTCTAGTTGAAAAATTTATCTGCTACGATTTTCATTTATTCCTAGATTTTCTGCCCAGCCATTCTTTCTACCCTAATTAAAATCAGGTAGACACCTAGAATATTTGTTTACTTACTCATTGTATATATCATTTGTTTACTTTTTAATTCAAATTGTATTTATTAAGAGATTACTTATGCTCTATACTATACTGTGTGCTGAATACAAAATCACAGACAAAAAGTCTTCTATTTCAGCCTAGTTTAGTATTTGTAGAAGCCTTCAATTACTAGCAGAATCAAGCAGGATTGGTAACATGATGTTGGCTAATGGTCATTGTAGTATCAATCAAAAGACTATGGTGTGTAGTTAAAAGAACAAAAGTGAACACTCAAAAATTAATTTTTATCTGTGACTATGCCATTACTACCCATATGGCCTATAGGGAAATTTCTAGTCACCCTAGCCTACTATTTTCTTGATTGCAAAATAGATGTAATAGTTACACAATTGAGATATTGTGAGATGTCAAGAAAATAATGTATATCAAAAGTTTTATGCTGATATTACTGAGAAGTTAGTCAATAAAAACATTTATGCACTCACCTCATCTCTTAAGTGCCTACTTAAGTGCAAAGTACCATGATGGTTCTGGAGATAAATAGTTGAAGTTAATATGATATCTACCCTCCTAGACTCACAGTGTCATTAAGGATGCAGAGATTCAATATATAATTATGTTACAGACTAGAGGTTCAGTGCATGAGGTTTGTTCACTGGTTGGGGGTAAGGTTTGAGGAAATCAGCCTGCTGTGGGAATGCCACTCATCCCTGTCAGCTGAGTGGCTGTGGACTTATCCTCTGAGCAGCTGCTCCCTGGTTTGGCATCTTCCTTGGAATTGGAGCACTCACTTTTCCAGGGGACCCGATCAGGGCTGGGCTCAGGGACAACAGCACTGAGAGCTGGCGGAGAAGACCTCAGTCCCACTCCCAGCTTTCAGGGTCAGTTCTGCAGGAGGCAGGCTGTGTGCTTGAAGGGGTTAGGAGGAGTTGGCAGAGAGCCAGGAGGAGCCTGGGGCTAGGAGGCAACAATCACAGCCTAGGTTCCTGCCTGTCAGCCCAGGATTCACAGCAGGAGCAGCCACTCATCCTGATTAGCTGCCTGGCACACTGACCACCAGGGGGAAACTCCTGCATTACGTCCCCAGGTGGTCAGTGCATGGCATAGCGACTGGTCAACTGTTCATTGTGGTCATTCTGCAGTTGGGTCACTGGGTTTTTATCATATAGTATTATTTAATTTAGATTTTGACATGCTACTACTGGTTAGTTATAGTATTAGATAACAGATTAGGGGATTGGAAGACTACAGGATAAAGATTTGATTTAGAGATGATTGCACTCAGCAAGTTATAATTAATCAGCAATTATTCTATAGAAGGATGCAAATTATCGATTTATAGAAGGAAAGGCATGATGGAGGAATTGTTTGGCTCCTAGGTAATGTGTTATTTTTCCTGATTGCTGTAGTGACAAATTACTGCAAACTGAATGGCTTAAAAAACATAAATGTAACATCGTATAGGCCTGTACATAGAAGTTTGATGCAGATATCACTCATTAAATTCAACGTGCTATTACGACTTCATTCCATTCTGGAAGCAGGAGGATAGAATCCACTTGTCTTTTGTAATGTTGAGAGGCTGCTGGCTTTCCTTGACTCCTGGCCCCTTCCCTCCACCTTCAAAGCCAATAACATTAGGCCAAAGTTTTCTCATGTTATCTTCTTTTTGATTCTGCCTTCTGATTATTCTTTCCACTTTGTGCTTATATTTGATTTACCAGTATAATCCAGAACAATTTCTCAATTTTAAGGTCAGCTGATTAGCAAACTTAATTCCATCTGCAAATTTAATACCCCTTTGCCATAAAAAGTAACATATACACAGGTTTCAGAGATTTAGAAGTGGACTTCTTTGAAAGGGCATGATTCTTATACTTAAGAAATATCTCTGTCTACAGTCTCATGAATGGAGAGAAGCCAGAATGAATATGCACTAACAAATACGAAGCTTTCATATTAGAGCCGAGGGATATGAAGTGTGAGAAGTTGTTAATAGGTTGCAGAATTATTGGATAAAACCAGAAAATGGAGATTTTTTTTCTTTTATTTTGTTGTTATTGTTGTTGTTTTTTAAAGAGAAAGACCTCAAGAATATGAGATGTTTTAAAGTTCAAGTGAGGTAAAAACTGAAAAATTGCCTTAGAAAGGATCTTTCTTCAGGAAAATTCTACATAACACTTTCTGTAGAATGTACCAATAGTAGTTTTAAAAAGTTGTAAAAAGCATTAGAACCTTATTTAACTAGTGGGAGGAGTTTTATTGAAATTATTAATTTCAACATAAAGTGACAACTAAGGTGAAGTTTTGCCCATCAGATGCCATGTGAGCGCAGAGTGTGTGACAAATTGCCCAGACTAAAGAGGAAGATGGCATGATTTTTGAATCTCAATAAAGTGTAGTTCAGACAAAGAAGAATATGGTTTCTAGACAAGAGGAGCAGCATTGGTCAATATACAAAGGCACTGAAACTGATTATAATGGCCAGAAATTAGATTTTTGGATAGATAGTGGTAGATAATGAGTTTGCATACTTAGGTCACACTATAAGGGACTTTATCCTCAAGGCCAAGAAGCTTTTAAAGTACACTTTTTTTTTACATGATGGAGAACAATTGAAACTGATAGATTTTTCACAGTTAATGTGAATTGGACTTGTCTTCCTACAGTGTGCAGATGGTTTTCAGAAGGCCTATCCCAGCAAGGATACCTAAAAGGTTCCTGGTATCATTCGGAAACAATAATATGAGACCTTCAAAGAAAAAGGAACAGAATTTAGATACTTTAATAAGATGAAATTCAGTAGATATAATTAGCTACATTTGGAAAGAGGGGAAGGAGAGATTTAATATGACTCAATTTGGGGGATTGGACAACAAGGTAGAAGTCAGTAGCAATAGATAAGGAGGGAATAAAATAAGAGATTGGGTTATTGTGGAGTGAAAAATGAGAATTTAATATTCTTGAGAGACAAATTAGTGATGTTCAGCAGGTGTGGACAACAGAATTATAGGGAAGAGAAGGGGATTTAGACAAGAATAAATGAGATCTTCGGGTGAAAATATACAGTAGAAGAAAAGTGGATTGAGTAGTGAAACCCTGATGAATACCAGTATTCAAATAACTGCTGGAAAAAGAAAAACAAGAAAATGATCAGAGAAACAAAAAAGAGAAGGATCAATTGAAAATAGTGTGGAAAAGGCATTCTTAATGGAGTTTCAAAAAGAGAGTGGTCAGCAGTCCTTGCACTGGTGTGGGGAAAGGAGACAAAAGAGGTAAACATTTCAAAGCATACTATGTCAGTCATCCCTCTGAGAACCTGGGTTGAAACAATGATGTCTGAAATCGACTGTGGAGCAAACAAATAAACAAAAACCTTCTGGGAACCAATATTTTATAAATAGTAATTTTTTAATGACAATAAACAAATGTACATTTTCAGGAGAACACCAGGTGTACCGTTTGCCAATATCGTGTCCAAGAAAAGGATAGGGCCCAAGAGAGCCCACGTGTTTGCAGTGAGTAAGGAAATAAATGAACAAAGGCAGTAGGAGCCTTTCACAATTTATCAAGACATTTGATAAATTGTTATATGAGATGCAACGAAGGTGAAATCATGGATTTTTGAATCAGTGCTATAACAACCTGGAAAAGAAGACGAGTGGATGCAGAGATTTACAGTAAATGGGGGTGAGCTGCATTTGGAGGAAGGAAGCATCAGGATTCCTTTGAGCGCCATGCTATTATGCATCCCATTGAATACCCATAAAACAATTGTCAGAGAAGAAGCACAATCAATGTGCTTGTGCTTCTTCTCTGACAATGTCTTCTCTGACAATGTTAACACTTACTTGGAGCCCTTGTTGGCAACATCAACGGTTGTGATTGATTGTCTAAATTAATTCCAATTACACTGTGTTTCTGTGTACCAGTTCATCTCGAATTAGAATAGTGCTCTTTTTACTTTAAATACCACTATGGATCCATAACTTAGTCAATAGCTGTTCTCATTTAATAAAGAAGAAGCAAACACTGCTGTGCTCACAAAGATTATAATGGAGGCATTTTATGAGGATGTGTATCAGGTCCTGGAGTTAGTTTCTGGAGAAAGCAAAGGGTTTCAAGTGGAAAGACTATTTCTCAGAAAGGGAATAAGGTAAAAGCTGGGGAATGATATTACTAATTATTACCTGATGAGCCTATGCTGTAAAGGACAGTGTAAAAACTAAAAGAACGGAGCCAGGAAACTGGAGGGAAGAGATGAGAGCAATTCAACGAGTATTAGTGACATATTAGATTCAGATATTTGTGTTCTGAGACAGTATCCTTTCTAATACTTTACATTTTTTCTTGAATTTAAAATTTAAACCATTTTTATTACTGTAAATATGCTTTTTTTTAATCAGTGTAAATTCTCCCTCAAACTTATTCCTGCCGTCATTTTCTTTCTTTCTTGTTTTTAAAATATATTTTATTGATTTTTTATAGAGAGCAAGGGAGAGCGATAGAAAGTTAGAAACATCAATGAGAGAGAAATATCGATCATCTGCCTCTTACACACTCCCCACTGGGGATGTGCCCACAACCAAGGTACATGCCCTTGACCGGAATTGAACCTGGGACCCTTCAGTGCACAGGCTGACGCTCTGTCCACTGAGCCAAACCAGTTTTGGCCTTGCCATCATTTTCCATAAGTCTATTACTAGCATCATATATACCTAGCTGTTTAACTCCTGTGTTGGATGTGCCTTCGCTTTATATTTTCAATAATCCAATCGAATATTTCCACTCATACACTCATACATTTTTATTCATTTACTTGGGGCCCAGTGCATGAATTTGTGCACCTTGAAAGGAACTGTGGACCACAAGACTGTTTTGGCCACAGGGGCAGGTCTCGGCCCATCCTCTAAGCTCCATGGCTCCTCCCACCACGGACCCTGATCCTCTGTCTGCCAGCAGCCCATTGCTGCTGCTTCCATTAGCTGATAGTGATAGCTCCAATTGTATCTGGTGACAGCGAGGAATGATTGGGGCTGTCACCAGCAGTGGGTACATGTGGTGGCTGCCAGCCCCAATCACCCCTCAGGAGCAGGGGAAGATGTAGAAGCCCTGACGGAGCAATTGGGGCCTGCAGTCACCACTCACACCTGCTGATGGCACTGAGCAATCAGGGCCAGCACCGGGCAAGACCATGGCATGTGGGAACAAAGCATTTTCAGTAACCACCAGAGGCTTGCCCTGATGATGGCGACTGGCACCTTGCCTTGATCTGGCGCCCCCACTCACCTACTCCACTATCCTGCTGCAGCCGATGCCCACCATGTTCTGCGTGTGCTCCCTGGTGGTCAGCACACGTTGGTTGTTCCACAGTTTGGCTATTTGCATATTAGGGATATATTTTGCACTACATACTTTCCTAGATTTTGAAAATTTAGCAATGAAAAAATAAGTCCCTTAAGTTATATGTTTACATTCCAGTGGAAAACAAAGAAACAAGCAATAGACATAAATATCTAAAATGTGAATGGTACTACTAATATGCATGACAGATAGGTTTTTTTTAAATCTAATATAAAGACCTTGTTAACTGGGTGGAATATGATTTTGATAGTGGTAAGGACAGTTCTGTTTGCTGAGGTAGTCCTTGAACGTATACCTGAATGCATTGAGGGAGCACATCATAGGAATACTATCTGGATTAAAAACTTTCCAGACAGAGACAGGTATGCAGGGGGTCTGAGATAGGAGTGTACATTATCAGCCAGAAGAAAAGCAAGGAGGCCATTGTGGTTGATAGCAGCTGGAGGAGTCCCATGGTGGGAAATGGGGTCAGAGAGATATTGGTGGGTGGGTGGGAACAGGGCTAATTTGTGAAGAACTTTGTAAGGTATAAGGTGTAACTTTGCTAAGAGGTAAGGACTTTGGATTTTATGGGGTGTGAGAAAGCAAGTCGTTGCATAGTTTTGAGCAGAAAAATAACACAACTTAAATGATGGTTTTAAAGAACATTATCAGAGTACTGTATGACCAATGAACTCTACATGGGCAGAAAGAGAAGTAGGGAGTCCAGTTTTGACTTCTTGTTGTAATAGTCTTGGCATCTTTTCATAAGCATTGCAACCAAAGTGCATTTCTCTTCTTCATATCAAAATCTCCATACTTTCCATCTTGGTCAAAGTAACCATTGATCTCTCACCTATAATAAAAATCTAATATCCATCACAGCGGTACAAAAATGTTCTGTCTTTATATTTATTTATTTGTATAGGCAGGAAATGTGAGATTTCAATTATTTTCTCACAGAGCACCTTAGCTCCTGTCATCTGCAGCAATCTCCCAAAGGATAATAAGAAGATATTAAATCACTTGTACGTTCCCATGAGTTTTGCTCCATGGGTGAGGGATCCCAACATTATGAAACTGGAAGTAGACGCACAGGTCCCTTCTCTTCATCAGAGAGAGGTAGAGATATTTTCCTCTGCATTGCAAACAATGCCTCTCTGAAGAGAGGAGGGAACTCCAGCCCCTGAAAATTAAACAGAGGACTTGAACAAGAGATAAGACACTATCTTGTTGGAGATCTCCATCTGTAGGGTTGCTAATCAATTTGAATCCAGATGCCAGTGCTCCTTGCCTAGGAACCCTGGCCACGAAGAAACGTGAGACTCCTCACTGAGCTGTGTTTCTTGTCTACATCTTCAGTTGAAGACTGCTGTTCTCATATTTCCCCAGCCTCTGCTCTGCTCCACTACAGCCTGCTGTCCAGTCCTCTTGCCTGAGGGCCTTTGCCATCACCGCCCACTGCAGGACTGCTCCTTCCCAGACCTGCCTGGGGCTCCCTCCCTGCTTTCCTTTAGAGCTCAGCTCCAAGTCTGCCTTTCAGAGAAGCCATCACTGCTCAACCCATCTAATAAAGTCCCTCGAAGACACCATGTCCAACTCTGCTATATTTTATCACTTCCAGAAATTATACATTTTTGTTTATTTTATGCCAACTCAAACCATAAAAGTTCTACCATAAAAGGGTTTTACTGTCATATTTATATCTATATTCCCACCATTTAAAATATTAAACTATTTAAAAATTGGCTCTCATGTGAGTGCCTACCTTGTGTGGGACAATACCAGTCTCTATATCTGAGTTTTTAAACAAATCTTCACCACAGTCTTATCAGAGTATCAGTGATGATACAATTCTGCAAAATTCTCCCCCTTCAAAAACAATTTTAAAAAAGAATTCCCAAATTAACTCTTTCAAGCAAATTGGCCAGAATGAAAAGTGAATATTAGTTATTCTGTTAGGCAGTGCTCTAAGTTTAAAAAAAGGATAATATATAGATATAGATATAGATATAGATATAGATTATGTATTATGATCTCTATTATGTTTCTATCTATCTCCCCCTGTAGAGAGATATATTACAATATAATATACAAAGTTTTATATATATATACTGCCTTAAAGCATTCCTTATTTTGGTAAAATGTGAGCATTTTCTATAACATTATTATGAAATATATGAAATAAAATAACTATAGAATACTTAATCATCTCTGTGAAACTTAATTTAACAGATACTTTACTTAGGTATTCGAGTTGCCTATTTTGTGCAAATGTTCACCCTCACTTTTGTTTCGTGCAGTAGTATAAAGGCCAGAAATTAAGTTAGCTATGAATTTATGTTCCCAAAAAACTTTTGAATTTTGATATTTTAAATATTGATCTACCTTAGAGCAAAAGCATCAGTCAAGAATCATGAACATGCCATTCTGTTTGATGCCTATATTTGTCATTTAAATTAATAGTTTGATATAAAAATTTTATACAACCTGACTGTGCATTAGCCAGACACTAGTATATTCCTGCTTTGAGACAGGTAGAGTAAAATACCATTTACTGTGATGGAGAACACAGAACAGGGGGTAAAGGAAGATATATTTCATAGAGGCTTCAATCTCATTAGATTAGCACAGGTTAATTTTCAGCTGCCTTGGGTAGTAAGTGAATACATAGCAAATGCAACCAGATATCCTATCTAATAAAAGAGATACAAGCAAGTCGACAGTACCTCTGCCACATCCACCAGCCACCCCTACCAGCCAATCAGCAGTGACTATGCAAATTAACACAACAAATATGGCAGTTAATTTGCATATCAAGGTGCAGAGCAAAGACTGAAGACAACTTAGAAGGAAGCCAAGCACTGCAGAAGGGAGCAAAGCTGAGGAGAAGCAAGCCAGTTGGTGAAGAAGGGAGAGAAGCAGGCAGGGTGGCAGAGACAGCTGCAGGAAGCCCTATTCTTTCAGGAGTCTTCCTGCAACAGGCCTCTAGTATTAGTATAATGATGGAATTAAGGAGAAAATGTAGACTAAAATGTATATTTATTAATTATATAGACATGAATAAAATACATGATAACCCATAAATAACTAATAAAAAGTAAAACATTTTAGATGATTAACCATGGAAACTACACAGAATAAGAAGACAGATTCTGTTGTGGAATATAGAGAACACTGACCTTTGAGGTGTGCACAGAGAGTAGATGATGTCAAGGAGAACAGGGCAGCAGCCTAAAAAATAGGGCGAGGCAAGGAGAGGGACTTCATGAAACAAGGGAATGAACTGTGTCAATATAGTCAAATTAAGTAAAGTTTGAAAAGTGCCTAGTGGTCTCAGCTGTAAGGCTATCCTCACTGACCTTGACCATAACCACTTCAGTGGATTGAATGAGATAAATGAAAGATCATAGTGAGTTGAGGAATAAAGATTTTTTTTTAAAAAAAATAGACACAGTAAATACAGTTGATTCTGTCCTCCCATCAGCCCCCCATATATCTGTAAAAAAAAAAAAAAAAGAGAGAGACTAGAAGGAGAGGAAAAATTTGGAAGTATCAGAAGAAATGGGGACCAAAGTAGAGTCAATGGAATAGCTTTTAATTGGAAAAAGGTACTCTTTGTTCTAAGGGGAAGAAAAAAAAAAAGAAAAACCGAGTGAGGTTCTGAGAATCAAATATATTGGGAAAACTGTCTGAAAAGCAGATGAGTTTACTAGTAAAGCCTCTGGGTTGGATTCTATTACTCTATAAACACAGCATATGATTATATGAACTTATTTTTGAACTTTAGTCACATAAAACCTCAAGACATTTATGGGTGAGCAGCTAATAAAAAATATACACCCTATCCTTGTATAGTTATTTTTTTCCCTGAGCTTCTGTGCTGTGTAATATAAGAAACATAATCACCTGAAGTCAATCAAAACTGGGTTTTCTCTCTGACTCCAGGGATTATATTTTGTGTCTTCTATCCTGATGTTCAGTTTTATTGAAAATTAAAATCCTATTAACTACATCATTGGCCGCCAACCTTTTGTTGCCAAATGATCAGATAATAAATATTTTAGGGTTTGCTTGTCATATGGTCAGTGGCAACTGCTCAATTCTGCCATGGTAGTTTAAAAGTGGTGATAGACAATGCAAATTAATAGATAAGATGGAGATCTAATAAAACTACAAAAAAAAAAAAGTGACAGACTGGATTGCTCCCTCTACCCTCCAGCAGCATTTTGTTAACCCCTGACCAATATCATGTGAATTAAAATGAGGTCAAATATACTCACCTTATAGAATAGTGCTTAACACATAATGGAACCTCTGGAAATAGTAGGTGTTTTTAATATATTTCACAATATCTGGGCTTTTCAATTCCTTAATAAAGGAAAACAGAAGAAGGAAATTTAATATTTTAAAGTGAATTATTTTCAAGAGGACATTTATACTTCTGCTGCAAATAGGTTTCAGGTATGCTCCGTATATTTCTGTGTATTCAATATTACTCTCATCAAAATAATTGTGTTATTTTTAATAACTAATATTTCTCTACAGCAGTTGTAATTTTAAAAAAGGTTGCTTTTCTATATCATGTAAACTTCCTGAGTTTATTTTGAATTTAGGCATTAGTACTTATTCATTGCTTCAATATCAAAAACCCGCTCTCTCTGGTGACTACCCAAGGCACCCTCTGTTCATGTTAAATTACCTTAGTCTGATTCCTTATTCAGTTGTGACTTGTTTTCATACATGAACTTTTAAATTTTGCACACATATGTAAAGATGAACATATTTTTCTTTTCATTTAACCATGTTAATTTTTGTGCATTATAGATATGATGCTCATTTTCTTAATTATATTTTGTTAGTATCCTTTTTAACTGGCATTGTTATCAGTGAAAGTAGAGTTCTTGTGATGTCTTGAGCAAATGAATTTCCTGAGACTTGCATGGAAGATGACTAATATTTATTTGGGTGGAAATAATATTTATTTGGGTTCCCCATGTTCTATTTCCCTCCGTCCTGCCAGGGAAAGAGTCCAACCATGTCTTCAGTAGGGCCTCAAAAACGGCACTGCCTATAGTTTCTGCTCCATATTAAAGTCCAGTCCAGTCCAGCATCCTGTGGATGGAGTCCTCAGGGCTATGGGTCATGTGACTGTGAAGGCCACATGGCTATGGAGAGAGAACACACGCACAAATGCACAGGGGTGTGTGGGTCAAGGAGCAAGAGAGAGCAAATGAAAGGGAGCTCTAGCTAATGATTTTAGCCAGGAGCTTCTTCAAACTAACCAATGAACTTGCCAAGATTTCTGCATTTCGAATGGGACCTACCTCTTGTCAAATCATTGTTCCCCCTGCTAGACTGACATGCTACCATGACTTTAACTGCATATGTGCCCATCTTCCCTCCTCCCCCGCAACAATCCAGGACAGAATGGGGAAAGGGAGGGGTGTTAATCCCCTTGGAGGGACAATGCTGTGCAACACTGGAGCTTCCTGGTGAAGCTGCCCTGGTGACCATGCTTACAAGTCTGACTTCCCTTTGCTTTCTTTCCTTTAATAATATTAACTAGTTAATTATGATGATATCAGTATCATGATACAAAGTATAACTATTATTGACCTGCCTGACTTCATTATTTATAGATTTTTTTACTTGACTTATGATTGATTATTGGCTTTGGTTGTAACAATTAACCAAAATGTGACTATCCATAAAGTTTCATAATGATGATTATTTAATCTTGCAAATTAGAATTAATAATTTCTAAAAGCATATAAAAATGGAATTTATGATATTCAGTTAAAGATTAAAGAATGCTTAGTCATTTATAAACATAAACAAGAATATTACAAATATTTTGACCCTATATGACTGCGAATGATATATGGTATGAAATTTTCATGCCTCACTTATGTAATTAAATCTTAAATTAATATTATAATTTTATTCATCTAATTACATTTTTGTTATTTAAGTCCTCCAATGTTATTTGTTTAAAAAAAGTGTCTAAGTTTGCAAATTACATAAAAATATATTTTGAAATGCTATTTAAGAAACCTATTAAGGTCTAGATTCTTTAATTATAAATATTTATTTTCCTTCCACAATGAACACCATTTTGACTACTGTTGGAAAGCTATTTAAGTCACAATGTATTATTATACTAAAATAACTGGGGGGAGTCACTTAATAAATATAATGGGGATTACCTCACATAGAATTTTGTGCCCTGACTATTCATTTCCTTAGCCTATCTATCTTATTTGCATGGAAGAGTTATTAAGTGAAGAAACAATGCCAAGCAAAGAGCTTCACCAACAAATACTATTTTGCAGGAAAAAAAATGTTGTAAATAATTAATTTTTGCAAGTGTGAATAAGAAAAATTCTTTAGTGAAATTAGTTGAATAGTAATAAGTTAAATCTCTGCTCTGATTTATAAATACATACTTCTACTATGGACTTCCAAAATAAAATTATCAAAGGTATTTATATGCATTAATGTAAAATCAGATTTGATATTAATGCCACCCTGACAAAGTCAGCAAATGCAATATCAAATAATATGAAAAATGTCATGCAATGTGTTACTTAAAAGTAATCCATATTTTTAAATGGCTGCTTCGGCCATTGCATTGTCTCTTGCTATTTTACTAAGAATACTCAATTTTTGTGTTACTATGATCATATTAGAATTGCCATATCCATTTTGTCATTAGTTCAGACAAGCATCTTAATGCATATGAATTTATATAGGAAGAGATTTGTGTGTCTAACATCAGTTCTCCTGTAAATTTGGAGAATTTAGTCCATGATTTAACAGATACACTTTCCAGTTTTTTTTCTACCATAAAATGAATTGTCAAAGTGAGTTCTGAAGCTACTTTAGAGATCTCATGGTTCAATCAAGCTGCCACTGGATGAGAACATTGATGAGGGAGGCTGAGCTCATTTGGACCTTCTCGTCTATCTCCAATTAAAACATAACCTGCTACCCACTTTCGGTTTTGGTATTAATCCTGCTTGCTGTTCTCTGAGCTTCCTGCTCTGGTGTCTGACATTAATTTGTGGGAATTCTCGGTCATTATTGCTTCAAATATTTCTTCTGTCCCTCTGTCTCTTTCTGATATTCCCATTAAATGCATGGTACTGTTTTTGTAGTTGTCCCACAGTCCTTGGATATTCGTTCTGTTTTTGTTCAGTCTTTGTTCTCTTTGCTTTTGGATTCTATTGAATCTCTAGCTCAGAGATTCTTTCTTCAGCTCTGTCAGTCTACTAATAATTCTACCAAAGGCATTCTTCATATCTGTTATGGTGTTTTGATTTCTAGCAGTTCTTTTGGTTCTTTCTTAGTATTTCCCTCTCTCTGCTTACATTGCCATCTGTCCTTTCATGCTTCCTACTTTATCCATTAGAACCCTTAGTATGTTAATCACACTTGTTCCAATATCCCTGCCATGTCTAGTTTTGATGATTTATCTCTTTCTTCAAATGGTGTTTTCCACTTTTTCTGTACCTTGTAAATTTTTCTTGATGTCAAGCATAATGTATGGGGTGAAAAAAAACACACTATTGTTAATAGTTCTTTGACAATGTGGTGGTGAGGCGTTGGTGGAGGGGGAAATATTTTTTGATGATTAGATCTTTGTTGTTTATTGAGCCTATACTCTGGATTGTGTACTTCACAGAGATTTCTCATTGTTTTGTTATTGTTGTTGTTTGTTTGTTTAGTTTTTTCTCTAATGGCTTGAGTTGGATATTTCCCATCCCTCAGGTTAGTTGGACTCTGACAATACCTCAGGGGGTTAGGATCTGGTAAACTAGTTTCTCCTGAGATCAGGCCATATTTGGATAAACATAGTGCTTTGGCTTATATAAAAATGTCACATACAATTATCATGTTGTAGCTATTTCCCTGATGAAAATTGCAAAGCAGAATATGGGATATTGTAGCAAATATTTAATTGTTAATAAATATGATAGATAATGGATTTATATTATTTAAATTCCCTAGCTAAATGTTGGACTCTTTCTCTAATGTCTTATATTTTTCTATAGCACACTTCCTATAGAAATACAAATAAAGGAATACAAATAAGCTATTATTGCCCTTTTCTGATTATAAAACTAGTGCACCTTCTTTGGAGAAAATTAGATAAATAGTGGAGATAAAGAACAATGTGACAATTATATATATGTTCATATATTTAATTTATATATCTAACTTGCCCACTCAGTGATTTTCTGTGTATGCATATTTATATGTGTCAATGTGTACATAAACCCACATAGAGTATACCTGCACTAATTTGTTTTTTGATCTTTCTGGTTTATAATATAGGATCATCAATTAGCCCTGAGATTGTGAAGCGATGCCATTGTTTTGATATAAATAACAGTATATCTTCCTGTCACATTTCTCCTGTGGTCAAATCGAACACACCTTGTCAGGAAGGAGGCAGGAAGGGGGAGGGTAGGGAGGAGGTTATGCATTTTTAATAAGGGATCTGCACTGTAATTTTCTCTGACAAATACAACACTGTGTCTTTTGGAATTTTGCAAGAAAGGCATTTAGCCCAGTCAGCACTGCTGTAAATTTCTAAACATCAGCTCCACAGAATTGAATTCAATCTTTTATGTGCCTTGGGACACATCCAACACATTTCTGATTTTCCTCAGAAATCCTGCTGACTTGGAGCAGGTGTGTCTTAAAATAACAAGAACTCATCAAGGCATGATTGTTATCATCTGACGGCTTCATCTTAACTCCTTCCTGTGGCGCACACCTGGTCACATAAGCACCGTGCGTTCTGTGGAGCATGCAACAGGCAACCCCACAGAAAGGTATTTTGTTGTTGTGGTTGGAGATGAAGAGAGAATGTATTTACGACAGATGATGGACATTGACTATAAAACTGAGCTGAACAGTTTTCAGATGCAGGAGCCTACCAGAGTTTAATTTGCTCTATCCTCCTTGGTTGGTTCTTTTTATTTTTTTTTAAATTTATCTTTATTGTTGAAAGTATCACAGATGTCCCCTTTTTTCCCTCATTGGCCCCTTCTAACCCACCCCCCACCTTCACCACATCTTGGGTCATGCATATGTGAATATAAGATATTTGGTTAATCTCTTCCCATCCTCTCATCCCCACCTTCCCTCTGAGATTCCAGTCTGTTCCATGCTTCTATGTCTCTGGATCTATTTTATTCATCAGTTTACTTTATTCATTAGATTTCATGTATGAGTGAGATCAGATGATACTTGCCTTTCTCTGACAGGCTTAAAGCTCAGCATAATACACTTACAGATAGATTTCATAAACCCTGTTCTCATGACTAATTCTTTAATTTCTTCCTTTTAAACTGGAACACACAGAGATCTACTCAGAGCAATACTAAAGTTATCTGCAACTGTTTATATTGTCATTCTGGTTTTAAGTTATTCTATGCAATTATCTAATCACAACATAAATATGATTAAGGACTATAGCAACTTTTGAAAAATTACCTTTTAAGTGGGAGATATAATTTCTTACTTGAATTCTTTTCTCTGTGAAGGAAATATATCTAAAATATGTCTAAAACAATAAAATTTAAGTCAATTTTGATATATTTTATTTTCTAATTTTCCTCTTATTTTTTTTTAACCCATGAGATTTCTAAAAAGTATGTTGATAATTTTCCAACTATTCAAAGGTATTCCTCATCTTTTTAATTGATTTTTAATGTAATCATCTTGTGGTAAAAAAAAATTCTCTGTATGATGTTAATTAAGTAATTCTTTAGACTTTTTTTTTTTTTTTTTTTAAGCCTAGGATATAGTCTCTCTTTTCCAAAGCTTCATTGACACTCTTAAAATGCCAATTAAGTTACCGTATTTTCCGGCGTATAAGACAACCCCTAATTTTACAGTTAAAACATAGGTTTAGGCCTATATTTGCTGTATAAGACTACCCCCCACTTCCGAGGCAACACCAGTTCTTTTTTTAATAGACCACCTCTCTGACTCTGGCCAATCTGAGCAGGCTTTTTACTAGAACACAGTGTACATGTTCTGTACCCGAAGCTACACTGTTTTCTAGTAAAAAGCCTGCTCAGATTGGCCAGAGTCAGAGAGGCGGTCTATTAAAAAAAGAACTGGTGTTGCCTCGGAAGTGGGGGGTAGTCTTATACAGCGAATATAGGCCTAAACCTATGTTTTAACTGTAAAATTAGGGGGTCGTCTTATACGCCGGAAAATTCGGTAGTTGATGATATTGTGTTTTATCTTATATTCTCTTATTTTCTGTCAAATTTTTCTGTCAATCAAAGAGAGAACATGAAAAAAATCTAGCATTAAACTTCATACATGGAAAATGACAATTAACTAGAGACACTTAGATGTTATTTGTTAAATGATCAGGTTTTTTTCAACTCTACCTCACTTGCTTACTAAACCTGAGTATCTCCTAGAAATCTGAATTTACAATCCTTGCGATAGAGTCTACTGATTTATTTTCAAACCCTGGGAAAATTAAAGATACATGATAGGTCAACCATTTCACTTGCCCACAAAGGGTGGAGTCAAACTCCCCTTAAAATGTAATTTAGATATTAAGAGTGATGTCATTCATGCACTGAAAATAGATTCAATTGGCTTATGACTCATATCAGTAGGCTTTCTGTGAAGAATGGGGCAGACTCCCAGACTGGCTTGAAAATGCTGGAGAAAATAAGGTGATTAGGGAAGGAGCCTATAGTTAGGTTTTGTGTTTTAGGCCAGGGCTTGTATGATTTGAACTCCCCTCCAGAACCAGAAGAAAGAGCACTTGAACTTACTTTCTCAATCTTCCCAGATGTGGGCAATGAAGGCGAGAGTGGTGTGGGGCTTGAAAACTATCAGCATTTGCAATGTTTAATAGCCAGTGTGTCGTATTGTTAGTTTTGTAAAAATAAACAGCTTCTTGTTTCATTTCATATAAGCATAGCATTAGAACCCAGACTCTAGGGTTTTATAACACAGAGTACTGCAATGAAAGCTGTAAGGAGGAAACTCTGAGCCAATTACCATTTTAATAACAAGTGACTTTTATAATTTAGAGGGAATACATAGAGCTATTGCATAGTCTAAGTCTGTGTTTTGTTGGACAACTGAATAGAAAGAACACGATTATGGTAAATAACTAGAGTTTTAGTCAGGATATTTGTGTTTCTGTTTGAAATTGAATGCAAACCAATTTATGTGACCTGATCTAGATAAGTTTATGTATAGGGTGTGTGCTTTATGTGAGAGTGTATGATTTAAGAGACAACTATTCAAAGTGAGTAAAAGTTAACTATATTAAAATGTGATGACATCAATTCCTAGACCTAGGCTTTAAAATAATGAGAAGAAAATTAATACATTTTCTTTGTCATTTTTAGAAATGCTCTAGTGCATCATTTCAAGCAAACATAACATGATTATTCAGAAAGTAGGGCATATAATGCAGCAAGTAATTACAGGGAGGTTAAACTTTTATTAGCTATGAGAAAACAGTAAAAAAATGCAACTTTCTAAGCTTTCTTAAAGAAATATCTGAAAAATGATCTAATGAGATGTAATTAAAACTGATTCATCAGAGAGGAAAGTTGTGCTTTCCATTTTGCTATAATTATTTATATTGAAAAATATAGAATGTTGCTATTTTCATTGTTGAGTATTTAAAAATATTTTGAAAAAACTAGAGTAAAATTCTGTTCAAATACAAATTTTAAAAAGCAATTAAAAATAAGAGAATAAGATTGTGTTTTCAGTTTTCTTCTTGGCCACAAAATATTTAAATGGTTTCATTGGTAAATAATATGCAAAAAAATCAGTATTCTTACAGAGTTATTAGCATTATGGCATCAAATTTAGGGACTTTTAAGTTGTTCTTTTTATTTTCCTAGTTCATAGATTTTAAAATAGTAGGAAAAATATAAAGTGAAAAACTTAAGAGTATGATATAAATTAGAAAATGTGTGTGAAACAATAATGGAAAGAATTGCAATTAGTGTTTTTTTGCCCCCTCTCCTATAACTTCATCTTAGCCACTATCCAAACATTATTATAAAGACAAACATTACATAATTATAAAGATAACTTCTTTATGAAGATAATATAGTAAGGAAATTATGAAAAATAGCATAATAATGTGGCCATGTCTCACTAAAAAGTATTATTATTCTTCCTGTTATTCATCCAGCATAGAAATAAAAAAAAATAGTAGAATATATGATAACACATAAATTGCATATGCAGGAAACACAGATTTGTACTGCATCAGTGAAAATTACCAGGATTGAAAGTAAACCACTATTTTGAGTTATTCTCATCAACCATTCTAGACTGAAGAATGAAAAAAAAAATGAATGATAAAAACAGGACTTACAATTAATTTGTAATGGGAACCTTGATGCTATTTTCTCACATGAAAATTGCAGTGTAATAATGATGGCATTCCAGAGAGAATAAGAAGCATTTTTTCAAGAACAATATAGATGCTAAGTATGATCACTACAATTGCTGAAGAGTCCTCTTTAATGTGAACATTTCATTTAAAATTAAGTGAATAATGATCTAATTGCCCCAGTGAGTAAAATTGCTGTTTAATTCTCCCACAGGAGAAAGGAAAGCAGTTGAGCATAAATAAAATGGTAAAACAATCACAATTCACAAATGTGAAATATAAGTTTCACCTGAGAACCTAAGGCTACTTGTCTTGAATTCACCATGAGACCACCTTTATAAAGTCTAATGAATAATTTTTAATAGTCTTACAGGGTACTCATCTGCTTAGGATTAAAAAAAAAAAACAGACACAATGAAAGTAATCACTAAAAATTTATAAGAGATGTATTTTCTGACCTATTACCTGTGACTTTCTTCATAATTACAAAATCATCTCTGCAGAATAAGTTAAGTGGATTTCTGGTGATCAGATAAGGCAATGAAAAATTAAATGTAGAGACCTTGAAAATTCGAGGATATTTGATTTTCTTTTTGTTGTTGTTTTTCTAATTTAACTGGAAACTTTGCTTCACAAAAATGATTTTTTAAAAAACACCTTGCATGTTAGGTTATTGTACTACTTTAAAATCAAATAAATTTAAAAGCCTTATTCTAAGGATAATACTATCCTACCTAATAAAGAGGGATATGCTGATTGACCCTCACACCTACGCAAAGATGGCAGTGCCCAGAGCCAATAAGGAGAGAATATGCTAATTGACTATCCCACTTTCAAAGATGGCGGTGCCCACAGCCACAAGATGGCAGCACCCAGCACCCTCAGCCCCACCAGGGTGACAGGCATGTGGCATGGCCTGACTTGCCCCCAGGTGAGCCCGACCTCTCAATGTGCCTGCCTCTGGAGTCCCCCAGTCCCCTCAGCTCCCCAGGGTCGGCCCGATGTGCAGACAAACCTTGGCTGGTGGCTGCCAGAGGCCCAGGAAACCAGGACTGACCTAGGCTTGCATAGCCGGCAGTGGCAGCAGCAGAGGTGTGATGGGGCATCACCTTCCCTTAATCGCCAGGCCAGCCAGGGATAGACCAAGGGAGGGATCCAGGGCATGTCCAGCCTGTCTCACTCAATCCCAATCTGCCAGACCCCAGCAGCAAGCTAACCTACCTCTTGGGGCATCTGCCCCTTGGTGGTCAGTGCAAATTACAGCAACTGGTCAACCAGTAGACTATCTACCCCCTGGGGGTCAGTGAACATCATAGTGAGTGGTTGAATTGCCTTAACGTAAAATTAGCATATTATGCTTTGATTGGTTGAATAGATGACCAGATGACCACACACATAGTTCACACATATGCTAATTAGACTGGAGAGCTGGATGTCCTTCTGGACAAAGCTGCAATGGCTGCAAGTGCTGAGGACAGGCAACTGGGGTGGACAGTAGCAGTAGTGGAGGGTAATGGAGGTGGCACCTTCCCTGATTGGCCCGGTCACCTCCCGCAGAGGTAGGCCAGACTCCGGAGGGAGCAGCCTGCGATGCCAGTAAGATATCCCCTGAGGGTTCCTGGACTGTGAGAGGGGCAGGCTGGGCTGAGGGACTCCCCCTCCCACAGTGCATGAATTTTCATGCACTTGGCCTCTAGTATAGGATAAGACTGTGAAGAAACAGATTATATGCTAAAACCCCATTAATAATCATAATTATTACATTTAGGTACTATTTTATTTTATTTATTTTCCTTTTTATTGAATTTATTTAGTTATTATTTTGGTTATTTCACAAATGAATCACAATAATCTCATAGGCCAAGTATTTAATTATCCAATTTCTTAGCAAAGAGACATTCAAGAGTCAAGATTGACTTTGATTATCATTAAAATGTATGTTTTCCTGTGTCTCCTTAAACAAAAGTGTGATTAGTAGCTGGTATTATGAATTGTGAGATGCCAGAATGATTTTATCATGACTAAGCAATTTTTCATTTTAGAATAAGAAATTATCAAAGGAAATAAGTTACTATGGCATATGTCTAAAATAGAAAACATTTCATTATAAATGTGTGGAACTGGATAGTGAAACAATTGACTAAAGAAAAAAAACCTACTAATCTATAATAAAAAAAAAAGGACAATATGCTAATTAGACCAGATGCCATTCTGGATGTCCTTCCTAATGAAGCCGGGGCCTGAGGGAAGCCTCCTTGGTCCTGGGTGCCTACAGGCAGCCCAAGGAAAGCCAGCCTGAGTCTTGGGTGCCTGCCAGCAGCCAGAGGAAGGAAGCCCGGGTCCCAGGTGCTGGAGGGAAGCTGGTGCCACCGCCGGGGGAAGGAAGACCTACTCTTGCATGAATTGTCATGCATTGGGCCTCTAGTCTATCTCTCTATATATAAAAGGCTAAGTGTCCATCCTACCTTCCAGCTAGTAGCTATGATACGCACTGACCACCAGGGGTCAGATGCTCAACACAGCAGTTGCCATGATGGACACTGGCCATTTAAAAAGAAATGGCACCAGGAACCTGGTGCCAACAAACCAACACTCAGCTTCCTGCAATTTGTGCACAGACCCCACCACCACACTGGAGTGAAGCCTACCAAATCGCAGCCAATGCTGCCAAGACCACATGGTGAAAAATGTGGCCCACAGCCCAGCCCAGCCCACAAAAGTTGGCTGTGGGCACTGGGTAATGACATCATGTAGCAATGCCTGGTTTCTTCTCTCTAAGGATTAGCCTTCCTGGAGTTTCTTCAGCCCAGGAACATGATTTGCTCTATAGCCAGATGCAAGCATTTTATACTTTAATCAAATGTCTGTGAAGCGTTTTCCTGTGTTTCATTTCATTTGATCCTGGAGTAGATAATAGGAGACATGGTGGAATCCTATTTTCTTTTCATTAGCTGGAAAATGGAGATTTAGTAAGTTTAGAAACTTGACTCTACTGAAAAGAATAAAAGATGGACCTTGAAACTGATGTCAGATTTTCTCACTGCACAGAATATAGTCAAACACTGATACAGTTAAATATTTACCCTATGTTCTCCCTGTGTGATCTATAATACTAATCTGCATCATGTTGTTATTTCCTGCTGTGTTGCTGACAATAACCTGAAAAAGAAGTTGGGTGTTTCACTGGGCTGGAAAAAGTTTAGCTAAATCAGAAATCAAATCTAATTAAGCAAGTCTATTCTATATATACTAGAGGCTTGGTGCACAAAATCATGCATGAAGGGGGGGAGGGGTTTAGCCCAGCCTACACCCTCTCCAATCTGGGACCACTTGGGGAATGTCCAACTTCTGATTTAGGTCCTATCCCCAGTAGTCAGACATCCCTCTCACAATCCGATACCAATGGCTCCTAATGGCTCGCCTGACTGCCTGCCTAATCGCCCCTAAGTTCTCCCCCTAATGACCTGATAACCCTCAACTGCCCACCCCCACCAGCTTGGTCACCCCTAGCCACCCCACCCCACCGCCGACCTGGTAATCCCTTACTGCCCCAACTGTCAGCCTGGTTGCCCCAAACTGCCTGTGCCATTGGCTTAGTCTCCTATAACTTCCCTCCCTGCCAGCCTGGTCACCCCCAACTGCCACACCCCCACCAGACTGGTTGCCTCTTACTGCTGTCCATGCTGGCCTGGTCACCACCAATGCTCCCCGCCCCCCAGCCTAGTCAATCCCAACTGCTCCCCTGTGGACCTGGTCACCCCACTCAGCCTGCTGCTCAGTCATTTGGTTGCCCCTCACTGATCCCCCTGCCAGCCTAGTTGCCCCAAGCAGCTTGTTCGGTCATCCTTTCAGTTGTGATGGTCACTTAGGCTTTTTATATATAGATAAAAGGCTAAATTGACTTGTGCATGCATGATACATATAAAGGCCTTGCTGGCACCAATCGCATGCCTGTGTTTTGACATATCATTGTCAATCATGAATTTGGTTGACGCATATATTATAGACAAAGGGTGAATAGCGATTTTAAAATATTTCTTCTAATCAATTTCCTTTCAATGTGCACGAATTCATGCAGTAGGCCTCTAGTAGCTAAATAAAAGCCCTTGGTATTAATTCCTTGAGAAATGTTGGCAAATACCATAATGTAGAAAAATGCTTGCTGTTTATAAAAAAGTTGATGAGAATATTATAATTTATAGACAATTATTTGAAAATTTTAAATGACTAACTTACAATATTATCACAATCAACATTTAAGCAGATTGACTAAATCTCTTTAAAGTTCCTGATCCCCTAAAATGCTTCTAGAACTTATTTCAGTTTTCTTCACCATTTTTTCTTTTTCTCCTAAAGTTTTACATTTACACTTCACATCACTTTAATTCAGTCCTTTACTTTATCCTTTGATTAGATGTGTTCTTATTGTTAGGAGAAACAGCAGAATCAAACAACAGTGAAAGGTTTCACCCAGGCAGTAGTAAAGAACATTACAGTAATGAAAGGGATAATTTAGGCTCCCCGCCTTTGCTGTAATTGGAAACTGAGCAGAGAGCCTTTTCCATAGTAATTAATTAGTAATTCCTCTAACACATTAACAATTCGTCTAATGTCGCTTCCTGTCCATACACCAGTTTGAAAGCTAGAGTTAAAGTTATGCAGAAGAGGCAATTTGACTTATTAAATTAAGGCTGTATAAAAGAGTATCATGATCAGTTTTATTACTGGAAATGCAATTCTTGCCACATATTTGCTTGCCAGCCTGGCTACTAGATTTCCTCTATCAGACTGCAAAACTGATAAGCATTGTCCAGTTATTTAACTTACTAACTTCTAGTGAAGACCCTGTTACAACATGGTGACTTTGATAGATTTATTTATTTATTTATTTATTTATTTTTGAGTGCTGAGTGAGCATTGTGCCTGCCATGATGATTAGGCAAATTTCATCAAATATCATCTTTATCACATATCAAAGAAGTTAGTTAACTCCAAGCATAAGAAGAAGATAGAGTATAATAAAATGTATTTCATTTAGAAAGTCTGAAAATAAAAAAAATTTATATAAACTAGTTAACCACAAGCACAAGAAGCATAGATGAAAAAATACATATTGCTGGGAACCAATGAAAAAGAGAATATCTTAAAAAAAAAAAAAAAAAAAAAAAGGAGGAGGAGTTGAAACCGGTTTGGCTCAGCGGTAGAGCGTAGGTCTGCGGAATGGGGGGTCCCGGGTTCAATTCCGGACAGGGGCATGTAAGTTGGTTGTGGGCACATTCCCAGTAGGGTGTGTGCAAGAGGCACCTGGTCAATGTTTCTCTCTCATTGATGTTTCTATCTCTCTCTCTCCCTTCCTCTCTGTAAAAAATCAATAAAATATATTTTTTTAAAAAAGGAGGAGGAGGAGGAGAAGAAGAGAAGAAGAAGAAGAAGAAGAAGAAGAAGAAGAAGAGGAAGAGGAAGAGGAAGAGGAAGAGGAAGAGGAAGAGGAAGAGGAAGAGGAAGAGGAAGAAGAAGAAGAAGAAGAAGAAGAAGAAGAAGAAGAAGAAGAAGAAGAACGAAGAAGAACGAAGAAGAACGAAGAAGAACGAAGAAGAACGAAGAAGAAAGAGAAGAAAGAAAGGCATATGATGTACCAAGGACAAAAGACAAGAACAACAGGAAATTTTGCTCAGTAACAATAAAAACCAGAATTAGTTGTAAAGTTTAGGAGTATTCCACAAGATCCCCCTTTTTGCTGAAGCCAATTGCTAGTGTAAGGATTTCCAAGATGACCCTCAGTTTAAATAATATGCTGGGAGAATTCACAGTCCTCACTGAAAGCTGTAAAACTAATAGTTATAGTGCATTATAGCAAACAACTATAATGATTAAAATCAGCCAAGCAAGAGATATATCTGTAGAGTCCAGGAAAGTTCCACACATGGAAATTTCAATTGTCCTTTGCCATCAGGTCTGTGAACAGGGCTAACTTTCCTGACAATGATATTGGACACTATGGAGTATCACCAACCAGGAAAGCTCCCAGAATCTTGGTGTCCAGAGATACTAATGGAACATGATCATATGGTCATGATTAACAGTCCATGTGATTTACTTTAGCCTCTAGCTCCTCCAGAGGTCAAGGCTAATACTGAATGACTCTAAGTCTCCACCATAAATCATATTATTAGACTATTGGGCATGGCCCCATTTCTTCAAGTAAACAAAGTCACTGTTATCTTACAGGATATTCCAAGGGTTTAGAGATTAGTACCTCCTGGTTGCTGAGGGCATAAGCTAGACCTCTCTCTGAGCATGTTACATTTTTTAGGTCAGTGAATCAAGATTTTTAAACCTTGTCAGTCCAAAATTCTATACCAATAACCATACTTTTCAAAAATGAGGAAGACTTTCTGGAACATACAAACTGAAAGAATTTATTCTTTGTAGTTCCACAGTACAGGCGATAGTCAATGCAATCTTACAGGCAGAAAATGATGCGAAATGGAAGTCTAGATCTACAGAAAGTAATGAAAAACACCAGAAATAGGAACTACAGAAGTAAATATGTTCATATTCCCTCTTGTGATTTGTTATCCTGAGTACTTTTGTGATTATAGCTAACAGTTATATATAGCTAAATATGTTTCAAGAAATTTTATTAGCTCTTTAATGATATAAGCTTATTTAATTCTCAGAATAAAACTCTGAGAAAAGCATTGTTATTAACCCATTTTATGAAGAGGAAATATAATGACTTGCAGAAAGTTATTTATTTGAGAAATGGTTGGAAATGTCAGATGTGTTAAAATCATTCCAGAATTCCCATTTCCCATACCCTTTGTATTCTTTCTTTTACTAATATCAAGGAATGTTTGGCATTTCAACTTAATTTACTTTGTGCCATAGGTGGTTCTTGGTTTTAGTCAACCAATGAAGGAGACAATTAAAACCACTCCCAGCTGTTCCAATTTGCTCACGAAGGAAAAACAAAACAAAAACTCTCTGAGTCAGTGATTCTCAAACTTTACTGACATTATAACTGCCTGATAGCAAGGTCACACCCTAAATCAATTAAATCAAAGTCTCTTGGGGGGATACTTAAGCATAGGTTTTTAAAGGATTTCCTAGAAAGGTAAAAACAGCCTAATCAACAAGATAATAAGAGGATGAATTGGAATGTATGCTTATACCAAGTCTTTTGAATTCCACAAATACATGATCTTGACTTTAAGAGTCTCAACATTTTACAGTATATGCCGCTCTTTTACATTATACATCTGGTTAGATTGTGAATTCAACTGATGATATGCATCCATCAGTAGGAACAAATTATAGACTTGGATTTTGATTAATCAACTCTGTAGCTGCAAGAGATAGAAGTCTATTTTACCACAGATGCATATATCAAGGATTAAGTGCACAATATTTTCAAGGCTTCTTTTAGAAGTGGCCACTCTGACCTACAGTCCTTGAATTTCTGGTATCCTTTATTTTCTATGATAGCAAACACTTGTTCTCCAGAGTTTTACCTTTAGTGGACATTTCATTCTGTATATCCATTAGCAATCATTCATTTTGCCATTTCATGACTACATGCCATGGGACAACAATAACTTTTAATACTAATGGATTCCTGCTATATTCAGCACCCACTAAGTCAGATAATCAAGCCCAGACACTCCCCCCTCTCTTTTCCCTGAGATTCTATTGCCCACTACATTTATACTCCTCCTTGTCATTTGCAAAAAAATTAGAAATAGCTTTTCATTAACTTAGGCATGTTTCTTCTAAAATATTATTTCTTCCTAGAGATTTTTCTTGACTAATTTTCTAGTATAAATATTTCATCTTCTATAATTCTATTCTATCCCCTTAGTATTTTGTTTCTTCTCAATTATAAACTTTATTTCAGCTGGCTTATTAGCTCATGAGGACAAGATAAAAGAATATATATACAGTGGTGCCTCGCATAAAGAACGCCTCGCACAGCGAACGCTGCACACAACGAACTTCATTTCATGATTCATACAACGAACTTCGTTTCACACAACGAAGTCGCCCGAGCTTCCACGACCGCTGCCGATGTATTGCATCCTTCCGCGCAGGCACTGCAGGCAGTCGTTAGTCACTGCGCTTAACTTAAGCACGTATCGCGGCAATCGTTCTTCATTACGAATTAAATCACGCACGTATCACGGCAGTCGTCCTTTTAAGTTAAACTCAATATTTTTTTTATATCATGGCTTCTAAAAAAAGCAGGAAGGTGATTTCTGTTGAAATGAAACAGGAAATAATTAGAAGGAGTGAATGTGGGGTAAAACAGTGTGACCTCGTCAAAGAGTTTGGCCTCAGCAAGACCACCATTTTCACCATTTTGACAAATAAGGATGCAATCAAATCAGCCAAAGTAGCCAAAGGAGTATCAAAACTATTTCATGAAAAACATAGGTCTTCAATCCACGAGGAAATGGAGAGGCTATTAGCGATTTGGATTAAGGACAGGCAGGTGAAAGGTGACGTAACAACCCAAGATATTATCTGTCACAAAGCCAAGAGAATTTATGACGATCTAAAGAAAAACGTCCCTGGAAGTAGCAGCAATCAAGATAATGAAGAAGAATTCAAAGCCAGCAGGGGGTGGTTTTTTAGATTTAAGAAAAGGTGTGGAATCCACAGCGTTACTATGCATGGTGAGGCTGGCAGTGCTGACAAGAAAGAAGCAGAAAAGTTCTCTATTAACTTTCAAAAATGTATTAAGGATGAAGGATACTGCCCACAACAAGTGTTCAATGCCGATGAAACGGGTCTTTTCTGGAAAAGAATGCCGAGCAGAACCTTCATTACAAAAGAGGAGAAGAAATTGCCAGGACACAAAACCATGAAGGACAGACTTACCCTTATGTTTTCGTCTAATGCCAGCGGAGACCTCAAGATCAAACCTCTATTGGTTTATCACTCTGAAAATCCAAGAATTTTCAAGAAAAATAACGTTATTAAGTCCAAACTGCCCGTCCATTGGAAGTCCAATCAAAAAGCCTGGGTGACCCAAGTTATCTTCAACGAATGGATTCTGGAAACCTTTGCTCCTGCCGTGAAGAAATTCTTGCTGGAAAAAGAACTGCCGCTCAAAGCCCTTCTGATACTTGACAATGCCCCTTCTCACCCAAAAGACCTAGAGGAAATATTGCAGGAAAATTATCCTTTTATCAAGGTGCAGTATTTGCCACCAAACACCACATCCATTCTTCAGCCAATGGATCAGCAAGTTATTGCGAACTTTAAAAAACTCTACACTAGAGCCCTCTTTAATAAGGTGTTTGAAGAATGCGAGTTTGGTGGAGACAATATGACTGTCCGAAAGTTTTGGAAGGAGAAATTTGATGTCCTTATGGCAATACGACTTATACAGAAGGCCTGGGAAGAAGTGTCACAAAGGACCCTCATTTCTGCTTGGAAGATGCTTGTGCCTTCGTGGACCCAGGAAGAAGCAGTAGTTGATGACACAGAAGTGGTGAAGGACATCATCACAGTGGCCCAAAGGTTGGAATTAGAGGTAGAGGAAGAGGATGTAGAGGAGCTTATTGAGGAACACGAAGAAGAGCTGACAACTGAAGAGCTCCAAGCACTTCTGGTCCAGCAACAGGACAATGCTCAAAGGGAAGCGTCATCTGATAACGAGGAGCAACAATCAAACAATCAACCAATCCCAACTGCTGACATCAAGAACATCCTGGTCAAATGGAAAGCAGTTCAGGAGTTTACCAATGCCCACTATCCGGATTCAGCTGAAGCAAACAGGATCAACAATCTTTACTCCGATACTCTTGTCCGTTATTTCCGGCAGATGTTGGAGAAAAGAGAAAAACAAACGACTTTGGACAGGTTTTTCATGAAACCATCGGCCAAAAAGCAGAAAATGGATGAAGATGTGCAAGATTCGGTAGACTCTACTTAGTCTGTCTTAAAATTAAAAAAATGTGTGTTTTTTTTTTAAAAAAATTATGTTTTTAGATGTATCTAAATAAAAATAATAACAAAAAATTTATCTTTTTTATGTCATCTTAGCATATTTTATGCTACAGAACGAATTATTTTTTTTAACATGTATTGTTATGGGAAAACGCGTTTCACATAACAAACTTTTCGCATAACAAACTTGCTCCTGGAACGAATTAAGTTCGTTGTGTGAGGCACCACTGTGTGTGTATATATATATATATATATATATATATATATATATATATATATATTAGTGGCCCAGTGTATGAATTCATGCACATTGAAAGAAAATTTAAGCCGAAGCTGGTTTGGCTCAGTGGTAGAGTGTCAGCCTGCGAACTGAAAGGTCCTGGGTTCGATTCCGGTCAAGGGCATGTACCTTGGTTGTGGGCATGTTCCCAGTAGGGGGCGTGCAAGAGCAGCTGATCGGTGATTCTCTCTCATCGATGTTTCTAACTCTCTATCCCTCGCTATTCCTCTCTGTAAAAAATCAATAAAATATATATCTTAAAAAAAATAAGAATAAATACTATAATATTGTTCCAAATCACTAAATAAGAATTTGCAAGGGAGGTAGAAGAAAAATATCCCAATGGTTTATTTTCTCACAGAATAATCAATGGATAGACCTATATTTGAATAGTGACTATTTTTAAAATAATCTAAATCTGATCTAATGTTCCTTGAGGATTGGCTACATCAATGAATGACATATTTGGAGTTTATAAAAAGAAGTTATTAAGTAGTTAGTATTTAGCCACTTAGGAAGATACAGCCTATATAATAAAAGCCTAATATGCTAAGTGTCTGGTTGTCTGGTCAGCCATTCAATCAATCAAAGTGTAATATGCTAATGATATGCTAAGGCTGCTCAACCACTTGCTATGATGTGCACTGACCACCAGAGAGTAGACATTGGACCAGTAGGTTAGCTTGCTGCTGGGGTCTGGCCAATCTTGACTGAGTGAGATGAGTTGAACATGCCCTAGAGCCCTCCTATGGTCCCTCCCCAACTGGCCAACCTCCCATGTTCCTCCCTGGTCCCAACAGTGTGACAGTGAGGTCTCAGAGCCTGGCCATACCCTCTCCCAATCCAGGACCCCTCAGGGGATGTTGGAGGGTTGGTTTTGGCCTGATCACTCAGGCCAGGCTGAGGGTCTCCACTGGTGCGTGAATTCATGCACTGGGCCTCTAGTTCAATATATAAAATAAATCATCTTCAATTAATGCAGTATTGTTCAAACTGATAATATTAAGCACCTTTGTTTAATTGGTACATTCTCTTTATCTGTCTTTTCAGTCTATAAAGTAAATTTAGAATCACAGGAACTCTGGAAGGCAAGCTAAAAGTTATCTTACTACTATTTTTCAGGTAAATGTACCTAAGGTCAAAGAAATATAAAATTTTACTTAAATAGGCAATTGAGAAGTAGATGAACAATTGGTAGAAGGTCTTCTGAATATAATTTGGGTTCTGCTCCATAGATTAAATAAACAAATCTGTGGACAGTTGACCATTTGTCCAGGTATTTGTGAAAATGGCATACAGTTTGAGAATGGCTATAGGAAAGAGAATAATTACAAAAACATATTTCTGGACTTCTGCTTGTTGACTTGTCAATGGAAGGAAAATTACTAGTAAAAAGAGCAACAGGTTTCTTTTTCTTTTATTAAATTTATCAGAGTGACATTGGTATATAGGATTATATAGATTTCAAGTCTTTTGCCCTCTAGTAGAAATTAGTAGGAAAATATAAAAAATCAGTTTTGTATCTAATAGTTCTGTATCAAATACATAAGGCAATAATGTATTTTATATTTTCCAGTAAGGGAAATATAAAACAACACAAAACCTTTACATAATAAAAAGTAGAAAATGGGAAGAAAAATATTAAAATTATGTTATGTTGCTGTGGTCTATCTCCCCCATTTAATACATATTGTCTACATCATTCTGTTTTGTTATTTACTAGAGGCTAGGAGCACAGGTGGGGTCCCTTGGTCTGGCCTGTGGGGATCGGGCCGAAACTTACTCTCTAACATCCTCTGAGGGGTCCTGGATTGTGAGAGAGTGGTTCTCAGGTGATGCACCCCAGAATCAGGCTCCCTACTCTCTGGTTCCGGGTGCATCACCTGAGAAATGGAGCTGCCAAGTCACTGCAGCTCAGCAGTTCCTGCGTTAAATGTCTCCTCCCTGGTGGTCATTGTATGTCATAGCTAGCAGGTGATCAGCCAATCAGCTCATCAGCCGGCTGCTTAGGCTTTATATATATATATATATATATATATATATATATATATATATATATATATATATATAATTTCTTTCTATATTTTTATTTTAGCTATTTTTTATTATGCATTTTAGGCAGGAATAAAATTTAATTAGATATCAGTCATCCTTGCTTTTCATGTCTCTAGAAGAATCTCAATTTATTTTATTTAATGTTTTAAGTATCAGGGCCAAATTTTTTCTTAAAATTCTTTTTGAGAACAAATATGCATGATTATATTTTGTGCTTTTATAAACAAATGAAATGTCTATGGTCACACTTTTTACATTCAGTGATTTATAAATATGAATTTATATTTTATTATTTATATAGATGCTATTAATGTGTTTAAAGAAAATGATTTTGTTCTTTAAAAATAATCTATTTCTTTTTCTTTGATATTACAACTTTTATCTCTTTATACCATATGAACCATTTTAATTTGAAATATTTTATCTTTCTATTATTCTTAGAAGATTGTGTTCATTACTATTTCAAAGATCTAATCTCATTTAAAAAATCATTTTCTCTTGTGGGATTATCTGGACATAAGTATATCTCTTCTCAATATATATTTTTAAATCTTTACCAGAGGATATATTTTTTCCTTTGATTCTTTCAAAGAATGGAAGGGAGGGAGTGAAGAGGGAGAGAGAGAGAGACATTGATGTGAGAGTGACACATTGGTTAGTTGCCTCCTGTATCCACCCTAATGAGCTCACAGATTGAGCCTGCAACCCAGGTACATGCCCTTGACCAGGAATCAAACCTGAGACCCTTCAGTGCTCAGGCTAATATTCTAACCACTTAGCAATGGTGGCTAGGGCTCAATATTTTTAAATTTCTTAATCTCACTCATTTATTTTTTAGCTGTACCCATTTCACACTCTCCTCCTCCTCCTCCTCCTCCTCCTCCTCCTCCTCCTCCTCCTCCTCCTCTTCCTCCTCTTCCTCCTCCTCCTCCTTCCCTCCTCCTCCTCCTCCTCCTCCTCCTCCTCCTCCTCCTCCTCCTTCTTCCTCCTCCTCCTCCTCCTCCTCCTCCTCCTCCTTCCTCCTCCTCCTCCTCCTCCTCCTCCTCCTCCTCCTCCTCCTCCTCCTCCTCCTCTTCTTCTTCTTCTTCTTCTCTCTCTCTCTCTCTCTCTCTCTCTCTCTCTCTCTCTCTCTCTCTCTCTCTCTTTCTCCCTCCCTCCCTCATTTATTCTATATATGGAAATTTGATGACAAACTGTATGACTTATATAGAATATTAGTAATATTGTAGATTAGGTAATATTGTCTTATGTTTTCTTTTTCTTAAAATGGTTTTAGTTAAAGGTCCATTTAAACCAGTAAAAAAGAATCACATTTCAAATACTCTGAAGTTTAAACAGAACATTTATACTTGGTCCTCTTTTATTTTCCATTCTTATTTTATTTCACTAATATTTTATTTTTTGCTTAAGTGCATTGATTGTACTTATTTTAACTCTGATCTATTCTGGTTTTTCTGCTTCAGCTAGAATGCATTGTAAAATTTGTTATTTTTCTTCAGAGGATTCTTTTTTCCTGGTGTCTAGTCATTTTGGTGTGAGCTCATATTGTCATTGCTGAAATCACCTGGGACGTATTTTGAAGCCCAGACTCGTCTATGTCTGTCCTGTTGAATTTAAAGACATGGAAAGCAGAGAGGCATAGAGATTAAATGCATGAAACAGAACTTTTGTTACTACGCCTCAGGCTACATTTTTACCTTTAAACCTTAGAAGAAGTAGTTTCATTTATAATCTAAAAACCCTTAGAGATTAGAGTGAGAACAGTGCAGATGAAAATTCAAAGGCAGCTAGACAGTTACCAGATCCCCATGTAGGGCCGCCTGAAATTATATTTTGTTAGCTGCCAGTAAGGACTATTGCTCTTGATTTCAGCAGTGAGGGTGCACACAATGGTTTTCTGAAGGCAACATAAGGCAATGAAATTCAACAAGCCTCATTTCAACATTTCCATTCTTTGAACTACTGGTTGCTCTCTGTGCAAAACTGCAGTCACCTGCCTCCATTACCTATGCAAGTGAATGATACCTAGAGGTATATAATACCCACAGGTACATAATACATACATATACAAGACACATATAACACATAAGACATGTGCAATACATATGGGGCATAATGATAGATAGGTAGATAATAGATGGATAGATAATAGATAGACAGACAAGTTATTCATAGTGAATACATAACATATACAACACATAAACACAGGCTCATAATACATGCAGGTAAAAACACATATCAGACATGCATAATCCATGTAGGTAGCATAATGCATAAAGGTATAAAACATAAGACATACATAATACATAAGGCATACATAATACAAATAGCCTTACACTGCCTTCGAGAGCTCTTGGCCTTTTTTCATTAATTAGTTCTGGGAACCTTGTTTCTTGTTACTCTTTTAGTTTCCTTTTGAGTAGTAATTAGTCAAATAGTAGTAACTTACTATGCTGACAGAACTCAGAAATGTCCAAGATTTGGAGTTACGTAATTTACTACTATTTAAGGTACTAGTTCCAATAATAAAGTTTGGTTTGAAAAAACATCTTGATGGAAAATGAAATAAAATGTCAGGAGAAAATATGTGATAATATGCAAGAAACAAGTTTCAAAAAAATGCTTTGGAAAATAGCATTTACCTCTGCAGCCAAAAGCAGATTTACTTTCTATCTGTTATATCATAGTATCTCTCGCCAGAGAAAAGGATAGACACACTAACTTCCATTATGAATATTCAAGCTCCCTAACTTGAATCTCCTACAAAGATAGAAGAATACCAAGAGATACATTTTATTTGCTTTTTATTTAATGTCTATTTTCTTCTGTGAGACTACACTTGTCTATTGTCTCTAGTGGTTGGCACATTGTTTGACTCATGGTCGGGAATCAAATAGTATTTCTCACTTGAATGGGTATGTCGGTATCTAATTTTTCTTCTTTGGGAGCAAATACTATTTAAGGGTATTACACACACAGTTTCCTTTTAGACCAATTTTAAGGAATTGTGTCAGTTAAACTGCCCACATTTACCTTTTTTATGCATAGGCATTCAGCAGCTGCTAAGATCACTTATGGGTCAGCACAGAAGTCCATAGGCACCTGTCAGAGTTATGACTCCATGTGTTAGAGACCATCAGCCCAACAAAGTTTTAAAGCAGCTGACATCTGCAATAAATAGTCCTTAGACAAGATTGCACTAGAGATAAGAAGATGATATCAAGATCAACAATTTATAGTGAATATAATTATACTGTGCATAACTAGGGTTGATGTTATTACAAAAGGGATGACACATTAATGAGGTGTTTCCATTAGTTTTCATCTTGCCACCATTATGTCAGTGCTCATTTCACTTTTCAGAAGTTATCAAGTTGACCGAGCATTTGCTGCAAATTGCATAGCTTTTTGGGATAAGCAATTTTGAGATAGTTTTCCTGAATGTCTGGTTGAGGTAATATAGAAGAAACACAGGATAATATGTTCAGATTGGGCAAATTATCAAAATTACCCAATAGATTTGCAGTATGACCAGAAAGTAGCTTCAAATTTGGGGCTAAAATATGAAATACTGATTAAATAGAAAAAATTTTTCAAGCAGCCTAAGGAAATAGAACAAAAATGAACTGTTCACAATATCTTTACATAAATATAAGAAACTACCCAAAATCCTGTATCAGTGGTTTATGAAACTGCGGGGATTCATCTTGAAACTTCGTTGGGTTATAGCTGTGTCATATTGTCTTGCCTTTGGAATTGAACAGGTAAGCCAGGATTTGACAACCCTGATTTAAGGAATTACATTTGAGAATGTTGCTTCCTGAGATAAAAGTAGTCTCTTTCAATAGCTCTTGTAGGGGAATTGATACCTCTTTCAACAGTCAGGTTTTCATCCATTGTCACATCTTACTGAAATCACTTGAATTCTCTAAACAAGTATAACTGTTTGAGGTTTATTTTAGAATTTTTCTAAAACACTTTCGTTTCCATTGAACCTGTCATCTCCTGGTGAGGATAAGAAAGCAGAGAGGGCAAGGCAGGCCACCAGTAAAACTGGGTTGAGGGACTGTCTATTGTTGCTGTCACCAGTCTCTTGTCATAGACTTTATCGCATTGATAATACCTGTTCACCTGTCTCCCTCAGTGCCTGTCACCCAAGGTTAGTCTGCTTAGCCCATATTCAAAACCTGCTAGCAGCAGAGAGTTTGAAGAAAGTCATTCATATGTAGACATATCCTAAGAATTTATTTGCTATTAAGGAATGTAGATTTCAGCTTTAAAAAAAAAGTTAAAAGTGTTTGACTTAGATATTAGTGAACTTAAAAGTTTCTGGTGCATTTCTAAAACCGGCTTGGCTAAGTGGATAGAGCGTTGGTCTGTGGACTGAAAGTTCCCGTGTTCCATTCCAGGCAAGGGCATGTAACTTGGTTGCGGGAATATCCCCAGTAGGGGGTGTGCAGGAGGCAGCTGATCGATGTTTCTCTCTCATCTATGTTTCTGACTCTCTGTTCCTCTCTCTTCCTCTCTGTAAAAAATCAATAAAATATATTTTAAAAAAAATAAAACGTTTCTGGGTCAGTCACATAGGAGACTGCATAAATCTGTTCATTACCAAAGGAATGTCCTCATATGAAAATGGGGCTACCAAGAAAGAACTCAAATTAGATAATTCTCATAACCTGTATATATTCTGGGACACGTGACCCAGGCATTAGCTTTATCTCAGTATTCCATATCATTCATATAACTCATTTAATATCCTAAACTAATTTAACCATAGAAGGCAGAATTTTATCTTTAGAATATTTATTTTAGCATGCCCCCACCTTTTAATAGAAGAGAATTAAGAGAATGACTGAAAAACATTATGAAAGAAGAAATATAATACTTTCACCCCTGAGAATATATAGAAATAAAGTGTAAAATTGTAGATAAGTAAAGAATCAATGGAGTTGGATGGCCTCAGTGAAATCCTGATGACATTCTTACTATGAGTATTGTTACCTTTGGCATATAACTGCATAAACCACCTGTGCCTCATGTCCTCATTTATAAAATCCCCATTTACCCTCTTTGGTAAACTGGTGATAGCTGTAGAACAGATATAATTGAATTTCTGTGAGAAAGAAATGAGCTAATCCATGTGAAGTGCATTACAAGTGCCCAAGAGGGACAAAAACTTAATTAATATTCTTTTTTCCCCCCCTGGGAAGGATATTTTTAGTACTGAGTGAAATTGACATAGCTACTAGCTCCTGAAAAACTGAAATGACCAATGAAGTACACCTACCTTGAAGATAAAGTACTCATTATCCTTTCTAAATTCTTATATAATCTTATAAACTATAACTGCTTCCCACAGATAAAGAGGCTGTGGGAGCTAGGTGAATCAGAAAAAGATGCATGTCCTAATTTCCACATATTTGTGAATTCTGTAATTTTCCTTTTACTATTGATTTCTAGTTCATTCTGTTATTATTAGAAACTAGAGGCCTGATGCAAGAAATTGTTATATCTTCCTATTAGAATAACTGTTTTCTGTTTTGTTTTTCCTCATAAAAAGGGTAAGGAATTGAATAGATATTTCTTCAAATAAGACTTTCAAATAGCCAACGTATAAAAGGAAAATGCTTAATAGCACTAGACATGAAGGAGATAATGAAATGTCATCTCATACCTGCAAGCATGATACATATATATGTATATATGTAAAAACAAAAACAAAAACAAAAACAAAACAAAACAAAACAAAACAAAAAACAGTGACGAGAATGCCTTAATGACTGAAAC
This sequence comes from Pipistrellus hanaki, assembly GCF_964339955.1. Lineage (NCBI taxonomy): Eukaryota > Metazoa > Chordata > Mammalia > Chiroptera > Vespertilionidae > Pipistrellus > Pipistrellus hanaki. The sequence continues at coordinate 191,634,940 of NC_140503.1, forward strand.
AACAGAATGACTGGTTACTATGATGCCCACTGCAGCCTGTAAACTGGCCAGATCAGTGGCTGGCTAACTGATCTACCTCCCTTGGCCCCTGACCCCAGCCAGCCCTGCCTCCAATTGATCTCCCCTACCTTGATCAAGGGCGGGACAGCCAGCCAAACTCCCGTGGCCCTGCCCCCCAGCCAGCCCCACTCCTGATAGCCCCTACCTCCAGTGGCCCTGCCCCTAATCACCTCACCACACACCAGTTGGGGGTGAGACTGGCCAACAAACCTCCTGTGGCCCCTTCCCCTGGCAGGTGCAGCCCTGATCTGGCCCAAGTGGGACTGGACCAGGCTAGACCCCCATCTGTGCACAAATTCATGCACTTGGCCTCTAGTGTGGATGCATAGATAGATAGATAGATAGATAGATAGATAGATAGATAGATAGACAACAGGATGTAGAGAAATTAGAATCTTCACACACTTATTGGGAATGCAAAATGGTGCAGCCACTATAGAAAACAGTATGAAGTTTCCTCAGAAAGCTAAAGCTAGAGCTATTATATGACCTGACCTAGGCATTTTGCAACTGGATATTTATTCAAAATAATTTAAATCAACTGAGATGCTAAGAATGGCTTTGCAACAAAAGTCCCCATCTTCCCAAATGACCAGTTAATGCTAATTCACAAGAATTAACCTTAAGAATATTATGCTAAATGAAATAAGCCAGTCACAAAAAAATAAAGGCTGCATGACTCCACTTATTTGAGGTGTTTAGAATTTGTAGAATCAGAGTAGAGTGACTAGAGGTAGAAGGATATGCAGAGGTGCTCATCAGTGGGAATAGAGTTTCCATCAAAGAGCATGAGTAAACTCTAGAGATATGTTGTACAACACTGTACCTATTGTCAACAATGTGTTGTACACTTAAAAGTGTATTAAGAGGGTAGATCTCATGTTAATTATTCTTACCACACTAAAATGTTTTTTAAATTTGCATTGCTAATAAGAAGCTAAATTGTGACTTGGACTTGAAATTTCTATGTTAGGATTCCTTTTTATAAATCATCGCTGCTCTCCTAGATATTTTTATCCTGCTGTGCTGTGGATGAAGGGGGAAGAGTTACAAATTAAAGGCTTTCTCGTGGCATATCAAAATTCTAATGCACCAGACACTCTAGACTTTATTTAGGTGTGCCCTTGTCCTCCAAATCTGATGAGATGGCTGTGGCAATTGCTTGCTGAAAGTGACCGTAAATCTTCAAAGACCTGTGAGCCAGATATACACCTTTCTGTGCTCAGAACTCATAAGAATCACATTTAGATTCTAGCTGCAGTCAGAGAAAACTAAGTTAATAAGACATTACTAACCTCAAAATGTATCCGGGAAATTGAGTTAAACTTTGGTGTGAAGGTTAAATTGACCTTTAACAGAGCTCTTCTTTAATTTTTCTTCTTTCCCTTTTCTCTTTGTGCCTTGTCTCAATCTATGTTTCTGTTTCTGATTGTTTTAAGGGCAATATTTTCATCCTTTTCCCAAGTCTTTTTCTTTCTGCTACTTTTTCTTTCAACAATATCCTTCACATATCTTATTTTCTCTAGCTCCTTTATTCTGAGATCAATCTCCCCCTATTATCTTTACTTTCAGTCATATATATCTATTATGTCTCATACCTTTGTTTCTACATTTATGAGAGACATTGGCTTGTAGTTTTCTTTTTTTTTTTTAAACTATATTTTATTGATTTTTTGCAGAGAGGAAGGGAGAGGGATAGAGTTAGAAACATCAATCAGCTACCTCTTACACACCCCCTACTGGGGATGTGCCTGCAACCAAGGCACATGCCCTTGACTGGAATCTAATCTGGGACACTTCAGTCCACAGGACAATTCTCTATCCACTGAGCCAAACTGGTCAGGGCTAGTTTTCTTTTCTTGTAATGTCTTTATCAAGGTTTGGTATTAAGGTGATGTTGGTCTCATAGAATGAGTTAGGAAATTGTCCCTCTGTTTCTATCTTATGAAAAACACTGTAGGGAAATGGTCTAATTTCTTCCTTAAATGTTTGAAAGATTTCACTAGTGAACTTACCTATGCCTGGTGGTTACTATTTTTTAAAAAAGTATTAATAATTGATTTAATTTTTAATAGATGGAAAGCTATTCAAATTGTCTTTTTCTTCTTATGTGAGTGATTTTAAGTTTCTATAAATGTCTTTTTCCTTTCTCATTTCTATTCTCTACTCTCATTATATTAATTTAGTGATAAATCTATAAAAACATGATACACATTGTAAAGACCTACCGTATTTTTCGGACCATAAGACGCACCGGACCATAAGACGCACCAGTTTTTAGAGAAGGGAAATGAAGAAAAAAAGATTCTGAAACAAATAGTGTCCTAAAATATTTTATGTGCATTAAAACCCGACATCACAGTCATAAACACATGTAATCAACCCTGTAAAGTAAACAGCAGCATTTAGAACCATTTAGAACTATTATTAACAAATACAGTCAGCAAAAGACAAAATGTACTGTAAAACACAATAACGAGAGACTTCAGTAATAAATTAGAATAAAGTTGAAGATTTATGGTAAAGGTTCTGCTGAGATCTACAGTACGCTTACCCAGTAGTCAAGCACGGCAACAGAGGGCGGAGAGGAATGATTGGGGGAATAGACGCGGTATTCTTCCAGGCACGGAGTACGGGCCAGCAAGGGGTACAGGCGATGATTACGGTTTGGATTACGCAGTTACCGTACATCGCACCTGGGCTGACATGGAGATATGGCTGCAGCGAGGGCATGGAGGCTGACTACCATACATGGGAACTCCTCTACCACTCGGGGTTTACAGAGCGGGACAGACACTCTGGGCACGGAGGAATGGACAGTGGCTGCAGCAAGCACACAGAGCCGGGCAAGCACACAGAGACCACACAGAGCCGGGCAAGTAAAAAAACTTTTTTTTTAAAGTATATGTGTAGGCTATATTTGGACCATAAGACGCAGGGACTTTTTCCCCCCACTTCTGGGGGGAAAAAAGTGCGTCTTATGGTCCGAAAAATATGGTAAATAAATATAGATGTTGTGTACATTTCTATGTGTGATGGATTTTTTTGACATACCATAGAAAAAGTTTTGTGGTAGAATATAACAGGATTTTAGTGGTGATGATGATGGCTATGGGTCAGGAAATTAGAAGATGAAGAGAGACATATCTATACTAATAAAAGGGTAATATTCTAATTAGATTGGTGGACCCACCATCTTCCAAACATCCAATTTCCTTCCAGACAAAGCCATGGTGGTGGAGGCCGAGGCAGAGGCAGTTAGGGGCGAGATCAGGTTGGCAGGAGAGGGCAGTTGGGGGCAAGATCAGGCCCACATGGGAGGACAGTTAGGGATGATTAGGCAGGCAGGGGGATAAGGTAGGGGCAATCAGGCCAGCAGGCAGAGGGGTTATGTATGATCAGGCAGGCAGGCATATGGTGAGGAGCCAGTCATTCCGGATTGCAAAAGGGATGTCTGACTGCCAGTTTAGGCCCTGGAAAATAGAGCCTAAACCGACTGTCAGACATCCCCCAATGGGTCCCAGATTAGAAAGGGTGCAGACCAGGCTGAGGAACCCCCCTCTGTGCACGAATTTCATTCACCAGGCCTCTAGTTATTTATATAGTAGGTCAAGAGTGGATGGATATTGGAAGATAGTTCAGAAATCATATAAAGAAAATAAAAAGCAAATCTAAATATCCTTTAAGGCCTGGCATTTTGCACACATTAAAAACCTGTATGGCTTTTATTCAGTTAGGGGAGTTCTAAAAATCAAATATCCAAGTAGGCATGGGAAAGATCATTCTAGGGCACTGAATCTATGTTAAGAATTTTATAGTTCATTAAAAATTGAATCAGATGTGCTTTTAAAGAGTTTTAATTGGTTCAGTGAACTGATTTATTCATTACAAAATAATTTTTATAGGTGTTATGTGACAATAGATGAGGATAGGGAAGGAGGAAAGCCATTTAAAACATAGTTTGAATTTATTTCCATTAATAGGAGTTAAATAATTTCCAGATAGAAAAACCTTTTCTACAAAAAGTTTTTCATTGTTTTTTATAGAGATTTCAGAAAGTATCATTTTGTTGTTACCAGAATTCTTTATTAAAAACAACTGTGCAAATCTGTAGAAATAAAATGTTCACAAATTGAATGCATTAGGAATTGGAAACCAGAGTTCAGTTAAGCCCAACATTAGCAAAATATGAAATATTTTATCTGATATTATAAGTAAATAATGACAGTTATCAGAATATAAAACCTATTTAAATTTCAAGAGTTACCTTCGGAAATTAACCTTCCATATTCCAGAGATTATCCTGGAATATGAATACATTCACCCAATGAGTATATTATGATCTCACTAGAAGGAACGAATTCTATTTGAATACCCCAAACAAAATAAAACAATCAAAAATTAAAAAGTGATAGGGGTTTGGAGGAGGTATCAAATTAGAGTTTCAAGAAGGAAGTCAGACTTGACAATGATATTAAACCTCCCAGATCACCCATCCCTGAGATAGTGTAAGATATGGTTAAGATTAACATTTTATATCACCAGATGTTCATTAACACAATTGCTCTCTTAGCTGTTTACTCAGCACAATAAAGACTTACTTCAGAAATATTTCACTTATTTCAGATCTTAAAAATTGTCTTGGACTAAGTGAAGTGATAAAGCATGTCTGTAAATTATTACCAAGTATGTTTCAGTAGGAAATCTGGTTCCACTGACTGGCAATTCTAGCAGGTATTCTCTAAGGTAATTAATCATCATCTCTTATTTTTAGTAGTGACTAATTTACATTGTCAGCGATAGACTGTGATTGGCATGTGATAAAGTGATTTTAAACTATTCTTCCTGATACTGCCAACAATTTTAAGCAATTATAACATGTGAGTCTAATTTTTAGAAAAGATAAAAGAAATGCCCTGTATGAGCATGAGGGACTGCCTTATTTTCTTGTCATTTGGATATAATATTGCTTTTATTAATGCTCCTTCTGAAATTGCTAAATTAAATCATCTTCTAAAGGCTATAGCGTGGCTGTATTCCTGCATGGTATAATTTAAATTTTTAATGTAACATGGTTAATTTAAGCTTATCATAAAATGTAAAAAAAAAAAAAAAAAAAAAAAAAAAATTCTTCCAAAGTGACCTAACAATAAAATACTAAGTGAGAGTTGGTGCTTATAAATAAAACTTTCTACTGAATTTCTGTTTTAATCCATGTCCTCAATTCCATTTTGCATTATATAATCTTCTAATTTAGTAACAGGAGCCTCAGAAATGACTGGTTACATTTTTAAAATATAGAAAATGAAAATGGCAAAATGGTATTGTTTTACAGTTGAATGCAAATTCATTTCCAAGTGCATTAATCTTTTGCTTTTAATTCAGTGGAATTTCTCCTCTGAGGCATTTGCAGTTTGTCAGGTCTTCACTAAAGTAGATATATGTTGTGCAGTATAATATGATTTCCTGACTGGATTTCAAATTAACCTTTTTCTACCAATTCTAAAATGTAATAACTTGACCACTAAAGGTACTGTTGACACCTCACGAGTTTAGTGTGTCATTCAATTTAAAGTAAATCAGCAAAGTTCATATTAAGATCAGATTAAAGATTTACACTTGCTAAAAGGTTAAGCAAATCTCCATGCTTTTTGGTATTTTTAATTTGCATCTTTAATAAGCTGTAGCATCAACAGAACTGCTGGTTTCATTTTTACAGATTTCAAACTGGGAAAACTAGTTCTTTTCCCCATAGTATCAAATTATTCTAGCTTTCAATTGAAAAGTCTTCAGAATATCAATATGTTTAAGCCACCAAGTCTTCATACTTTAAGAACCTCAGCTTGATCATGGTACTGAGGGGGACTGTTACTTTTCTCAACATGTCTCCTTGTGATGGGGTGCCTCCTCATCCACTGCTACTGACTGCCCTTGTGCATTCTGAACTGCCAATAAAGGCTCCTTATAAGTTCTTTGGCCTAAAGAGATTGACTCAACTTTGGCAGCAACTTGAGCATTAACTCCTTCAGGCCATTAGAAGATTGCTATGTAAGGTTTTTTACTGAGTTAATGCAGCTCTCAAAATTGTCCTTTGCCTCCTGAGGATGATTTAGACAAGGAAACAGTCTGTGATTTAAATTTTCTTCAGCGGCTAAATGATTCCTTCCCACACCAGGTGTTAAAAGATGCGCTTACGCATGGACTATTTTGGGTCACTAGGGCATCCTGAAGCCAATTTGCAGCAGGAGGGTGCTAGAACATATTAACTCTTCAGACTATTAGGGTGCCTTTTCATCTGCACAAGTCAATGCACTCTCCGAATTACCTAATTTTCCACCAGAGAATTTTGCAATCTAGCTGGGATGAAGAGTTAAGTGAGTGTTTTACTTTTTAATGACCCTTCCCAGAATGACAAAGATAGTGATTCCAAATGGAAGATCTTATTAAGAAAGGGTTGTCGTTTGTTTGTTTGTTTGGTGGACTGAGGGGTACGTTGGGATGCTTCATGCAGATGCTCGATTGCTTGCCTTTGTGAGTTGTCTGTTCTACAAACTCACCACTAGGCTTCTAGTTTCCATGGCTGTTGTGTATACATTTGGATCAACACTGTCCTTTTATGTGGTATTTGTAATTGTTAAATTGAGACAAAGGAAGAAATAATGAAATGGTTTCTTGAAAGCTCTACTCTATTGGGCTTGCAGTGCAAAACTAACCTTAGTACTTGAAGGCAAAATCAGATAACCATGTTAAGATTTACAGTCAAGAGAGTTGCTATAAGGAAGGCCAATATAAAGTGTGTCAGTAGCAAGTAGTCAAAAAAGCTCTCCCTCTAGACATCCATTTACTACAGTAGCTACAATGTCAATTCTAGCTCATTTTTTCCCCTGAGTACTAAATATTAACTGGGCACTAAAATGTTGAAGATTTTTTAGTTTGGCCCTAGCTGGTTTGGCTCAGTGGAGGGAGTGCTGGCCTGCAGATTAAAGTGTCTTGTTTTCTCCTCCTCAAAGGGATGAGGATTAGACTACACTCATAGCATTGTGAGAATTACATTAGTTAATAAATGTAAAGCGTTGAGAGCAGTGCCTGGCACATAAAATCCACTTAGAGTTATTAAGATGTGAAAAACGTTGTTACACATTCTAAACATTTTCTTGTCTTTTGTTTATTCCCTGATTATCTCTATTTCAATGATATTCTCAGATAACCTTTTATGGCACAACTGGGATCATATTCTATGGCCCATATAAAGCCTTCCTTGTTTGTACCAACCCAAAGCAATTTATCTTTCACTAAACTTCTCTGCTGCATGCACCATACTTAGTTACACGATGTTGCTTGCCACATACATCAAGTTTTAATACCTGCTATCAATTCATTCTGTCTCAGATGAAAACTTGGTCCCTGTTGGCTCCAATAAAAGTCCATTTCTTCTTATACTGAACCTTGTGAAAATGATGAACAGCAGGACACAATCATCCATATAATCATACACTTGAAACTTGAAGTCAGGTCCCTTGTGATTTCCTTTCTATAACCTGACTACAACCTAATAAAACCTGTACTGGCGATTTTTCCTCTCCATAGTTTTTTACTGTATTCTTCAAATACCATTCACCCCACCCTGCCTTTGAAACAGCCTCACCCCTGTTCCCTGGTTCTGTGAGAGAGCCTTCTCCCCTCCTTTCATAGTAGAGTAAGACATCAAGGATTGACATGCTCCATGCAGAGCAATGCCTGCTTTAGCTTCCTGCCCAGAAGTAGTCCTTCTCTGAATTGCCTGTGGATAATGTGTACATATTGGGGAGTACCACTGTCGCTTCTTTCATCATTGACCAGTTCTTTTTTTAAAATATATTTTTATTGATATAGAGAGGAAGGGAGATGGAGAGAGAGATAGAAACAACAATGATGAGAGAGAATCATTGGTTGGCTGCCTCCTGCACAGTCCTTACTGGGGATTGAGCCAGCAGCCTGGGCAAGTGACATGACCTTCTTTTGACACTTAACACCTGAGATACACCAGCCAGGCAATTATTAGTTATTATAATAACTCATAGTCATCTTCTCCAAGAAGGGCCAATTTATTTATTTTTTCATCTTAGAAAAGTTGGATTACCTGTCCTATTAGCCAGTACGTATCCAAAACATTCTAAAATATATGTTATTATTTTCCATTAGGAGTATTCTGTGATCATTACCAAAGACTCTTTAAATGAGCAAATTATGCCAAATGATAGTATTTTTCATCTCTATACAATATGTCTGACATCCATAATCAGATATATTCCCCTGTCACTGGACAGAAGACAATATGTGCTCAAGCTTTTGTACTTAAGTAAACATTTGTACTGGTGTAGGGGAGGGGGAAACCTTTTCCTCTGCTCTCCTGGATTTTTTAGCTAGGGCCTAGAACTCACACTAATATAAAACAAATTAATGAGAAGGAAAAACAAAACAAAACACAATACAGAATATATGAACATGTGCTGATTGAATACCTGTGGGGAAAACTCAGTGAGGAGTGTCTCAAAGAGATGGTTAGAATATGGGCCTTACATAGTGTCTTAACAAATTAACTCATAAAATGTTTATAGTACTTAATGAATTTGGAGAAAAGAAATAAGACAAAGGAAAAGGGATTTAAGCGTTTAGAGATGGCAAACTGTGGGGAAGTAGAGGAGAAGGAACTAATAGAACGTGAGGGTTATTTTAATAAGATTTGTGTAGATTCCTCTCAGGGCTGTGTCTAGGCTAATAAGAGTGTCAAGTTTTTTCAGGTGATTAAGAGACTAATCTCCTCCTTGGCAAATGGGAGGAAAGGGGCAGAGAGCTGCTTTTTTTTTTTTTTTTTTTTTTTTTTTTTCCCCCCCATATCTGCTGTTTCTCAGTTATCTGCAGCTCAAAATAATCCTTATGCCAAAGTGGCATATTTTGGAGTGGTATATTGTTTCTTTACTTTTTTATTGAAATTATTGTGGTGAAATTAGTTTAAAAATTATGTAGGCTTCAGGTGTACAATTATAGAATACATCATCTGTATATTATCTTGTGTGATCACCCCCCTCAAGTCTCCTTTCAACACCATTTATCTCTCCTTTGTACTCTTCTACCTCCCCCTCCTTCTGGTAATACTATTGTATGTGTCTGTGAGGGTTTTTAAAATGTTTTCTTACCTCTGAGACTGGTTTGGCTCAATGGATAGAGCGTCGGCTTGGGGACTGAAGGGTCCCGGGTTCGATTCCGGTCAAGGGCATGTAACTTGGTTGCGGGCATATCCCCAGTAGGGGGTGTGCAAGAGGCAGCTGATTGATGACTCTCATCGATGTTTCTAAATCTCTATCTCTCTCCCTTCCTCTCTGTACAAAATCAATAAAATATATTTTAAAATGTTTTCTTACCTTAAAATACCCTGCACCTATAGGTATTGATGTTAGTTGATAAAATATGTATAGGTGATACACAGACAGATCTATGCTAAGCAAACTTATAAAACCTAGATTGCACACTCTCAATTACATTGCTTTTTATACCATTTATCATTGAAAGAATTATATGAGACGTTTCATTTCTCATACAGTAGAATGGCAATAACTTAGTTTGTACTCCATAGCCTGCTAAGGACCTTGGACCCAAAAAGTAAATAGATGACCCCAGTTCAGTTCATTGGTCAGATCCCACAGAAGACTGTAGCTACTCTAGACAGCTGTTAACTTCTCTGAATGTAGGGAAATAATTAAAGGTAGGATTATTCAGAGTAGTTGCCTGAATATCAGCTTTAGAAAATGAGATGGAGGCTTTGAAATAGGAAGAAGAGAAATACTAAAAATAGGCCCAAATTCAGATAAGCCATCTGCCAGAGATATCCTGGTCATTTTACTGGGATGAGTGCAGCTACTTGACAATAGACTGAACAATAAATACCAATGTTTTTGAAAACTAAGTAAAAAGCCACTTATTCGAAGCCATGTAATTTAAAAGTAAATTTAAATATAATTTTCAAAAACCTAGTCTTTGTGGGGAGAAAAAAAAAAACACAGGAGGAGAAAACAATAATAACAGAAACCCAGGAATTCTATCCTGACTCAGTCAATTAATGTGTGATCAGCTATAGATTATTTAATACTAGAAGCCCAGTGCATGAAAATTCAGTCCTACCTATGCCTTCTCACAGTCCAGGATCTCTCAGGGTTTGCCCACCTGCCGATTTAGGCCTACTCCCTGGGAGATTTGGCCTAAGCTGGCAGTCAGACATCCTCTGGCAGCCCAGCAGCCCTTGGGGGATAACCACCTGCAAGTTTATGCCCACTCCCTAGGCAGTGTTTCCCAAAGTGTGGTACGCGTACCCCCAGGGGTACAGGAAGAATTTGGTGGGAGTATGCCTTGCACTGGAGTTTGGTGGGGATATGCACTGCACCTTGCTTAGCTGCACCTAATTCTACGTTCTCATGAGTATGAGGGTTACTCAGCATTACGAAAATTATAGAAGGGGTACACATATGTCAAAAGTTTGGGAAACACTGAATTAGAGAAATGCATGAGGAAACAGCATTCTAGAAAGATACTTTTAGGTCAAATTTCCAAAACTCTACTAAGGAAGATGTCATACTAGAGGCCCAGTGCATGAAATGTGTGCACAAGGGGGAGAGGGTCCCTCAGCCAGGCCTGCACCATCTCACAACCCGGGACCCTTTGGAAGATGTCCATGCGGGATTGGGCCTAAACTGGCAGTCAAACATCCATCTCACAATCTGAGACCACTGGCTCCTAACTGCTCACCTGCCTGGCCTGCCTGATTGCCCATAACCATTCTGCCTGCCTGCCTAATCGCCCCTAAACACCTCTGCCTCAGCCTCCGCCACCATGGCTTTGTCGGGAAGGACTTGCAGAATGATGCCCATTTGGGTGTCCAGTATAATTAGCATAATACATTTTTATTATAGATTTTCAAAATATGCAACAAATTTGCATAAAATTCTGTATTTATCTTATAGTACCAAAATGTATATTTATCTTTGCATAATGAAAAGTTCTTGGAAGAGGGATATTCAAATATGCAGCTCACAACTGACAATAAGTAAAGATGAGTTGGAAGTTTGAGACTATCGCTGTGATAGTACCGGAATCTAAATCAGTTTGATTCTAGCATATTTATAAAGAAATATTATTAAAATTTAATCTCACTGGCATAATATGAGCATGTTATGTTTCAGGCACTACATCTAAAATAACTGAGAATTTATATCTCGCCATCTGCCATATATTAAAATGGACTTAATGTGCACTACTGCATTTGTTACATTTGGTGCTAATCTTTTCCCCCATCTCAGATGAACACAAGTTTGTAAACATTTTAAATAAAAAGCATTTTTCCCCCCAGCATAAGTGAACATTTCTCATTACCCATTGCAATCTTTCCAATAACTGAGAAAATGGATGGATTCACTGAAATTCCAGATCAGGTATCCAAACAAAACTGAAAGCTTATTTTTAAAAGTTGTGACAAAGGGTTTTAAATGGAAGCAGTACAGAACGAATATGGTATCAGCTAAATTCAACTAGACCTCACAGAATAGCAGGGGAGATTAATAACGTGTACACCAGCATATTTTATTCATGGTTATAGCCACTACACTTCCAAAATCTGAAATTCAGAGACTATAAATCTCTGAAGAAGTGATAAATGCAGAAGGTGGAGAAAATAGGCCAAAGTTCCAAAGTGACGTCTTGACATTCACACGTGCTCCTGTGGCATCCATTAGTCATGTGTCGTCTTCCCTTCAGAGAGTGATGACTTCTTTTCGCCTTATAATTATTTATATATGTTAAATAAATAATGTCCTCTTCTGCTTTTCGGGCTGATGTACCTCTTCTTCTTTGAAAGGAGGAGTTTGGGAATGGCATTCCACAATTCCACACAGCTTCTTCTGGACAAGGGAGGTGAATTATTTACTCCTCCATAAAAAGCTCCTGGCCAAGCTTTAAGTCTGCAAATGCCCATGAAGACCTACTTTACAACTTCAAGCTGATAATACACACCTGGTTATAGCTGTGAGGTACACTCAATAGCACCTATTTCTAACCTGTCTCTTTCACTCACTAGTAATAACCAGGTTCTGGAAACAGTGAACCTAGCTAAAAAGAGGCCTCATCTCTGTTGAGAATTGACTTGCACCATTCTATCTTTGTTGAAGGATCTCTTTAGATGTGGTTTTTCTCTTGGGAAAGTTCTGCCCAGCTTATCTTACTCATCCTTTAGTGTTTTGAAGTGAACTTTGAACTTGAGTTTTGTCTTTCACAGTAGAAAAGAGACTCAGAGGAACACATGGGAATAGGGATCATGAAAAGGAGTTATTCTTTATTATAACTGATTGAGAGAGTCTGCCTAAAAGTCAGAGATTATAGTTCATTCCATCAGTCTCCAAAATGGAACATGTTTCATTCTACCAACTGATATAACATGTAGGATATTTTTCTGGGACCACGTTAGGGTATAAATGGGAGAGTTGGGCATATAATCTCAAATCCAATAAAATCTACTGTCCACTGTTCTTTTATGTCCTTTCAATGTACTTTCATATGTTTGCCAGTAAAATGGCTGTCAAGTGATTAGCATGTCCTTGGCTTGGAAAACCGAGGGAATTATGTTCAGGAGTGTGTATCTTGTGCTAGGCCAGCCCTGTTCTGACAGCTGTGGTGAGGAGCAAGAGTAAGCAGGCCAAACTTTGCAAAAGGGAAGCAGAAATACACGTGTATGTTTAAGCTTTTGTCATGTACGCTAACACCCCATTGAACAAAATTAATCACAACTAAACCCAGTGTCATGGTGAGAGGAGGCTACAGAATTTTAGGGAGAAGGGAGTAGATACAGGAGGTAATTAATTGGGGTTATTCATATAGTCAGTCATCCTACCACTCACTAGCAGTGACTTTAACTTTACTACATACATCAAATATACATCAGTTGAGAATCTGTCTTTAAGAATAGGTCGTCCCTCTTTCTATGACTTCTGTATTTTCCATATTAAAATAGTACCTACAGATACCACAGTGAAAGTAATTGGATTGTCATTCTAAGACAGTATTTATAACCATGCCATCTAATGTGGTAACCACTAACCATATGTAGCTATAGAGCGCATGTGAACGAGGACTTGTCTGGATTTAGATGTGCTGTGATTGTAAAATACAAATTAAATTTTGAAGATGTACAATGGAAAAAGAACATAAATTATTTCATTAATGCTTTGTATTGGTCACATGATGAAATTGTAGTGTTTTAGTTATAGGTAGTGGCTAAAATCAGAGTGTTGATAGGGCTGTTTCTTTCTAGGGACTTTAGGGGAGAAATGTTATTGTTTTGATCTTTTCAGTAGGATACCCACGTTCCTTAGCTCATGTCCTGCTTCCTTCATCTGGACAGATTTCACACACACACACACACACACACACACAGTTTTTACAAAATAACAATAATAGTTTAAACTTGTTTAGCTCTCATGTAGGCTAGGAACTTGACATGGATTATTTCAACTGTTGTAGCATTTGCAAAATAAAGGCTTCAGACAAATATTAAGTACCTGTTTCATAATCACACAATAAGTAAATGGCTAACCCAAAATTTGAATAAAAATAGTGTCAATTTAAGAGTATACATTTTTAGAAAATACACCATAGTGAAGTAGTTTTATAGTGAATTGCTTTTCTAGTGCTGCCATAACAAAGCTCCCTAGGCTAGGGGGCTTAAACAATGGAAATTTGTTTTTATGTACTTTTGAGGCTGGAAGCCCAAAATAAAAATGCAGAATTAATTTTATTCTAAGGACTTTTGGCTACATTCTCCTTTTGCCTTACATGTTTTCCCCTTTGTATGTATCCCTGTGTCTTAATCTACTCTTCTTATAAGGACACAAATCAGACTAGATTAGGGCCCACCCATATGTTCTTATTTTATATTAATTGGCTCTGTGAATTACCTATTTCTAAATATAGTCACATTTGAAGTGACTAGGGTTTGAAACTTCAACATATGAATTTTGAGAAGACACAATTCTGCCCATACTATGTAGTTTCTCAGACAAAAATGGAAAACATAGATCCATTATTGCCCAGTGGCAAAAAGGATAACATTGCTCAAACTAAGACCAGAACTCATGACTCTTACTTCTAATATAGCAAGCCCAGCTAAATTAAATTTGGAAAGAAATGGGAAATAGCAAGGTTTGGGAGATAAAGAAAGATGATCAAAATCCTTGGAGATGAACGCACTGGATATAAAAAACTCTATACGAATGAAACACGAAATACATCCAGTGTGCTGAAAGTTTAGGAACTTGCTGATGTTGAGATTTTTCCATTGGACAAAATGGCAATGCTATCACTTAGAAAGAATTTGCGCTGAACTAAGAGGAAGAGAACCAATTTAGTGCTCTGAGGAGAGCAGCCTAAAGTTTGGTTTGTTCAGAAACACTCCACAGAGCATGAACAGGAACAGAGGAGGTGGACAGTGAGGGTGAGTGTTGTCAATGGAAATTAGAATATTAAAGAGGAATGTGGAGACGGAGGCTGAGAGTAATCATCTGCTGATCCACAGAGCTTTCTTTTCCCCTCTCTCAAGATTAGCAAACTGCCAGTTTCGATAAGGCCCACTTGCATGAAGTCCTCAGAGTGAAACTTTGATCTGTGGATTTTTCCTCCCACCTATTTTTCCTAGAACTCATAAGCTTTTTACTCCTTAACAAGTGCCCCATGTGCCTGAATTACACTTTCCCCGTTTATTACTATTTTAATGACTTTGTAGCACAATTTCTCCCACGGCCAGTTTGTGCTGGAGAGCCCCTTTCATTGCATATTTTCTCTTTCTCAACCTCCTGCCTTTCAAATCGAACTCCTGGAGGGACTAATTTGTACTGACACTTCAAAGACTGATGCAGCACTAATGCATCTAAATATCTAAAATGAAACCATTAATTTGTGTCCAGTGTTGGGCATTTTAATGCAAAAATTAACTGGATAAGAAAATTTAAAACACTCTATCTTAAGTTTGAATCAAAAGCATGAGGACAAATCAAAGATATATCATTTCCTGACTTTTTGCTGGGTTCTTGTGACTGAGGTATTGAATACCAGGCATTGAATAAAGATAGCATAAACGGGGCTATAGACCAGGAGCCAACTCCCATGTTCTATATTATTATGCCTCTGGACTCCTTATCTACTTGAGGGAAATGTTGAACATATTATGAAAGATGTGTTTCTGCCTAGAAATCCTTGGAACACCCAATATATTCAGTACTATTTTTCTTTTTCTAAATATTCTTTCTAGATGACTTGATGTCATCTCTCAGCTACAAATTATCCATATACTGATAACTCAAAATTTGTATCACCATCTCTGGCTCCTTTCCTTAAATTAAAATTTACATATTCAATTATCAATCTGATGGAAACAGTTGGAAGGCTAATAAATATCTCAAAATGAAAATAGGCAATAGAGAATTGCTCATTATGTTGTCTAATTTTATTTGCTAAGTTTTATTCATTACAGTAAATGAGCAACCATTCACCCAGTTGAGCCATTCTGCAATCTAGGTTATAGTTTTTATTTCTCTCTGTGATCCATTCTCATATCCAATTTATTAGCAACTCTAAATCCAAACCATATTCTGAGTTTAATCATATCATATCTCTTCATCTGTGGTACAGATGAAAATTGCAGTGGACCAGCATGACAGGAAATAATGTAGTAAAAGACTGTTGCAATAGGGGTCAAACTATGGAAATAGGAGAAAGATTATATTCAACTCTGCTGAAGCAAAAAGAAGGAGGATTTTGAAATGCTTGGATGACCTAATGGAAAAGTCCCTGAGGACATTGGGGGGGAGGTTGGTCAATGTGATTAGGCCATCTGTGTTTGCTTATTTTATAGTGGTTTGTCCAAGAAGTTAGGTTCCTACACTCCCACAGTCACATCTGAGATATGAGAGAGCCTTATCTTTTCTAATGATTCCATTTTGAAGGGATGGCTTTCAGCTCCTTGAGAAAAACACTGTTAAGTTGAGGATAATTTGCATCTCAAAGAGACCAAGAACAAATTTACAGTAGCAAGTTTTCAAAAAGTTAATGTTCTAAGAAAAAGGAGGTCAGGGTATATAATCAGGACTAAGCCCATCTAAAATTAAGACAAACTTAAGGATATATTTAAGCCATCTGGTCAATTGCATGATTACTCTTACCAAATGTCTAATTACCTTTTAGACATTGAAATGTTTTTCTAAGTAGTATTATGGACTACTGAAATGTTTTTCTATAGTAGTATTACTTCTGTCCCTTTTACCTACCTTATTCACTGTTGGAGAATAAACATATATCTTTTTTAAATTTATAGTTTATTTTTATTGGAATTTATTGCTAAGACTATACTAGAATCTTTACAATGAATATTCACTTTTTCGCTCTAAAGTTGCTGAAGTGAGCTTTAAAAAATATCTTAAAAATTATGTCAATCCCATGCATAAACTCTTTCTAACACTTTTCTCATAGCATTTAGAGTAAAACAAAAACTCATGTATACTTATTAAGCCCTATATGGTCTCTTTTTCTTTGTTTTTTGGTCACCTATTTATACACAATTCCTTCTTTACCTTAACCATTCCAAAGTTGTGCATGGTTGGGCCTTTTGATTCAGTCTTCCCTTAGCATGAGCTATGTGCCAGTTAATTTTTATATATCAACTAAACTGGCCTAAGAGATGCCCAGATAGCTTATTTTTTAGTGTATCTGTGAAGATGCTTCTGGAAGAAATTAGCATTTATTTTAATAGACTAAGTAGAGAGATACAGCCTCACTAACATGAATGGGCATCATCCAACTCATTGGAGGCCTGAATGGAACAAAATAGAAAAGGCAGGGCAAATTCTCTCTCTCTTCTTGACCTCAGATGTCCATCTTTTCCTGCTGGAAATTGGAGCTCCTGGTTCTCGTGTCTTTGGCTTCAGACTGGAAATTATACCACTGATTCCTCTGGTTCTCCCACCTATTCTCTCTCTCTCGATAGTAACAATTTGAAGGAGCTTGGATGTGATTCTTTCCTAGCATCTCCAGGTAAGTTTTGAGCAGAACAATATTTTTATTTTGGCATTGGGAGGAACCTCTGCTTCTCTCTCCTCCAGCACAGGAAGGACAGTGGTTAACTTTCTTTGATCCCATAAGGTATTGTCTTGGTGAAAACTGATACTTTTTCCTAGAATTGGTTCATGTCCATCTCAAATAGCTATTAGTAAATTGGACCAATAATATGTGACTATATAAACCTAAGTCAGTGACACTGGCCTTTGACCCAAGAAAATAATGGAAATTTTTTATAAATAAAATTTAAAAGAGTAAAAGTGGTTAATTTATCATTTTATCAATTGATAGTCCTTTTTAAAAAAATATATTTTATTGATTTTTACAGAGAGGAAGGGAGAGAGATAGAGAGCTAGAAAGGTCAATGAGAGAGAAACATCGACTAGCTGCCTCTTGCACACCCCCTACCGGGGATGTGCCCACAACCAATGTACATGCCCTTGACCGGAATCTGATGCTCTACCACTGAGCCAAACTGGCTTCAGTGTGATAGTCCTTTCTAAAATTTTGTGTTTCTGCCTCTTCCTATAGTACCTTTACTCATTTATTGTCACTTATATCACTCTAATAGGAATAATAAGCTTCATACATGCAGGAACTCTTTCAACTTTGTTTATTTCATATCCTAATACTTATAAGGGGCTTGCCACATATTATTCACTCAATACCGATTCTTTAAAGAATTAATTGAATAACACATAAGGGAATTTCCATATATTTTTCTCATCTGTCTTAAATCAGAAGTGGTGTGTGCATAAACCAGTACAAAGAAAGAGAATCTCAATTATATATATATATATATATATATATATATATATATATATATATATATAGTGCAAAGTGTCCCTTTGGGAGTTCGACCAGGAGACCGGGAGTTTGATCGCTCACTATGATGTACGCTGACCACCAGTATGGAACATTGTGGGTGACCAGTGGCAGGGCAGAGGGAAGGAGGAGGTGGGGAGGGGGGAAACCACGCTGGTAGCAAGGGAAGGAAGAAGCAGGAAGCCTGATTGGCCCTGATCATTAGCCAGGCCTAGGGACCTTGCTCATGCATTAATTTAGTGCACCAGGCCTCTCCTATAGATATAAGTTTGGATGGCAGAGTAAAAATGTGTAACAGAGCATCGGTCAGATAAGCTACATTGTTCAAAAGATAATTTCCCAAAAGATAATATTCCATCCATAGCATATAGGTTTTCTTTATTTATTTATTTAATTACACACACACACACACACACACACACACTGCTCAGAACAATCTAATAAGCTTGATAAGTATAAATTCTTCACTTCTCTTTAGGCTGCATAGACGCAGCCTTAACTGACTCTTTATATAATCATCACCAAGTAATTGTATTCCAGCTGGATGCTTTGTGATTCCCCTTTGACCAAAAATTAGTTTTCACTAAGCGACACAAGCCATATTGTGTGGCATCTTTTATTACTGCCACTCACTGACATGTGGCTGAGAAGAGTGAATATGTTTTGAACAAGAATTGTGCTGTCACCTGGAAGGCCAAATGAAAACCTGCTGGACCACAAATGTCTGAATAATTATTTTAGACATATTTTTTATGACTTCTCCTCCCTCTGCATAATAATGTAATTAATGACTGGAAGTGCTTTTACATATATTACAAGTTCATAAGATGTCTTTCCTTCTATTTTGTTCCTTCTCAATAAAGTGGAGTTTATGTATGAAGCAGTATTAATAACTTCAGGCTGGGGGCCACCATACTGGGCCCTTTCCCTACCTCAGATGTCAGGAGGCAATCTGAGTACTTTATAAGGCAACAGAGAATAAGGGAAACAATTATTGAGAGATTATCACAACCAAGAGTCCAAAGTTCTCACTCAGTTTTTCAAAACCTAATATTTATGAGAAAAGAAATTCAATTTGCAATTATTTCATAAATGTGAATTCTAAATTATATGCTATATATAACATATATATATATATATATATATATACACACATCCATATGAACATACACAATACTAAAGACAAATTAACCATCTTCCAAACAATTATTTTAAGTATCACCTCATGAATAAGAGAAAATTAGAGTAAAATTTTTCTGAATATTTTCTATATTGAAAAATTAATAAGTAAACTAAAGGAAACAGATGACAAGGGTATAAATACAAGCACATAGGTAAGTACTAACCACAGAGCTATTAAATAAGATCATTTAATGAAAAACATTTTAGGATTATAACATTGGATTAGACAGAAAGTTTTATATCAATTATCTTACTGGGTTAAAGTATTGCATGAAAAAGTAAACTTTTTAAAATGTGCATTTAATTAAGCATAGCTTATTTTTATATGGTGGAAATAAAAGATACCATAATAAAAACCAAATTAAGCAATGCTTAATATTAAATACACACATTAGAAAATTCACAAGGCAACTTTAAAATCAGTTACTCATTACATCAGTTTTTATATTTTATGCTAAGAATAAAATACTTTGAACACAAGATGAAGATTTACATTAGAGTTATATTTAATGTAGACATGTAGAAATTAAAAGTTGGTAGAATCAATATACTAAGGAATCAAAAGAATATTAAGTAATTGTCTTAATAGTGGGTTTAAATTCACTATTGCTCTCAGTTCTCAGAAAAGAAATAAAGATTATCATCTGAATATTTAATATATGTATGGAACTGCACAGACATTGGTAACCTGTGGCTTATAAATAGTAATGAATCATTTACAAATATATATTAAGTAGATTGTAAATGTGTAATAAATCTAATACCTTAAATACCTTATACATTTACTCTAAAAATATGTTCATTTTTCCTACAAATTATTTTTCAAACCTCACGTCCTAATATAATAGAATATGCTGAACAAGTCTATATTCTATCTTTATCTTTTCAAGTTGAAGTATTCTTTTGTGCATTTCTTGTACAAAACTTTATGCATGAGTATGTACGTCTTTTATAATCTTTGTCTTCTCATTCCTTGATTCCTATGGCTCTTCTACTGGTATACTCTCACAATCTCCTGATCCCTTCTACCGCCAGTTTACCTGCAAAGGAGTTACTTCTTTAAGTCATATAATGAGATAACTTTAAGTTCAAATTCTGTTGCTGAATTAATAAGAGGATGCAAACAAAAGAATGCTGTGATTCCCTGCCCTACTATTAGAATGAGTGCTATTCTTTTCTGCAACATTTCGGACCCCCTGATGCTCAGAGAGTAAGAATTTAAGAAGACAATAAAGGAGTTAATTGCAATAGTCAAGATGCAAGTGATTAAAGCATTTAATGGAACCATTTCTATGATTGTACTCATTGTCACAGCACTCCTAAGTCTTACAAGGATCACAGAAGCACATAATCCATGAACAATAAAAATGTATGGGCCAATATTTTGTTTTTAATTGCTTCCAGTTTTAATTTCCTAAAATATAAGCACACAATAATTGTTAATGTCCAGCATGCATACTGTACAGATGGCAAACATTTCCCACTCATCTTTAAAAATACCTGTCTAGAGAGTGCTGATTCTCCCCATTTGTACTTCTCCATTGACCAAGTCATAGGATCATGGTTAACCAATACACAAATAAAATAATTCTATCAGGGCATTGAGTGTATCAGAAAATGTTGCATATGTGTTTTTAACACAATAAAGCCACTGCCATTTCATTATCACCCAAATGGAATCCCAGTGTAGGGAATCAGCATATGCCACCCAAAATATGCTACATTGACATAGGAGTTATTTAAGCTGAAGACAGTAGAAAAACCACAAATACCAAAGCTTTTGCCTTCCTACACCATTTGCCTAAAAGCAGATTAGACTCTTCATCACCAGAAACAACTCTGTATTCAGCCCAGACACAACCCTGAGAGGAATATGCATAACAGACTTTACTAAAATAACCCTTATTTTCCATTACTTCCATGCCCCGTATATTTACCTTCCCATAGTTTGCTGCCCCTAAAGGCCTAGACTCTTTTTTCTTTGTTTTGTCACTTTTTTTTTTTTTTACAAATTTACTGTTTTTTGTTAAGATGCTTTATAAGCCCATGTTATAAAGACCCCTTTGAGATACTTATCAGTTTCTCCCACTTGTATGTGAACTGTACATGTTAATCAGTGTGGTTTTGTTTCTCTTGTTAATTTCTCTTTTGTCAGTTTAATTTCCTGAGTCCCAGCTGTAGAACCTAGGAGAGTAGAGGAAAAAATTTCCCCCCTCTCTTCCACTATTATACTAGGAACTAGGAATCCTTTAGCAGAAAAGAACCCAGCTTGGATTCAAAGAACTTATATTCAAACAGGAAATCCCATCTATCAAATGCACTAGGCAACAATAGGCAGTGCAATGCATCAACAGTGCAAGGTCAATTTGCCAAATTAAATGCCATAACTTTTCCTAGAGAAAGAATCTCCTGATATTATAGATCATTAAATTGCTTTTCTTTTTTTCAGTTGTAAACATGGCCTTTTCCCCTAAAATTATGTTTAGCTAGGTACATTGTTTTTTTCTTGACCATAGCATTTTTTATGTGGATAATCATGCTAAAATTGAACTAAAACTCTTTTTTATAGGCAAGTACACTCAAAACAATTAGCTATGCTGCCTATTTTTTTAGTCAAAAAGAGGCACACTTGCACTTATGCATGTGCAAACTCTCACACATACCACACACACACACACACACACACACACACACACACACACACAGGCATAGTAATATGTAAGGGACATAGCAATTCTCCAAATTTCTTTCTTAATTTGAAGTAGGCACAATCTAGATAGACAGCGGATAATACAGGTATCCATGTAAACTTAATGGCACTACTATCATAATTATACCACCACTCTAGAAAGAAGAATATACATTTTCTCCTAATTTGAAATATAAAATTATGGAGATTTCATGAATGGTTTAATTTTGAATTTGGCTTTTCAAAAGTGTTACTCGATCATTTTTTATTCAAAATGATAAAACAAGCAAAAATAAATAATAAATGCTTTAGAGGTTAGTTTTTTTCAGTATAAGAGGTTGTCAGTCATGCATGTCTCATCAAAAATGATAACATTGCTTTAGCTGGCTTGGCTCAGGGGATAAACCATCAGCCTACAGACTGAAATGTCCTGGGTTTGATTCCGGTCAAGGGTACATGCCTGGGTTGTGGGTTTGATCCTTTATAGGGGGTGTGCGAGAAGCTACCAATCAATGATTCTCTCTCATCATTGATATTTCTATCTCTCCCTCTCTGAAATCAATAAATATATATACTTTTAAAATATGATAATATCAGCCATTTTTTGGAGAGTACATTTAGTTTTTTATAAATTTCTAACCAAAAACTCATTGTCATGTGTAAATGCAATATTGATTATCCCCAAGCAACAATAGACTGAAGAAAGAGAAATGACTAGCTCTGCTTTCTGTGTTCCAGCCAGGACCAGACATGGCCACCTCTTCATGGCACTATTCCTCTTGCCAGCTCCCTCCCTCCACATCATGAAGGCTCTTCTGTCTGTGCTGCATCCTTCTTACTTAGTGATGTCTTCATTACTATCCAAGATACAAGCTGGGCATCTTTTCTAGAAATATAATTTTTATTTCCTTGAGCTAATACTAAAACACACCCTCTTTTGACCAATATTATACCTATGTGTAGCGGGATTAACAATATTGACAATTATTTGTTTAAATCTCTTATCTCTGACCGTTCTTTCTACTCTCTTAAGGCAGGGCCTATGCATCTTGTTCCCCAGCACCTAGGACACTGTCCGACTTGTGTAAATACTAAAATATCTGTTGAAAATTGAATGGCTACAAATGCATGTGAATGAGGAAACTTAAAGTAAGCAAGTAAGCTCTAGAAGATGAAATGACATCTTTTCAATTCTTTAGAAACATGATTACAGCCCTGGCAGGTGTGGCTCTGTTGGTTGAGCATCATCCTATCCACGGGAAGGTCTCAGGTTCGATTCACTGTCAGGGCACATACCTAGATTTCGGGTTTGATACCTTGTTGGGGCAGGTATGGGAGGCAATTAATCAATTTTTTCTCTCTCACACCAATGTTTCTCTTTCTCTCTCTCTCTCTCTCTCTCTCTCTCTCTCTCTCTCTCTCTCTTTCTCTCTGTCTCTCTTTCTCTTTAAATATATATGAAACATCATTATATTAAAAAAATCAGGAAGGCCGAAACTGGTTTGGCTCAGTGGTAGAGCGTCGGTCTGCGGACTGAAGGGTCCCGGGTTCAATTCCAGTCAAGGGCATGTACCTTGGTTGTGGGCACATCTCCGGTAGGGGGTGTACAATAAGCAACTGGTCGATGTTTCTCTCTCATTGACGTTTCTAGCTCTCTATCTCTCTCCCTTCCTCTCTGTAAAAAATCAATAAAATATATTTTAAAAAATCAGGAAGGTATTATAATAAAATGGATTTACTGTGATTTTTACAAATGTATTTACCTGAATTCTTTTTAACATTTGATATTTTTCACTTCCCTCCAATAAATTTAATTGACATCCAATGATTTTGCTTTGATTAAATCATCATATTGCATAAGTGGGAGCTGATATTACTGCAAAAGACTTACTACAATAAATTTTTAGCATTTTCTACTTTTTGGAGATAAATGAAAAGAGAATATCGTGTCAGAAAAAAAAAAAATTCTCCCTGGAAAACAGCAAGGACGTATCTTCAGACCATAGATAATATGAAAGGGAAAAGAATGTACTATGCATGAAATGATTTGAGTACTGGTTCTGGGTTATTTCATCAGTAAAAAGAAAATGCCTACTGATATCCCATTATGAACCGTTCTTCAGTGAGGACTACACATGAAAGACTGTGAGATTAGACCCGCAGGCTGATCGTCTCCAAACCATGCAAGGACACCTGGAGTGCCACACATAATTTAACTGCCAAAGTTTTGAGTTTGTCTGCTAATACTGCAGTACATCATTTCCATGATTCCTCTTTCCAGTGGAAGGACTGTCGTAGCAGGAAGAGGGTCAGAATTAAGATGGAGACAATGTGAGAAGCCTGACCTGGCAAATGTATCTTTCAACAATGAGGTTTCAAATAAAAAAGGTGAGTTCAGTCCCTTCCCAACCCACTTACTCTACCCACCCCCAAATTCTAATCATCTGTGTCCTCTTTTGGCAACTAGACTATGACAAATTACCCTGTTAACAGTGCCCTTCGAAGTAAAGGTCTAGAAATGAAGATAAAATGTCTAGAAGATGTGCAATCAGAGTTACCCCCCCCTTCTCCTTTTTCTGATCTTTTAGATCAAGTTGTTTTAAATTGGTTTCATTTACACAAATCAGAATGCAATGAATAGACAGTGAAGAGAAGAATTTTGTGAAGAGGTTCTGACCCCTATATCACTCAGAGTCATGGGTAGGAACATAGAATCCCCGTGTTGCTATTGGGATCAGAAAACAGAGGGAAGCCTACATTCTTTCCAAAGTTTCTAGTAATGCAGAAAATCTTCCGATTTCCCTGAGCCATTTACCACAACAAAAGGTATATTGTGTGGGATGTGGCTCTGTGTGGGCAGACAAGTTCTTCTCCATTTGAGTCAGTAGAACTAAATTTGTTCTTTTCCCTAAGGGGTGCAAAAAAACTTTTTTAAAAATTTTATTTTTTAAACCATTAAGGCAAAACGGTACTTTGAAATTAACTCTTTACATTCATCATCCTTACCGTGAAGACATTAAAATATGCAAGTTCCCACAAATTCAGGATATAAATCAATATATATGACCAGTTAAATTTCCTAATGGGAAAATGAATAAGACCAAGAGTTTGAATCCTAACTGCCAGGCACCATGATCATTTGAAGGGACAAGCAAGATTCCGATATCCTTTGCTATTCTCTGCACACCCTGCTTCCCAGCCCTGGACCAGAGAGTGCATGTCTAAGTGGGACAGACAAGGAAGCCTGCTGAGAGACCTGCTTCAGCACGTCTTCTGTGTGATGTAGAACAAGGGTCTGCCAGCCCTAAACGCTTTGAAAGAAGAAGGCATCAGGAATAGTGACCACAGACACACACCAAGAAACCAAGCGCAGGCCTTGCTTTGGAAATCTACAAGGTCCTGACCTGGATCTGGGGCGGGACAGGTACACACTCAGAGAGAACTTTGCCAAGATCTGAGAAGCGATGGCCTGAGGTTTCTGTTTTCTGCTTCTGGTTGGACTAGCTAGAGCAGTGTTTCCCAACCTTCTCTCATGATGAGAATCACCTGGTGGAATTGTTAAAACACAGATTCCTGAATCCCAACTAAGAAGTGCTAAACTAGAATTTTTGGGAACATATAGGTAAAATTGTATACTTAACTAGTGCTCTAAGACAGATGTTATATACAGAGCACTAAGTTAGGTATGCAATTTTACCTATATGTTCCCAAAAATTCTAGTTTAGCACGTCTTAGTTGGGATTCAGGAATCTGTGTTTTAACAACTCCACCAGGTGATTCTCATCATGAGAGAAGGTTGGGAAACACTGATCTAGAGGCTGCCAGATAAGCAGCTGGGACAAATATTCCATCAGAATACTTCAGAGTGCAGAGTTTTCTGGGAATAACCCACAGGCTCCTAAGTATTTATATTGTTGCACAAATTCTTTGAGCCACTCCAAGTTTCTAACCTAGTGCCCTGCGTGAAGAAAGCATTCCATGTGTGTGTGAAAGGGAAAACAACTAACTCAATTTTTTCATACAGTTTACTAAGACTTGCAGCACTCTGAAACTGCTGGAGAAATTGTCTCTTTATGTGTCTCTTAAATAAACAGGTATCTCTGCCTGGTCTTTCTCCTCTTGAGGTGCATTGCAGCCTCCACAGCGAGCAGAGCAAAAGCAGTAGCAGCAGCAGGCTTTCTGTGTCTGACTTTGCAGCAGCGGCTGAGTTTTGGACACAAGTGGACTCCAGTAGAGCTTTGGGGGGTGCTGCTGGGCTGCCGAAGCTGATTACCCATCAAAGTACCCTCCTCTTGGCTTCCGTTTGGCTTTTGTCAGAACTGGCAAAGCTCCGCACAGTCAGAACATGCTAACCGGGGAAGGAAAGTAATGGGAAATAATTAGAGGTGGCCTTCTGCCAACACATGTCTGTATCCAGGGAGAGGAGAAGCTGTTGGGCAGTAGTAGGGAAGTCACTTCTTGCCCAAAACCTAAATGACTATTGCCAAGGAGGGTCGATAAGATAATACAGCGAACACATAAACGTTCTCTAAATCTCCATTGACTAACAACTGGAGCATATTTTTCTGGAAGCCATCATCCGGGGAGTTGGCCGCTGAAGAATTGACATATGGAATTGAGAGCCATGAGCTCACTCCTTTTTTCCTCTGACGATTCCTCATTAATGCACAGCCAGGGAACCTGGAAAATGTATGCTTCCAGGGAGCTGGAGAGAGATGACAGCGCTGTCAGCGGCTGAGCTTTGGTGCCTTTGTTCAGCCATGCTACAACGATAGAAGGGAAAGGAGAATGAGGCTTCTTTCTCTCCCAAGCCCAGTGGTGGGAAGGATTTATTGGACATCTGCTTACCTATTGTTGGTTTTTGGAAAGATGTCTTCTCATGTTTGAAAGCAGAAACACATTAGACTATCACATCAGGCATCAAGGATATTAGATGATTAGCCAATTGCTTCTGTGGGTGAAAGATACCTGGAAATTAATGAGACAAAGGAAAAGAAAAAAACAAAACACATCAGATGCTTCTTTCACAGTAGTTTTTTTGTTTAGTAAATAAGATTTTTCAACTCTCCAGTTTCCCCTTTAACAACCGTGTTTTGGGGATATGGGTGGAAAACTCAGATCTTTGTGTCAGGAATTTTGTGAGTAAACTGAAAGAGTAAAATATTACATTAACAATGGGAGCCTCAAAACATGGAGAGGCAATGGTGTGACTGCCATTGCATGCCTTTTACCCTCTTGCTCTGAAAATAAGAGTCCTTTTAAGGACATCTTCAAAGTCTTTTCTAAGCAAGGTATTTGTAATCTATGAAAATCTATTTAAGGAATTATAGAAGTGAAATAACTGTAAGCTTTGTATATACACTTTTTTTAATGTTTAAGTACTAAGCACACAAAGAAAAGCAGCCTACGCACTGCTCTATTTATTCCTTGCTCTGGGTCCCTGAGTGGGTAACCTTCATTAGAGCAGAGGTATATCCGAGTGGTGATTTCTTTCCACCGTGTCACTACCTGGGTCATGAGCACAATAAAAAACAATTTGTAATTAGCATCTCAAATGGTCTGAGAAATAAGGTATCAGGTAAATGAGATCAACTCCTAATGGACTTTCTCCCCCTCCAGTGAATTGCCTTTCCTATCAATTCCCAAATATTTAAAGAGATAAATTGAATTCATAACTTACCTCCAATATATCATTTGTGTCATTTATGAGAGAGGAGGACAGGTGTAGCAAACAATATGAGCTCTAAAATCTCTCTCTCTCTCTCTCTCTCTCTCTCTCTCTCTCTCTCTCTCTCTCACACACACACACACACACACACACACACACACACACACTACTACTACTATTGTACTATATCAATCAACCTTTGGATTTAGATAGGAAAGTAAGAGAATAGATGTGGAAAAGATTTAAATATATTTTTTACCTTAAGTTTTAATAGTATCAAGCAATGAAGCATGGAATGCTCCCTGATGGGGTTATATAATGAGGGAGATAAAAAATTAAAAGATAAAAACAGCAGGTGAGAAGATAGATAAGTTATATAAGTAAAATTTTAATCTTTTTTATCTTTTATTCCTTTTTTCCCCATTTAACTCCTTCTACCCCAACATACCTCTTAAAAAAAATGTATTCTTACTGAATACTAGAGGCCCGGTGCATGAAATTCTTGCACTGGTGGGGGTCCCCCAGCCTGGCCTGTGTCCTCTCACAATATGGGAACCCCGAGATCGATTCCCCCAAAAGAGGCAGGCCCCCACACCCATTCAGGGCTCCTTGATGGATTGCCCCTAAGAGGTAAGCCAAAGCTGCAGGACCCACCTCCGCTTGGAGCACCCAGCATCAATGCCCCACCTATCCACATGCCCACTGCACATGTGATCACATGTTAAGGCATGAGGGCATCATGGTGATCCTGGTGATCACATGTTAAGGCATGAGGGCATCATGGCGTGAGGGTGTCATGACCACATAGCTTTTATTAATAGGAAGGCCATTTCCAAAGTTGATTAACTAAGTCAGGGTTACCCTGGAAAACATTGCCCATTTGACTTTACTTCACCAAATACTGGTGAAATTTTCAGTCCAAAGGTTGCTCTGTTATAAGGAAAACAATCAAATTCTGGTCAGGGTGACTAAGTCATGACAGAAATCAAGATCTCAATTCTAAAATATAATTGGATATGAAGTAATTCCTCACAAATTTCCTGAGATTCATTGCTTTCCCATACTGGAATTAAACAAATATATGAAAGCACAGAGACTGTTTATTGTACACATTTTGCTCTGAGTAAGCTTTCAAATTCCATTTTACACCAATGTATCATTAATTTTCTTTTTTTACTATAATTCTTTTTTGTTTTATATTATGCTTATGCGTGACAGGTGTTGTGTAAAGTCTTTTTACATTTATCACCTCATTTTTTCTATAAAACAAACATGCCATAGCTATTACTATGATCACCATTTAACAGATGAAAGTTATTAATGCTGAAAGAAGTTATGTGTGTTAATTAAAGTTAACTAACTGATAAGGTTGTTTATTCTTTTTTAATTTGTGATAAAACACAAACAACATAAAATTTACCAGATTAACCATTTTTAAGTGTACAGTTCAGTAGTGTTAAGTGTATTTACACTGTGAAACAGATCTCCAGAATTTTCTTTTTCATTTTGCAGAACTGAAAAATCTGTACACATTTAACAACTCTTTGACTCCCCCTCCTCAGTCTCTCATAATTGCCATTTAAACTTTCTGTTTCTGTGAATTTGACAACTTTAGATACCTTGTATAAGTAGAATCATATTTGTTTTTCTGTAACTTGATTATTTTACGTAGTTTGTGCTCAAGATTCATCTATGTCGATCAGATGATAGGATTGTCTTATTTTTCAAGGCTGAATAATAGTCCACGGTATTGAAGTGGTCCAGAAGACACAACTGTGGCCTAAAAATTATTTGGAGCTGTAAGGATTTGAGAATAGGACTCTTTTAAAACTCCCTTATTGGCCTAATGACAGAGCCTCCTGAAAGAAGGCAGTGGTCATAAATCTCCCCAGAGGCTTCCCTAGCAAAGATCACTCATCACCAAAGATAAGTCAACATCAAACCTAAACAAATATTGCCACAAATCGGATTTCCCTTCTGTGCTTCAGTCAGCTTTTCTACAAGTCACTTGTTTATCCGTGTCTTTCTCCAACTCTGTTACCACTATTCAGATGGAGTATGAGACTCAGATTTCAACCACCATCTTGAGTAAAAGGTTTCTGTGAATTCCCAAGTATGTATATGAAAACTAAATTTTACTTTCTTTTACTAATCTGTTATTTGTTGCCTTAATGTATATAGATCCCAAACCATAGAACTTAAAAGGATGAAGAAAAATTTTTCCTCACCAACGGGTAGTTTTCATCTTTTAGCTATTATTGTGCTATGATCATGTTTTATAGGTATAATTTGTAAAGGAAAAGATATCCTAGAACTTCAATTTGTGACTTAACATAAAAGGAAAACACTTGTACCTATATCAATAGATTATCAAATGAAGATTATGTATGTGTTAATTTTTAAAAAATGAGGCAGATTTTAATCACATCTTTTGGTGGCTTATGTTTACTTGATCTTTCAATTAATAACTAAATAATTGCTTGCTTTGGCTAAAAACCACTTTTACGTTATCAGCTCAAAAATTGATAGCTCTATTGGTCTTTTTGGAGCTCTGTCTCTGTTTTTGTCTGTTTCCATCATTCTGTTTCTTTCTCTATGTCTAAATAGATAGATATAGATATTAATATGGATCCCATAAATATAAAAATCTACTCATATATATCAGATAAATTCCATATATCAGAATTTGTTTGACTATTTTGCTTAGGAAAAATTTGGCAAAAGTGACTGTTTCTTATTATAATTAATGTATAAATTACAAAATATATATTAATGCAAAATTTAATTTAAGAGTCAAGCTGGCACTAACAATAATGTATTCAAAATTTTATATATTGTAGATGAGTCAATTCCACTATTACATTAATTAGTTATAAAATATTCAGAACAACTTGGAGCTTGCAAGGAGCTATAACACAAGCAAAGATCAATTGACCTGGTTTAATAGTGAACTTTGGAAACCATTTTTCATAAATAATGGTTCTTATTCGGATAAACATTGTTTTCTCATTCATAAAATGACCTAATCCTACTTCATAGAGCTACTTTGAAGATTAAACAACTTAATTTATATAAAGGGGTTAGAATAGACTTTGGTGCACAGTAAGCACTATATGTGCTACATTTATTAATATCACTCTTATTATTATTTGTAAGAACATGAGTATCCAAGACCTACCTTCGCAGGCATCCACATCAAACTGTCAGTAGAAATAACATTTTAATTGAAAAAAAAATGTGATCAAGACCCAGCCTCATAGGCATGTGTGAAAAACAAAAATGATGTGTACAAATGTAAATTTTTATAGAGAACCAAATACATTAAAAAAAGAGTCTCAAGTTGTTTTTACAGTTTGTTTTCTTTAAAGACCTCATTTCTTATACAGACCTCATTTTTATTCCTCTTACGATGTAAGTTTGGATAAGACAAGTTTTTATAGTATTCCTCTAGGGATTCTAAGAAGATAATAACAATTTGCATTTTGAAGTGTCTTTTGTAACACTTCAAAAGATTGAAAGGCACATGAAAATACCAGGAACAGCTAGATTCCTGTGAACTGTTGTCTATGTTTATGGTGGGAACATCAGAAATGTGCTTCTCTGCCTCCAATCAGTTCCTGGTACTTTGGATCTGAGTGGAATCCGAATTAATGTTTATAAAATATTCTGCCAGGTTAGCACCGCTGATGTTAGATCTACATAATTTCCCTCCGAACACTCCTGGAGCTGCAATCATTACCCTACAGAGTTGCAGACTTTACTTTCTTCTTGTGTTTCTCTCCAGCAAAGCTGTAGCTTCCTGGTAACAAAGCTCTGGGGATTCCACAGTGTGATTGCACAGATCCCCCTGTCACTGTCTTTGTTCACTGCTGAGATGTCTGCGCCAAATTACCTGCTGGAATTCAGGCAAAAACAGAAAGAGTAGCAATTACTTAAAAAGTTAATAATGGTTTTATGCAAGGATGAGTGCTAGAGAAACGCTTTCTGTGAACCTTTGATAGATGTAGGAAAGAATATTATTATGAACTGTTTATAAATTAAAAGTATGGGGAGTCGGGGGGGGGAAGGAATCAATTGCTAAACCTTTTCAACCTGATTTTGATGGTGTCTGAGAATATTTTCCTTCCAGGAATCACGTAATAATTACATTTTCTTATTTGCCTGAACCTAGTATTTCACAATGCTTACTTTCCTGCCCAAATGATGTGAAATGGTTATTTTTATTTGAGTTTCATTTAATAAACATTATTTGAAGATGTCTTCTCCCTGATTGTTGGATAATGCACACATATGTGAATACACTTGATCCACCAGTTGCCTTTCCCCTGAAAGGTTTGGGTCTCAGGAAGGGAATGGCTATTTGAATGAGTCTTGTGCTCCTCCCACTTCCAACCCCATTTCCCAAGGAAATTGTACTAAAATTATGATATTGAGTTCCAAATATTTTTCCAGCAGTCCTGTACCACTACCATCTTGTTCAATCAAAAGAATGCAAGTAGGTGGCAAAAAAAGACACAGTGGAGGTGTTGTTCTAGTCATCCTGATCACCTGTCTGTTTGGTACTTGGTTACTATAGTGGACTGAATGATGTTCTCCTAAAAGACATACCCACATCCTCATCCCTGGAATCTATGAATACTGCCTTATTCATAGATTCCAGGGATCTGGAATATATATATATATATATATATATATATATATATATATATATATATATATATAAAGATGTAATTAAGCTAAGGTTTCTGAGAAAAGAAATGGGAGTCTATTCTCAATTATCCTAGTCAGTCTTACATGCTATTACATGTGTCTTATCAGAGAGTAGACAGAGGCAGCCACCAGAAGCTTGAAGAGGCAAGGAACAGATCCTCTCCCACATTCCCTGGAGGGAATGTGGCCCTGCCAACACCTTGAACTTGGCTATTCTGATAACAGATTTGGACTTCCGTCTCCAGAACTGTGAGTAAATAAACTTCCTTTGTTTTAAGGTACTGGCTTTGTGGTGATTTGCTATGGCAGTCACAGGGAACTAGAACACTTACTAATAATTTAGGGGAAAGCAACCAGAAGCAATGGGAGCCAGAACAATGTGCAAGGGAGGAGAGCAGACAGCACAAGTCTCTGCTGCGTTCTCACCACTGTAGGAGCAGCCTTGCCATTCTTTTGCATCCTCAGTGTGCTGCATGTTATCACTGCCGCTCTGCCTCGAAAAAATTCACCTCAAAATCTTCACTCTTGGGTGTAGTATCCTTCTGCTCTCTCTTCCTCCATTCCCCACATTTTCTGGAGCATCTGGTTAAGCCCCTGCTTGCTCCCCATTAAAAGAAATGATGAAAATCCAGGCACAAGTTTTACAGAGATTTCTCTAAGGTTGGATCAAAGGGTTTTCAGGGTCAGCATTCCTGATGTTTCATAGCCCCAGCAGGGGCAGGATTAGACCTGGATAAAATCTATTTCTTCACCTGGGTTCAAATCCAAGCCCTGCTAATTACTCACTACGTAACCTCCAGCAGCTTAATTAACCTCCAGACTTATGGTTTGCTATCCATAAATCCAAGATACTATCGACCCCGCCAGTTAGTTATGAGCATTATAGATAATGTAGGTAAAATGCCAAGCAAATATTTAGCGCTTAGAAAAATAGAAAGGTTTATTCTTATTCTTCACATTTTCCCCAGCCTCGTTGTGCACTCACTCAAGACAAACCAAGGAGTATTTTTGTCCATTTTGCTTATGTGAAGGGGTATTAAAGGGGAAGGCTTGGCTGGGAGATGTCTTATTAATGGACAGATTCTAAATGCATCCTTATGAACTCACTAGAGGCGGGTTGGGGTGGGGGGGCAGTGAGGGGCCTAGAGGGCCCATATGCTCTCTAGGGAGCATATGGGAAGTTCAGGCTTTATGAGGAAGTCAGTTGTCAGAATCATTTTGAAAACCCCTTGATTATTTTCTACTTCAAGTAATACCAAGTAATAAACACATGGCTCACACTGTGTCCCAGCTTCTGCTGGTTAACTTCCTGCCCTTGAATCATTTTGAGATTGGATTCTATGTGAAACTGAAGAATTGCACTTCATTTCCACCTCCACCCTGGTCTGAGTCAGGGATAACAGAACAAAATTAAACAAAAACAACAACAAATGGAAACGTTGATAAACAGGTTCCATGGACAAAATCATGTCTATTTTATTTTCTCACTTAAGAACTGGGAGGCTGACTTCTGCCTCTAACAGAGATATTACCAAGTAACAATAGGCAGTCCTATAGGATTAAAGGCCAGTTTATGTCCTTGCTGAAACTTCAGCGATATCTTGAAGATGAAACAGCTCCAGTGCTGTGCTCTCCCAAGGACTGTATCAAGTTCTCCCCACCCCCACCCCTTCTTTTTTACACGGCTAATGGCCAAGCTCTGGTTCCAGAGGCAATATTTCCGATATCCTCATGGCTAGGACTTCTTTTAGTCTTATTCCGATTCTTCCCAGCTCAGAGAAACATCTTCAGAAGGGCAGTAAGCCTGAGCCTTCTGCTACCTTTCTCTGAATTTATTTCCTTGCAATCTGGCTCATCGGCACAGTTTCCCATAAGCCTTGAAAATGAGCCACACAGACTGCATTTCTGCTTAAACATCCTCCGGAGTGTCACACTCACATCTGAGATTGTTTGCTGACATCTTTTTCACCTGATGGCATACATACATTTCAAGCAAACATTCCAAGACAGAATTCGCACATACAAAGATAACTAACAATTCCAAGGGGAGTAAGAAAAAAAATGTTCCAGATAGAGGGCAGGAAGGGACAGCTAACATTTTCAAGGAGGTGGATTTCTGCTGACTGGAGTGGTTGGCCTTGGCTCGATGTGAATGACAATTTTGAAGTAAAACTTAAAGAACAGAGCTTGAGTAAAATGACAAAAAGGTTATTTCATTCTTACCAAGAATGGAATGGTTAGAGAGTTAAGATTCAGAGGTAGCGATGCAGACATTTCAGAGGTATAGGCACCCAGTGGTCTGCCTCCCACTGTGGGCTTTTGGCTTCGTGCAGGAAAGAATTCAAAGAGGAAGCCAGCAGCGAGTTTAAAGTGAAAGTGAGTTTATAAGTGAAGAAGTGAGAGAGTGAGCCACTCCACAGACACCAGCCCTTCCTGATGAGATTTCCTTCTTTCATGGAGAGGAGTATTCCAGATTTTTCTAGGGAAAGAGGTAGATATTTCACAAAAAATCCCTTGGCCATAATTTTTCAAATGGGCTTTTAGAGAGAGAGAGAAATAGAGAGATAGAAACATGTCCTACTAGGGATTGAGCCTGCCACCTGGGCATGTGCCCAGACCTAGAATCCAACGGTGACTTCTTGGTTCATGGTTTGATCACTGAGCCACACAGGCTGGGCCTGGTGGCCATTTTTTTGTCCTTACATGGTCTTACCATTTCTGATCAGTGCATGTTTAGTACACAAATGTATTAGAATGAGAGTGTAATGAGGCTAGTTGTTCTTGGAGGGTGCAGTGAGTTGCCATGTTGGATGAACTGGTCTCTGCTAGTTTTCAGTCATAAATCCATTGTGGGTTTGTTCTATTATTTTTTTGATAGTACCCTGATAGGTTCTTATCAGTTACAGCTATTTGGCCACATCCCCTATGTCAGGGAGATTTGATGGATGTTGGGAGAACAGAGAACCTAATTTGGATTGAGGAAAAAAGAGGTCTAAGGGGGTTTATTTACGCAGGAGTAAAGTCCCACATGATTTTAACATTCAAAATTCTCCAAAAGCATGGAATTAGAAAAACCTAAATGTGTTTTCAAATTCACTGAGCTTCTTTTTCTCAGAAAAAGGACAAACACCAAATTAGTTCTCTTGCTAAGCATGCATTCTACTTAGAGAAGGGAGGTCAGGTGTCTGGCTATCCAAACACTGAGCAATCTCACCACTTGACATGACCCTATAATTCTAGCTTCCTTTGGGTTCTCTGGCATTTCAGGCTGAATACAGCTGAGTGCGTGAGGCTTAATGATTCCTCCTTAGTTGTCCCTTGCATTTGAAGACCGCTTTGCTTTTGCATCCAGCCAAGAAGCAGTGAATACAAAATTATGGTTCATAGTTAGTGAAATAGACAGACTCTGCATGTCACAATATATCATACTTTTCCAAAACTCAATTTGAACTAAATATAGACAACTATATTAATGTTTTCAAATTATTTTTGAGGGGTAAATAAAAGCAACATGGTCCTTATATAAATAAACCCAAAATTGAATATACAAAAGCATATGGCTATATCCATAGGCATAGATTTCATACTGATGGTGTTAAAAGTTGCATAATATTTTATTATGCTAGTATGAATATGCTTTGTTCATTAAGTAAATTAATGACTTTAGGAATATTTTGATTAAGTTTTAAAATTCCACAATGTTAACATATAAACAGAAAATTTGTAATGGGAAAGTTGATTTCAAGTGAAAACTTATATATCTATCAAAAGATAAAATTTTTCAGAAATATTATGACTCTTTTATCTTTATTATTTAATTCATGGTTCTAGAATTTTTCCTCCTTTTGATAATGAGTGTTTCAGATATATATTACAGTATTTTAGGCCATATTCTTCTACAGGCATGAAGTTTCAAATCTTATTATAAAAGAATTACTTCTTAAAATATTATTTTCTAGTTTTGAAATATTTGATAGAAATTTAAAATTTCTCACTGAAAACCAAAGCTCTATTGAAATAGCAAAAGCAGTATTCCAGGGCAAGGTGATGATAGATTATTTTGGACTCACATTTTTTTCATGTTATTTAAGCATTTATTATTTAATTCTAACACTGAAAAAATTTACAGAAAATTTTATTCAGGAAGTTTAACTTTTATTTTATTTTATTTTATTTTATGGGGTAATGATTCCAAAATTTCATAGGTTGGCTAATTAAAAAGAATGCAAATGCAAAGTCACTACCATTTAAAATGATATTATATCATAGAACAACATAAAGATACTGTTTAAATGTAGGCATTAAATCTGTATAAACAAAAATCACATGGTAGATAAATAGGAAGTTTAGATTAAACATTAATTTAGTGGCTTAATGCCTCATTTTTGCCCCATCACACTCATTGTCAAAGACTTCTATTCAATTGAGAAGTGAAGATTGATATAAACTACAGTTATTATTGACTAGTGTAAATACAACCTAATTTACTATATTCCTGTTTTCATTAAAAAGTATTGATATGTCCCTTTCTATATACCATATATGTTTTAAAAATATATTCTATTTGATTCCAAATATTAACTATGAGGCTTGTCATATTTTTTATGCCCAAGGAGGAAAATATAAATTATTCAATAAGATAAAGTCATTTTTAGAAAATTCAGTGGAATTTTTGTTTTATTATATGCATGTAAGTCATGTAAGATCCCTTTCTTCATGAAGTGTTGACAGTGTAAAAAGTCATTTTTTGTTGCTTTGACTTTTAGTTATTGAGTTTCCACCTAAATAAATTTATGCTCTATTTCAATTGATTCATTTGGCAAGAATAAGTCAGCCTGCCAATTAAACTATGGAAGAAAAGCAGTTTTGTAGCAATACGATTGAAAGTGGTAAATTTTTTTTATAGTATCAGTATCTGAGTGTTATTATCTGG
The DNA here is from genome assembly GCF_964339955.1 of Pipistrellus hanaki. Lineage (NCBI taxonomy): Eukaryota > Metazoa > Chordata > Mammalia > Chiroptera > Vespertilionidae > Pipistrellus > Pipistrellus hanaki. The sequence continues at coordinate 191,672,134 of NC_140503.1, forward strand.
ATGAGCAACCTAAGATTTTATTTCTTCCCTTACGTGACAATTATCTTGCATTGATTTGTATTTTATTTTAATTTATTGTTACTTTTTCTAAAAAAGATAGTTTGTTTTGTGTTCCCCTTTTACTTCATCTTTCTATGGCAACCAGAAAGAAAACATGCCACAAGTATCCCTGCTGTGTTCCTTTTGCAAATGTCCTTTGTTCATGATGTGTGATTTCTAGCTTTACAGGCTGTGAAGGTAGATGAATGTGGATAATGCTTATTATGGCTCTTCGCTTCATGTTGCTTACCTAACTTGCAAATGTATTGTGAGGATTAATGCCTATTTAAAGTACCTTACTATATTGCACTTTCCATTAGAGACCATGGCTCATATGCATTACAAAAATCACCCAGTGGAAATAAAATTATACATATACTTACAATCCTCTGAACTTGCAGTAGGGTATATTTTAATGAGACAAACATTTTCTATAGCGCTGCTATAGTCTTCTCAGTGATCAAAAGAGGCTGTTGAGATGCCTTTGAAAAGAAGAATTTAAGAGAAAATGTAGGAAGCTTTTCACTTATCAGCATTCGTCAAGTAGCATTTAAAGAACACTGAGTTGTCTGCATTTGGATTGTATAGTCATTCAACCTTGTAAAAACAAATATTTATCTTAACAAAAAACAAGCGCATATAACTAATTTCCCCAGATAATGCTACCTTTCCATTTGGAACAGAAATGTTAATAGATTATAAAACTATAATACACTCCTAATCAGATACTGTGCCTTTTGGCCTCAGAATTGCCACCCTGTGACTATTAAAAAATAAACAAATCTGATTTGTAAGGAAGTGAATCTCCTAGCAAACCCAGCTTTCAAAATACATGCATATTTAATAATATATATCCGTTGCTGCTTGCTCTTCAGGTAGCTAATAAAATACTTTTTCTCAATCCATTACTTTCTACTACCCAAGGATTAATGTTATTTTATTAATATCAATTTCTGAAATAGGGTTTTTATGGAATGAAATGCTGAAGTTCAATGCTTCCACAGTTTTCTACTTAGCTCCTGGCTGATATGACCATTCTCACAAATCCCATGGAAAACCAGGAACAAGCGACTCATGCAAAGTTGTGACAAGGCAGGGCTGCTCCAGACTCTTCTCCGTTGCTCTCTGCATCCATTCTGAGAGCTGGCCTGGAACAAGATGATGAATCTGTGATTGTCAAGTTGTGACAATATCCCTTTCCCAACAACTGTGGACTTGAACAAAAGACAAAAGGATGCTACCCATCAGCCTCTTTTCAGTCGCTTCAGCTGTGAAATGTAGACCTTATTACCCTCAACACTCATGTTTCCTAACATGTGGAGTAAGCCACATGCAGTCAGAAAGGACACCAAAATATGCCATGAACATCAGCCATAAAATGTTCCATTTTAATGTCCCATTACATGTCCTTGTATTTATATATACACACATATGCATGTATAGGGCAGTGTTTTTCAACCTTTTTTGGGCAAAGGCACACTTGTTTCATGAAAAAAATCACGAGGCACACCACCATTAGAAAATGTTAAAAAATTTAACTCTGTGCCTATATTGACTATATATAAAGTAATTCTCTTGAATAGGAATCAAATAAACACAAAGAAAGTATTTTATAATTACTTTATTATGAAATATTAAGTAAACAAAATAGTGAAAAATTATAAAATTCTTGTCTTGTCTGCACCTACGGCACACCAGGCAACACTAGTGTGCCGCGAACAGAGGTTGAAAAACGCTGGTATAGGGAACAGAATATTAATGCATTAGTAATCCGAAAACTACTGATAAAGTATACAGAAAATCGGAATATTTTCAATTCACTTTTTAGTATAAGACACAATCATATTTGGATTAGAAAGAAAAAAAGCGTTCAATTAATTATGAAGATATAACTAGTGTTTCCTTAGATCAGTCCAAAAAATACCAAAAGAAGCCAGATAGCTGTCAAATATAGGGTGTCTGCATTACTTGAAAGTACCTGAAACCAGGAAGTAAAAAAAAAAAAAAAAGATGCTTTCATTAAAATTCCAAAACCACTATAATTTCTAACATAAACCTATTATTCTAATTTTTATCTCTCTTTCTTCATCTGCCTACCTATTTATTATCTATCCATCATCTCCTCCAACACCATGCTAGAAGCCATTCTGAAAAATAGATAGGACCCACCCACAGGGATAAATACTCATTTTATAGCACTTTTTAAAGGCTTCTAGTGCTTTATACATATTACCTCATTAATTTTCACAATATCCTGTGAGGAGTGTAGGTGGAAATTATTTCACATTTTATGGATGAATAAAACAAGCTATTGTAAACTTACCAAAGGGACTTATGTAAGAATAAAATACAGGAAGTCAAATGAGATATACTTTATTCTAGAAGTAAATTTTATGTGTTGCAGTCTATTTAGAAGTTTTTCAAAGGTAGATAAAATTCATTCTCTTAATATTCCTGGAATATGCTAATAAATGGGAAATCTCAATAAATATACTAAATGTTAATAAAAACAAATTGATAATGTAGGTTAAACTCTTATGCTGTGCCAGAGGCTTCCTACCATTATCTAATTTTACACTCACAAACAACCCCACAGTTCTTATTCTCCTAAAAATCTGCAGCTTAAAACAATAGGCATTTACTACTCACATTACTACTCACACATCTTCTGAGTTTAACTGGTGGTTCTACTTCAGGCTGTCTTAAGAGGTGGCAGTACAAGTTGGTGAGTGGGGCTGCAGTGTCATCTGAAGGCTCTACAGGAGGAGGACCCATTTCTAAATGAACTCAGTTTATTGGCATGATTCAGTTCCTGGAAGGTTGTTGAACTGAGAGTCTTAGGTGTTTGTTTGCTGTAGTGAGGGAGACTGGTACCCCAGAGTTTTCAGCTTATCCCACTTGTGCTATATTTATATCCTGTTTGTTGGATTAGGTAAAGAAAGGGACTGCTCAACTATTCATCACATACTTCTTCATCTTTGAATTGGAAATAATTGTAAATGCTTGCATCTCTCCCCAGGATAAGGTAGTGTATTCTTTGGGAGCTAAGGAGAAAGTACACCTCATCTTCTTGGTCACAACCACATGGAGTGAAGCTTTCTTTATGCTGAGTTTGTGAGTGAGGTGGTGGGGAAAGAGATCACGGCAAGAAATTCGCAGACTCTAAATATTCTCATCACTTGGTAAGCTTTCTTGAATAAATGTTCTTTATTTGCACAATATCCTTAAAACAGCTTCTAGAGATTTTGAGTGGATGATTTTTTGTATTTTTCAGAAGTTATACTAGGTTTATTGGGGTTGAATCCATGGAGTTCTTCACATTCTTATCGCAGAAGTAAAACCAAAACCATGGTTCTTAACTCTTGGTAAGGAAGGAAAACTTCAATCATTGCAGATATTTTATTTGATATGAAATGAGATGCTTTAGTACAGCATTCTCTCAGGGGAAGCAATGTGAATGGAAGTAGAATCTAAGTGACTAGATTTAAATGTTGGATATACTTTAAGAATACTACAAATTTAGGTCATGTCCTGGTTTATCTTTATTTTATTTTATTTTATTTTATTATAATTTTATTTTCTTTTATTGATGTTGTGGTTTACAGATAAATTGTGTGACCTCTGGATCTTAAGTAACAATAGATGACAGAGTGGGCTAAGCAGAAACACTGGTTCCAAGGAGTGTTAGGGTGGCTTGGGTTGTTCAAATTTAGGCTTAACCTTAAACTGTGCAGTTGTACTTGGGTTCTACAAACACTACAGAGCATAAGTAAGGTTCTAGGTTCAAAATTTTGGTAGCAAAAATTGATTGCCAGCACAAAGTGAAAATAGTTATTCACAGATTATGAATTTATAAGACATAAAAGAAGGGATTTAAATATAATCTGATGCCCCAGGCTAAAACCACTGTGATATGGCAGGAGTAACACAAAAGCCACTGACAGAGAAAAAAGAAAAAAGATTTGGAAGAGATGTTTTCCCCTTTCTAGCTATGGTAGTCCATCATGTCAAAACATATTTGATTTTATATTAATTATTAACATGACCAAGAGCTTATATATACCAGGGCTTAAATAAAAAAGAGACAGAAAGAATGACAGAGAATACCAGAGCCTTGAAATATTCCTACAATTAATAAAAATAAAATAATTAAATATAATAAAATTTATAATTATAATGGAAAGAGAAAAATGAAGCTGATAATTTAATTTTTAAAAATATATTTTATTTTTATTTTTATTTTTATTAATAAAGAGAGGAGGGAGACGGAGAGAGAGGTAGAAACATCCACGATGAGACAAAATCATTGATTGACTGCCTACTGCAATGGAGATTGAGAACCACAACTTGTTCATGCATCCTTACCAAAAATCAAACTGTGACCTTTTGGTTCATAGATTAATGCTCAATCGCTGAGCCATGGCAGCTCTCCTAATTTTTAATTGTGGCTGTAATGTGTAAGAAGAAGATTAGTCAGCATCAAATTAGGAAAGAAATGTATGACTTCAGATATTTTCTCTGATGGATCAATTTGATAATAAAAATGTTATCTTTTCCAATTTTCTAGGGCAATGCTTCTTTGCCAACCTTGGCTTTGGAATCTTTGTGAGGTTTTGAAAAACATAGCCTGAATCTCACCTTAACCTGGTAAACCAGGTTATTCTGGGTGATTACCTGCATTTTTATCATTAAAAAATCATATCTACCACTTTCCTATTGGTTAGGGCTGAATTAAGATCCACTACTCTAAGGATTCCTTTTCTTATATTCAAAGAAGATATAAAGATATCTAATTATTAAAACTGATTATCAATTTTTTAAAGTATTTGCAAATGATTGATATGTTAATGATATTGACAGGTTTGACAGTTTTTTTAATATATTAAAAAATCAATATATTTTCATTATTTTTCTTTTATATACTTGCATAATTCCTTCAAATATAGCTTACTAACCATTTATATAACCACTCAAAATTATTGTAATCACTCCAAATTAAGATAATTTAGATTGAAAATTTTAGATTATTGCATTCTATAAATTTTGAAAATTTATGTATTTCCTTGTTTCAAAATAATTTTTTATTTCCTCAATTAGACTAATTTAATCAAACTCTATTATATGCAGATAAGAATACATATTGTGCCATAATCCTTTGTTGCCAATTATAGAAATTGCTTCTTGGTAGTCTTTGCTAATCTTCAAAAGTTTTCTTGATATAGTACACTATGCAACCATTGTGTACTGTCTCAACATATCGGCATTTGAACACCTGAGATGAAAGTGATATACCATCTTAATTCTATATCTTTATCTTATCAACAGAAGAAATGTAGTAGTTGTATGTTAGTCTCTGTACTAAGCTATCAGAGAAATATACAATAAAATAATATCCATTATAGCTTTTTCCAGGATCTCTTTAAATATTTTACCTTCATTTTCTGAATTCATCTTATAGCAACACTGCAAGCTACTTATTATCATAATCATTATAGAGATCAGTAAAACCACAAAGCACAGAGATATAAAATAAACAGCTCAAGGTCATTCAATTAGTAACTGGCAGAGATGTGATTCAAACCAAAGTCCTTCCTTAAAGTCAATGATATCCTTCATGCAGTTCGAACATCATGACACAATATTGATTACAATATATGGGATTGGCATTTTTAAAGATGACTGTGAAAAAAAAATCTCCAAGAAACACTGAATTTGCAAAAACCAAATTCTACTAAAATGAATGTCCTCCTTGAATGGGAAGAAATAGAACAGTGGAGACACCTGAGATATATTGAGAGCTTGTCAGTTACTCGATCCTCTCTATTGTTAAAAATGTTTTTTGGTTGGTTTTGTGGAGTAGAATCACATTGCTCTGGTCTTGTGTTTGTCACATGAGTTTCCTAGGAACTGATGGATTGATTTTAATTTGACCTTGGCAGCTTTTATTACCCTCTGAGGTCTCAGTATTGCTCTGTTCCAGACCTTTTCTTTGAACTCTGCCTTTGGACACCTCCTTTCTTATAAAAATTTGTCCCTGGGGCCCTAAGTGGTCTGTCAGTCATTACTGTTGGCCATGACCAATATAGTATGTCAAACTTATTAGTAAATTTGCCAGTTCTACTTTTTTCAAAAAGCGTTTCTTAGTTGTCTAAAACAATAATCTGTGCTTTAAGAACCTAATTTTAAAAAGAAAATTCACTGAATGCAAACATTGCATTCAGTAATTGAAATAATTACTATATTAATTATAATGTTTTTTATAGAAAAACTAGATTTCTGCATATGTGATTCCATATTCTACATGTAACTATACAATAAGTATTTGTCCAGGATTTCTTTAAATATTTTACCTACATTTACTTCATCATTGTTACAATACAATAAGTATTGTTACATGAACATGTGCTCAAAAAATTGATATATTCAATTGTCAATGTATTGGAGAGATATTCTCAATTTCATGGTGTCTGATGCTATATTTGACTAATTATTCTTGCCAATATTTCTATCAATGGTATGATTACATATCTATATACTAAACTTGATCAGATATAACAATAAAGGTCCTAATTTATTTTTATTTTTAATGTTTCTACTGCTAGGCCTCTTACTCATTTTTTCAATTGCCTTAAGTCAACAAACTCCATTCACCTTCATAGTCCAATAAAAATATTATTGTTCTAAATAATTATCGAAAAAATGAAGATATATATTTTTCAATAAGGAATGTATATATGTTCAAACACAGGTATTATTATTTATATTGGAAATAATTGAGATTAAAATAATTTGGGATTTTTTTTCTTGATATTTAGTTATTACTTTTTTCTTGTTAATCATTTCTTAATATTTCAAGGTGGTCTATTTTTTGTATTAACATTTTATCACATACGCAATGCTTTTAAACAATTACTGGACACAAATTATAAAGTGAACATTAATTTTAGATGATGAATTGATTCCATTATAATAATAATTGTATGACTATATCAGTTGTTTTATTCTTCATAAATAAAAAAGTTTAAAAATATTATATTAGATTGGTTTTCATGTTAATCTCCAGCAATTCAGAAAAAAAAATAATTCTCTATTTTAATTTATTCGAAGTATATAATTCCAGTCAAATTCTTGAAAATACAATGCAAATGACAAGTGTGTCCCTAATAAATTGATAATTAGTATTCAAGATTTCACAGATGCAGTGATTTGTTCCTGTTATTTAACATTAATATAATTTTAACTATTAACATAGTTATTCATTCACAAAATTGGAGAGATTAAACTAGTATTAGAAACAGTATGACCTACACTCCCTCACTTGACAGATTTACTTTCATAACACATTATATTTATTTTACCTCCTATTTAAAGTTAACATCAAAACAGAAAAAAATTTTAACATTAAAAAAGAAATTATAATATTTCCCTTTATCAGGTGTGTATATATGCACAGCTAGAAAACATGAAGTTTATATATCTACTGTTCCTAGTGAAATGGACTTCTATTTCTAACAAGCTTTGACATTCACACAATAAAGTAATAAGTTCCTCTTCACAAAAGAATATTTAGTCCATTGTACATGAGGCTGAGGCTTTAGTGTTGTTTATTTCACTTTAGTTCATTTGTACTTGTGCAGAAGCATATTTATTCACAATGAATAAAACATGGAATATAAATTATTTTATTTATTTAAATGGTTTTACATAAACATGTCATCCTTACCTAAGATTAAAGAGAAAGTTTTTTAATTAGAATCATTTAAGTTAAAAATAAAGATTTTTTACATGTTTAATAAAGATTCTTAAACATTCAAAAATACTCATTTATCATGTACATTTTACAAGCCATCTCTCCAGTCTCTGGCTATATAGTTGTGAATAAAACAACATTATTTCCTGAAAGAAGTTCTGTTTTAAGGATTGGCCTGTACTGAGAAAACCATTTAATAAATTAAAATATAAATAAGAAAATGTGATAACTCAAGTGGCAATGCATAAATGATGACAAATAAATGTGGAGGAGAACACAGATAGTGCAGAGGGAATGCTATTTTATACAACTCTGTCCAAGAAGGCCTCTTTAAATACAGACAGATGGAAGTGAAGGAGCCAACTATGTGACTTTCTGGGACAAAAGGTGTTTGAAGCAATGAAAAGAACTCACACAAATGCATTGAGGGCGGTGGGAGCATGCTTGGGGCCTTGGATCCAAAGCCGGATGAATTCATGGTCCAGACTTCCCAGCCAGGAGTCAGGAGGGAGGTTCTTGCAATATCTTCAGAAATGAATTCTCTAAGGCTCACCTGGGGGGATGGGAGGTGGAAAAAGGTTTCATTTGTGTGAAGTTACATCTCTTGGGTTCCAAAGTCCCCTGCCCCTTAAATCAGTCCTGGAAAAGGCAGCTGGGAGCTCAGCAGAGCCAGAAGTAAGGCCAGTGTCCAGAGCTTTTGTTCCATGTTGTAGCCTGTGTGGTTCAGCATTCGGGTCAGATTAAAGTCTATTAGTCCGTATGTGGAGCTCCACATGGCTCGGAGCCACGTGGCCCCACAGGAGTGTGTCCCTGCAACAGGAGTCCAGAGAGAGCCCAGTGAGAGAGAGAGAGAGAGAGAGAGAGAGAGAGAGAGAGAGAGAGAGAGAGAGGGCGCTTCCTTTGTTAGGAAGTTTAAATATTCAGGTTTTGGGATTGCAGTGGCCATGCCTATCCTGGCCACTGCCTTGCTTTCAGGTGTGATTGTAGGTAAGTAGGTCACTTGGACCTTATTGGCATATGCCTAAACTGTATTTGTCTACTCTTTTCCCCCAACAATAAGCAGGGAACATATTTTGAAAGTGTTAAAGCAGCCATTTGGCAAGGCTATATCAATGGCATGCCTATATTAACTTTTACTTATTTCCTGTTAAATAATAACCAGTTATCACAAGGCATAGGATTCATTTTGAGGAGAACAGTATGGTTGGGACCAGCGGAGGAGTGATCACAGATGACTTTAGGGATACTGTAGGGAAGTAGATTTTATTCTGAATGACCTGAGAAGCAATGCAGGGATTGTAGTAGCAGGGCTCATCATGGTTTCTGCAAAGGAAAACACCTGCAAGTGTGAAAGCAAGAGACATGTTAAGATACTACTATATACATACCAATATTTTACATGTAAGATTCTCAAAAATCTTGTGAAAATTAAAGATTGTCATATCAATAATAATGAAAGTGTAATATGCTAATTAAATCGGACAACCAAACAACTTTCTAGGCATCATTCCAGATGTCCTTCTGGACAAAGCTGCTATGGTGGAGGCGTAAGCAGAGTAGTTAGGGGCAATAAGACAAGCAGACAAGCAGTTAGGGGCTATCAGGCAGGTAGGTAGATGGTTAGGGGCAATCGGACAGGCAGGCAGGCAGTTAGGGGTGATGAGGCAGGCAGGTGAGCAGTTAGGGCCATCAGGCAGGCGGGGTTAGGGGTGATCAGGCTGGCAGACAGACGAGTGGTCAAGAGCCAGCCGAAACCAGTTTGGTTCAGTGGATAAAGCGTCAGCCTGAGGATTGAGAGGTCCTGGGTTTGATTCCTGTCAAGGGCATGTGCCTTGGTTGCGGGAGCATCCCCGGTGGGGGGTGTGCAGGAGGCAGCTGATCGATGTGTCTCTCTCATCAATCTTTCTAACTCTCTATCCCTCTCCCTTCATCCCTGTAAAAAATCAATAAACTATATTAAAAAAAAAAAAGCCAGCTGTCTCAGATTATGAGAAGGTGCAGCAGGCTAGGCTGAGGGACCCCCTCCCCCACTACATGAATTTCATGCACCGAACCTCTAGTATCAAGTGTATGCTCAAATAACGTGTTTGACATGAGCCCCCATGCAGCCTTCCTTTCTGGGAAGGAAGCTTACATTTCACTAGCCCCAGTTTATAGGTGAGATAATTAAAGCTCCTTGGAAAAGTTCCTTGACAGTGTCAGCGGCTGAAAGTGGCGCAGGCCTAACTATACAGAGCGTTTCTTCACTTCCAATTCTGCTGTTATCCACTGAGCCATGATCATCGCACACAAGGGCAACAGTGAGCTGGACAATACTCTGAAATTGTACTTATTCTGAAAGGCATTTATTTAGCCTGAAATCCCCAAATAACAAAAGGAAACTTGAATAACAGCCCGGAAGACTGGACTTGCCTGACAGTTCTGGTGTAGACAATGATTTGGTTGGCTTTCCTCAGACATTTCTCTTTAAGTGTTACTTCTTCCAACAAGACAATGTATGATATAGATAATGCCGTTTCATGGACCCTCACCTGCTTCCTGCCAGGGGCTTAAATTAGCCAGGGTTTCTGTCAAAACAGTGCAAATCTCTTCTGTATAAGAGCTGAAAAGAAATGTCTCTTAATAAAAATGATAACGTTAAGAAAAAGCCCAATGTTTTCAATTTCAGTCCTTAAATGGAAGAACAGAGGTGTTTGGGGGAATACTTTGTTCTAATCTGAATGAAAACCTCAATTTAACATTTATGTTTTAATCGGTAAATAGTTACACCAGGAGAAGTCCTGTTCAACATGTTTTTATGCCAAAAATTCAATGTAAGTGTCATGTAGCAATGTTTCAGCGCTGGTGATCTAAAATTTACCTTTCAATCACTGGCTTTTATTGGATTTAAAAGATGGCCTATAGCTCTTCATTTGTAGTCATGAGACAGTCTATGTTGGTGAGGAAGGCTTAAAGTTCAGTTTTTCTCTCTGAATATTATTACCATGGTAATACTCCCTTCCTATCTGTCTCCCTGTCTTTCTCTTTCAGTCTCTCCCTCTCATCTCTAATTCATTATCCAGGTTAATTGTGAAATACCTACCAACAGGTATTCTTTCTAGGAACTTATCTTTAAAAATGTATTTGTTGTATAAAGAAATACATTTTTAAAGGACTATGGTATAATACTATTGCGATATATAATTATAGGGGGGATATGCAGACCATTATTCTTAATTTAAAACTAGAGCCGTTTTCAGAATTAGAATTCAAACATATAGATTGTACAAATTCAAAGAAACAGCACTCATCCATTTAAAATGAAACACTTTTTTCTATTTTTGGATTCTTGCTATGAGTTTTCTGTCTGTTGAGATACCATGTGTACCTAGCCTGATGATCTAATTAGCCTCATAATGAGAAGTGAGAACATGTAGACCCAATGCATATGTGCAAATTTTAAAACAAGGGCTTCCATTTAAATTGCCTGGTGTGCATTTATTTGCATGTGGGTGGAAGCCACATGGCACATCCTGTTTCTGTTGCCACAGTATATTTTCTTTAGCTACTTATTGTAGCAAATGGATGTCTTCCAAGCAATACAGTTAGTACTGTGATCCCATTGATGCTAATGTTCATAATCAGGCCCTAAATATTAATCATTGACCACCTCCATATCTTAAAGACGGTGACAGTACACTGGGATATATTTTGACTCAGGATTAGAATGCATGGCTCCCAGGTGTGCTATGTTTTCAGAAGGCAGATTAACCCAATGTGGGTAACATTGTTAAAGAGGCTTTCATTCATCTTGTTAGTGTTTAAAATTTCTATAAAATAAAAACAAACTTTTAAAATATTAAATATATTGAAATAACAGAGGTCTTTGTATAGTCATAAGAATTTACTTTAATTGTACATGTAATTGGCGGGGAAGAATCTGAATTAAGCTAATTTGTGTCTTCCTCAATTCTCAACTCAGTTAAAAGGATACAATTAATGGCTCATTGTTGTTTGTTAATTAAGTGATTATGGTCCTGTCTCTCATTGAGATTAATTTCAAATGAGGTCAAATTTCAAACTGAAACTCCTTTAGAAAACTCCTGCTTGATTTTAACCTTAAACCTTGTGGTCCAGTATTTCCCAGACTTATAAAACCAGTAATATTCTTTGGCTATATAGGTAGAGATATCACATATGAGTTATAATTCAAATTTTAACTTTTTTTGTATTTGTTTATTATACAAATTCACAGGATTCATATTTAAATATATAAATAGAAAAACAGTATGCTATTCAACGCATGTCCTTAAAGAATATCATTCTTCTCTGTAAATTTATCAAATTATCAATGGAATACCAAAAATGATAGGCTTTTACAACAACTATCATATAAAGCTCATATGTAATGTACTGTTGCCTTATATTTATATTGTATTTTATTCATACAGTGTGTCTACGTTAACAAATAGTCACTAAGCCCTATTACTAAAACTCAATGCCCTTTACCAGCCCTAGGAGGTGATTATTAAATACAAAGTGTGAATATTGTTTGAAAGGAACAAAAACCCGCTTTTGCTACCTTTACACCACCTACCATATTCTCTCACTCTCACTTATTGAGATTCATTACTACAAAGGAAGCCATTGTGTTTTTCCATTTAGAATGCAACATAAACAATGTTTATTTGACTGTACTTATCAGAATGTTCTCATGTAATGCTTCTCATGAGCAAAAGAGAGGTAGGTGGACATGAGCAAGGCAAGGATGATGGGTTAAATACAGAAGGTCACCAAGGTAAAAGCCTCTGGTATCTAGTAAGATTCAGTTGTAGTTTTCCTCCATTACCATATCCATTATCATGTGGTTTGAAACCTCCCCCTCCTCCTGGCCTTTCGGATCATGACCCCCTGACCTTTTCTTCCTAAAAATACTATCGAGGTCTCAGTTGTGTTTTAGCTCCAGGCCCAGAAAAGCAGCAAAACCAGATAAGCAATCCTCATGGCTGTCCTCAAGGCCAGCTGTATTGGGTAATGAACCCCTCCCCTGGCACTGACCAATGCATCATAGAGACCTGGACCCAGAAAAGACACACCTGGACAGCTGCTGCACATTGTATTGAGATCTTGCTTTAGAACCTCCCCTACAATGTCTACTCTTAAACCCTTTAGGACAGAGGGCCCAGCTCTTCGGATGGAGGACCCAGTTTGCTCTCCCTCCCAGGAGGACACAGGGCCTTTCCTCTCTCCCTCTTCCTCCCCGCAGGCTCATCACCATTGCCTTCCTCACCCCCAAGCTCCAAAGGCCCTTACTTTGCCTCTAAACTTGTCTCCTAAGTCCACTTCTTCTTCTTCTTCTTCTTTTTTTTTTTTTTAAATACATTTTATTGATTTTTTTACAGAGAGGAAGAGAGAGGGATAGAGAGTCAGAAAAATCAATGAGAGAGAATCATCCATCAGCTGCTTCCTGCACACCCCCCACTGGGGATGTGCCCACAACCAAGGTACATGCCCTTGACAGGAATAGAACCCGGAACCCTTTAGTCCGTAGGCCGACGCTCTATCCACTGAGCCACACCGATTTTGGTCCCACTCCTTCTATGAATTCCTTCTTCTACCTGTGTGATTTTTCTAAATAAATCTTCTCTTGCAGTTTGAGACTTAGCCCTGAATTCTTTCCTAGCCAACACTCAAGTATCATGGCTGCTGAACCCAGGTCTGATCTGGCCCCCTGCCTAACCTTGGTGCTGTTCCCAGCACCCCCAGTAAAGGAACCAGGATGCTTTGGATCAGGTGTAAAGGTCAAGGGTGATGGGATTTTTCACAAGGTGAAAGAGGCTATAGAAGGCAACAGGAAGGGGAATGGGGGAGAATTTTCTTTTTGTAGACCATAGGCCTCTTCAATAAAATCTAATCTTATTTTGTGTCAGCAGGCCTTGACAATAATCTTGCATCTAACCTTTCATCCATATGGCCTTTTCAACTTTATTTTTGCACCCAACTTACTTTTAATTCCAACTGAATGCCATTATTGAAAGTCCCATGCCTTTTAATGCATCCTTGACATTTCCAAAGACCCTCCTTTCATTCTGTTATATTCTTTCCCGCTACAGCTAGTGAATTTCCATCATTCTTTAGGAGCTAGTTCAAATGCTGACTCTGTGACACCTCTCTGTATTCCTCCTAGAAGAATTAAGTTGCTCCTCCCTCAGATCTCTCAATATATGTATGGAATAGAGTAAAACACTTCATCCTAATGAATTATAACTACTGTCTTTCTGTCTTACCAACCAAAACAACAGCAATTTGGGAAGGTAAAATTTAAATAATTCCAATAAAAGCCACAAAACAAAGACCCTGGGCATTGTACAATCTTACTATTAACCCTGAGAAACAAAGCATATTTGTAAAAAATAAATTATACAAAATCTGATAAAACTTTCTTTTAATATAATTTTTTATTTTATGATCTTTACAACATTTTGATGAAAGGAGCATTGTATATAAATTGCATTTATTATGACTTGTCTTTTTGATGTAGCAGCATGCTCTCTGGCTAGCAAATGGTCCATAAATTCAGGAAAAATTTCAAGACAGGAGTCTGAAGTTTAGCTTTACCAACAACAATTTGGATTGGAATACTACGTTAAATGCATTGTAATTTTTTCATTGAGTTGCGAAGAGACACATGAAAAGGAAAAGGTTCAGAGACCATATATTGATATCTTCTTGATCTGCTAAAAAGGATGCCGGTTTTGTTTCCTCCTCCTTTTTAACATTTTTAGCAGTTGCCCTTTACACTAGTTGACAAAAGCTTGTGATGTTGATGTGTAAGGGCTGCTGATTGCTGGCAGCAAAGAATTCTAACTGCCTGCTGGCTCCCAAGATCACATCTCCACATTTCCTTCCAGGATCATCACCTTTATTCTTTTTTTTTTTTTTTTTTAACCTTCATTCTCAATAGCTCCCTCATAGTGTGAACAGAAGTCATATGTTTTCGATTTCTGCGTTGGCACCCAAGTAATCAGTATGATTGAGTAAACATATTAAGCTTCCCACTGCATTTCCAGCCTGAACAGATGTTAAGTACAAGCTGATCCACCTACATTCAACCCCAGAGACTCTACATCCACAGACTGTTTCATTTTCTTTTTTTCCCATTTATGTAGAAGCATAGATTCTTGCTGGCGTAGATAAATGTGCCATTTAAGGCAATCAAACATGGCTCCCCATCTCACTTGATTTCCACAATTGTTGCTGTAGCGATGGGCTGCTGCTGGAAACTTAATTTCCCTGGCAGATCTCCCCACGTTGAGGAAACATGTTTTTAGAGAGCCAATATTCGGTAATTACAGCACAATTCCTCACAATTTCACCATTCACTAACAGTATGCATTTTTACAATGTAAAGCTGATTTTCGTTTAGCCAAATAAAACATGAAAAGAGAGCTGGAAGCAATGGGCAATCTAGATCATTAGATGATTGATGGAAAATTTGAGAACATTTAAGCTGAAAAAGGTTGCAAACCACAGGGAGCTGAGGAAACTTGTGAGCTCTGTCTTTTGAGGAAACAGCCTGTGGATGGTCTTGCAGCTCTTGGCCGCAGCCTACCGATATAAAAAAAGGCTCAACACACTTTGTTTACTAGTCCCTTTACATTATTATTTGTAATTATTGTACATAACACAGCCTTTCAGGTAAGTTCTCAACTTGTTAGTCAGAAACGAATTTTCAGTGCTAATGCCATTCCTCTGTTCTTACTATGTCCCTCACTTAGTAGACAAATTATCAAAATCAAGTCATTACAAGTCTAATAAACTCTTGTATTTGTTATGTCTGATATTTTAACGTTGTAAGAATTGTCTATTCCAGTGGTCGGCAAACCACATTCGGCTCTTTAGCCCCTTGAATGTGGCTCTTCCACAAAATGCCACGTGCAGGCATGCACATACAGTGCGATTAAAACTTCGTGGCTCATGCATAGAAGTTGGTTTTCGGCCAGGCGATATATTTTGAAGAAGTGTTTCTAATGCCGAGCCACACTCAAGAGGCCAAAGAGCTGCATGTGGCTCGTGATCCTAGGTTTGCCGACCACTGGTCTATTCAAACGAGTTACAGTATTTAAAATATAGTCCTGTGAATAAGTAAAAATATACAGAAAATTTAAAGAAAGAGGTAGAGGGAGAGAGAGAGAAAGAAACATCAAAATGAAATTGGGAATAATGCAATCTGATACATTATGCAATAAAGATTCTCAAAGCACATGGTATCATGACAGCACAGACAAGGAACTGGTGGACAAGGAAAGCCTTCCCATTGAAGTGGAACTGAAACATTGACTGCAGCCCTCAGCCCACCTCCCCACGCTGGACAGTGCCCACACATCTGGGGAGCCAGCTGGAGTCCACAGGACACCTCTGGATCCCTGGCCCCAGCACCCTCTCTGCAGCCCCTGTAAGGCCCATGCCTCTCACTGACTATAAACAATAACACAGTTGCAAAGTCTATTTTGAGTTGATTAAAACTAGTTTATCAGGAAATATGAGAAACTGGCAAATTAAATAGATCTTGCACCATAGTAAATTATTATAAAACAAAACATTGTTGATAACAATCCATCCTGTACATTGCTGAGAATGTGTTCTCTTGGCCAATGTTTATAGCCAGTCATGTGTTTATGTGGATTCATTGGATTAACCAGTGCATATTCATTTTCCTTAGATATATTTAAGTAACAAACATACCAATGTCATTAAATAAATGGACAAAATGAGCAATGGTGCATTTTTATACTTCCTATTGAAAAAAAAAAGTGAACATATATAATTTCAGTAATGAAAACAGCTTAGCATAATACAACGTTAAGACTGAAATATTTCTCTCCTGCCACTTAAAGGACAGGTTGTAGAAAATACAAGTTCTGTAAATAAAACAGTGCTGCCATAGCAACAGGTACTTCAGCTTTTAACCTTTCCTCAGAGAGAAAGGGTTTTAAACATTTTTACATTCTCATTGTAATAACAGTGCTGGTCTCTGAAGCTGGCATTTTCTGGGAGCTAGTAATTGGCAGAGCCTCAGGCCCTCAACTTGGAGAGTTGACCAATCTACTAAGAGAGGTTTATTCAGGTTTCTCGTTACTTACAAAAATTCAATTCATCTTTTGAGTGCAGAAACTTAAAGACAAAAAGTGTTCAACCGTGCATTATCTGGACAATGGATATTTTAAACACAAGTATTTTCACTTAAGTGTCAGATATACCTTCCTCTGAGTCAAACACTTTTATATTGTCATATGATGTGTGTTTGTGTGCACAGACATGTATTGTGAATTATTTCTTATGTGTGTATGTGAGGCAGTTATTTTTTACATCCTCATTCAAGGATATTTTTATTGTTTTTATAGAAACAGGAAAGGAGAGAGGGGGGAGAGAGAGAGAGACATTGATGTGAGAGAGAAACATCTATATGTTGTCTCCCATACGTGCTCCAACCTGGGGATCAAACTCACAACCTAGGTATGTGCCCTGACCAGTATCAAACCTGGCAATCAATCCTTCAGTGCACAGGACAGGATGGCACTCCACCAACTGAGCCACACTGGCCGGGGCAAGGCAGTTATTCATTTTGTTTTAAATACATTTTGTATTGATTTCAGAGAGGATGGGAGAGGGAGAGAGAGCTAGAAACATCAATGATGAGAGAGAATCGTTGATCAGCTGCTTTCTGCACAACCCACACTGGGGATCAAGTCTGCAAGAGGGCTGTGACTTCCTGGTTCATAGGTCGATGCTCAACCACTGAGCCAAACTGGTCCGCCAGGCAGTTATTTTTTAATTAAAATTTCTAGTAAATCAGAAAGCAAATGGTAAGTTTACTAGTAAATACAATAATTGAGGTTATAGTTCTTATCTATTGACATAACAATAAAACCACAAATTCTGCAACTTAAGGCAAATTTGTCATTTCCCATTTTCTGTGGGTCTGGATAAGATTAAGTTGAGCCATCAACTTCAGGGCCTTACAAGCTGCACTCCAGGTGTTGGCCAGGATGGGGATCTCATGTGATGCAGAACTGGGGAAGTACCCCCTCCACAAGCTCCCATGGTTCCTGAGGGTATTTAGTAACTAAAAGGCTTCTGGCCTCAGGGCCTCAGTTCCTTGCTGTGTGGCCTTCTGCATATGGCACGTTATAACATGGAAGTTTGTCCCTTCAAAACCAGTAAGAGAGAGAGTCTCCTAGCAAGATGAGTTCAAATCTCAGCAACATAATCATATGCTTATATTCACATAGTCCTATATTCGTCATATAAGGGCGCATGAGCCACACTAGAGTCTTATACAAATAAGTTTCGTTATTATTAATTTTACCTTAGCCTATTAGCAGTGTTGCATAGGGAAAGGAATATAAAGACAATGACAAATAATAATCATAATGATAATAATAATAATAATAACCTAGATTCTTACATGGCACAATCATTTCACATAATTAAAACATTGTGTAAGTATTTAATATGCCTGATTATCAGTTTTACTATATATAAAATAGATATAGTAGCACCTGATTGATATAATTATTGTGGATACTAAATATGATAAGGTCTGGAAAGGGTCTGATATATAGTTTTATTTGCTTAAATGACTAATATAATTGTCCAAACCATACTTAATCCTTTATACATGAAAGAATATTTAATTCTACATAGTATTATATTTTCATGGATTCAGTTGAAATGCCACATCACACGTGTATGCATTTAGTTATTCAATTAATTTAAAAATATAGATTGCCTTCCTATGTGCTTGGCATTATTCCAAGTATGGATAAGTTGTAACAAAACAGACACAAGTCCATACCTCACAGAGCTTATATTCCAGAAAGGGGCACAGTGGTTAAAGAGATCATGACAAAACTGTACAGTTTCAGAGGCACTGAGTGCAGTGGAGAAAAATAAAGCAAAGAAGATTATGTGCAATTGTTTTCATTTATTTGTCATTTACCAGCACTGGGCATCAGAGGGACACATGGAAAATAGTACTAAGCATTTCTCTGAAGCTATCCTGTCCTCGGTTTGACTGCTATGGGGAGGGATGGTGTCAATATCTATTAAATACAATTTTTAGTATGCCAGTTGCAATAAACACACAAAAAAATCTATGGCACAGTTCTAGTACATATTAGGAGTTAAATAAATGTACCAAGATATGTGTACAGCAAAATTTAACAACTTGAAATGATTCATTATTTGACTAATGATCCTTTGAACTTTTTTTGTTGTTGTTAATCCTCACCCAAGATTATTTTTTCCACTGATGTTTAGGGATAGTGGAAGGAAGGGATCGGGGGAGAGAGAAACATCGATGTGAAAGGGACACATTGATTGCTTGCCTTCAGCATGAAGGCCAACGATGGAACCAGTGACCTTTCCATGCACAGACTGAGGCTCTAACACAGCCTGACTTCCAGGGCAATCATTTGAACTTTTATACTACTTTCAGGCCGTGCTCAGTCTACGAGAAGCCCACTAATTTCTGTGAAGGAAAAATGAAAAGCAATATTATTAGAATTATATTTATTTCTGCAAGCTGTGCTCACAAGGATTACAGCTCCTGGGAAAGGCAGAACGATTCTGCCACAGATACAAAATTATATGCAACACATCTCATGTAGTTGACTTTCTCATACACATCAAGTAAGAACTTACAGAAAAAAAGTAATTAAATATTAAGTGTTAAGAAGAGAATGTCATGTTTTGACATCATTCTACTTCTGCATAGGATCCTTCATTCTCTGGAGTAGATGTGGGTTTTACTTCAAAATGTGAACTCTTGTTTTACTTAAAAACCACTCTTTGGCTCCCTTATTTAATGCACTGCAAAGCCCAAAGTTTAGAAGCTCATCTGGATTACAATGTACTACCAGCTTTGTAAACCATATGCTAGTTCCAAAACCAGGAGGAGTGTCATTTAAGATTTTTTGTTTTGTATTTTCTTTTGGGGGATTTATATCATTACCAACCTATAAGATGCACCTACATAGTTCTGTGTTTCATGACATTAGGGATGGCAAATAAGATGCTTCTCCTTGTTCGCCCTCATTAAGTTGGAAGTGGCCAATGTAAACGACAGTTAAACTGAAGTGGAGCTCAGAAGGGGGCCACACCCTTAATAAAGTCACTCTATCTGTGCTAGGAACCGTGTGGCCTACATTCTAAGGTTCTAACAAATGGGCTCCACATGTGTAGATAACCATCGGGTAGACCATGGAATAACAAATCACAACCTGCTTACAGTTTATCTTAACTTGGCATCTGATGTGTGCTATGGACCAATGTGTATCTCCCCCCTCCCCCAAATTCATATGTTGAATCCTAACCCCCAATGAAACTGTACTTGGAGATAGAATCCTTTGGAGATGATTGGGGTTAAATGAGGTCACAGGTGGTGCCCCATTCCAGGGGATGAGAGTTCTTATAAAAAGAGACACCAGGAAGCTCTTTCTCCAGGTGCCTACAAAGAAGAACCCACGTGAGCACACGGTGAGATGGCAGCCACCTACAAGCCAAGGAAAGAGGCCTCAAAATGAATCCAACCTTGCCAACACCTCGATCTTTGGACATTCCGGCCTCCAGAACTGTGAGAAATGAACCTACTTTGTTTTAGAAACTAGGTCTATTGTCTTTTGATTGGTAGCTTGAGCTGACTAAAACCGTGTGAGTCATATTATTAAAAATAGAAGTTCCAAATTAGATGTTCTTTGCTTAGAATTTAACGGATGATCCTTTTCTTAAAAGTTTATTTCCTGTAGATCTTATACACTTCCTCCTATTTGCCTTTTCTCACATTCAAACTATCACTCTGGGTGACATCATCTCTACTTGGAGGTTCAGATAAAGCTCTTAATGCAAACTGTGTGTGAAATTTTGTATCGCATGGCAACACAAAATTGTGAATATACAGGATATTGTACAAGTCTAGATAAATCCTCTTTGACAATATCATTATATGTTTATCTTTTCACAGGTGACTCTTCCTCTAGTGAAGAGTCATTAAGGTCATCTTATATGAAAAAGCTATATTTAGAAGGTTTAAGATATGTAGTACATTTTCTTAAAAATGTTCAAAGCAAATATTTATTATTATAATGCCAGAATTTCTGACACCCTTTATAAGTTTTCTTTAAAAAATAGGTTTAGCCTGGCTCATGTTTCTCAGTGGTTAGAGTGTCAGGTAACTCTAACCAAAGGGTCTCAGGTTCAATTCCCAGGCAAGGGCATGCATCATGAGTTATAGGTTTGACCCATGGGGCAGGCATCCAATCAGTGTGTCTCTCTCAGATGGATGTCTCTATTCCCGAGCTCCCTTCTCCTACTCCCTTTCTCACTTCCACTTTCTCTGAAAATCAATGGGAAAAATATCCTTGGGTGAGGATTAACAACAACAAAAATATATACTTTTTTATATCTGGAGCTACCTTTATATCTTCATAATGTCAAAGAAATAGTTGATTTTGCCACATATTTTGATTTTGATCAAAATAAAATGACTAAGTCCTATAAACTAAGAATCTCAAAATATGAAGAAAATATTAGTTTTAAAAAACACACTTTATCAACTTGCAAATAATTGAAAATAAAAAACTACATTTTTTAAAGTTTTCCTTAATATTAACAAAAATGAAAACTAGAAACATATGGACTAATAAAACATGTGAGACACCAGAGCTGTCACTGTGAAAAACTATATGCTTTAGTAAAGTTTATTATTTAGGAAAAATTGCTATTGATATATTTCTTCTATATAACTTGTGTGTATATATATGTGTATGTGTATATATATATATATATATATATATACACACAAGTTATATAGAAGAAATATATCAATAGCAATTTTATATATCTCCTTCTGAGGAGAGAGATGAGAGAGAGTGTTGAGAGAGAGAGAGAGAGAGAGAGAGAGAGAGAGAGAGAGAGACCTAAAATTCTATATCTGGCTAAGATTTTGTAGACATATTTATATTATAAAAGTGTAATAAAGCATATAAAAGTATAAACTGTGTAAATTATTCTGTGTACAGTTGTGTCCAATATAGAAATATCTATCAGTAAAGAAAACAGACAAGATTTGGAAGGAAATACAAAATGATGCAGCCACTTTGGAAGACAGTTTGGAAGTTTTTAACATAACTGAATATACTACTACTGTATAGTCTAGCAATTGTGCACCTTGCTATTTACCTAAATGAACTAAAAACTTAATCCACACAAACCTGCATGTGAATGGTTGTAGCAGCTTTATATAATTTGTTAAAAAATAAAAGCAACCAAGATGTCCTTCAATAGATGAATGGATAAACAAATTGGGGTACATCCATCCAATGGAATGCTATCTATTGTATAATAATAGAAGTGTAATATGCTAATTTGACTGGGCATTCTTCCAGACAACCTTCTAGATGAAGCCAGGGCTGTGAGGGAAGCACAGGTCCCAGGTGCCTGCTGGCAGCCAGAGTGAAGCCCAGGTCCTGGGTGCCAGAGCAAAGCCTGTGCCGGCAGCTGGGGGAAGGAAGGCCTGCTCTTACATGATTTCCATGCATTGGGCCTCTAGTTTAGCAATAAAGAGAAGTGAGCCATCAAGTCACAACAAACAAACAAAAACAAAACAAACAAACACACACACCCAGATAAACTTAAATGCATATTGGTGAGAGAAAGAAGTGAAATCTGAAAAAGCTACATACTTTATGATTCCAACAGTATAGCTTTTGGGAAAAGGGGAAACTATGAAGGTCATAAAAAGATGAGTGGTTGCCAGGGTTTGGGATGGATTGAGGTAAAGGTAATAAGGGTTTTTAAGGCAGTGAATCTATTCTATATAATACTCTAATGGTAGATAATATACCTTTATACATTTTAAAAAACTTATAAGATGGACAGCATTAAGAGTGATTTTTAATGTAAACTATGAATTTTAGTTAATACATCAGTACAGCTGGTCAATTCTAACATAAGTACTACACTAAAACAATCCTAATATATAAAAACCCTAATATATAGGTTGTAATGACCAGAGGCTGACCAACCGGTAGTCAATGCTGGCCCGCCCCCAAGCAAGCAGTGAGGGGCAATTGGTCAAGCAGGCAGAGGGGTTAGGGTAATCAGGCAGGCAGACCAGTGGTTAGGGGTGATCAAGTATTTTACAAAAAAGGACTTTTGTCATAATATTTATTCAAAGTATTTTGAGTTATTTTTAAAGAAAGCAGAACATATATATAGCTAAAATAAGAGGAAAACTTTTGATTATTTCATTTTTGTCAAGAAGCAGCAGAAACCTAACATGTTCAAATAGAATGACTTTTTTATTTAACCTCAGAGGAAAATGCTATGTTTTATATAAGAGAATGCTAAAAGGCTAACTTTAAAGAGAAAAATGTTTCAGCACTTGTTTAGCTTAAGAAATTTTCACAACCCACATAAAAACATTTCCCAGTGAAAACTGAAAAGGGTAATTATGTTCTACAGACTCTAAAGTAATACACAAGACATGTTATTAAGCTAAGAATTTAGTTTATAATGCTCTGACTACATAAATAAAATTATCACTATAAAGTGATTCTTTGCTAGCAAATGATACACTATATGAAATGAGCTTCCAAACCATTGAATACTGTCCAATCTCATGGTTAATAGTGAAGTGAGTGTGAGTGCATATGTGAGTATGTGTGTGTGTGTATGTGTGTGTATGGTTTATTGATTATTGGGGTTATGCTTAAACAGTTACCTTAAAATCCTGGGATATTCCTTATATATTTAAATTGATAGAGAGGAGTCACTATTGATACTTTTATAATTATGATCAAACCTCAAGTTAAAGAATTGGGAAATATTGTTCATATTATTTGCAATAAAGAAGTCATAAATCTGTCTCAATTTATTTGGATTTGAGGATGTTTTATATCAGTTATCCACTATACATACTCATCAATAAGATGAGTTTTTCTAAATCCTTTAAAATACAGAAAATAAAGAACCTAACTTCAAATGGAATCTTTATAGTATAGCCTTTCTGAGTTTTCTCATCCAGAGCTTAGCTTGTTTTCTGAGGTTACTGTGTTGATTAAACACATAATAATTTTGTAAATCACCCAGTATCTGTATTTATGTATGTATGCATACATCTTTCTTTCTCTAAATAAGTTGCGTGTCCCTGTATTACACATTCATTTATTTTAATTCTTATGTCTAACAAACAGAAGGCACTATGACATGCTACTTGAAAAATAATAATTAAAATATTAATTGTACTGAGAGAGAATTGTGACATGTTTGATGATTTGAGTTATTTGCACTGTGGAGTTACTCTGTATCTGTTAAGTGTGTTATGTATTGTACAATCTTTTCCCAATTATCCTATAAGATAAAAGGCTAATATGCAAAATGTCCCCTCAACCCTGATCTGGGTGGGACAGCCAGACCCCACCTGTGCACAAATTTGTGCACCAGGCTTCTAGTGTCTCTATAAAATTGATAAAATTTAAATGATAGCCCAGTCAGTATGGCTCAGTGGTTGGATGTTGACTTATGGACCAGGAGTTATAGTTTGATTCCCGATTGGAACTCATAGCCAGAGTGGGGTTCCATCCTCTGTATGAGGTGTGCAGAAGGCAGCTGATTGATGAAGTTCTCTCATAGTTTATGTTTCTATCTCTCTCTCCCTCTCCCTTCTTTTCTGAAATCAATACAAATAAAAAAATAATATA
Source organism: Pipistrellus hanaki (assembly GCF_964339955.1). Taxonomy (NCBI): domain Eukaryota; kingdom Metazoa; phylum Chordata; class Mammalia; order Chiroptera; family Vespertilionidae; genus Pipistrellus; species Pipistrellus hanaki. The sequence continues at coordinate 191,696,665 of NC_140503.1, forward strand.
AAAATGTTTGAATGTTAGGTTCAAGATGAGAAACCAAAATATTTCAGAATATTAGAGGAAGAAAAAGAAGAAACAATTTACATTTCTCTCCTGCACAATACAGTAAGGTTAGAATGAGTACTAGCCTCATCAGAATGACATAATCCAGCCTAAGCAAAGCTTAGCATACTTTGCCAAGAATCACTGTCACCTACTTGGGGTACTCCGATGGTTAGTTGTGAGATTATTTGGTAATATTTTAATTTGACTTGCTCTTCTTTCTTGGATTGAGAAATAAGAATGGTTTGAGTAGAAAATATTAGAAGAACATGATGGGTTTGTTCATGCTTTTTATGGTTGTGTTATTTTCTCTGTGAAATTGAAAGATGACATAAAATTCAATGAGCATGAGGTGTATATATCTTTATGAAAAAAAAAGTTTTCAAATTGTACAGGTGGATACTCAAAAGAGGGGTTGCTGGATTATATGGTAACTCTATTTTTAATTTTTTGGGAAAGCTTCATACTGTTTTCCATGGTGGCTATATCAGTTTACAGCCCCACCAACAGTGAATGAGGTTTTGTTTTATTCATAGTGGCCAAGACTCAGAAACAATCCGAGGGTCTTTACATAGATGATGGGATAAAGATATGGTATATATATATATATATATATATATATATATATATATATATATATACACACACAATGGAATATTACTCAGTCATAAGAAAAGATGAAATACTGCCATTTGTGACAACATGAATAGATCCTGAGAATATAATACTAATTCAAATGAGTCAGGCAGAAGAAGTTAAGAACCACATCACTTTACTCATATGTGGGATATAAAACTGAAAGCAACAAATGAACAAATCAGACAAAGAAACAAATAAAAACTCATAGATATAGACAATAGTATGATGATTACCAGAGGGTAAGGGGATAGGGGGATAATAAATGTTAAAGAGGGTCAAACATGGTGACAGAAGAAAATTTGAGTTTGCATTGTGGGCACACAATACAATACAGAGATTATGTATCATAAAATTGTACACCGGAGACCTGTATAATCTTATTAACCAAAGTCACCACAATAAATTTAATTTGAAAAGAAAAAGGAAATTTACAAAAAAAATAAAAAGTAAATCAAATTTAATGGGAAATATTAGTGTCACTAACGTGTACTAGGAAGGGGAGAGGATGGGTCACTTTGAGGGTTTTATTTAAATAAGGTGAAAACTGTTTAAAGAGCTCACTTCATATTGCATAAAGCTGATTGCTCCTCTTTCTTCCCTGTTACAGTTTCCATTCCTTCCATCTGCATTGTTGCCTTGCCAGATATAAAAGTTTGTACTAATTTACTGCCATTTTCTCCACACTGCAAAATTTTACATACATGTTTGCTATGATCGTTATTGTAAAGTTTCTATAAATGTATGGCAAATTTAAAACAAAATTAAGAAATATACATATACCTTAAGTATTGTATGTATCTCAAAGAACCACATTAAACTTTCCTTTCTCACAGAGTTAAATTGCATTTCATTTGTTGGTAATTCTTGATTACGAAACGATTCTTTGGAGAGATAATATCTGGGCTGTTTTACTATCTAATGTGATTGTCCGGCACAGCTTCCATTGCTATTGCACAGAGATGAGAGACAAATTTCAAATAAGAAATAAATCACTGAAGTATGTCATCGCCTTAATACTATTACTAAGCACTTCTCTCTAGCATATAGAATATAATCTATGATAGCTTTACACTTTTGACTTTGAATATTTAAATTAGTATTTTAAACAACAGTAGGAGTATTATGTAAGTAAAACTAATTACAATATAAGCAATATTTCATTTTTAGAGAGAGAGTGAAATGAAGGGGGAGAGACATAGAGAGAGAAATGTCAGGGTACATGGCCTTGACCTGAATTGAATTCCAGACCCTTCAGTTGGTAGGCCAACACTCTATCCAATGAGCCAAACTAGCTAAGACTAAGCAGTATTTCTTGAAAGTAATTCCAAACAATGAATTTCAGGACTATTCACTGAATAGTTTATGCCAAAGTTATCAGTAGTCACAATGAATTGTGGGTTAAGATAATGACCTATCATGGAAAATAAACATTTCACAAGAATCACACAAAGACACACATCCACATATTCACACCAGCCACAGGCCCCCAGAGACACATGGTGTTCAAGAATTATTTATTAATTTGTCACTGAAAAAATGAAAAGGGGAACAGATGAATACATGACATATTTATATACTAAGAGTTACCATTTAATACAGCTCAGACTTTGAAGTATAAAAATTAAAACAATGAGCAATATTTTGCATCTGGTTAATTCATTATTCTCTCAGGAATTAAAACCATAAGATGTCTTCCCGCATAAGACATATAAGCACATTTAAATAATAGCACTGCCTACCTGACAAATGCAATTAAATTTTATTGGTATGCCCTGTTTTTTTTACTACCAGTTTATATTAGATACGTGAAATAATGATATCTTTATATTAAAAAGTCTAGTATTCAGAATGTGCTTTAAATCGCACAAACCTTATTTGAGTTTTGGTAGCAGTATTGTTCATATGTTAATTGTTAAAATAGCATTATATTATTCTTATTAAAAACCCAAGTCATTCCATAAATGCATAATCATCAGTGAATGGCTTTTTAAGGAACGCAAATGCAATTATATGCAATTAAAGGGAAATGGAATATTAAGGAGAGAGTGTACAATCTGCCTATAGCAGTTTCTATTGCTATTGCAGTGGGATGGGTTAAGATGCTGGATTGAGGTCATTTTCTTAGTCATCTTCATGCTCCACTGACAAAAATCTGTGCTTTCAGCTTTTCTCTGGAGTCGCCCTATCTCAAGGACTTTCAGGATAGATTTCCTAAACGGTATAGGCTTTAAAATTTTTATTTATAATAACTCTGAACACACACTAACAAAAAGAAAAATCTCTAAACAATATCAGTTTCTCAATCTAACCACCATTCCACACACAGAACAATTTGGCAACCCTGAAAGATGGACATGAAGATTATAAAGATGCACTGTCAGGACCAATTTTGATAGAAAAGAGTGAATGAGGAGAGAAAGCATTAGTCTGCTCTACAGCTGCAGACCAAAGCAGCTGGCCAGGGTAATGCACTGCCGACAGTGCCTGTCACACGTGAACTGGGAGGAAAGGAGACACAGTCAAGGTTATGCCAGTGTTGCGACTGGAAGCCGCTTACCAGGGAGCTTGATTGAGAGAGCAGCAGGCACGCCGCTCAGGAGCTGCAGCTCCCATCTGGCTATTATTAACACTTGTTCAGCATATTCGTCCAAGCATTTACATTTAGCCTACCTTGTCATCGCTCAGTGTCCTCCAAGAGCAGAAATTTAATTACCCAGCCCAGAGAAGAGAGAAAATGAGTTTCAATAACTGCCTGACACAAGATGGAGCTGTAGAATGCAGAATGGTGCTGCAGTTTTGAAGTGAGGAAAAAACAGATGCAAACTCTGGGGAAAGGGAATGTCCTTAATATGTTGAAGGGATTTGTGTCTATTTCTAAACCAGTTGGTGTGGCTCTGATTTCATTTGAGAGGTATCTGGTTGATCTAAGTCCGTTACATAGATAAAATAGGAATTAGAGAAAAAAAAAATGTTGCTGTATAGATGACATAGAATCACATACTGTAAATAAAGTGCAGATAAAGTATGAATTTAGTGTTTAATAAATTCATACCATAGTGATGAAGACAGCTTGCTTCCCCTCAAATTGGTAACAATTTGATCAAACTTGGATCATTGTCTGCGTCCACTTGGATGCCACTCTGTGGAAAAGCCCAATGTTTGACTTTTAACTTTTAACTCTCCTGATTTGGAAATGGTTTTAGCTGTTTAAAATGGAAATAAGAGGGCAAAGATTTTGCTTCTTTTGGTAAAAACCAAATGATTCCATTCAATTATTAGTGTTCCTAAATTTCTGTTAATTTTCTTTTTTTAGTTATTTGCACTGAATTCTATTAAAATTTAGTTTATGTAGTCAGATCTACCATTTTATGCAAGTTAGTCAATTCTGAAGCTTCTTCTAGAAGTTTTGCCTAATCAGAATCACTATCATGATTTGTGATACTGAAAATAATAAACAAAGTACAATGACTTCTTAAATAGATCATGTGAGAATTTGAATTCAAATATAATTGTATTTTACGCTCTTATTTACTAATGATTTATCAAGCTGCTACACATTTGTTAGAAGCAGAATATCGACTGGCAAAATAATCATTTAACTTGCAATTGCATATGCTGCTGTCAGCAGAAATATCATTATATTAGAAAAAAATATATCTTTGCAGAGTTAGAAAAATAGTAACAGAGAAGTTGCCAGTACATTTTCTAATTGAAAAACACATCAAAAATTCTATTTTTTTATTTTATAAAGGATATTATTAAAGACAAGAATATGATAGAAAAAACAAATTTTTCACAAAAATATTTAAAGGCAGTATTTTCCTTTTTACTGATATTCATGCATGTGAACTAAATGTGCTTGTGAATATTATATTTTTTATTTTGTGGGTAATGGTGCCTGCTATATTGATTGATTCTAGAACTTCATGAAAGGGAGATAATTGTAAGGCATTTATGAATTGAAATTGAGAATATATATATATATATATATATATATATATAGTCAATAACAAATACTTTACTAATGAAATAATCTTAACCTTTCATCAAAAACTTACAAGTATATGCAAAATAAAATATAGCTTTCCTCTGTTGCATCTATTATATTTTACACATTTTAAGGTATCATTTTAAGTATAATTAATAAAACTGTAAAGACAACTAATGAGTAAATAACATAAAATAAGCTGCATGTATTTAAAATTACGATTAGGAGTGATGGATATTAATGCCTATATACAACCTAAACACATAAAAAAAATTAGGATAGCCCTAGTCAGTTTGGCTCAGTGGATAGAGCATCGGACTGCGGACTGAAGGGTCCCTGGTTCCATTCCAGTCAAGGGCATGTGCCCAGATTGCAGACTTGATCCCCAGTAGGAGGTGTGCAGGAAGTAGCCGATCCATGAGTTTCCCTCATCACTGATGTTTCTATCTCTACCTCTCCCTTCCTCCCTGAAGTCAATAAAAATATATTTTTTAAAAATTAAGATAATGATTTCATCAATTCCTAAATTTCCTAATGAACTTTTATAACCCTTCCTTGAAAAGCCATCTTTTAGACAACCAATGATTGTTTTCTGTCACTGTAGATTAGTTTGCATTTTCTGGAACTTCTTATAATGAAATTATAAATTATGTACTCTTTCTGTCTGACTTACACTCAAGATATGTACTTTAAGTTGCATTAATGTTGTAGTGTGTATCAATATTTTGTTCATTTTTGTGGCTGAGTAGTATTCCATTGTATGGATCCATTGCAATTTTTTTTTATCTATTTCCCTATTGATGGGCATTGGGTTATTTACTAGTTGGAGCTTTCAGGAAAAAAAAAATAGCTGCTGGCAACATTTGAGTATAAGTCTTTATGTGGGCATACACTTTCATTTTTCTTGGGGTGTCTTTCCAATGTGGCTGCTGGAACCACCAACTAGTCCAGGCTTTAGGTGAACTTGAAGGATTGTTGTACTGCCTCCTCTTGTCATTCTTTCCCTGTCCTTGGTAGTTGTGAATGGAATTCAATAAAATTCTCTCTGCCCCCTCCAACTCTTGTCTCCTCAACTTAGGGATACTTTGGGGCTCTGTTTGGTTTTACCTTCTTGTGCAGCATCCGGGAAATTCTCTCCAAAGGGGATAAGCTGGTGCAACTATAGGGCTCATCTTGTTTATTTCTTTTCTTTCAAGGCTCTCCTATGCTGACATGTCTAAATACTATCTATATAAATTCATATATTGTATATATTTTTTTGGTTCAATGAGAGTGAGGGATAGGTTTGGTCCCTGCTACTCTGAGATGGCCAGAAGGATGTGTTGCAGTCTTAATAGTCAGAACTGGAAAGTGACATTCTTTCCAGCTTTCATTCCACCTACCCTAGGAACTTGGTGAGGTAGATTTGGATTAATTCCCACTAGTCTTTGCTTGGTTGCTATTCTAAATATTTTCAACAGTTTCTCATTCCATTAGCACTCTATAGGATATTTCAGCATCCTGAATCCCACCCAAAATCTGTGGTATGGTTTCTCCTGACTTAATTGTCAAAGATTCAGGTAGTAATTTTCACCTGAAAATCTGGAAAGTATGAACAGAATGTATAAATTTCCTCCAATGCATTACCATTGCCACCATCTATTCTGGCTACATTTGCAAAGTTACTGTCTACTTTCAGTCTTCCTAAGAATTTCTCATAATTTGTTCTTATTTTCTTTTTCTGGACAAGGATAGCTTTTGGAAAAGAAAGTAGGAACAATGATACTTTACCATCCTGAGAGTAAACATAGGGTAGTCCTATAATTGGTACCAAGGTTTGGCTACCTGTTGCCATGAAAACCAAACTCTTGAGACAGGTGTGGGTAAGGAAAAGGAAATAGGTTTATTCAAGTGCCCATTACCTGAGAAGTGGGGAACTCTTATCCAAACCCTTCCTAGAATCTCAGTGCAATCAGGAGTTTTTATGGTGAGGGAGAAGGAAAGCAGAACAAAGTAATCAGGAGGAGGGGCTGTGGATGAGCAGCAATGTCCTTGCTGGTCCCGATATAGATCATTGGAACCATATAGAACACTGGAACCATTCAGTTATAGACAAACTAGAGGTCTGGTGGACTAATGGGGTCCCTCGACCTGGCCTACACCCTCTTGCAATCTGGGGTGACTAGAGGGATGTCAGAGAGCTGGTTTCAGCCTGATCCTCATAGGCCAGGCCTAGGGACCCCATCAGTGTATGAATCCGTGCACCAGGCCTCTTGTATGTATATAAGATCTTTGGTTAATCTCTTCTTACCCTCCCTTCTCTCCCCTTCCCTCTGAGACTCATCAGTCTGGTCCATGTTTCCATGCCTATGATTTGAGCATCTGCCCCCAGGTGGTCAGTGCATGTCATAGTTATTGGTTGAATGGTTGAATGGTCAAGTGGTCACTTAGGTTTCTGCAGTTTGTGATCTGTGTCAACTGAAATTGTGGTCAAGGCATTTCTTGTATAAGCAAGAATTGGAACTGCTGATGCCTGCAATATGCTCATAAGAAAACTGTCAGCATGTGAATTCCTTTTATCGATTTGTTAGTATAATATAAAGATTTATTTCCTACTACAGACCTTTTTCTTTTTATTATACAAATTTATTATTTTTTGAAGCAGTCTCTTACCTAGGAACTTACCCTCACACCCTTAATTTATTTTAACAAGTATTTATATAAATTGTTTTATTGAGTGCATGCAATCTGTATGCTCTCACTGTGAGAGAATATTATTATAAAGATGAGAGTGAGATGTTTCTAAATCTCATATCTCTTGTACTCATTTGGGAGACTAGCGTTGATGATAAAAGGCCAAGGTAAAAATGAGAAATGTTAAGAAGTCATCAGAGCAGAGAGGCACAATCTGTAAGGTGTGTGTATCTTTATGTACTTGAGGCAATATAATGTCAGCCCAAATGCATCTGCTGAATGGCAATGAAATTTTAATATAATAACCATATTTTCATCATTCACAAATCACTTTTGTTCTGTTTCATTCTCACAGATAATACATTCAACCTCACCTAGCTTTTGCCAGTTAATAATACATTTCCTAAGTAGCAATAATGTTTTGAGGAAAAGGTAAGAGTGAGAAATCTATATTATGATAAACTTTACCATTGAATTTTAATATTTTGAAATTTAGGTTGAATTAACTGAATTAATTGAAAAAATTAAATGAGTATTTTTTAAAGAAATAGAGAAAGACAAAGATTTAAGATATCATTTATTATTATAAACCCAATGTCATATATTTTCTCAGTTTTAGAATAAATATTATCATAAAAATTCGTGATAGGTTTTGTGCTGAAATATCAATAGAAAGTTACCTCATTTTAATTGACCTTTTAAATTAATTAGTAATCTTAAAATTATTAATCTTAAACTATTAATAATAAAATATCTTAATGATATTCAAGAATTAACTACTTTGAAACTGATTTAAAATTATATTTTACTTTAATATCAATTGAATTGTGGGTGTGAGTATGTGATCTGGGTTTGATTGTTTATAAATGAGACTATACTATAAGATATGAGAAAATTGGTATCATTAGAAAACATTTTCTAGGCTTTATTCATATAACTAATTTATTCAAATACGTATGCTTTAGTGCTAACAAAAGAGAATGATCATATGGTAATCAAAGAGATGAAGTGGACATGGCACAAAATAGCTGAAAAAGTAAGTCAAATTGGCATCATACTGAGAAATTGAATAGTTTTATTATTAGGATTCCATCCAATGGAAAAAAATGTTAATGGATAAAATATTTAGTAATTTAATAAAATTATATATATATATAAATTTTAAAGATACTTCTGTTGCATATAATCTGATCTTAATATAAAGTTATCTGGAAAACATAGAAAAATAATGTAAGTTTTCTGATATCTTAGTTTTTAATTCATAGTGAAATATCTCATGTTCTCTCAAATTATTAAAATAAGAATTTAAGGGGAATATAGGAGATTTAAGGAAGTTTTAGAATTGGGGGTTCATGGAAAAAACACAGGGCTACAGACTAGAAGAAGGTTCATTTCCATAAGACAAAGTAGCAGCAACAGTTGCATTCCCATAAGACAAGGGAACTAGGAATAGCCAAAAGGTCTATATTTACAAAATAAAGGAGGGGGAAGAAAGCCCAAAGGAATAGAACAATGAGGGAGGAGGGCATCACTTGTCCCATGGGATGTTTGACCTTTGCACTCAGGAGTTGCTATAGTAACCAATTCAAAAGGGAATATTGAGCATTTGGGAGGGATATCAAGATACAGGGCCTTGCAGTCTTTATAAACCTAGTAAACACAAAGTCAGTGGTACTCTTCCTCCTCTCCACTTGGGAGTCTGTGCCTTGAGATTCTTTCCCCTTCGCCACGTGGTAGTCTGTACTTGTTCTTCAATAAACCTCCACCTTTGCTTTACCCATCTTCTGTCAGTGGGTTTGTTCTTCAGTTCCAGCTGACAAAGAATGCAAAGAACCATCCTGCTCAGGGGACCAACAAATGTTTCAATCCAAAAATAATGTGTCTTTATTAAATAGCCAATAGAATTCTTTAATATACTTAAATTTGTGAGCTACATTGCAACAAGTAAATAATTAATTCCCAGCATTTTAATTTCAAATATTTAAATTTTTTAATTTGAATACAAAATAGTAAATTTTAGAATATTTAGTCATTACGTGTGTGTGTGTTTTTTAAAATATTTGATTTATTTTTTACAGAAAGTTAGGGAGAGAGATAGAGAATTAGAAACATCAATGAGAGAGAAACATTGACCAGCTGCCTCCTGCACACCCCCTATTGGGGATGTGCCTGCAACCTTGACTGGAATCAAACCTGGGACTCTTCAGTACTCAGGCCTATGCTCTAACCACTGAGCCAAGCCCATTAAGGCTAATCATTAGATTTAATTTACCCATAGGAATTATTAATTCTGTTAAAAATATTAGGACCTATACGGTGTAAAATAATTTTTGCAGTCCCAAAATAAAATCTCCCTGCAAAGATGGAGAAGACAGGAGAAAAGTGTAACGTCTGCTATTTAAATGCACTGTCGTTTGAGACTCCAGTTTCAGTAGCTCAGTGGCAGTCCCTCAAACCTGAAATGATTTATTTCCTTTTTGATCAGGCCCACACGGATACTGTGTTTGGAGACTTCAAGCTGGTGTTCACCTTCCTTGAATTTCTTCCTTCAAAGTGGGTCATGGTGCAGTTAAATGGGCAGTGCCAGCGGTAGTGGATTGGGGGCAGCAGGCTTCAAAAACCACAAAAGTAATGCCCAATCTCTCAGAATTTCTCCAGGGACTGGCTGGGCTGGTTCTTTTCTGGAACTTGACAGACCTCTGTTCCTTTTTTCACTGCCACTCTCAGAAGATAGAGTCAAAAGTTCCCCAGGGAGCTTTGCTGTATTTGTAGTCATTGCATTTCATCTCTTGGGATTCCTCCACAAGCTTGTGATTCCTTTTCTGGAGAACAGAATGAATAACTGCTCGTTGTGTGTATCATCTGTGGGTATATTTTAGTGAAAAGAGATGTAAAAGCAAAATATAAACAAGATAAACTCTCTGTTATATTACATAATATTATATATAGGACTCATATTTCAATAATGCAGCCAACAAATATTTGTTAAATACCTAGTTTCAGATAAAGTATTCGAATTCTGGGTGCTAGAGGTAGAGCAATGAATAAAACCTGGTCCTGTTCTCAGAACTCATCTCATAATTATCTTCAGCACCACTGTTATTGATATTCATGTTATAGCAATAGATTATGTGTGTGTGTGTGTGTGTGTGTGTGTGTGTTTAAATAAGTCCACATGAAGAATTCAACTGCACAAGCAATATGAGAGCATAATAAAAATCAGATTAACCAGTACAGAATTTTATGAAATAAAAAAGGAAGTATCTCACTTTCACACCTTCGATATCCTTACACAATCTGTAATAATAAAAGCATAATATGCTAATTAGACTGGATGGCCCAATGACCTTCTGGACAACCTTCTAGATCAGTGGTTCTCAACCTTTCTAATGCCATGACCCTTTTACACAGTTCCTCATGTTGTGGTGACCCCCAACCATAAAATTATTTTCGTTGCTACTTCATAACTGTAAGTTTGCTACTGTTAATGAATCATAATGTAAATATCTGTGTTTTCCGATGGTCTTAGGCTCTACAGCAGCAGTTCTCAACTTGTGAGTCATGACCCACAGGTTGAGAACCACTAGCAGGGTCACCTAAGAACATCGGAAAACACAGATACGTACATTATGATTCATAACAGTAACAAAATTACAGTTATGAAGTAGCATTGAAAATAATTTTAGGGGGTCACCACAACATGAGGAACTGTATTAAAGGGCTTCAGCATTAGAAAGGTTGAGAACACTGTTTTAGATGAAGCTGGGGCTGCAAGGACCTAGCCCCTTGCACAAATTTCATGCATAAGGCCTCTAGTCTATATATATATATATATATATAAAAGCCTAAGCGACCATCAAAATCGAACGGATGACCAAAGAGGCTGTGTGGGACACCTAGGCCAGCAGGGTGATTAGTGAGGGGCTACCAAATTACTGAGCAGCAAAATTCATGGGATGACCAGGCTGGCAGGGGGGTTAGTCAGGGCCAGCCACATGATGAAGCAGCAGGCTGCGTGGGGCGACCAGGCCAGCAGTAGAGTTCATGATGGGCAACCAAATGACCAAGCAGCAGACTTCAAGGGGTTACCAGGCTTGCAGAGGGGGAGGGCAGTTGGGGACAACCTGGCCAGCAGTGGGGGGAGTGAGGGGTGACCAGCCAGTATGTAGGGCAGTAAGGGATGACCAGGCTAGTGGGGGGGAGGGGGGCAGTTAGGGGTTACCAGGCCAGTGGGAGGGGACAGCTTGGAGTGACTAGGCTGGCAAGGGTGGCAGTAAGGGGCGATCAGGCAAGCAGTTAGGAGCCAGTGATTTTGGATTGTGAGAGGGATGTCCTACTGCCGGTTTAGGCCTGGGATCACGACTAAACAGGCAGACATCACCCAAGGGGTTCTGGATTGGAGAGGGTGCAGGCTGGGCTGAGGGAACCCCCCATCACCATGCACGAATTTCATGCACTGAGCCTCTAGTTTTATATAAATGACTCTCTTTAGTGAAATAGAAAGGATAATTGAACAACCTCTTTAATTCCATCATAGATGGACCAGGTGTACAATTTTTCATTGATGAGTATTTAGTATTTTTCTTTTAATTATGCTATCACAAAATGTGCTTGAATTACATCTGTGTATGTATCATATCTTAGGTCAAAGTCAAACAGGCAAAATTATACCCTCAAAAATGTCATCTATGTTTCTAGCTCTCTATCCCTCTCTCTTCCTCTCTGTAGAAAAATCAATAAAATATATTAAAAAAAAAAAAAGAATTGTATTCTGAGTAGAAAAGAACAATGGAATGGCATTTTTTTAAAATGTACTAACTAAATTACTTATTAATGTTGTGCTATAAGTCCCATATATTTGAACCATTACTAGTGTTGGTTTGTTGATTGTATAATTTGAGGTACAATCAGAGAAGTAAAGCCAGAAAAGAATGTGTGTGTGTGTATGTGTGTGTGTAATAGATAAATATATTAAAAGGAAGAAAGGTCAGTGGCATAATAAAACCCTTCAGCACACCCTAGGATCCTAAGAAGATGGGTTTAAATTCATATATGTTCTTGCAGCCCATAACCTTGGTGAAGGTTTTTCTGCAGAAGCAAGAAAACAACTAAGAAAGTAAGCATATTTGTCAAAGAAAAATGTTTTAAATATTATTATTTTAGATAAATGTCTAAAAACTGAGAATGGGTAAAATCTCTTATCCAATTCTTCTGATGTAAGAACTAGGAAATATGAACTTAAAATTAAGGAAGCATAATTTTGGCATATTTTAACTAACAATATCCTATAATACTTTTTTTTATGTTTACTGATAAAATGTATTATACTATTTCATTTTTTTCTCCAATAATGTTTCAAAGTTAACATATACACAAAAAGGGAATTTTGAAAAAAATCTAGCAATTCCTAGTAAGAGAAACTTAGTGCATAATTGATTGTCCTTCATATATTTAATTCATACCTAGAAAAGTCACATTATTCTTATTTGTAAATATTTAATTAAAATGAATTCAATAGGTGAATTCACTTCGAAGCAACCTAATAAGAAAAAAGAACTCTAAAGATGAAAAAAATCCCCTCAAGGTCTAATTTTAAGGTTTTCAATTCAATACAAATTAATTGTATTTAAGTTAAAAATAAAAATTCACAATGGATTTTGATTTATTAATAGCAAAATGCTAAAAATGCATTAACAATTACCTAGGGTTTTTATTGCATCATTGTGCTGCTTCAATATTAATCTTACTTATAAAATTAAGAGTAGGTGGTAAACTACTGTGTAGTTCCAACATCCCATTGTTGGGTCTTTAGAGGCCTAAAGCTCACTGATTATACCCCAGTTCCTTGAGCATTTCCAAAAAACAGTTACACATCATATTAAAACATAAACCAACCACAAAGCTAACAAAGGTGCATGCTCAGAGGGGGAAGTTCAATTTAACCAAGGATGTTTGTTTCTTTTTATTACTGTTGTTTTAAGGCTGTTCTTTATGGTAGTTTAGAACTTGATTTGGGTTCAATCAAGAATTTTTTATGTACACTAGAGGCCCGGTGCACAAAATTCGTGAAGGGGGGGCCTGTCTCTCAGCCCAGGCTGCACCCTCTCCAATCTGGGGCATCCCTCTCACAATCCAGGACTGCTGGCTCCAAACCTCTTGCCTACCTGGTTGCCTGATTGCCCCTAACCACTTCTTCCTGCCAGCCTGATCACCTCTCACCACTCCAGTGCCACCCTGATTAATGACTAACTGCTCCCCTGCAGGCCCAATTGCCCCCAAATGCCCTCCCCTGCTGGTTCAGTCACACTAGCTTTGTTCCATTGCTACCCTGGTCGCTCCTAACAGCCCTCCCTTGCCAGTCTGGTTGTCCCTAACTGCTCTCCCCTGCAGGCCTGATCATCCCCAACTGCCCTTTCCTGTTCCTGCTGGTCCAGTCACCCTAACTTTTCTCCATTCCCAGCTTAGTCGCCCCTAACTGTCCTCCCCTACTGGCCCTATTGCCCCCAACTGCCCTCCCCTGCATGCCTGGTCTCCCAGAACTTCCGTCCCTTGCTGGCCCAGTCACACCTAATTGCCCTCCCTTGCCAGCACAGTTGCCCATAATTGCCCTCCTCTGCCAGCCTGCTCACCCCCAACTGCCCTCCCCTAAAGGCCTGGTCACCCCAAATGTCTTCTCCTGTAGGCCTGGTCACCCCTAACTGCCCTCTCTTGCTGGCCTGGTTGCCCTTAACTGTCCTCCTCTGCCATTCTGGTCACCCCTAACTGTCTTCCCCTGCAGGCATGGCCAACACAACTTATCTCCCTTGCCAACCTGGTCCCCCCCAGTTGCCCTTACCTGCAGGCTTTGTCCCTCCCAACTGCCCTCTACTACAGGCCTGGTTCCCCCCAACTACCCTCCCCTTCAGGCCTAGGCCCCACCCTAATTGCCCTCCCATGCTGGCAGTGGCCATCTTGTGTCCACATGGGGACAGTCATCTTTGATCACATAGGGGTGTCCATCTTGTGTGTTGGAGTGATGGTCAATTTGCATATTACCTCTTTATTATATAGGATACTTTAATCTTCATTAAACTCCTTTGATGTTAATAAGATTTGTACCCCTATGCACATATACAATACAGAGGGATTTAAAACTTAAAGCAATTATATTTACAAATAATGAGAAGAAAAAGAAATAAATGCCAAAATTAGATTACAGGAGTAGCTTATATCCTCCCTTGACATGGTAGCCATGCTATTACTATTAGAAACAAAATATAAACAAAATATAATATATATATATATTTACTGAATTAGAGCAGAAAAAATAACTCAGTTAAACTTTACCTGAGAAGGAAATTTCCATGTCATTGAATCTATGCTAATTTTATGTGCAAGCGATCATGTGGCAGAGCCCAGTGTCTGATTATATAGGCAAAAACAAGTCAGACAAAATGTATGTGGGTATTGATTTGGCCTCCATTTATAAACTTATACTAGAAGACTGGTGCACAAAATTCGTTCATAATGGGGATATCCCTCAGCCCAGCCTGCACCCTCTCCTATCTGGGATCTCTTGAGGGGTATTCACTTGCCTGATCCAGGTAGGATCTGGCCTAAACGGGCAGTTGGACATCCCTCTCACAATCCAGGACTGCTGGCTCCCAATGCTTGCCTGCTTGACTTCCTGATTGCCCCTAACTGCTTCTGCCTGTCAGCCAGATCACCCCCTAACCATTCCCCTGACAGCCTGATTGCCCCTAACTGCCCTCCCCTACATGCCTGGTTTCCCCCAACTGCACTCCCCTGCAGGCCTGGGTCCCCCCGCCCCCAAACTGTACTTTTCAGCAGGCCCAGTCAATCCCAACTTCCCTCCTCTGCTGGCCTCTCCTGCAGGCTTGATCACCCCCAAGTGCCCTCCCTTGCAGGCCTGCACCCTCCCAATTGCCCTCCCCTGCTGTCCTGATTGCCCACAATTGCCCCCCTTACAGACCTGATCCCTCCCAACTGCCTTCCCCTGCTGGCCATCTTGTGGTGGCCATCTTGTGTCCAATTTGGAGCAGCCATCTTTGACCACAGGGGGCGGGGGCAGGAATATTGTGTTGTAGTGATGGTCAATTTGCATATTACTCTTTTATTAGATAGGATAGGGCCTGGTGCATTGCTGGGGGCCGGCTTGTATTCCCTGAAGTGTGTCCCAGATTAGGGTGGGGGGTTCCCTTGGGGCCTGGGATGGCCTGAGCAAGGTGTCTTTGGTGGTTTGCAGGCTAGCCATGCCCCGTGGCAATCCAAGCAAAGGCCCTGGTATCTGGGGTTTATTTATCTTCTATAATTGAAAATTTGTAGCCTACAGCAGAGCCAAGCCTCCTGCTCACTCCTTGCAGCCATTTTTGTTGGGATTTATCTTCTATAATTGAAACTTTGTAGCCTTGAGTGTAGACCTGGGCTGACCAGGGTGGCAGGGAAACTTGGCTTTCTCCAAT
This sequence comes from Pipistrellus hanaki, assembly GCF_964339955.1. Classification (NCBI taxonomy): domain Eukaryota; kingdom Metazoa; phylum Chordata; class Mammalia; order Chiroptera; family Vespertilionidae; genus Pipistrellus; species Pipistrellus hanaki. Next base: position 191,712,466 of record NC_140503.1, read on the forward strand.
GTTGGGGAAATCTAAGCCTTCTGGTTGCAGATCCATGGCCACAGCCATTTTGGTTGGGTTACTTTGCATACTTGCTCCTGATTGGCTGGTGAGCATGGCTTGTGGGTGTAGTGGAGGTATGGTCAATTTACACATTACTATTTTATTAGATAGGATTACATAACCAGCCATTCTATTTGTTCTCTTATCCCTTAGACATTTCACTGAAAACACTCATTTTGCCAGTTTTCATATAACCAAACATGTTTTCAAGCTATAACTTTGACCTAAATAATAAAAAGCAAAGATATCAGTGAGTTGAAATATATTTTATGTTGAAACACAGGTGCATACACATTTTAGATTATAAAGTTTTTTGGGAAAGAGGCTAATTGTATCTCTGTTGAGCATTTTGTTTGAAATACATGTATACAGGGGTATCTGTGTATGTTTGTGTGTATAGCATAAACTTAACGTAGCTTAGACAAATAAGTAAAATAAGAAGGGTAATAAGAAGTATCCCGAGGGAGTCAATGACAAATGTCTACAAAGATTTTACAGATAGATGCTAGAAATTCTGAGTCTTTACTAATTTTAATGTGTAGAGATGGGAAGCAAAGAAGTTACTCAAAAGGAGCTCAGTAGAATGAAAAATGTTAGGAGTCAATTTTTTGCTTATGTTTCAATCTTTTTCTTTTCTGTGAGGTCCTGAACAAGTTACAAATCTTCATCATATCTTGTCTTATTCACCTGTACAGACTTCTGATAATGTCTGTCTGACAATGCAAATGTGGGAAGAAGAAATAGAATAAGTTTCACAATGGTACAGTAAACCTGAGAGGAAAATGAATAACAAACAAAAAAAATTAGGATGGATAGGTAAAGAAACTATTTTGTTTCCTAAAGAAAGTTTCAGATAATAAGAAATGAAATAAATATTTGCTGAAGTTGAAACTAAAATTTTAATAAGGAATTCTTTTCTGTAAAAAAAATATATATATATATATATATATATATATATATATATATATATATATATATATGCTCTCATAGGTACTAGTATGTATGACAAATCAAAAGGTCAAAACTTATGGCCTCTATATACCTGATATAGCCCTCTCCCCAATTCTCCTAAATAAAAATAGCCTGTGAAATGCAAAAACCTATAGATTCTGTAAAGTAAAGAACAGTATTTTGAACATGGAGGCAAGAAGAAGTCTATGAAATATATGAATATGAGAAACTGTTTAAGTATGTAATTCAAAGTTTTAAATGTTAATCAATGTTATTTGCTTTCATTTTATGCTGTTGAGACACAGTTAAATAACTTGATACAATTGTGAGCTATTTATCATAGATTTAAATGCATTTATTAATATTTTTCAGAATGGAACAGTATATTATATGAATAATTCAATATTTTCAATTATTGAAATTCTAGTATGTTAATAGCAAGTGGCTGTAGTAATAGGCATGAAGTGCTATAGTGATAGGCATGAAGAAGCTGTCACTAATTCATTTAATGGATAAATTACATTAAACTTAAATCAGTTAAATTGTGACATAGATCTTATAGATCACTGACATTCTATTACCAAGTGTAGAATCTTCATTGTTGTCACAGTGCAAGGGTTGGGATCCTCTGATCTATCTAATCTATCTGTTCAACCCTCTTTAGTCAATGATAACACTTTCATGTATGTAATTTTTCCTCAAGGAAGAACAGTAACATTCACAAAACACAGGCAAGACTTTCTTAACTACTGAAATTTGTTTTTACATGACTGCTTCCATATATAAATCAAAGTAAATGTTCATCTTTGTTTCAATCCTAGATATGTTCATAATTTGGGGGGGGGGGGGGGAAGGAGTTGTTTGCTCACCTTCCTTTCTTTTTTAAAACACAATAATTTGCTACCACATATGTGTGCCTTCTGTGAGGATTAGTGTTCCCAGATAAATCTGCTTACTAGGCAGGCTAGCAAAGGCATATTCATGAGAGTTCCAAAGACTGGACCACTGCCACAGCATTTATCCTTATACCTGGAAAGTATTTATTCTTAAAGCTGTTTATGTTATAAATGTAAAATATTATCAGACTCCTTTGCCAATTAGATTAACGGGGAAATGATTTTCTGAAGTGTACCTATGGAAATTCTAAATCAGCAAAAGCATCAGTGCTTTGTTTAGAAAGCATCTAAAACAAGTGTGCTTGCCAAGATCCTTTCAGAAACATGTAGAAACACTAGAATGAATTTCAATGATTTAGGACTTAAAATTTCAATAATATGTTCAAAATCTGGGAAAGTAAATAAACAAGAGATTAATTGTCATAAAGGAATCTCACTTGTCAAATATTGACATTGCCACAACAGTAAGGGGTTGGACATTTGCATGCACAGGTCACGCATGAGAATAGGGATTACAAACATCATTTGTGCAGTGATTTGTGTGCAATACACAATTTGGGGCATATGTGATCTGAGACATAAATTTTATTCATGGTCCAAAAAAGAGAGCCTTGAGCTCATTATGCTTTAACATCTCTTCATTAGCAATGGCATCTCTAGACCTTAGAGAAATGTCAGATGCACTGATGTTATGAAAATAAATGTGCCTTTTATTTTCATTCATATTTTGCATGAGGAGGTGACTTTGACAATATCTCTAATGGCTTAGCTTTTATAATTTATGGGATGCCATAAAAGTTCCCTCCACATAGCATTTTAGAAATTTTAATGCTTCCTTTCTCTGTGAATTATGTGGGCTGAAAAGAGCATTGTAATTGTAATTAAGATCAGAGTAATTATTATCACTGTACTTGACTGGAAAGGGGCAAGGAGACAGCCCATTCTAGTTTTCTTTATTTCATGTATTATTAAATAGCAGCCTGCTACCCTTTCCCTAAGGTGAGGATGGTGGAGACCAATAAAATTGTTTCATAGTCATTACTATCATTCAAGTGTATCATAAATATATTTGACCAACCTATAATGAAAAAGCATTTCATGCATCAGAAATGTGAATGGAAACTATGAATGTCTTTTTTTTATAAATAATGTTTTATGAAAACAGTATGCTTGATGGATTGCTTTTTGTTTGGGCTGTGTATACAGAATTGAAGTTTTTGTATAGTAAATATTTAATAAACACATACTAGATTTATATCTATTTTTAGTCACAAGAAAAAAATGTCTTTTTTCTTCTGCTCTGGTGAGGAAGCATTGTGCTCAGTTTGGGGGCACTCTGTTTTAAAAAGGATCAATTAACCCCCCCATTTACCATGCACTTGTAATGACTTCTATTATGTGTACAGGATATATCTTGAATGTATTGTGAGAGAATCTGGGAAAGAGCATATTATAAAGTTTGCCTAAATACTAGATGTAAAGAACCCTGGGAATCTAACACTCAGAAATAAACAAAAAATGGCCACACTTATGAAAGACTAACTAAATTATAAGTGCATTTATTTATTTACTTTAAAATATTTGCTACTCTACTTTTAAGGAAGGTTTAATCCACCTTCCCTAATTGATGAGAAATCATTTTTTCAGGCCACTTTTAAAATTTGTGTTCTCAACAGTTCTATACGGAAGAACATATTACTATTGCTCAGTGATGCCTGGATGTTGATTGGTCTTACTGAAGTGGTAAGCACTCTTTCCTTCTAAATGCACCATCACACTGTTTATTCTCAACTAACCAACCAGTTTACATAACACTTCTCTGCTCAAAATTCATCAAACTTCCTATTGGACTTAACATACAAAGAAGTTAATGCTCTGGCCCAGTGGTCGGCAAATTCATTAGTCAACAGAGCCAAATATAAACAGTACAACGATTGAAATTTATTTTTAGAGCCAAATTTTGTAAACTTAAACTTCTTCTAACACCACTTCTTCAAAATAGACTCACTCAGGCTGTGGTATTTTGTGGAAGAACCACATTCAAGGGGCTAAAGAGTTGCATGTGGCTTGTGAGCTACAGTTTGCTGACCAGGCTCTAGCCTCTGGGGCCACCATGATTTTCATCCTCTCCTCCCCATGCTTGTCTCATCTTCTCCACCTGTCCCTCCCTCTCTCAATTTTACCCTTTGCTCCTCATGGGATCCCCTTTTCATCTTGGAGTTTATTTCCACCTTTTAGCCTGCCTAACTCATCTATCTCTAAGACATTTGCTTAATCATTTCCTTCTTAATACAACCTGCCATGACCATCATGTTAACATTACTGTCTCTACTGGTAAAACCCTTTTCCTAGAAAATAACTCCTGTTTTATTTTGTCTTTGTCACACTCTTTGCTTTCTATAGAATTCATCATCTTTAATATTCTATATGACAAGTAGAGTCCCGGTGCATGAATTCGTGCACCAATGGGGTCCTGCAGTCTTGTCCTGATGGAGCTGGGTAGGCCAGGCCAGCCAGGAGGAGGGGCAGCGGGAGGTTGGCAAGCTGACCCCGCCCCTAATTAAGCTGGGACTCAGAGTGTGAAGGAGTTGGACCCTCAGGTGGTCAGGCTGCACCCTCTACCCTGCTTCTTAGTCTTGCTCCCATCGATCAAGCCAAAGCCTGCTGCCAGAGACTGGCACCATGTGGGGAGGGTTGTAGTGGGGAGAGGGGCATCCTGATCTGCCAGCCTTGGTGATGATCATCTCAGTGCCCAACTGATTGAATGCATCCCACAGAGCCTTCATCTCAAGATGCACAACTCACGCAGGTCACTTTCATTTTCTGCTTTTTACCGATGCCTTGGTGATGACCATGCAGCTGGCTGATATTGATTATATATAGAGAAAAAAGTGAACAATTGTGGTTTTAGTCATAATAACTTGGGATCTGATGTCAATCGTACATAACCTACGTTAACCTTACTGACACAGATTTTTTTTTTTTTTTTTTTTTTGCCTAGAATTGGTGTGCTGCCATCACCTACGTAAATGTGTGACCTAAAATATAAGACATTGGCAAAATGGCCAGTTGATAACCAAAGAGAAAATTAGCATAGACTGGAAAAGGGGTCACCATTTTAGTAAGTGACAAAATAGCTTTTGAAATGGAGCTTGCAGGCATTTGAACCAATAGGTCACCAGCTCTAGAAGCAAAGATCAGAAAACAACAATGATTTTGTGTCCTGAATGCAGTTGGATGTCTTTGCAATAACAGGAAAAGTATAAGCGCATAAAATAACTGACAATTTGAAACAAGAAGCAAAAGGAATAAAACATGTGCACAACTTCAGGGACCTGTAAGGTTGAAAGGGAGTTACAGGGTCTTTGTAATGTGTGTTACTACATGTGCTATAAAACTTAAAGAAATTAGGGGGAGATAAATTAATAAAATTACTACTTTGTAAACAATAGTTCATGTATAGTAAATTGCTAATATTTTACTGTCAATATAAAAATCTCTGCAGTATCCTGTTTAAATGCTTAAAGAGATATGAATAAAGATATTCCCTTAATTAAGAATTTAAAATCTTATCGTTATGCCTTAGCCAGTTTGACTCAGTGGATAGAGCGTTCACCCATGGACTGAAGGGTCCCAGGTTTGATTCTGGTCAAGGGTACATTTCAGTCAAAGATACATTTCTTGGTTGCAGGCTCAATCCCCTACCCCAGGTTGGGGTGCATAGCGAAGGCAACCAATCAATGTGTTTCTCTCACATCGATGTTTCTCCCTATCTCTCCTCCTCCCTTCCATTCCTTCTAAAAATCAATGAAAAAATATCATTGGTTGAGGATTAAAAAATATAAAATAAAATTTAGGGTTAAAATTGAAATGTACTTTCCTCACGTACTTATGTTTTTTATAGAGGGATTCAGTCAACATCAGTTAAAGCAAGTATCTAGCTCAATCAGAGGTCTATCAGTTGATAGGTTCCAAGAATTCTTAGTAAAATGTATATTGTTACTTTTTAAACTTTGAAATTATTGTAATTTATTTCATCAATATTTTATTGACCTTTTTGACTTACTTAATTACTTAACTATTGTTTTTTTATGAAATTTTAGAATGCCAAATATCAGTACAATATATTCTGAAATGCAAATTCAAAGCTAATTTGACCTTTTAAATAGTCATAGAAAATCAGAAGTCTTTAAACTAGATTGAATACTCAAACCATGATTTTTAGTTTGCATTAAACATTTATACATTTATGAAGTAGGGTTGCTGTTGCATGCAAGACTATGAATAAAATCAATGGTAAGAAGCAAATGCTATTAGATTATAAGCTTACAAATGAAAATATCCTGTATAATTATAAATGCTTCTTGTAAGTGGAACAGAAGAACAACATAGGGTTTGAAAAGTCATAAAAATCATCAGTTTCAATGTTGAATTTTCCTTTATAAGAAAAAATATATTTGTTTTCAATGCTTCTGATAGGAAAAAAAAAACACACACACACACAATGCTTTTACATACAGTGAGTTTAAATAAAATGAAAATTACTTATTCACAGGGATGTTTAATAACAAGTTAGGAGAGAAAAATCTTTTTATTTTACTATCACACTTGTTTTTCTTTTTTCTTTTTTCATACTTTTTACAAGACACTAAAGGATTTTTTTTTTCCTTAGTGATTTGTTTAGATGCAGACATGGTAACTTCTACTAGAAATGTTTATGAAATTATATTTAGTAACAACTATTTGAATCAATATGGGCATCCTCAAGTGAACTGATTTACCTGTGTGTTTAAGAAAAGTTATTTTTCTAACTACTACAGATTTCCAAGGTTTTGAGGAATTTAATAATCCACCAAGAGATCATAATATCCAGAAGCAGAAGATAATTTCTAGCCAACGCAGATAGAAATCTTGGGTGAGAAGATAGCATTTTCCATATACACTGAATGGCCAGATTATTATGACCATCCCATCAGTACTTCGTTGGGCCACATTTTGCCTTCAGTACTGCTGCGATTCTTCTTGGCATTGACTCCATGAGATGTTGGCAGGTGATGCAAGGAATCTGACACCATGCCTGATGAATAGCACTGTCCAGTTCTGTGAGATTTGATGGTTGTGGAACCAGCTGCCTGACTGTTCTTTTAATTTTGTCCCATAAATGCTCAACTGGTGATTGTGGGGGCCACCTAAGCAAGGCAAAGTCTCCCTCATGTTCTTGAAACCACTCCTGCACAATATGAGCACTGTGGCATGGCACATTGTCTTGTTGGAAGAAGTCATCTCCATTGGGATACGCCATCAACATGATAGGATGAACTTGATCAGCAATGATACTTAGCTATGTTGTGCTATTCAGACGTTGTTCCATGGGAATTAAAGGCCCAAATCATGCCAGGAAAGCATGCCCCAAACCATAACACTGCCACCACCAGCTTGAAGAGTTCTACTCATGCATGTGAGGTGCATGCTTTCATGCTGTTTCCTAGAAATTCTCACTCTGCCATCTGCATGATGGAACTGGAAACATGATTCATCAGACCACATGACTTTTTTCCAATGTTCGACTGTCCAATCCTTGTATTCCTGTGCCAATTGAAGATGTTTTAACTTGGTAACTGCAGACAGTAAAGGTGTTTGAACAGGCCTTTTGCTTCCATATCCCATATGATGCAGTGTATGGCTAATTTGCCTACAAATATCAGGTGGTCATCATAATCTGGCGACTCAGTGCCTATGCATAATGTTGAGAATAGAGAGGGACTAAATATATCTAAATTTTGTGACTAAGAATATAAAATCATAACAATATAAGCAGAACCAGATCTACATTTGCAGTGTCCTGATATGTAGACCAACATTGGTTCAGATAGTATAAATTAAGACTCTTTAGATTCTCAATGAAGCTTATGATTCTGTACATCAGCCTAAAAATATTTAAATAAATAAGATTTCCTTGGAATATTTTTCTATCATAAAGAAGCTTGATATGCAAACAATTTTATAAACATAATTACTTTAAATACATTAAAATATATTAAATATAGAGTATATACTACATGATACTTAAAATTACTTTTTTTAAAGAATTCTATATTTGAATCATGGCCTTAGAAATCCTATTTACAATCTAATATCTTTAAATGGCAAATCATGATCCTCATTAATGTTAAAGACAGAGGCCCCCAAAATCAAATTTGGCTCTGGCACAATTAACAAAGGTATTAGCTCTAGCACTGAGGACAAGCCAGCTGGTAATTATCAGTCAAATTGAAGTTTTGTGAAATACGCCCAATTAAATGAAAGACTTCATACTTAGAACCAGAAATCTGAAAAAATAAACCTCAAATAAATGAAATTAATATATCCATATACTTAAAATGAGAGAAAACAGGCAGGCTGTTTAGAATCCCTATATTGTGCTCCTCAATTCTGTTGGCTCAGAAATGATTTACTTTTTTTTTTTGACCCAGATATGTCTCTGATAGCAATTCAGAAAAACAAATTCACAAATGTTTAAAACATATGCAAGAATGTTGATTTAATTATTTGCAAAATTATTTTTTTATCAGACTTAATCCAAGACACTTTTGTCCCAGACATTAAGATTTCTTAAAAATCAAAATAGTAGGTAAATAAATAAATAAATAAATAAATGCAAGTGATTTTAAAGGAAGAAAGAATCAGGGCATAAGAAGGAATTGCTTTTATAAAGACTATGGGAATGAGCATTTAAGTAGCCAAAGTCTGAGTGAGTTTTTCTAAGAACTGAAATAAGAGTATCTTCCAAATGCAATGTGACTTGGAACTGTAGAAAATAGAAATAAATAATTGCAAATGTTACATTTTTGGCTTTTTAAAAAAAAAATCCAAAGTAAAAACATAATTTTAGTATCAGAAAAAGAGCACTTTAAGGGATATTCAAATACAAAAATATAGTTTAGAATTGATTTGCCATATCACCTTCCAGTGAATTCTCACTAAGAATATACTTTAACTTTTTTTTAAATTTTAAAAATACTTAGAAAGTATGTTTGCTTCATAAACATTCGTTTCTTTACAAATAGCACTGTAGATACACTATCTCATCTGTTATTCAAATTCTTTGAGGTTATTATTTCGGAAAATATTTCTACTCATGTAGCTTGGCTTACATTGCCCACTTATGTACTAACTGCTTTATTTATAGATTCAGCAATATTAATGAATTAGAAAAGTTATTAGAATAACTTTATTATATTGTGTGCAAGAAATCACTTTCTGATGCTAATAGAAATGAAGTGTACACCTACCAGCAAATCAATTGCTTAGCCATCTTCTCCAAATTTCTCATTTTCAGGTACAGAAATTGAGCTTTAAAATTGCCTAAGGAAACATAGCACAGATTTGGCATTGTTGGGTTGCCCATTCATCCAGTTCCTCAGACATTAAGGTCCACCATTATTTGAAGTGTAATCAGGAAGAGGTCTTTCTACTTGGTGCTGCTATACCAGGTACCAGGGACATCACCTGAAGAGTCAATCAAGCCTTGGACTCTTTAAAATATACTTAACTGCCTCACAGTTCTTCCTGTTCTCTCAGGAGCACAGACTGACCTATCTAGACAATTCTTATACTACCCGTTGTTCAATTGTTGAATTTCTATTATGCTCTTTTCCTTAATTTTCTTGCCTTTGCTGAGGTGTTTGGGCTCTCATTTTCTTTCCTGATAATATGTTCTCTCAGCCTCTCACTAGGCCAGTCTCTTGTACAAGACCATTTTTCCTCTTTCCACTACCCACATATATTTTTAGAAGTTCATTTGCAGGGATTTTATTCCAAGAGCTTTATATAAGTTTGCATTTGTAGGTCACTAACATAACTTTAAAGTTCTACTGTATCTTTCACTGACATGCTTTTGCAAGATAACTTACTATTTCATAATCATTTAGTAAATGATTTGAAATTTGCCGTATCCTATATAATAAAAGGCTAATATGCAAATTGACCACACAGCATAATGACCAGTCACTATGACATGCACTGACCACCAGGGGACAGACGCTCAATGCAGGAGCTGCCCCCTGGGTCAGTGCTCTCCCAGAGGGGGAGCATTGCTCAGCCAGAAGCCAGGCTCACGGGTGGTGAGTACAGTGGCGGTGGCATGGCTCCCATACTGCGAGAGGGTGCAGGCCAACCTGAGGGACACCCTTGCTCTTGAGTGCATGAATTTCATGCACTGGGTCTCTAGTTAAAAATAATCTTACAGTATGGCTGATATTGTGCTTCCCTGACAAAACACTGTATAGCCACTGAAAGCCTCCCTAGGAGTTATGTATCAATTGTATTCAGTATCTGAAGTATATCAAAAGGTTGGGAAATAGGCAAACATAAGTAGTTAGATTCTATAGGCATTTTTACCCCCATGATTGCCTCAGGTTTTCATTATCACAGGTAAATGAACAAAGTAAAATTCGCAATTTAAGGGATTTCAAAACTGTCATATTTATTTAGTATGTTCAGTGCTTTACATGAGAAGCCCCATTAAGGTTTTTTATTGTGCAAAACATTTTCATTTATCCACATACTAGTATTTATTCCTGCAAATGTTTTCGGTGGGGAGAGCTCCTCATCCCCACCTGTTGCTGCTTGGAGTGGAATTCCTTTTATTTTTTATTATATTTTATTGATTTTTTTACAGAGAGAAGGGAGAGAGATAGAGAGTTATAAACATCGATGAGAGAGAATCATCTATCAGCTGCCTCTTGCGCACCCCCTACTGGGGATGTGCCCACAACCGAAGTACATGCCCTTGACCAGAATCGAACCTGGGACCTTTCAATCCGCAGGCCGATGCTCTATCCCCTGAGCCAAACCAGTCTCGGCTGGAGTGGAATTCTTATGATATCCTGGGGGGGAAAAAGGGATTTTCTCAGACTCCAATGGGAGGATGAGATACTATAGGAAGCTATATTTCTGTGGAATGACACCCCTAAGTTTGCAAGGTCCCATTTTCCTTTGTCCTGCCAAGGAAGACGTCCCATTTTGCCTTCATCGGGGCTAAAATCAAAGCCAGTGTTCAGTCAAGCGTCAGGCTAGACTAGTTTGTCTTCCCCACTGCGATCCATCAGTCCATTGCATGCAGGACTACATGATCACATGGCCAAGAAGGGAACACGGGTGAAGGCAAGGAAGCAGGAGCAAAACCAAAAGAACCAGAGAGCCAAGAGCACCAAGGGAGATCAAACTGTTTTATTTAGGGGATTACATATTCCCAAATTTTCATGGGCTTGCCAAGGCCCTGCCAACCCTAGACAATCCATCCTTCCCCAGGTTTGACTGCCAGGCAGTTTCACTGTGTCATCCTACCCATTGCCCATGCATTATCTCCCCTTTGCTGGATCCCTTCCCCCAGTGATCTGCAAGGAATGGGCCAGTGGTTCCCTGAGGAGTGTGATATTGCAGCTTCCTGCTGAAGCTGCCTGAATGGCTATGCTTATAATGTCTGGCCTCCCCTTTGCTCCTTTCCTGTTTTTAATAACCACCTGATTACAATGGTATCACAAGAATCATGAAAACATTTACCAATTCTCCAGTAAACTTACTTTGTGTATCACTACTTTTTTTTTTTCTTTTTTCTTTTTTCTTTTTTAAAAATATATTTTATTGATTTTTACAGAGAGGAAGAGAGAGGGATAGAGAGTTAGAAACATCAATGAGAGAGAATCATCGACCAGCTGCCTCTTGCACACCCCCTACTGGAGATGTGCCCACAACAAAGGTACATACCCTTGACCAGAATCAAACCCGGGACCCTTCAGTCCGCAGGCCGACGCTCTATCCACTGAGCCAAACTGGTTTCGGCCACTACTTTATCATTCTGTTAAAACACCCTTGTGGGTTGATTCCTTAATTTCCACTCTTTGATGCATTGACCTCAAAATGATTCTCTTCTCCCTCAGTGATTTAGATGGTGCATAACTGTTTCAATAGTTCAAAAGAACTCTCATTTCCATGGGGCTCTTATATCTCTCCTTTGTTGTTGTTTGTTTAGCCAGGCACTGATTTCCTAGAAAAGAAAAGAAGAAGAAAAAAAAGGTTTTTTCTTGTGAAGTTTGCATATTTGAACAGCAGTGGAACAGCTGTCTTAGGAAGTCATATTTCTATGTTTCACAGCTTGTAGCCACGCCATTAATACCATTTCACTTGTCTAATGGAGTTAATTCTTAAACACCACAAATCCTAATTATTTGAACAGCGGTGGGCCTTAATTCATAACTGCTGCTTCTGAAAACAAAGGAGCTTTGTAGCTTGGACTGGGATGCCTGTGAGAGGCCCTCCCCTTTTATCTCGTGATGAACATCATTTACAGAAATGCTGCTCCCTCCGAGGTGATCATTATCCCAGAAAGCAGCCCGGGAGCCGCCCTGCTGCTTCCTGGTGGTGCAGTTAACAAACTCAAACCGTCTGGAGTTGCTCCCCTACCTCCATGCTCAAAGATTCTCCAAAGATCTAATCATCGCTTCATTGGGGGAGGAGGGGATTAAGTGTGTATGAGTAGTGCTTATTCTTTTCAACTTTCTGCTTTAAGTGGAAATATCCCAGCTATTACAGAAGTGATAATATTGATCTAATTATTGAATTGTTATAGTATCCATGAGTTCTAAAAATCTGTAAATAGGAAAAAAAAATACTGTTAAAATGTGATGTTTAATATCTTTATTTAACAGTATATATTTCTCTATGCATCTCATTTCAAATAGTTTATTATCTTAATATTTAGTGCATTGTGCATATCTTTACTTAGCTTTTACAAAACCGTGTGTGTGTGTGTGCGGTAAATTGCCTCAATGAATGTTGAAGGCCTTAAAACAAGAGACTTTATTATAAACTAGAGGTCCTGTGCATGAAAATTCATGCATCTGAGTGGTCCCTCACCCAGGCCTGCATCCTCTCACAGTCTGGGACCCCTCACGAGATGTCTGCCTACCGGTTTCCCATGGGAAGCAGGCCTAAACCAGCAGGCAGACATTCCTCTAGCAGTCTGGGAGCCCTCACTCACTGGGAGCATGTCTACTCACAGCTCTTTACCTTTTAACTCACTGCTCCTTAGTGCTTGCTTTGGAGTCAGGAGAGGCCCCTGCCACAATGGTTGTGCTCACCTGGCTTCTGGCTGAGCAATGCTCCCCACATGGGAGCACATTGACCACCAGGGGACAGCCTGCATTGTGTGTCTGGCCCCTAGTGGTCAGTGTGCAACATAGCGACTGGTTGTTCTGCCGTTTGGTCAATTTGCATATTACCCTTTTATTACATAAAATTACCAGTGGCATACATAATGAAAATAAATAAAATACAAAAATATATGATAGGGAATATTACCAAGCATGATAATGCTAATATTATCTATCTCTCATTTATTTTTCTATCTATATATCTATTTATATTTAATGTATGTGTACATATATATGGACAGCTAGTTCCCAATTTATACTGGTGCAAAAGAGATATGTGCTAAGTAGAAACAATACTACAAATTTTGAATTTTGATCTTTTTGTGTATGCTAGCAAAATCTGATACTATTCTCATAATGCTGGGCAGGGCAGTGAGCCATGGGTCCCACTCAGGAACCTGACAATATGGGTAAACAACTCTACAAAGTAATATGTTGGCAGTATTTTTTGGATATTGTGTTTTTTGTTCTTACATCCCATCTTACAAAATGTCCTCTATGTCTCCTGCTCCTGAAGAAACTCAAGAAAATTGCCCAATTGTGGGCTAATGCAAGTGTTTTGAGATTGTTTTAGGTTGGCAAGGCTAAGCTATGATGTTCAGAAGGGTAGGAATATTAAATTCATTTTGGACTTATAATGTCTGCAACTTTTTGTAAACTATTTATCAGGATGTAACTCCACCATAAGCCAAAAAATGTCTATATATGTAACAAAATATGTGTTCCCTGAACATATATTTGCTATAATTTCTGCAGCAAACTGAAAAGGACAAATGAGAACTAAGAGACATAGTGATATTTAAACATTGTATACTGAATAAACAAATATTGAATTAATGGATATTGGGTTGGAAGATCCATAGGTTAAGTGCCATCACAAAAAACAAATCACAAAGACCCGTGATCTTGGACTCAGAAAGTGCTCTTTTTTATTTTCTAAATTGCCAAATGTGGCCTAAGAATTTTATAAATTCACGCAATGCAAGCTGCAAGGTGAGTTTTACTAGATTCAATTGTGAGCTAATTGCTCCTCTCTTGTTCAGGGATAAAACTGATAAAAAGTTATATTTCTGGATCCTTGAGGATTCCTTGCTCTCTTTGTTCCCCTTATTTTGTTCCCCTCAGCACATTTTCATATTTATATTCCTTGAGATCTAGCATGCATCTGACTGCCTTTAAATACTTTCTCTAACTGCAAGACCTCAAAGAATATCCAGTACAGATTTCTGAGATATACAGTCTGAATTTATTATCAGTTTTTCGAAGAATGCTTCATTCACTGTTATTGCAACTGATCATTTGAACATTCCAACATATGTCCCTTGAATATGTTGTTTTATAATGTTTTTAAAAATTAGGCCCGAAAATATGGTTTTAGAATAATATCTTGCATTATTAAGTGCATTTTATTTAATGTTTTTGCTGTTATAGTGTATGGTGATAATTATTCAATAAAGAATGTGACTTCAAGTTAATAGAAATTATTAAATGAAAGATAAATAAAAATATATCTATAATTATATGTATATATCTTATAAATTTGATAATTAAAAGATAAAAAATCTGTAATGAAAAGGTAATATGCAAATTGATCAAACACCAAACAGCAGAATGGCCATTCAGATGACCACACTATGACACTCACTGGCACCAGGCCAGCCAGGACAGCCAAGGCAGGTGAGATGCCATTGGGAGGGGCCAACAATGCCCCATGATCACCAGGCAGAGGGAAGCCCAGGCCACCCTCTGCACAGCAATGTATCCGGGAGCCCTGGGATAAATCGCCTCAAAGATGGAGGCCCAGGCCATCACCACGGACTGCAGGAGGGATGCTCAGCGGTACTTCCATGGGAAGTACTTGCAATGGCGAATGCTGCAGCTGTGGCGGGGCTGGCACTGCAGCAGCTCCCGGGCCTGGATGGGCCTGGGCACCAAGTGGAGCTCAGCAGCCCAGTGGCACTGAGGGGCCCCAGGGACGCCACCACCGCCCACAGCTTCTACAAGGTTGGGCTGCCACTCCTCCTGCTATGATGCCTGGGAAGATTCTGGACCCTCCGGTGACTGCATAAATATACTGTGGTTTGTTTGTTACGAATAGATATTCAGTAGTTATGGCCATTGTATGTAACTTCTAAGTACTGTAGTCTCTGTGTGTTGGGGTGGAAGAGGTGGGGTGGGGTGCATTGCCATCCTGGTAAACCCTTCATAGCACTCAATCTTGTATCTCTCAGTAAACATTAATCTTACTTAAAAAAATAAATAAATAAAGAGGGCTGGCAGTGCTGCAGTGGGTGGGGCCTCCTCTGTGGGGCAATTGATCTGGGGGCCCCACAATCGACCTCCCCACAGAGGGAGCCCCAGGCCACTGGCCAGCAATGTTGTGGCAGGTGTGCAGGGCCAGCCAGTGACCTCCCCGCAGAAGGAGGCCCATGCCAGCCAAGCAATTGCATCTCACACTTTTTTTTTTTTGTATGCATGCTTGTTAGTTCTTGGTTGGTTAGCCTCTTCCCTGCCCAGTGGGGGTGCCTTAGTAACTTTGCCTAGCTGGGTTCCTGGTTTCACTTCCCGTCCCATGGCCCTGCCCCTATCTACCGTACATAACTTTTTCCTATCTCAGTACCAGATTTTTGCATTTATGGTATTTAGGATGATAAGATATGTCTCAAAGTGCAGTAAGTTAAGACCCCCATTCCCCTTCAAAAAAAAAAGCACATTTTAGAAGCAGACAAGGATTCATATATCAGTTTTGTGTATAGCAGCTGATGACTGAATCCTCAGGAAAATCACACATCCTCTGTCTATCTCTGTGTAGAGTTAGAAATAATGCCCGAGCCTCTAAGTAGAAATCGTGAAGGTACATTAAACACACACACACACACACACACACACACACACACAAAAAAAAAAAAAAAAAAAAAACAACAACAACAAACACCTCAATGATTCAAACCCACAAAGCTAAGTTTTCACACAGGATGGGGTAATCAGAGACTTTTTTGAAGTATGCTCTCCTTAATTATTTACTTAGAGAGGCAAATTGA
Organism: Pipistrellus hanaki; assembly: GCF_964339955.1. Taxonomy (NCBI): domain Eukaryota; kingdom Metazoa; phylum Chordata; class Mammalia; order Chiroptera; family Vespertilionidae; genus Pipistrellus; species Pipistrellus hanaki. The sequence goes on from NC_140503.1 coordinate 191,728,609, forward strand.
TAGAACTTTGCTGAATGCTTAGCACTGTGTCAGAAGGAAAGGAAGATTTGAAAAGTCTTGATCTACCAATTAAATGTAAGTCTTCTAGAGTTTACATCTGACATCTCCTTCTCACAACACATTGGGCAGAATTTGTCTCTTTGTTTACCTCAGCAAATGGGCCCAGAAGCATAAGACCACCTACTCCCAGATTGGAGTCCATTGATGTAGGAATAGACTAATGATTTCTGTGCACCGCTTCCAGTCACCCAATATTTGGTTCTCCTTTCATTTTACACACTAACAGTGAAAGAATTTTGGGGGCAAAGTAGGCAGGTTTAGGGAGTTTGGGAAACAAGGGGGTCCATGGAGGAGGAATGCTTAGGAGAAGGGTTTGGAGCCACCAGAAGGTTCACATACACAGAGGATAATTGGGGAGGAAGACATCATTCCCAGAAGACAGGGAAAAGTCACAGAGTGTGGGGAAAGGGGAAACACACTTTCACAGAGAATTCAGGAATGTTGCGAGATAAGGGGAAAGAAAGAAGGGGGCACAATGTGGCCGTTGGCCTTTGAAACTGATACTATGTGACAAAATAACCAATGAGGGAAGCATGGAGCTCCTAAATTAACGAAAGGTCCACTTAGAAAGGTTCGCTTAAAACAAAGAACTTCAGCATATATTATATAAATTTGAGACAAAGGGGCATGAGAAGGATTTTTTAATTTTATTTTGAGAGCGAAAGCGAGAGAGAGAGAGGGAGAGAGAGAATAAGCAGGGTTTCCCATTTGGGGCCCCCTCTCTATGGGGTCTCCTTTGGGAACACCTCTGCCCAGATGGACTCTGTATATGCTTCCAATACACTTCTACATTTTTATTAAAGAAATCTGTTAGTCCACGAATTTATTCTTCATCTTAATTGGACAAGAACCCATGAGAAGTCTGTACCCCAAACCCCACGTTTCAACTGGAATTTTCCCCTTCTGAGGGGATTACTAAATTTCCATTGGCTTCTGGCATCAAGTTTGACATTCAATATCTATGTGTGTGTGTGTTTGTTTGTTTTTTATATCATATCAACAAAAATTGATATCTTTTTTGTTTAGATCATTCCTACAAATTTGTGATTTATAATCAGCAAATATTTGGTCAGTCAGATCACCAAAATATGCACTAAGAGGCCAGATTATTATGGTCTCTGAAGGCATAATAATCTGGCCACTCAATGTATATCCTATATAATAAAAGGCTAATATGCAAATTGTCCCATTGACCAGGAGTTTGACCAACAGGCAGGCTGGCCAACAGCCCATGTCCCTTCCCCCTGGCCAGGCTGGCCAGACCCCACCCATGCATGAATTCATGCATCAGGCCTCTAATACATACACACACACACACACACACACACACACACACACACACTGGATGTGGCCAGATTATTATGTGTTCAAAGATCATAATAATCTGGCCACTCAGTGTATTTGTGTATTTCTCCTATATATTTGATCATCTTCTCTGTTGCTGGCTCATAGCTCCCCAAACCCTTGGAATTCCTAAGTGAAAAGAGCCATAAATTAGTCCTTTGTTATGTTAACTAGGTGACTTTTGCAAAGCATCTAAGGATGGGGGCTGGCCCAGAGAAACAACCAGGTGATGAGAGAGTGAAAACTTTCAATCCCATCCCTGACCTATGAGGAGGAGAGAGGGCTGGAGGTTGAATCAGTTGCTAATGGTCAGTGCTTTAATCAATCATGCCTATGCAATGAGTCTTCATGGAAACATGCAAGGATAGGGTCCAGAGAGCTTCTGGGTTTGTGGATCTTGAAGAATTGGGAAGAGTGACACACCTTGAGAGGACATGGAAGCTCCATGACCTTTTCCCATGAGTTGCTCTATGCATTTTTTTATTTTTATTTATTTATTTTTTTGCACCTGGCTATTCCTGATTAATATTCTGATGTAATAAAAATTTGGTCTGGATCGTAAAATGTTTCTCTAAGTTTTGTGAACCATTCTAGCAAAGTAATTGAACCCCAGAAGGAGGTCATAGGAACCTGTGATTTATAAAGTCAGTTTGTCAGAAGTACATGTAGCAATCTGGGTTTGCAATCGGCATCTGAAGTGTATGGGTGTGCGTGGGTGGCTTTCGTGTGTGACTGAGCCTTTAACCTGTGGAATGGAATGTTATCCTCAGATAGGTAGTGTCAGAATTGAGAATTGGTTTTCAGATACTCAGCTGCTATTGGAGAAATGCTTGATGGTGTGGGGAACCCTATTCCCTTAACAAGTTGAAATTGGGTGGTTAGAACACAAAGAGTGTGTTTATCAACTCTCAACTACATGCTTTTTCTTGATTCAGACATTTATAAACTAAATTGACAAGTTACACAGTATATCTAGGGAACTGGCTTTATCAGCAAACACCCTAATTCAGAAAGAGAACACAAATTTGAAGGTTTGTTCGTCCATTTTGAAATCTACCTGGGTAGTTACTATGAGGGATGTCCAGTACATTGTTCTCTGTGCTTCTTGGTTCCATTCTCTGTGTTTCTTGGGAAATTTTCTGCTCTCTATTTTTCTACTAAGCCTCATCTGAAATGAAGAGTGGAAAATATACCCTCCTTGGACATCTAGCAGCTTCTCTCAGACTACTTTCTCCCTTTAGACTGTTGGGGGTTTTGAACAGTCACATTCTGGTTCTTCTGGTTTTGGTATTTCTGGTATATTCTGGTCTTGAACAGTCACATATATTCTTTGGTATAAGCCATACATCTATTGATAGTACAAGCTTTTAAAAACATAGTAAAAAAGAAAAAAACATATTGTAGTATGCTTTCTATCAATTTGATTTAGTCAGCAAAGTGTTTTGATAACCTTATTCGCATTTCTTTTCTATGCGAGGTTCTTAGATTTGTGACAAATCTCTGCTTTTTTTTTTTTTTTTGATTCTGCTCTCCTTCCTTAATAACTAGTACCTTAAATATATCATGTTTCTTGGGAGAAACATATTTTTACTCTACTTTTTCTTAGCCAATATGTATCATAGAGAGAATTTAATGGGAGTGAAACGTGGATTGAATCTTTGATGTGAGACACCTAAATCATGTCAGAAATTCTAAGAATGAATGTGACAGCCTTGCCATGACTTAATTCTGGCTGCAAGATTAATCTAATCTACCTTCATTGCTCAAAGGACTCCTCAATTTTATTTATTTTTCCTGACTAAAGATGAGAAGCAGTTATGTCTTATAAACTTACAAGTCTGCACATTTATAGACTATTTTACTCTGTTTTTATTGCTTTTTTCTTCCTTATTATAAAACAACTAGAGGCCCAATGCGGGAATTTGTGCATGGATGGGGTCTGGCCGGCCCTGCCCCAATCAGAGTGGATCAAGATAGGCCTGTCAGGAGGTGGAGATGGCAGGAGCTTGGTGGCTGGCCCTGATCAGGGCTGGGCTGACTGGGGGAAGGAACTGCAGGTGATTGGCTAGCAGATTCCACCCCCAATTGGGGTTGTGGGGCCGATTAGGGTGGGGCCAGCCTTGGGGAGAGGCTGTGGGCTATGGGCCAGCCATCCAAGCCCCTGAATGGGGTGGGGAGTGCCAAATGGGGGTCAGTGGCCTGGGGAAGGGTCCATGGGTGGTTGGATGGCCAGCCTTGCCCCTGATTGGGGTGGAGGGGCCAGTCTGGGGTGGGGCTGGTAGGGGAAGGGGCTGAAGGATGTTGGCTGGCTGGCCCCACTCCCTGATCAAACCTGTTCACTGGCCACAGTGGCTGGTCCTTATGGTTTTATGGCTGTTTCTGTTGCTAGCTTTTATATATATATATATGTTATCCTGGTAACATATGTGGTCAATAGCAATCAATACAATCAACTACACTTTTGTTCAGTTTCATCCTCTAGACATAGAAGCTCATCTGATATTGAAAGTCAACCATTCTCAATATACCTCTCACTGTTAGGTCAACTACAGCATCACATGGTTCTACTTTTGTTCTAGCTGCCTCAAGCTCATGTCTACTGCCTATACTGGCAAGGGATAGAACACGCACGTCAAACTCAAAGGCTAACATGGGCCAAATAAATGAGGCATGAGGCCCGTGACCTGGAGTTTGACATGCTTAGGGTAGAGGTTTACATTGGCAGCATCTAGTAAAAAATGTTATTATTGAGGAAGTTGTGGCATCCCTTTCCCCACTGAGTGCTGGGCGTGGAGTCCTTATGATCGATCACTCAAGAAAAATAATTTTCTGAGACTCGCATGGGAGACTGAGTGATTTTTATTTCAGGTTAAATTACATCTCTGCATTTCCAAAGCCCCATTTCCCTTAATCTAGGCATAGAAAAAGTGTAGCTGGGGATTCAGTAGAGCTAAAGGCAAACCCAACGTACAGAGTTTGCATTCCAGATTGCAGCTGGGCCCAGTCCTGCATCAGGTTAGTTGTAGTCCATTAGTCCATTGTCTGAGGGGTCCTCATAGCTATGGGCCATATGGCCAAATGCCAGGAAGCAAGAGCAAGAAAGCCCTGAAAACCAGGAATCAAGGGCAACATATGGAGAGCCTAGAGCATAAGAGCAACCAACAGCCCAAGAGAGGGGACACCTTTGCTTAGGGGATTAAATATCCCAAATTTTGTCCTCTTGCAGTGCCATGCTTATTCTGACCGATGATCTGCTGCCAGGTGTGACTGACATACAAGTACCTTTGCTTTACTGGGCTTGCGTTTATCTTCCTTTCGTTGGATTTCTTGGAAGTGTAACGTGTAGCTTCCTGGTGAAGCTGTCTAAATGGCATGCTTATAATATTTGGCCTTACCTTTGCTCCTTTTCTGTGATTAATAAGTAGGTTAATTATAAATTAACAATTAATTTGGAATTGCAAACATATCATTGTGACTACACCCCCCACACACACAATGATGTCTAATAAATGGAATCCATAAGTATATGTACTAAGAGCCTGTTCCATGGTCTGTCCCTTATTTATTTATTTATTTATTTATTTATTTATTTATTTATTTATGGGGAGAGAGAGAGAGAGAGAGAGAGAGAGAGAGAGAGAGAGAGAGGGAGGGAGAGAGGAGGGGAGGAGAAAGAAGGATAGAGAGAAAGAGACAGAGAGAATGGTATGAAAAGTTACAGCTCTGTTTACACCTACTTAAAATGTAATTTAAAAGAGTTGACAAAGTTAATATATATTAAATTACATAGGAAGAAAAAGCCTACAGCTTTATTTCAAGAAATGACTTAGGTCCGCCTCTAGCATAAGAACAGACTAGAGTATTTTGATAACTAAAATTTTATTTGGCTATTGGTCCAGGAAGTTTTTCTTCAAAGGATTTTTTGTGTGATGAACATTTCCTCAGGCATTAAGTTCTAGTTTGAAGGTCAATTATGCCTCTTGTGTTATTGTCAGCCCCATGAGCTGCTGATGAAAGTCTAATCATGCTTTATACTCTGTCAAAGTCTGTGGATATTTTAAAGTGACTGCTCAATATCACACATGCACAACAAAGGGAAAGTTTTCCTATCTTGAAATTTACCAAAGTTCTTTCCATTTCTCCTATATAACCTTGCCAAGTAATACATGATTATAATAGAAACCTTAGAGAGTAATTAAGAAAAAGTTTATACAAATTTTAATTGCCCTAAATTCCCTGATAGGAAACTGATGATAGAATTGTGGTTTATCTCTTTTCAGCATGGTCTCTATTAATATTACTATTGCAGAAAAAGTTTCACAGTTTGGCATTTTTTTTCTTTTTATTCAATTATCAGTAATACAAAATGCCCACTACAGGACATTTGTGCACTGGGGGAGGGGTCCTTCAGCCTGGCCTGCACCCTCACCTAGTCCTGGACCTCTCAGGGGATGTCAAACATCCCCTGAGGGCTCCCAGACTGTGAAAGGGTGCAGGCTGGGCTTAGGGGTATCCCCCTCCACGAGTGTAGAAATTTCTAGTTATTTTATAAATGGGAAACTAAATATTTTGCCTCTAGTTATTTTTTAAATGGAAAACTAAATATTTTGCAGTGATTCAATTAATTAATCAAAAGCACAACCTTTACAACATTTCTATCAGACCATACCATATTTTAGAATATATTAACCTGTCTAAAGCACTATTATTATATACTTTGCTATAGAAAAGGAGGTAATGATAAGTGCATTTTTCTATTCCAGCTGTATTTCACAAGTAAAATTTATTTTTTCTTTTCCTACATTTGAGTGTTTCAAAAGCAAGAAATCAGATCTCAGGAGACCTGTGTCATTCTCCTGTTATGAGGAAACTTTATGACTTTGAGTCAATAATTCCATTTTCTGTGAGTATTAGGTACATATATAGAAAAATGAGAGGTGGAACACAGTTTTCTAATGTCTCTTCCAACTTTATGGCATTGTACAATCTATGATTTGTCAGAATAGTTACATAGCAATTACTTTTTAAAATACATTGTTTGAGGACAAACTACAGCTTTCAATTTGTTGAAAGATTGCACCAGGTTAGTTATATAGATAGTTAAGTATATATATAGAGAGAGATAAATAAATCTTAATGAGTGTTTGTATATTTATGTGGTGAATATTAGTTATTGATCTAGTAATGTATTCATTGGTTTAATGGTCTAATAAAATGTTAATTTTATGATGATTAATTTCTTTCTAATATTTTGAGGAAACATTTCATTCAGTGTGATAAATCATCATCAGATTAACCAAGAAATAATGTATAACGTAGACATTTTGAAAGATATTATTACAAATTAGTGTCCATTTTTAGATGATAATTTAAATTCAATTACTCACTTTCCATACATTACCCAAATTGAAAAATTAACTATTTTTAACAATTCTTGTTTTTACATTGATTGCTGCATTATGCTTCAAGAAATACAGGGGAAATTATTTTATGTATATAAGATAATTTTAACCTCTTCAATTAGTGTGTTTTCTTTTTGTAAAGTCACATAAAATTAATAAAACCTACCAAAGGAAAAAAACTATTACTTTACATTTCTTTAAATAACTATAATCTGGTCTCCCATAGCAAAATACAATCCCAGCTGCTGCCATAAAGACAATCACATACTGGAATTTTGGGCCTATCTTATGTATTGGATCTCTGGTAAGGCAATTTAGGGAGAAACTGACCCAAAATCAGTCCATTTAAAAGATTTGTGTGAGTCAAAAAAATAAGTAAATGAAATAAAAATTCCATGTAAAATGCAGCTGAAAGCTAATGTGTAACTATTGATCCTAAATATAAAGAACAACAAACAGAAAGTTTCCTATAGAAATCTGCTGAATAAGAAGTGGGAATATAAGCTTTTAAAGTGTTTGACTTGTGGCAACCTGTTCAAAAATGATGAATTTAAAAGTAGAAAGCTTCCCTACCTGGTTTGGCTTAGTGCATAGAGCAGTGTTTTTCAACCTTTTTTGGGCAAAGGCACACTTGTTTCATGAAAAAAATCACGAGGCACACCACCATTAGAAAATGTTAAAAAATTTAACTCTGTGCCTATATTGACTATATATAAAGTAATTCTCTTGAATAGGAATCAAATAAACACAAAGAAAGTATTTTATAATTACTTTATTATGAAATATTAAGTAAACAAAATAGTGAAAAATTATAAAATTCTTGTCTTGTCTGCACCTACGGCACACCAGGCAACATCTCGCGGCACACTAGTGTGCCGCGGAACAGCGGTTGAAAAACGCTGGCATAGAGTGTTGGTCTGAAGACTGAAGGGTCCCAGGTTCGATTTTGGTCGAGGGAAAGTACCTCAGTAGCAGGCTCTTCCCCCAGGGCTGTGTAGGAAGCAACCAATCAATGTGTTTTCTCTCAAATTGATATTTCTCTCTGTCTTTCCCTCTCTCTTCTACTCTCTTGAAAAACCAATGGAACCAAAACCGGTTTGGCTCAGTGGATAGAGCGTCAGCTTGGGGACTGAAGGGTCCCAGGTTCGATTCCGGTCAAGGGCATGTACCTTGGTTGTGGGCACATCCGCAGTAGGGGTTGTGCAAGAGACGGCTGATCGATGATTCTCTCTCATCGATGTTTTTAACTATCTCTCTCTCTCTTCCTCTCTGTATAAAATCAATAAAATATATTTTAAAAAAAGAAAAAAAGAAAAACCAAAGGAAATATATCCGTGGATGAAGATTAAAGGAAGGAAGGAAGGAAGGAAGGAAGGAAGGAAGGAAGGAAGGAAGGAAGGGTAGAAAGCTATAGAGGAGTGGACAAAAAAGTACGTATATACAGTGGAATATTTATCAGACATATAAAAGAATGAAATCTTACTGTTTATGACAACATGGATGGACATGAAAGGTATTATGCTAAATGAAATGTCATACAAAGAATGACAAATATAATATGATTTCACTTATATGTGGAATCTGATGAACAAGATAAACAAATATGAAACAGACTCATAGATATGGAGAACAGACTGTGGTTGCCAAAGGGAAGGAGGTTTGCGGGGTTGGATAAAAAAGGTGAAGAAATTAAGAAGTATAAATTGGTAATTGCATGTAAAGTACAGCATAGGGAACATAGTCAAAAATCCTATATAATAAAAGGCTAATATGCAAATTGTCCCCTTGGGAGTTTGACCAACTGGGAATTCAATGAACCAGGAGTTTCACTGCTCAGTATGATGTGTGCTGACCACAAGGAGGTGGCACAGGATGAAGGAAGGCCCCAGCTGGCAGCCAGCTGCTGGGAAAAGGAAGACCCCAATCGGCTCTGATCACCAGCCAGACCTAGTGACCCTACCCATGCACAAATTTCATTCACCAGGCCTCTAGTAGTGTAATAACTATATATGGTACCAGGTGGGTACTGGAAATATAGTGGGAACACTGTAAATTACTGTATATGACAAAAATGAAATTAAATGGTAAAATGTAAGATAAAGTAAATGTAGAAGCTGGGCTCTTAATTTATCAACAGAGTTTTCATGCTTACCATTAGTTCCCCTCTCATGAGTAAATTTACAAAGAAATTACCTAGCTCTGGTTTCTCTAATCTATATTACCTCAGCCTTTCTAGTGGTTGTATAAACACCAAGATATGGGAATTAAATAATTTTCTGCTTGAAATACGTAGAGTGGCTTCTATCTGACTAAAATAGACATCAAATAGTAGCTGGTAGAGGCAGAATTGAAAACCCAAATCTAAACTTAATATCCATCCTCATTACATCAAATGGAGAAAATCAAGGAACTGCAATGTAGCCTCCTTGTCTTTAGGTCCAATGATCTTTTTACTGGACCACATTACCAGTAAATCTGCAGGCTTTCTGTACAGAATTTCTTATAGAAATGACCATATGTATGCAAATTTAATTTGAGGAATTTACATTATTGTTTTGGAGGAGTATATATGACATATAGTTCTAGGATTTAAAGTACAGCTACTAATTTCTTTATAGTAAAACTGTATCTACCTGACTATCTTTTAATATGTAATACTGCATTTAATATAATATTTCTGCATTTATATAATACTTTTGCATTTAAGTTTTTTTTTAAATGCTTAAAGATGTCATTTATCACTTATAACTATGTTTATCAACCAGCGTTTCCTTAGGAGAGCAGAGAACAGTTGAAAGTGAGAGATAGCAGCTTTGGGCATGGATGCATCTCATTAATCTAGCCTGTCCCCTCTGGCCAAGGTTGCAGTATCATCTCTGCCCTCCCTCCTATTGCCATCAATCATTTGCTTTTTGGAAGTCTCACCTAATTCTTGCTTCTCTCTCATATCTGTTGATTTATTTTTCTCAACTTGAATACATTAGAGCACAAATCAACAATAGCATAATTTTAATATAGCTGAAAAAGGTTTTTAGCAGATAAAACTATTGATAAATATAAAATTTTCTAAACATTTTTAGATGTTTTTCTCAGTCAATAATCATATAATTCCCACATTTTACAAGGTTATCCATATATGGGTGAGGATGTATAAACTAAGACAAGGCATATCAGCTGTCCCCAAATGCACACGCATTTCACATACAACTCCTTTTATAATTTGTTGATTTTAACTTATAGACTTATTGAATGTTAATAGGCAATCTCTATATATAAAAGGCTAATATGCAAATTGTACACTTGGGTATTCAACCAGGAGAGTGAGAATTCAATTGCTCCCTATGACATGTGCTGACCACCAGAGGTTGGTGCAGAACATGGTGAGCAATAAGTGGCAGCAGTGTGATGCTGAGGGAGCAGCACAATTTACAACAGCTAAGATTTGGAAACAGCTTAAGTGCCCATCAACAGATGAGTGGATTAAAAAACTGTGGTACATCTACACAGTGGAATACTCTGCTGCTATTAGTATAAAAAATAAGCAACTTTTACCATTTGCAACAACTTGGATGGGCATGGAGAGCATTATGCTAAGCAAAATAAACCAGTCTGAGAAAGATAAATATCATATGATCTCACTCATTTGTGGAATATATTGAACAACATAAACTGATGAACAAAAATAAATCCAGAGACAGAGGAATATCGAATGGACCATCAAACCTCAGAGGGAAGGCAGGGGAGGGTGAGGTGGTATCAACCAAAGGACTTGTATGTATGTATATGAGCATAACCAATGGTCATGGACACTGGGGCAGTGAGGGCTTGTCCTGGGGGTGGGAGTGGCGGGGAGGGGTGGATATGGAGAAAAGGAGACATATGTAATACTTTAAACAATAAAAAGAAAATATTTAAAAATGCACAGGACAGTGTGGCGCAGTATTTAAAACATAGAAGCCACTCGATAAATTCTACAGTGGTACATTCCCTTTTTCCCAGAAACGAACAATATATTCCTAAGAGAATTACTGTGGCAGGAGACCAGAATTGTGAAGATTGCTATTTTGAGAAGTAAGATTGCTTCGGTATCCATTTTCCTTATAAATGGTTATGTTTGGATATTTTGGAGGTTGAATCTAATTTATTATTGCTTTGAAGATGTCATGTAATACTGTATAGAAAGCTGGCTTTTGTGAGTAAAATAATATTATAGTTTCCAATAAAATTACAAAATATTTACTGCATCAAGGCCAGAAACTGTGTCTGATTTCAATAGCGGGTAAATAAAGACCTGTTCCCACAGCCTTAAATCACTGTCATCTCTGCACAGGTATGTTATTCATTTCCAGAGGAAAAAGGCTCAACACTGCCCAGTTCTATTGAACGTAAATTTTCTTCTTACTGAATTTTAAATCCAAAGCAAATAGCAGTGGCTCAAAAAGAACCAGTAATGGAATGATTAAAACTCCAGTCGAATTCATTTAACAATGCATAATCATAATAATGTATTTTAAAAGCTCTGAAGTCAAAGTATTAATTAATTTTCTAAAATTTAATTAATCATACCATACATGTTTTGAAAACAATCTTTGCCTAGGGGATGAAATCAAATTAATCATGGGAAAGTTTGCTTACAAATAGGTGTTAAATGTACCTTGTAAAGGCATGAGGAGGATTCCATTTTCTGCTCTAAATGTTGTGACTGCCAATTTTAAGGTTGTAAAAAGAAATGGTCCCTCCAGTTATACCAAGAGTTAAATCTGCGTGGTTTTTATAAAATATATTTTTATTGATTTCAGAGAAGAGGGGGCAGGAAGAAAGGTAGAAACATCAATAATGATAATCATTGATTAACTGCCTCTTGCAAGCCCCACAGTGGGAACTGAGCCTACAACTGGGCATGTGCCCTGACGTGAAATCCAATCCTTACCTCCTGGTTCATAGGTCTATGCTCAACCACTGAGCCATGCCAGCAAAGCTAAATGTGCATGTTTTATATCTAGCTCCTGATATAAGATCCTAGCTTTATATTCTAGAAGAGCAAACATGGACCAAGTGTACAAGCCAAGGTTAAAAATGACAAGGTTAAAAATTCACATGTATGTGGCATATTGACTGTGTTAAAATAAAATTAATGACTGAATGGGTTAGGATGATACAGTGATAGATAGTTCTTTTACAGATGTAATCACGCAATACTGCTCCCACAATTGTAGATTACCATAATCAATGCTATTCTGAAACTGTTCTAATGAGTCTGTCATTTACACTGCATACCAGGATATTCCAAATAGATCAAATATTTTCAAATGGACAAAAAAACTTGAATTCCTGTATGCTTTAGCATGGGAAAGACCATTCTAACTATAGTACAGTGCAACATTCAGGAATAATAAAAGGAACAACTGATAATATTGCCCACATTAGCAAACGGATCAAAAACCTATTTGGACAGTAGTGGCAAAATATTTTGCTCCTACTCTGTTATTTCTCATTGATTACCACTTTCTTGAACACAAAGAAGAAAAAAAAAGAAGAAGCCATATCATTCAAAAGTTTCTAAACTCCAACGTGGGCTTTTCTCATGATATTCTAACTGGATCTAGTTCCTGTAAAGCATTTCTAAAAAAATGTTCTCCTAAAACAGCATAGCCATCATTCGTCTTTGTGTGTGTGTGTGTGTGTGTGTGTGTTTCTGTTTGTACATAAATCCATTTTTTAATATAACTTCATTTTGTGAGCATGGTTGGCAAGTTATTTACCCTTTATCATTCAACCCCAAGTTCACTCTTCTATATGCTCTGTGTGATCTGGGCCTGAGAGACTACACCCTGAATTTCCCCAAGTCTCTTGACAGATGGCTTTTTTCTTAATGTAAATCAATGGGAGGCAACTGTGGGAGACTGCAAAGAGGGAGAAAGAAGAAAAGATTCTCTTCGGGCTTTCAGAGTTGAACTGCATTTCTCTAACTGCAAGAGGGCATAATGGCCCAGTTTCAGTGTTTTCAATCACTCCTACCACAGGCATCTGAACTACATCAGAGATGTCAGCATGGCTACACTGCATGGTGACATGCCCCACCCTTACAATAAATAGCCCCTTCTCTGAGTCAAGAGCCTCAGGGAAGCATCTTTCTGATCTACAGAGATAAAGTGATGATGCTTTAATCCCAAACCCCAAGCTCCTAAATTTTGTGACATCATCTCTTTCATTAGGCTCCCAAACCCAAGGAGTGCCAGTTTTTCAAAATCTATGTGATTAAATTACCTATTTTAATGATCTCTGGTGCCATACTATGCATAATTTCTTTTTTGTTGTTGTTATGACCCTAACTGATGCTATAAGTAGTACCAAGAACAGCCACGGGACCCATACCTTTAAGTATAGAATCCTAGAATTAGTTTTGATAACGAGATGTTATTAGAAACTGATAATCTGTAGCATGGAGTGATATCAGACTGCTTAGGTTAACACTTGTAATTTCTTTGGATTAAATGGTTTTTGGTAGACCAGGATATCAAGTGATTATAGTAATTGAACACTATCATATTAACAATGATATTAAAATGAAGAGTGGGAGGCTGGCTTTTGATTATCCTTAAAGTCTTCCAAGGAGAAAATGACAAGCTTGGGGTTATAAACTCTTTGACCAATCATAGTCAAATGACCAAAGAAGTACTATTGTGGTCTTGAAATAATCAAATTATATATATATATATATATATATATATATATATATATATATATATATATATATATATATATACCTAAGCAACCAATTGACTGATAGCTGTAATGTGCACTGACCACCAGGGGACAGACTCTCAACGCAGGAGCTGCCCTCTAGTGGTCAGTAAACTCCCACCGTGGGAGCACAACTCAGCTGACCAATGGGTGCCAGAAGCTGGGCTCATGGCTGGTAAGCACAATTGAGGAGGCGTGAGCCTCTCCCACAGACACTCCCGCTGCATGCCCCTCCCTTATTGGAACTGGATCAGAACTGACTGGTTGTGAGCCCACGGCCCCTTCTTGGTCATGGGTGCGCCAGTATCACCCTAGGATGGGCACACAGAAATTATAGCGGATTGATTGGCAGCAAGCCTACTGAGCAGTCGAGGCGGCAGGTGCAACAGAACCAGGGAGAGTGGGAGTGGCGTGGTGCCCAGGATAAGCTCGGGTTCCTTCCAAGCCTCCTGTCACTTGGCATACTACTACATCCCTCAGCGATGTATGGCTGCTGGTTTTAGCTGATCCCCACAGGCCAGGCCCAGGGACTCCACTGGTGCATAAATCCATCCACCAGGCCTCTAGTATCTTATAAAGGCTGAGCAGATAGCAATAAAAATTAAATCCCTAATTTAATTATGTTCAATATAAGTCAATCATGCAAGTAAAATTCCTACTTTCCTTATCACTTATGTTGATATGAAACAGTAGGATGAGGGATGAGTGTATGATACAGGAATGTAAAAATTTGCATGTTCTTGATTGAAGTTGAAACTCTTTAATATTTAAGACTCTTTGACTTTCTCTCACCAGTGGAGGCAGCACCTCCACCTGTAGGTGAGGGGAGGAATTTCCCTTTTCTTGTTTGGAAAATGAGTTCATGTGAAATCTTTAAGTTGTGCATCAACTATTCTTTCTTTAATAACTTTTGGACTCCTACAGACAGCACAGGTTGTTATATTCCATCATCTACAAATACCAAGACATCATATTACTGCATTTTCTATTACATGGCTTTAATATTCTTGAGAGCCTGGACTAAATCTTAATCATCTTTACATACTCAGTTTTTGCATTGCACTTTATCTCCTTATTAAGGTATTTTGGAGAAAAAGTACCTTTTATGGCAAATGGTTAAGTAAAGGTGTAATTAATTGAGATTAAGAAGCTGAGAAGAGGAGAAGGGCTAGTGAAGAGCACAGGAAAGTAATATGTTAAATTTAAGACATTCTGAATGAAGTATCTGAAAGAGAGGCTGTCAAAGAGATATAAATAGTTATTTATGAGATAATGAATGAAAGGATAAATGAATGAACAAATGAATGAATGTGAAATACTCAAATGGAAAATGTTCTTAGCCTTTTGAGGCCACAGGTAACATTAAGATATTTTTTTTTAGCATAGTAAACATATTCTCTGGATGTTTTATCTTTGCACTGAAGAGAATGACATACCGCAGGCTCTTCAAAAATTTCAGAGTTACCCCATGAGTATAGGGTTCTATCACTGTTTTTTTTTAACAGAATTATTAAAGTATAATTGATACTCAATGAACTACACATATTTAACACATAATGGAACTATACATTTTGACTTATATATACTGAATAGAAATACAGCAATCAAGATATATATATATATATATATATATATATATATATATATATATATACACACACACACACACACACACATATATATATATATATATATATTGACATATATTAATCACCTCCAGAAGTTTTTTTTTAATGCCACTGATAATTACCTGAATCTCTAACCACTGATTCAAATTCTTTCACTATATTTTAATATTTATTTTCTTAATATTTATTTAAAATGAATTAATGAAGTATATATTCTTTTTTGTCTGGCTCACTTCATAAAACACAATTGTTTTGAGAATTGCCAGAGACTACAACCAATAGTAGTTAGCATATTAATGCAGAAAGACCCATTGGAAGGCCAGTGGACTTTGATATTCAGCAGTGCTGAAAATCAGCATAATATTGCCCTGCTGTGGGCTCAATGGCTCAAGGCAATTCCCTAACCTGATAATCCTTTTACTGTTTACCAAACTTTACCTTTGATATGCCTGTTTGCCTTGCTAAAGGGAAATGTATATTCAAGTAAATAAAAAGCAGGCCATCTAGAAGTCAGTGTGCCTCTTTAAGAGAGAGGTTCACGCCTGGACCCCCATGCCTTCTAAATTCATATTTCTTGTGTAGTATTTTCATTTGTACATTGGCTCCTACTTCAGATCCTGAATTCTCACCATGCAGGTTGCAGCATCTGGCTCCCAAATAGGAATCTAGAGGAGAAGTTTCGCTTGAGTGAAAAACTAAGTGAAAAAGGAAAAGTGCAAATTTACCAGAAAAGTGGGAAATTCATGAGAAAGGTGGTAAGTTCACTGGCCACAAAGTCCATGCCAACTTTGTAGTCTTGGACTGTGAGTGGATGGGGACATTTTTAATCAGCTAGGTTATAATGGGGAAGAATTTGAGTAAAAGGCAAAAACATCATTGTAAAATTTTAGCTTGTATGCTCAAGGATAAAAAAATTAAGGTGTCAAAAGGTACTCCCTTAAATCAGGCTCAAGTCAAGGAAAACGAGTACCTTGTCATTTTTAACTATGTGTTTTAATACTGCTCTTGTTCGAACTGTATTATGCCCACTTTGTATTGGGCATCAAAAGTATGTAACACCTAAGACCCCCGGATCCTCTGCCTGTAGTGTGGAAAGGTTCAGTAGCTAGAGAAAATGGGGTTAACAGTTCTTTTAAAAAGTACTCTAATGCTTTGTCTGAAAATTACCATAGGATGCCTTGAAATGGGCAGATTTTAGATTAAACTACTTTAGATGCCAGTCAATTTTATGGAGATAAGAATAGGATAAGATCTGTGATCAACAGACTGAGATCTAGGCTGCATTCTGGCTATAATTCACAGGCAATGTAAAACATCTGAAAGATCCATGAAAAGAACTCTGATTTATTAAGTCTTGTCTATGTGTTATGCTGGCTTGTCTGTTGATTGATGTTTTATCTATCTTTGTTGTTTGGTTAATTTGTTTATTGTTAGTCTATTAAGCATGCTTTTAATTTAATTTAATAGAAAAAAATAGTAGATGGCCAGGCCATTACTAAATTTCCCCAGAGTAAACAGAATGTGGGGGTGGTGAGAAAGAATATTAGTGGTACACATGGCTTATAATACAAATTCTAGGAAAATTCCCTAGACAAATGGAGATAACTAATAAAGACCCCACCCCATTAATTACTAGATCATTTGGTGATCCTGTAAAATGAATAACAACTCTTTAAAGTGTTATTAAAAGTCTCATTTTCACCAAGTTTTTATTTCTGAGTCCATCATTTGATATATGGATAGATGAGACATTCTCACAATTTAGGAATGTGTCTGGGATTATACCCATGAAGGCAAAAAGGCTAGCTTAAGAGATGGCATGCCCCACCTGATTTTGGGTCATCAAGACATTGAGAACCTGTCTTTACCAGCAGGTTGAGAACCGCTAGAAGAGTCACCTAAGACCATTGGAAAATACAGATATTTACATTATGATTCATAACAGAGGTAAAATTATAGTTATGAAGTAGTAACAAAAATAATTTCATGGTTCGGGATCACCACAACATGAGGGACTGTATTAAAGGGTCACAGCATTAGAAAGGTTGAGAACCACTGGTTTAGAGGATGGTGAAAATGGCACAAGGAAAATATACAGGCTGGGATTGGGCAACAAGATTAGTGTTTCCATAATAATGGGTAGTTCTTGAATAATAATGGACCACATTCCAAGATTGCATCACATGTCCATGGGGCACTCCTGCTTTTATAAAGGAAAATAAAATAAAATAAAATAATATTTATCATTAAAGCTGCTGAAATTCAGTAAGTTATCTCTGTTACGGAATTTGCCAAAAGAAAATGCCTTGGATAATAATAATTAGCTTTAAAATCTCAAAGTTGTAAAGGCAAAATATGCATAACTAAAATGAAAGTTATATGGTAAATCTCTTTTAGTGGTAATTATAGTTTTCCAAAGTCTTTGGTAATTTAAAATTTTGGATTTTGCTGAATTAAATAATAAAAATTATTAAATATCTATGATTACAAAATGATAAAATACTAAAATATTAATCTGAGTTTACCTCACATGAAAAATCTAGAGGATATATTTGAATGTATTAATTAAATATGCCTTGCATTTTGTTTAAAATATATCCTTAAATAAAAATACATTACTAATCTGAGAAATGATGAGTATTTAACTGGCCACCAAAAAATTGAGGCTTCAAAAAGTTAAAAATTTACATTAAATTGGTTGTAATAATAGAATGCATAAAGTACAGACATTCCTTTTAAGAAAGATAATTATTGTATTTTCTCTGGAGAAATTAGTAGTTCAAAATATATGTAGTCCTTCCTATGTTTACTACCCTGTTTCCCCAAAAATAAGACAGTGTCTTATATTAATTTTTGCTTCCAAAGATGCACTAGGTCTTATTTTCAGGAGATGTCTTATTTTTCCATGAAGAAGAATATGGTACACATTTATTGTTAAATGAAAATAAAGGAAATTTATTACCTGTATATGGTACAGTAGTACGGTAGTTGTCAACACAAACCAGACAAACTGTGAATCCTAGAGTATCAAGAATTTACTCATTTATTCAATAACAATCATGTCATCTTCTGGAACATCATCATAACAATCCAATTCCTGAATTTCCTGGTGAATTTCTTGTGACTCCATTTCTTTCAGAATCAGTAGACCAAATCTCTCATGTTTAGCCTAGGGGGGCCCTATTTTCAGGGGATGCCTTATATTTCACTCAGAAGGAAACCTGTAAGTAGGTCTTATTTTTGGAGGATGTCTTATTTTTGGGGAAACACGGTACATGTGGTAAAATTTCAACATAGGATATAATATTTTATTTGCCTGATTAAAAAAGAAGATTAATTCTATAGTCTGAACCAAATTTTTAATATTAAAAACAGTTTAAATTTACTTGATATCTTTTAGAATAATTACAAAAAGTAAAAAAAGTGTATAATATAATCATTGGGTTACATACTTGATAGTCTTTCCAACTTAAATTTCAACACTTAAATTGAGAGATAGCTTTGGGACATTTCAAGGGTCCTAGAATAATTCAAGGATTTATTCTATTTAAAAGAAATATTTTTGAACTAAATTTGGCTGATCTAACATACTTGAAATCACATAGGAAGCTTTATCAAATAGAAATTAATAACTGTGTTTTATTTATATACATATATATTTTAAATGTTATAAAGGTTTCAGCCGAAACCAGTTTGGCTCAGTGGTAGAGCGTTGGTATGCTGACTGAAAGGTCCTGGGTTCAATTACATTCAAGAGCATGTACCTTGGTTTCGGGCACATTCCCAGTAGGGGGTGTGCAAGAGGCAGCTGATCGATGATTTTCTCTCATCAATGTTTCTAACTCTCTATTCCTCTCTCTTCCTCTCTGTAAAAAAAAATCAATAAAATATATTAAATAAATAAATAAATAAATAAATAAATAAATAAATGTTATAAAGGTTTCAACCTCAAAGCTTGGCAGGACAAAGTTGCTGAATACTTAGTTAGCTTTTCACAATATAATAGATGTCTCATATAAAATCAGTTATATGAGAAGCCAATATTTTATAAGCAATTGATTCTAACAAAGTCCAAAGTAAAATTTGCAGACATATGCAAATAAGCAATGGCCAGAAAGAATGCTGTTTAAAAGTAAATTTAAGCTTAAAAAGGAGAAAAATTAAAATATTTTCCACTACTATTTACACAGTAAACTAGAAGTTATTATTCAAGGATTAAATCTCATCATTAATGTGACACCATAAGTACAAAGGAAGTTTGTACTGTATCTATTTTTTGAGATGTATCCATTGCAGTATTGGCCAGCATGTTTCTCTCCTACCTGTTTTTCAAAAAACAACCATGTTGATTGTTCTGTTTGAAAGAAAGCAAAAGTCTTTAATGTAGTGATTTATGGCAAGCCCTCAGGAAAAGCTGACTTCAGCAATGCTTTCCCAATTAGAAAAAACTCCCTAAATGGGGCTTAGGAATTGCTTTGAACTCTAGTAGATGCTGAGAAAGACCCCGGCACAGGAGAAATGACAAATTTATTCAATATTCTTAGGGATGCTAAGAAAGCTTTTATTAAGTTTATGCAAAGACCTACAGAATCATTTTCTAATATTGTGGCTCACCTCACTTGAGCAGTAAAATGGAAAATACAGCATGTAACAGCAATTTTCAACCATCTTTGATATATAAATGTCAAGCAGTTTGGAGCTATTTGGTAAATCCTATCTTCCCTACACAAAGGACATTTAAAAGTAAATAATTTGCATTTTGCCTTCCTAAACAAAACTTAGGTCAATAAACTCAAAAAGACTGATAGCAGAAATCCAATTAATGTCATTTAATGTCCACACCCAAGGACAAATAAAGTTAGAAAATAAACCTTATTTCAGACTGATTTAAATTGGCAAATTGAAATAAGTGAATATTCAGGGGAACTTAGTTGTCAATTACTAAAAAACAAATCACTGCAGTTTTTATATCACACCCCTATTATTATACCAAAGAATACGAGGCAGGGATCTATTCTCAGAGCATTAACTGTTTTTACTGATGGTTCATCTAATGGTAAAGCTTCTTATCATGCAATGAATTCAGACCAAGTCATCCAGACCAGTCATAGTTCTGTGCAAAGGCTGCATTGCAGAATTTCCAAGAGCCTCCTAATATTATTCTGGTTCTGCCTATGTTGCCAGCCTGGTAAACAGAATTGAGATTACTCAATTAAAATGGCTCAGTGACCAAAGTCTAAACTATTAAAACAGATACAGCAAATGATACAGAAAAGACAATAACCTTTTATATTATTCATATTAGGACTCATGAGTCCAGGTTCTTTAACAAAAGGAAATACATATGCAAATCATTTAATTATTTTATTACAGCAGGCAAAACAAATTGTCAAAGAATGTCCTGCTTATATGTTACATCTGCCTCAAGGGCCTAAAACAGGAATTAACCCTCAAGAATTGATAAAGGACCATATATGGCAAATGGATGTAACCCATTATACTCCTTTTGGACACCTTAGGGCCTTGGTCAGCAAACTCCGGCTCATGAGTCACATGTGGCTCTTTGGCCCCTTGAGTGTGACTCTTCCACAAAATATCACGGCCTGGGTGAGTCTATTTTGAAGAAGTAGTGTTAGAAGAAGTTTAAGTTTAAAAAATTTGTCTCTCAAAAAAAATTTCAATCGTTGTACTGTTAATATTTGGCTCTGTTGACTAATGAGTTTGCCGACCACTGCCTTAGGGCATTGCATGTCTTGGTAAATACCTTTTCAGAGGTCCTATGGGCCATCACATCTACAGTGGAAATGGCAAAATAGGTCATTAATCATTGCCTAACTACTTTTTCCATGATAGGAATTCCAAAAATTATGAAAACTGACAATAAACTTATAAACACAAACTCATTTCCAGCGATTTTATAAAAAATTAACACATTACAGGAATACCATACAATTCCCAAGGATAGGAAATTATAGAAAGCAAACATCAGCAGCTAAAATCCAAACTTGAAAAACAAAAAGGGGAGGATAGTGGTAAAATCTTCTGTAAATAGACTACACCAAGCCTTAATTTAAATTTTTCACTTGTAATGCTGACGGCAAGACACCTATAGAATTATACTGGTGTCAGAATAAGCCCAAGGAAAATGGTTTGGTTAAATGGAAAGATCCCGAGTCTGGTTTATGGAAGGGTGCCAACCCCCTGTTAACCTTTGATTGAGGATGTGCTTATATATTTCCACAAAACTCCTCCAAGTCCATGTGGATTCCTGTAAGGAACATTAAGCTTCAACATGGATCTGGGAGAGGAACTAACCAGATTAATGAGGACCTTGCACCTGGAGCCTCACCCTGTACCTGTGGCTGCAGACAGTTGACTACTCCAGCCACATATAGCAGTAGTCCCAAGCAACACACTGAAGATAAGAAATGGGAGAAGAATGAGACCAAGAAGAAACAGTCCAGAGATGATCCGGGGATGTAAAGAAGCCTTGTGATGCTAGCAGTCATCAGTTGTGAGATGGTGCAGGTTGCCCCGGACAAAGCCAGAAAAGATCGGACCTGCAGTGTCATTGCCCACCATTTGTCCACTATCCAGAACTCCAATAATATTATTGCTGCCAAGTCACAGGGGACAGTGTTTGGGAAGGAGACCCATAAAGAACCAATGGCCAAGAAAGAAGCCTACTACAAACTAGTTCCTTAGATGCCTGGCAGCAATTTAAAAAGGACATGAAAGAACTCAATTTTTTTAATTGGATCTCCCTACATTTGACTCCTAGCATAACCACTATTGTCTGTCTCATTCTTGTCTTATATGTTTAATTCTAGTCTGCAGATGTGGAATGAAAAGTATTAAAAAAGAACTCCTTGCATATGTTATACACCTTTCTAGATTTATTGCTAAAATAAAAAGGGGGAAATGCCAGAGGCTAAAACCAACAGTAGTTAGCATATTAATGCAAAAAGACCCATTAAAAGGCCAATGCACTTTTATATTCAGCAGTGCTGAAAATCAGCATAATATTACCCTGCTGTGGGCTCAATGGCTCAAGGCAATTCCCTAACCTGATAATCCTTTTACTGTTTACCAAACTTTACCTTTGATATGCCTATATGCCTTGCTAAAGGAAAAAAAATTACATTCAAGTAAGTAAAAGGCACACTGGCCAGAATTGGTGTGTCTCTCTAAGAGACAGGTTTCCTCCTGGCCCCCATGTCTTCTAAATTCATATTTCTTGTATAGTGTTTTCATTTATGTACCAGCCCCTTCTGCAGATTCTGAACCCCAGCCATTGATGTTGTGGCAGAGAATCATTCATCTTTTTGCATGTATCAATTGTTATTTATTTTTCATTAATTAATAACATTCTATTTTCTAGATATACCCCAATTATTTATCCATTGATGAACACTTGGCTATCATTGGATATTTGGGACATTATGGTTACAATTTGGATAACCATCATTTAGGTATCCTTTGGATAACCAATGAAAAATTTGGATATTAATTATCTTGAGATGCACATTTGGACTACTTCCATTTTTGGCTATTACAAATAAAGCTACAACAAACATTTGTGCACAAGTCTTTAAATGGACATATGCTTTTCTTTTTTTGGGTAAAAATCTAGGCTTGAAATGGTTAGGTCATATGATAGGTTTATGTTTAATTTTTAAGAAACTGACAAACATTTCTTGAAGGTTGTACCATTTTACATTTATACCAGCAGTGTGTAAGTCCCATGGTGCAAATTGTCCAAAACTCTTAGATTAACCTCATGAAGAAAAAGCCACATAGATATTATATGTTCAGCATTGCAATTTTATCCTCCCATTTGCAATATTTTTCACATTTGTATCAAATGCCATTCCATGCATTAATTCCTGTTCATCCCACATCTTGAAATTCCTGGCTCACTTTTCTTATCTTTTTCTTTTTTTCTAATTAGGATCCATCTATATTATTTTCTAAACTGGTATGTACTGTTGTTCTTTCGCAAGTCTTTTGTCTTTCTGAGGCATAAAAGCAGTACACATGAGCTCACAGAAAAATAGCACTTATTCCTGTCAGTCAATCAGGGAAAATCTTTGGAACAGAATCTTCTATTGCCAAATATTTTTTTATTACAGATGGGATTTTCGTCCTTGGTGGTTTCTTAGAACAGCTACCTTGGATATCTGCCTGTTTCTATTTAGCCTTTTTATGCAACTTTCTTCCTATGATCTCATAATTTTCTCCATTACTTACTATTGAAAATTTCCTTAGAGACAATCCCAACTAATTACCAATACATTTTAATTAACAACAACTGATGAATAGCTACCAACTGAAAAGTAGCCAGCAATTTTAGAACATCACAATTATTTTGCCAAATTCTGCTTTTTATTCCTTTTGCCAATAGTCAACATTACCATGAACATGAACGCTTATATTTTGCCTCTCAGCTTTGCTCAATAAAATATTTAATGAGAAAAATATAGCACTATCTTATTCCTTTACCCTAAGAAACTTTCTTTGATCTGTCCTTTTTTGAAATTCTGGTATGGAGTTCTATTATAGTACCTCTTATATTATGAATTTAAATCTTTATAAGTTTGTTTTCCATTATTATGATGAGCCTCATAATGGCAGATCAATCTTATTATACTTTTTATTTTCATAGTAGAGACTCAGTTCACATATAATCTTTTAAGATGTTACAGGCATAATTTCAGCTTTCCTGATTCCAGTTCTTATAAGATGTGGGCATCTGACAGATAATATTTAAAAATTTATAGATTTATGGATCGAAAAAGAGATATTTCAAAACCATTAAGCAATATCTTTATTGATTCTCAGCTAACATGTGCTCATGGTGAATGAGCCCTTTTAAATGATTTCTTGACAGATAATATGTACATGGCAATCTTTTCTTTTTTCATTAGACAAAGATATTTGTAACACTCAAATAGCCTATGAGTATGGAGGCAAGTCACCATTTTTGTTACCATTTATGAATTTCAAGTGTATATTTCATCTTGGAAACAAATAATGTGAATAAGTTAAAATTTAGCTTTATATTTCACTTTATAATTATTGATATATTCCACATGCCATATTCTGTTTGATTCATTCCAGCAGTCTGAGACAGATAAGGCAAGTTGGGAGAATGACCTAGAGTTACAACCATTCATGCTACAACTTATGCAAAAGTTGTCAGAGAGAAACACATACCCATTAATCATAAAAAATCAACAGGGAGGCTCTAACCAGTGGTCAATGACAATAGAGGGCGGGGCATGAGTGGAGAGGGGTGATGGATTGGGATGGGGGGTGTTGAGGACAAATATGTGATACCTTAATCAATAAAAAACCAAAAAATAAAAAATAATAAAAGTAAGGGCATGTCTGTGATCCTTACTAAACATACTAAATAATGGCATGGTAATTGCCTCCCCTCACAATCAACACCTACTTGTGAAAACCTAAGCTATCTCAGTAAAATAGATCAGATCTTTTAAATACTCAGAGTGAATTTAATACAAGAACATTCAGAAATGAAGGGATGGATTGAAATGTCAGTGATTATGCTTTTTAATCATAGCTTATCTCCTTTAAAAAGAGGCAGTACATTGGCAAAGAGCATAGGAAAAGTATTATTCTCTGATATACATTTCTCCTCTTCCAATAGACTCTATCAGTTCATTATAGATGTGTTTGCTTTCAAGTTCCTCTTTTATATTGCTTGTGTTCCCTGGAGAGTGGATTCTCGTTGTTCTTTACTATTAGGATTGACTTAATCAGTGGTGAAAGTCCATATATATAGGTTAATTCACCTTAGTGAGGATAAACAGTGAAATGAGGTGATGGTGCATATAATGAGTACCTAATGTCCTGGGAAAGAGAGAGCTGCCTGAGGTGGGAGCACGGAAAAGTCAAATTTTCAAACTTTGTTAAGTAACTGACAAAATACTAACCCAAATCTACCTAGTGCTACAGGCATCTTGCTCTGTAACCCTAAGGGCTTTATCAGTTGTACCCTCTCACTTTTAGACCTCTGGTCAGATTCAATCACTTCAAGAAAAGGGTAGATGACTCAAGAGCAGAAGGAAACAGAGAATCGTTCCCTTCTTCCTCCCTGATTTACTTCTATGATTATGAAAAAAGCTCCATTTCTCCACAAGTGAACCCTTTTCAATAACCCCAGCTGTTCTTGGCCCGCTGGGGATGAGTGTTCTGCTGTTGTCAGTCCTTGAGTATTTCAATATCCTTTACCAGTTTTCCTTTTGGTTTCCTTAATTCTGGTCATACGTCGGTAAAGAGTCACATCATCACAATCTTGGTTCTTCCATATTAATGCAGCACCTCAGCCTCTCCAGTCAGTAGGGCCCATTTGATTTCTGCCAAATGCTATTTCTTAGTAAGGGGCATAAGTAGAGTTGGCCAATGCATACAGGTTGGAAGAATGTGAAGTGATTATCCCAGTTTCCCTATTTACTAGAATGCTTGTGGATCCCTTCAGACCACAATGTTTCTTATTCACTGTTCCTTCAACCATCTCTATTCACTTTCTTTCTCATTTTTATTCGTGCTTCCTCCCAACTTTTATCCTTTATCACCATCAGTCATAGATTGCTCATTTCATTAGAATCTATTGTCACTGTCTCCATGGTCTGATGAACATACTATTCTCTGTTTAAGGACAGCCTGCTGTGTTGGGATTGGCATTTTAAAAGTTGGCTTGTCCATTTATTTATTGGCTTGTGACCTCAATACATTGATTTGTCATGTGAAGCCGCCCTTGTTCTGTACCCCAGCAGTACTGAACACAGCACTGCACGCCTCAGAGCTGGTTTAAAAACCAAGGGAAGTAATATAACTAAAAGGGCTTTGAAAACTCCAAGGCAAGAACTACACATAAGGTATTATTATTTTATTTGTTCATTTAGTGGTCTAAAATAAACCAGTTTATCACCATTTGTAATGTATTACACTTGCAAGAATCGGCAAAGAGTGCTTGGAAGTTGTAATAACATTTTATGCATAGTCATTTGAAATTTAAATAGAAAAACATTTTCTTCTAGAAAAAGGAACAAAGCGAGGTTGCTGAAATTATGAACAATTCTTTGCATACTTAAATCCTATTACAAGATGGTGAATGGAAGGGAATTTCACCAGAATAAAGTAAAATCTAATGTGAATAGTAACATTAAACTCATCTCTACCTAAAGTTTACTATCTTATATTTCATATTTAGTCAGTACTTGATTGATCTCTGTATGTTTTTATACATCCACCCCCCATACTTTAGCCAGTGTTGGGGCAGAGCAGATTTCAACAATTTTTTATTTTTATTATTTATTTATTTATTTTAAAAAAATATACTTTTTTATTGATTTTAGATAGGGAGAGATAGAAACATCAATGATGAGAATCATTGATTGGCTGCCCCCCTGCACACCCCCTACTGGGGATTGAGCACACAACCTGGGGCATGCACCCTTGACCGGAATCGAACCCAGGACCCATTGGTCTGCAAGCCAATGTTCTATCCACTGCGCCAAACCAGCTAGGGCTGTTTGGCTATTTTTGAAGATGAAGTCCACAGAGCTCTGAAATGATTCTCCTTTGGGATCATTTACAGGCGTTACTATTAGCAACAGGGGCTGCGGGGATCCGGCCTGCACACCTGGGAGGTCACAGCAGGAGGAACCCTCTCACTTGCTTCGGGCACAGCGTTCAGTTCTGTGCCTCACCCTGCGGCCTTGCCGCTCAGAGGCTTCTCCTGGAGGGTCTGTTTCGGTCCGAAACCAAGCTGGACTGGACTGGCCTGGCAGGGAGAAATTGCAAAGAAAACTGGCTCAAGAATAGACAGGTACCTCTCTGGCCACTCACTTTCAAAACAGGCACAGATTATCTATAAGGAACTTGGGAAACTAATGATATTTGCCAATATTTTTTAGTTTTACTTGTAATAAAATATGTACTTTATACTTATTTCTTTTAGAACAGATCAAGTTAGTTCACTATGTATTTTTGTTGTTGTTATTAATCCTCACTAGAGGATATTGGTTTTTTAGACAGAGTGGAAGGGGATACGGAGAGACAGAGAGAGTCATATCTATTGGTTGCCTCCTGCACAAACCCTGACTGTGTCTGGGAATGGAGGCTACAACTGAGGTATGAGGTACATGTGCTTGATGGGAAGCAAATCTGCCACCCTTTAGTATGCGAGCCTACATTCTATCCACTGACCAAACCAGCTATGGCCCATGATAAATTTATTAACTTCAATTTTAATATGTGGATTATAAAACAGTAAGAAAAGGATATACATTACTTAGTTCTGAATGTGCTAGTCTGCCATGTATAAAGGTATTTCCTTTATATATCTTTGAATAAAATATGATGTGGTATATATATATATGTAGGTCTTGCATCACACACACACACACACACACACACACACACACACACACACACGCACACATGAGGGACTCCCTTGAGTCCTGCCCCATGGCTGGTGCAATGGGACTCCCCTGATGCACTTTCTGGTCAACTCCCCACTGGTACACAGCGTCAAGTCCCCACCGGCTCCCGTGGGGACTCAGCATCAAGTCCCTGCCCACCTGCGTGCACCTTGTCATGCACAACCCTGCCCACCCGCCCACGCTTGCTGCGCACACAGCCACCTGGTGATCATTCATTACGGCGTGACGATGTGAGGACCACAGGTTTTTTATGATATAGGATGCATGCGAGCATGCATGTGTGTGTGTGTGTGTGTGTGTGTGTGTGTGTGTGTGTGTTGTGTGTGATGCAAGACCTACATAAAACTTTCTTGATGAAAAGAATGACCTCAGAACTTGCATTCAGTATTCTTTCATTGAAGTGACATTGTAATACCCATTTATTAAGCTATCTTTATTTTCCACAAGAAATGATTCCATCCTCTTTCTTTTCTAAATGGTATTAAATAGTTTTCCCCATCATGTCTTGTCCACCCTATGTCCTTATTTTAACATAGAATGATAAATAATCAAATTGAAAACATCTTATTTTGCAATGGCTTTAACAAAGAAGAAAGAGAACTTCCAGTAGGTAGCATTTAAACTGTTATATCTCAGTAAGTCACAAAATAATCGCTTTGAAAGTTGCCTTGTTTAAATGACAGCATCAATTTTAAAAATCCACTCGTCTTCTGGAATAATGGCCACAATTAATTTGAAAAAATAAAACAGTTAAAAATACATAAGAAATTTTCAGGCAGGCATTAGCAGAGCATAAACATGATACTTCATTGTACGTTTAGTGGTATATTTTTCATATCAAAAGCATAGTTTCTGACCTCATAAAAGACTAAGTATTCTATTTAGTATTCATCATCTGAAAGAAATAGTGATAATTAACTGTATCCACTGAGACAGCAGCTAATGATATGTGCCAAGACCAGATAGCTGATGTTAAAATATATCCAATCAAAGACAGATATTTCTAAAATCCAATTGCGAGCTTTTTACTATTTTAGAAAAATGTTGATAGACCTGCGATATAGTAGGAATTACTAATTACTTGATGGGGAATTATATCTTGTGATGATTTATTGTTTAAGAATTGGCATTTTTAAAAATTTGAACACTATTTCTGAGAACTGCTAAGCTATCTCTGTGCTTTTGATTAACAATGATATAGCTACACAGTTTCAAAAATATATAATCATGATAGTATAACATTATTGTTCTAAATTTACTTAAGCTATCATTTTCAACAAAATGCCGTTGAAGGCTTTGTCTACTTTGTGGTTAGTAAATTTAAAAAAAAGCTAAGTCATGGGAAATTTGAATTTTCCATGAGAAGGATTTGAAATAATGCTGTTATTAGTGACTAAAAAGTAATTCCAGGGGGTGGGGGAGAGGGCAGGGGGGAAGGCAACCATAAATGTTCCAATTTTTTAACAATAATCTAAAATTCATTTAACATTTTTAGTAAACTTTCTTTTTAGGGCAGTTTTAAGCTCATGGCATAATGAACTGTGATACAGAGATTTCATATTTGTACCCTGCTTCCACATGTGTATTCTCATCCATTATCAACGGCATATTGTTGTAATTAACCTAGTTGTTAATAACAGGAAATGAGCAAAGGGAAGGCCAAGTATTATAGTCATGTATTTGGGCAGCTTTGCCAGAAAGTTGTAGTTTGACACTCTCCAGGTCTGTTCCCCACAGATCACTGGGGGAAGGAACTGGACTGGGGGAAAATAAGGAAGGCACTTGCTAGTCAGTCACACCTGGGAACAAGTGATTGACAAGAGTAGGTGTGGTCATTGCAAGCATGGGAAGATGTGAGATATCTTATCCACAATACAAGGGAGCTGGAGCTTGCTCTCTTCTGCTCTGGTCTCTCTGGCCTCTTGGCTCTCTTGGTTCTCTGTCAGTTAACTATATTAATGGGGGGTTTTATATGGGATCCCTCTTTTGTTTCCTTGATCTATTCATCTATTCTTCCATTAATACCATGCTCCTTTATTATTGCAACTTTAAGTCTCGAGGTTGGATAGTGTCAGTTCTCCAATGATGAACTTGCCCTTCAATAGCATGTTGGCTATTCTGGGTCTTTGGCCTCTCCACATCAACTTCATAGTAAGTTTGTTAACATTATTTCACAAAATAACTTACTCTGGGTTTGGCTGGAGTTGTATTGAGTCCCTAGATTAAGTTGGGATGAACTGACATTTTGACAGTACTGAGTCTTATTTCTTCCTCCCTAGTCTGTATACCCTTATTTCTTTTTTCTTGTTTTGCTGTATTAATATTGATTTCTGGTGTGATGTTGATCAGTTGTGATGAGAGAAGACATCTTTGTTTTTGTTTCTGAAATTAAAGAGAAAGATCTGGGTTTTCACAATTAAGTAGGATATAAACTGCAGCTTTGTTTTTTGTAGACATTCTTCATCAAATTGACAAAGTTACGTTGTATTTTTCATTTACTGAGAGATTTTTTAATAAATGGGTGTTGGATTCTTAACTGTGTTTTTTTTTTTCCTGCCTCTATGAAAAAATTACTTTATATTTCTTCTGAAAGAGATTGCAGAAAATTGATAAAATTTAGTGAACATTATGATCCAGGTATAGGGATAGACACTGAGGACATCTAGATAAATGATGCAAGATTTACGCCATGAGAGATATGTATTTTAGAGGCAACACAGACATGCTAACATGAGCTATATTGCCATGTATTTACCAAGAGTGACATGTTGATGCTGAATGTCTACAGTAGGGCTGATGTACAGCCTTACTGGTAAATCCATATTTTTATTTCATCAAGATGTTCACAAGCCAATGTGGGGGGGAAATAGACCTTAGACAGAAATAGAGACAAACAAAGCATAAATTAGAGTATATTCAAATATAAAGAATACTAATTAACTTTGATAAAAATAAAATTGAATTAAACAAAATAATCTACCCTCCAAAAAACAGAAACAGATACAAATATATAGACTTATTTTCTTAGATCAGCTTTTAGTTTAGATTCCCCCCAAAATCAGCTTCTTGTGTTTATTTTCAAATGATCCAGTTATATCCTGAAGGACCCACTTTGAATGTAAAACATTATTCTGAACCTGATTAGATCACTATTGCTTTTAGTCAATTATGTTCATTCGAGAAAATGCTATTACAACTATTATTGTGAGTTCAAGGTGTATTAGAGGCAACAGATTTCCATAGCAGAGCATTGTTTTGTTTTGTTTTTGTTTTGTTTTTTAAATATATTTTATTGATTTTTTTTACAGAGAGGAAGGGAGAGAGATAGAGAGTTAGAAACATCTATGAGAGAGAGTCATTGATCAGCTGCCTCTTGCACACCCCCTACTGGGGATATACCCGCAACCAAGGTACATGCCCTTGACTGGAATCGAACTCGGGACCCATCAGTCTTCAAGCCGATGCTCTATCCATTGAGCCAAACAGGTTTCGCTATAGCAGAGCCTTTACCTTACTTTTTAAAACTATAGTTGGAAAAACACAGAAGTTATAAGTCAAAACCATTTACTATGTGTGTTTTGTGTTTCTGGAAATTCACTCTGTACCTCATAGAAACACAATAAATAAATACAAAGCTTTTTATAACTTAACTGATGTAATGGATCCACTTGATGTTTCTGTGTACTCTTTCAACTTTGAATAAGAAAAATGTATTCCCTCTTTAGAGAATATGTGTGTCTTTATTCACAGAAAAACTTCAGTTTGCTTTACATATAAAGGTAAGACAGTTTAGTAAGCCATATAAAAAATTCAAATGAAAGTACAGAAAATGACGTCTTAATTATTTTGAAATGGGTTAGGACCCAGCATTGTTTCAATTGCTCATATGCACTAGTAACACTAAGTGTTGAAATGATTCTGCTGCTTTTAGAACATAATGAAACTGAGAACTCTTGTACCATTTTCCCAATGATTATAAAAAGCTGCACAGGTCTTGAAGATTCAGTTCCAGACCACTGCAATAAAGTATCACAATAAAGGGTTTGTAAACTTTTTGCTGGTGGAAGGTCTTAACTTCAGTTTTTAAAAATGCAATATCTGTGAAGTAAAGCACAATAAAACAAGCTATGCCTGTATTTGGGATATAATAAAGGATTATATTTATTTTTCACATATCCATAATTTTTATTTCATAAAAATGTAGTTGTTTTAAAACTGCACAATTAAATGGGAATTTTTTTTCTAACTAGAATAACATTATAGGGCTTTAAATATATATATTTTTTATTGATTTCAGAGAGGAAGGGAGAAAGAGAGAGAGATAGAAATACAAATGATAGGAGAGAATCATTGATCAGTTGTCTCCTGCACAGGGGATTGAACCCAAAACTTGGGTCTGTGCCCTGACAAGAAATCAAATCATAACACTCAACCATTGAGCCACACTGGTTGGGTAATATTATAGTGCTTAATGAAAATTGGCTGAAAACACAATGATAGATAATAATTCTTATCTTTATCCAAAAAAAAATTTAGTTCTTTAGATACTTTGTAATCAGTAAAAATAATCTCCTCTTGCTTGTTTGTGTTAAATAACAACTATTATAGATGCTTATTATGTTCCAGACATTTTTCTAAATTCTATATGTGTATTTTTTTAACCTCATTAACCTAATGTGATCACTATCAGTATCTTCACTTTAGAGTCATGGAAGTTAAACCCTTTTTTCTTCCCCCTTTGCCAATTTAAGGCACTCAATTACCTTAATAGTATGTTCATTATGATAATGAGGAAATAAAAATAAACCCATAGGCAGAAAATGTAATTTTATAAATTGGAAAATGAAGTAAATATTAAAATCATTAAATCAAAATATGTTTATTTGAAAACTTTTACTAATAACTATTTGACATGTGTACTGGACTGAATAGTTTCCCTCAAATATTCATGTTTACATGAATGGTAGTTTATATAGAAACTAGAGGGCCAGTGCACGAAATTTGTGCCCGGGAGGTACGGGGGGCAATCTCTCAACCTGGCCTGTGCCCTCTCGCAGTCTGGGACCCCTCAGAGGATGTCCACCTGCTGCTTAGGCCCGCTCTCTCTGGGGAAAGGGCCTAAGCCGGCGGGCAGACATCCCTCTTGCAGTCCAGGACCCCTTGCTCTTTACCACCCACCTGCTTGCTTCTTCCTACCACTTAGCCTTGATGCTCTTAGTGCTGCAACAGATAGACTTGCCACTGTTGCTGCACTTGCCAGCTGTGAGCCCAGCTTCTGGCTGAATGGCATTCCCCCTGTGGGTGCAGCCTGACCACCAGGGGGCAGCCCCTCCATTGAGCATCTGCCACCTGGTAATCAGTTCATAGTGACCAGTCATCCCACTGTTCAGTCAAATTGGGTATTAGGGTTTTATTATATAGGATAAGATATTTGCTAAAGTATTTAAGTTAAAAACGAGGTCATATTGGATTAGAATAGGTCCTAATCCAATGACTGGTGTTCTTTGTTATGACAGCCACATAAGTCTAATACATCATGTCACCTAAATTAAAGAGACTGAATTTCTCCATCTGTCCCTATATCAGATCTCTGATCTAGTTATTTCCTCATCCTTAGGTGGTATGTTAACAAGGTTCTTCTTAAAAATACAAATGCCCTCATTCATATTAATTTAATCTAAACTGAGGCTATTATAATAATGAAATACTTAAAATTTAACAATGTAAGTTGTCTCCCCTCCATCATCTTGTGTCTGCTATAGGCTGAAAGCTCATATGGTGGCCTCAGGCAGAGTTCTCTTTGACTTCTCTTTTACTTCTTTCCCACCATTCTCTTTTACTTCTTTTCCCCAATTCATTTTCCAATTGAGAGACACTTCAATCACTGAAGCAGAAAAAACTAATAGGCCACAATATATAGTGCTTTGCTAGATGTCATTCCTCCATCCTCTCCGGGGTGGTGTGCTGTCATGTGTTAATTAGTCATCCCACTCCTTCCACCTCCACTCCCTGCTGAGAAACTATAAATGCATTCCTTCCAATGGGAGTGATATCAGCTCCAGTGGAGGGTTATGGCTTCATTGCCCAGGCCTTGGCTTCTGGTGGTCCTTGCAATGCTGAGTCAGTTTTTAACTTCTGGCAAGAACTACTGAGTCGGTATTCTTTTATAAAGGCTGCAACCAGCTTCCTCCTTCATGGCCCGCTTTGGATGCATAGAAAACAAGCCTTTTCAAACTGCCATTACATGTGGAAACACAGGATGCATCGAGGGACTCTTGTAACTCTGATCTCCTGCCATCCTGAAACTACCCTCTAGCCACAGCCCCTCCTGGAGTCCTTATGATTGCCAAACTTAATAGGATACATAATACTCTCTCTGAGTTATCACAACCAAACCCTTGTTTTGTCCTTTAGCTTAAACAAGTTGGTAGTGCACAAAGTACTGACCAGTCCCTCCAAAAATATAGTTTCTTCTTTACCTTTCTAAGTTATTATAGATGAGGAATTTCTAAATGCTGAGAAAACCAATACTTTAATCTCTCGGCATGTCACACACACAGGTAGTGCAGTACTGCACTTCAGGATGTGGGGTGCTTGGTCTTGGGTTAAATTCTGCAACAAGGTCCTCTGCAGAAACCCAGATAACATGAAAGTATCACATTTAATATCTCAATATGCAGGGTGGGGAAAATAGTTATATAGATGATGTTCATAAAAAATAATACAATAATTAATAAATAATAATATAGGAATAAACTCTGTGTTTCATGTACACACAAGTGTAGATGTACTTCACCCCACTGGTATACGGATTTTATGATATTTTCTGTCTTGGCTCTTTCCCTTCTAACTCACAACCAGAATAATAAACAAATTAAATTTATTTAGTTTAATTTTCTCATAAAATAGCAAGGCCCTGTGCACTTGTAGCATAATTTAACTAAAAGCTTATCATAACATATATAATCTGTACTCGTCTGTCTTTACCTCTGTCATATGGGTAGTCATAAAGTTGAATAGGTGCACATGTTGGTGAGGGTGTATGTTTTGTTCTTCTTTTTAAAATGATTAAATTCATTTCATACATCTTGTAATGGCCTACTTACAAAGGTTTTGTACATTTTCTGAAATACATTTTATTGTTTTGTTCAATCATATTTAAAATCAAATTATATATGACCTTGGTTATTCCTTTTGATTGTAAGTTAAGGATAGTGAATGTTGCGATTCCCTAGTGCCTCATGCACTGCCTAGAACACAGAAAGCAAACAAAAATTAATTACTCAATGTCAAGAACCTGGAGTGGGAATGGAGTTCTCCTCCTGCCAGAATGAGAGTAGTCTGTAAAGACTGTAATGGAATTAGGGACTTATTAGATTAGTCAAAAGTTTTAGCTAATGAGAAATGAACAAACCTAGAGAGGCTCTTTGCTGCATCTGGCATGGTGTACGGAAAGGCAAGGCCAACTTGAAGGCCACATAAAATATATTTTATATTTAATAAACTAATTGAAATTTAGATTTTCATAATAAAGTATGCAGTCAAAGTCAAGATTCCATGGGAGCAAGCAGTCTGAGATTCTCTAATGTGAGTATGCATCACATGCTATTGACTGGACACCAAGCTCAGAATCATCAGGGTTATGTCTGATGTGTCAAATTCCTGCTCCTCACTAACCACATGTTCTTTCTCCAAACAAAACGTGTAATATAAACACACACACACACACACACACACACACACACGTATAATTTAAATAATTATATTAACATATAATATAATTAAACGAATATATGACATTTAACATATTTTAATATGTAATATAATGTAATTATAAACATATTGTATATAACTAGAGGCCTGTTGCAGGAAGATTCCTGCAATAAAGCTTGCTGCTGAGGTTGCTGCCCCGCCTGCTTTCCTCCCTTCTCCCCTGCTCCGCTTTCTTGCTTCTCCAAAGCTCTGCTCCCTTCTGTAGCACTTGGCTTCTTTCTATGCTCTCTTCAGTCTTTGCTCTGGCCTGGATATGCAAATTAACTGCCATCTTGGTTAGGTTAATTTGCATACTCGCCCTGATTGGCTTGTGGGTGGGGTTTGTGGGCATAGTGAAGGTGTGGTCAATTTTCATGTTTCTCTTTCATTAGGTAGGATGTGTCTTTCACATATATTTTCATAGATAAATACACACATGAAGATAGCAACATACTTTGTACTTTGATTTTTGCAACAATCAGGCCAGTAATTAAAGCTTCCTGAATCCTTTATTCTGGGCTGAACTGTTTTGAAAACATTATGTAGAGGAGCTCATTTAATATATACAGAAAATCAGGAGTTAAACATATTATTACAGTAGTCCTGCCTTATATATGGGGAATATGTTTCAGAACTCCTAGTGAATGTGTGAAACCATGAATAGTATTGAAATCTATATGTACTATGTATTTTACATGCATATATACATATGACAAAGTTTACTAATTAGACGCAGCAAGAGATAAACAAAAATAGCTAATTATAAACTACAACAATTATAATATTACATGAGACCCTGTGCACGAATTCATGCACTGGTGGGGTCCCTAGGTCTTGCCTGCAAACATCCCCTGAGGGGTCCCAGATTATGAGAGGGTGCAGGCCAGGCCAAGGGACCCCACTGGTGCACAATCTGAGACTGTGAGAGGGCTCCAGGGTGTGTCCGGCCCATCTCACCCAGTTCCAACAGCTGGACCCCAGCAGCAAGCTAACCTACTGGTTGAATCATCTGTCCCCTAGTGGTCAGTGCACATCATAGGGACTGGTCAAATAGTCAGACACTTAGCCTATTAGGCTTTTATTACATACTATTCTGTAATAAAAGTTATGTGAATTTGATCTCTCTATTTGATAACCAGGATGGCTACTAAGTGACTAATGTGTGGAGTGCATATACAGTGTGAATATGCTAGACAAAGAGATGATTTATATTCCATTCAGAATGGAAATTTCATCCTGTTACTCAGAACAGCATGCAATTTAAAACTTGTGAATTGTTTATTTTGGAAATTATTCATTTAATTTTTTTGGGCTGTGGTTGATTAGCAATAACTGAAATTGTGAATAGCAAAATCACAGATAAGGGGGGCATTACTATATTATTTCCATAGTACCAATAAGGAAACTGAGGCACATAGATGATACATTTCTTATCCAAGGTCAAAGGTCAAACTGTTTGTAAGTAATAGAGCCAGAATTTGAATTTTACAACATTGCCTTTAGAGTGGATGCTTTGCCCACTATACTGTACTGCCTTTCTAGAATATTAAAATTTACAAAGCAAAAATTACATTCCATAAATCTAAGCCATATGAACATCCCCATATACAAGATAAATTCTTTAGTTTTTATATTTCAACGTGGACTATTTAAGACCACAGAATTTTTCTTATATGAAAACAAGAAGTTTATCTTCATAACATAGATATATTTCTCTGTAGGAAGCGTTAGTGCTTTTTTAAATAACAGATGGAATGTAAAAACAAGAGAAGAGCTTAGGCACTGAAAGACATCCTTAAAAATGTATGGTCACTTTACAGCAGATTGCATATAGAGTTATGTTTATAGGGAACATTGTCTTAGGGTCAATAAATCTACAAGGAAACATGACAGTAGATATTTCTCTTAAATTCAAAGTAGCCCCTAAGTTATGTGAATGCCCTGAAGAAAAATAGAATAAATTATATTATACAATTAGCTTGCTCTGTTTTCCTGGTACAGCTAAGAAAAATTCCTCTTGCTGTATGTAAATGCAATCAGCACTGCAGAAAAGGCCAGAACTGCGGGCACTTTATGTTTGCTTTCTGGAGGGAGGTACCATATTTGAGCAGAAATAACCACAAGAACAGGATTTTGAAGACACAGATTCTCACGTTTGTCACGCTTCTGACAGTTTCACTAAATTTTTTAGACTCGCTTCTCCATCTGGACAACAAAATCAATGAACCATTTCACCTCTATGCCCCTTGCAATTTACATATTCCAAAATCAACTATATGTTAGAGATAATGCATACAGAGGAGAGTGTATTTTTCAAAGTATTTAAGAAGCCTGGCTATATCTAGTTGTGTGTGGATGACATTTTCTCTCTTTAGAGTCTCACAGCTCATTAACACAGGGAGACATAGAAATATTAATCAGTCTAATAAGATGTTAACAAACTTGTTATTTCTTTGTTTTATGTCTCTTTTGTCATTATAAAAAATGGTTCTTAGAAACATAAAAATAATAGGTAATCATAAAATGAAAATCGGGTTAATTACTTTATTATTTATATAAAACATGTTGTTTACCTACAATTATTTTATATCATATCATGATGTATGTATCTTTGCTCAAGCTCACATTTTATTTTAATTTTAACACTTCGATAAAATGTAAGTCATTTACAGATGCCTGAGGATGTAATGAATACAAAAATTCTCCAGATTATAGTAAAAGAAATGCTTTCCAAATTTTACTAATATACAGTCATGTTTTCTTTGTATCCATAGCCAAGGACATATTTTCTAAACACATGCTGTAAGTTTTAATTTATATTTCATAACTGGAATCATTGAAAGAAGAGATAATTTAAATAACGTATCCAGGCAATTTTACAAGTCCCAGCACAGCCAATGATTGTAATATGTGTGAATGGCATTCCCTGGAATTGTATAGTGCCCAACCTGTGCAGTCATACCCAGTGTTACTGCACACATAAGAGATTTCCAAGTAAAGGGGTTCTTTGAAATATTTCTAGATATGCTGGCTGATGGGCAGGATATAATAAAAAAAAAAGTAAGATATATGGAGAAATAATTATTGAGACTCATTCTCAACTATAGTAGGTTGGGGAGTGGGAACAAATGATTAATCAAGACTAACCCTTCCTTGTTGTTCCTTCATCACTTAAAACATTTTGATAATCATATACATACATCATAAAGATATGCAATTGAAACATAAAAATTAAGTAACTTGGTTAAGGTCATACATGTAACCAATGAAGTGTGATGATTGTGTTGAGAAGACAGAACTGGGGTTCAAATCTTTTCTTCTAATTTCACACTCCTTTACTTCATCCTTTTGTGATTTCTAATAAAATTTCTAACCATTTTAAAGGTGGTTAGAGTATCTTACTCTAGTCCTCCCTCCCTCCTTCTCACTGAGAGATTCATAATAATAATAATAATAATAATAATAATAATAATAATATCTATATTAGAAGACTGTTGAGGTAATTACATGTGCTAATTATGTAAACACATTAGAATACTGGGTATTTTGGTTATAAATATAAATATCCTACTGAGGATGGGGCCCACAACCTGGACATGTGTCCAGACTGGGAATAGAACCATGACTTCCTGGTTTATAGATCCATGCTCAACCAGTGAGCCATGCTGATCAGGCTAAATATTATTTTATTACTACCATTTGATATATATTGTCTTTGGTTAATGATTTTTTTTTTATCGATGAACAATTCAATGTAAAATAGTTATAGCAAATTTCAAACTATTTTTAATATTAAAACAAATTTTCAAATAATAGTTTTAGAAAATGATTATATATAACAACAAAAAAGAATAGAGAAAGAGAGAAAAATATATTGACTAAAATTTGGTGGGAAAAATCAGCATCATAGTAGAAAAATAAAAATAGTTTGATACAATTATGCAATGATACTCTCATCACTTGGCACATTTATTATAGGTTAGCACTGCCCAATAAATACTATCAGCAATTATAGAGATGTTGTACATATATTCTGTCCAATAACACAAGGCTATTGAGCATATAAATTTGATATTTATATGCTGCTAAGGAAATAATATTTAATACTTTTGCGTTAATTAATTGAATTTAAACTTAATGAGACTTGTATGACCTGCCATAGTACCTGCCATATTGGGCAGTGTAGTTTAGAAAAAAGGCAGTCATTGCATGTTTTATTCAAGAACCTTCTTATCAGAGTCATCATAGTATAAAAGAGACAAAATGGGAAAAATGACACAAGTGAGCTAAATAGGAAAATACCTAATGAGAAATTCCCAACCAGAAAATTCATCAAGGATGTTGGGAAAGAAGTTATGATATAATGTGTGCATTTTTGACATTTTTAATTCTGAAATTTAGAGAAATAAGTTAAAATACTAAACATGTGTGATATGTATGTGCCGTGTGTATGAATGTGAGTCATTTCTCCATATATTTTTTTTTTTCATGCCTGTAGGTTTGGCCTGTTGCTCTTTACTAGATTCATGAGAGGCATTTTTTTTTTTTTTTACATATACACAACCCTATCCTAAAAAAGCTGAGGGAGATTTAAAGAGGGACAAAGAGAGAAGAAAAAGTACATATATGAAAAGTATATGATAGATAGATAATTTATGTTAGAACTTTATAGTTGGGACTTTTTTAAAACGCCGCGGGACGTGGGACAAATTGTTGAAAATTGGGACTGCCCCGCCAAAAGCAGGACATCTGGTCACATTAATTATACATATCAGCAACAAGCCTGATCATTGAGGTAATGATTACTTCTTTCCTAAAATGTCCAATGTCTTTTCTTAATTTTGGTAGAAATTAAACTATTTTCTCATTGTTGCTGTTTTCTATTTTCTTGATAGCACACATGTATGTGTATCAGAACATATGTATAAATATATACTAGTATTCTATCACAGTCTATTTGCCTTCTTGTTTCATAATAATATATGTGTATGTACATATAAATAAAACATGTATGTCCTGTCATATATTATATTTGCCTTTTAGTTTCATGATGTTTCAGGAAAGAAGAGAAAAATATATTGACTAAATTTGGTGGAAATTTTTTAAGTTTTTCCTCAACTTTGGAAGGATTCTATGATTAGCAGCATAGTAGAAAAATGAAAAGAAAAAAAAAAGAATATGTGATGATATCCTGATCATTTGGCAGATGTGTTATATAATAGTACTGTCCAATAAAAAATTTAAAGACAATTTTAAGGAAAAAAAGTTTATTTAAAACTATTTAAAGAAAAAAGTTAACTGCCTCAAAAATCAGGCTCAGTGTTGATTTATCAACTAAAACTATGAGAGAGACACCTTCCAGTCAATTATATATATATATATATATATTGTATATATATATATATATTTTTTTTTCTGCTCCCATGATGTATTTATGTCACATAGACCATCTTTGAAATTAAACAAGGAACTTATTTTACCTCATAAATAATGTCAATTTATTTTCATGTGAAGAACAGATCAAAACATAATTACCATTCATTTAAAATCTGGTGCTAAATCATTTGTGAATACTATAATTTTAAATAGGTACTATGGGAATTCAAATCTGCTCTTTCATTGAGGCCCACAGAAATGTTATCTGTTATGTAATTGCCTTTTTCAGAACATGGAAAATATTGAAATAAGTTTCTATCTGGCACAAATAAAAATTCATTGCATTGCGCTCTACTGTCTAGTATGTATTCATGAGTTTATTATCTTCAGGGTAAATTTCATACCCATGTAATGTTCCCAGCAATATTTTCTACATTAATTTTGAAATAAAAAAAACAAAAAAGATGTATCCAAGGGCATGCATCATCTCCTTGTTAAACACAAATTCTATCAAATTTAAGAAAAGTAATTTACTCTTTTCAGCTGGGTCATTATAACTTTCTAATTATTTTATATATGCCTGGAATTTTATTTCCTAAAAAAATTCACCTCTTCTATGTGTAAGCATGCACTTTTTTTTTAACTAATCACCAACGTATATGAAAGGCATAAATCATGATATATATAATTTCATTGTTTGTTGTACGCACAGAGTATATATGCTTGTGATACTTCTTGTTTGTTGCCCTTTTCCATTTCCTTTTCCTGGCATATGATATGTCTCTCTAACCTTCTTACCGTCTTTCCTCAGCCTAATCTCATTACAGTCACTTAGCTGTCTCTCAAAGATGTACCTTTCAGTCTTCTTTCACATTTTAAAAACTGGGCTATATATCCTTTCTACCCTGGTCTCACAAACTTAGACACATATACCATATTTTCCGGCTTATAAGACGACTTTTGAAACGAAAAAAAAGTTAACCAAAAATCAGGGGTCGTCTTATACGCTGAGTATGTCTCGAAAAACGTCTCGATATGCCACTAAACGAATTTTTCAACTCGATCCCACACCAATCACTGCAAGGCTGCTTGGACCACCTCTCTAACTCAGCCAATCCAAGCAGGCTTTTTATGCATGCAAATTATACATGTTCTGTACCCGAAGCTACCCTGTGTTCTAATAAAAAGCCTGCTCAGATTGGCCAGAGTCAGAGAGGCGGTCTATTAAAAAAAGAACTGGTGTTGCCTCAGAAGTGGGGGGGGGGGGTCCTCTTATACAGTGAATATAGGCCTAAATCTATACTTTTAAGAGAAAGAAATAGGAGAGAACCAAGATGGCAGCATAAGTAAACACCTATACTTGCTGCCTCTTACAACCACATCAAAATTACAACTAAAAGGCAGAACAACTACCACCCAGAACTGCAGG
The DNA here is from genome assembly GCF_964339955.1 of Pipistrellus hanaki. Taxonomy (NCBI): domain Eukaryota; kingdom Metazoa; phylum Chordata; class Mammalia; order Chiroptera; family Vespertilionidae; genus Pipistrellus; species Pipistrellus hanaki. The sequence continues at coordinate 191,770,817 of NC_140503.1, forward strand.
AAAGCTGGCTAAGTGGAAGTTCCACAACTAAAGAGGTAAAGAAAGCCCATTGAGACTGCTAAGAGGTGTAGAGATGCAGAAACTGCTGGCACCTGGATGTGCTGTTCTTTTAATCTGGAGGGATACACGCTCCCAGTTGCTCTGAACTCCAGTTCCAGGCAAGACTCTGGGGGAACCAATACATATGGGGAGAAACTGGACTGTCTGGCATCAAGAGGGCAGCTTTATCTCAGAGGTGCTTGTAGTGATCATTGTTCCTGCACAGGGGGTCCAGGACACAGAGATCCAGGGACCTCTCCAGTGTAGGGCTGACTAGCAACCATTGCTGTTTGCTCCACCCTAATGATCCCCAGAGACCCCACCCCACCCAATTTACAACCCCATCCAAGCTGAGTGCTTTGGCTTTTGCATATGAATGCCTAAAACCTGCCAAATTGCAGCTGGGTCAGAGAGCCCCAGAACCTTCAAAAGAAGGCCCAAGGCCCAGCAGTAGAAGCCTGCCTTGTTTCACAGCTGGGCACTTCCAAACCCCATACAAAGAGGAGGAATCTGCAGATGTCTCTGTAACTCCTGCTGGGCATCCCCAGACAGTGGCTAACCTTGCACCTCCTTGGAGATCCAAGAGCCAGTGTACCCAGTGGTCAGAGTGAGACAATACTGGATTACAGCTCTTCACATCCATGAGAGACACATTTAAGGGGCAGACTCAGTGAGCACTAAAGCCCCACTGATGCAAGTCCTGTCCCATAAGGGTGTCTCCTGCACAGCAGGTCTTCCAGTGTAGACATAGTTGTTTATCACAGCCAATTGGCCTGGAGGTCAATTCCTCCCAGAGATACCAACAGCAATCAAGGGTTAATTACAATAAGACTGTGCACACAGCCCACAGAGGGGTGCACCAAGAGCGTCCACCTCAGGTAATTAGGGAGCCTGAGCAAATGGGCCCTTTAGGACACCTAGCACACAAAGCCACTGTATCAACACAGGGAAGCAGCCAAAATGTGGAGAGAAAGAAACAGGTCACAAATGAAAGAAATGGATGAAAGCAAAATACTGGATATAGAGTTCAAAAAACGATTATAAGGTTACTCAAGAATCTTCTAGAAACTTCTGAGAAATTTAGTGAGACCTTCAAGAATATTGAAAAAGACCAATCAGAAATTAAGCATACACTGTAATAATATACAGAGATTCAATAGCAGACTAGAGAATCCCAAGAATCAAGTCAAAGATTTGAAATATGAAGAAGCAAAAACACCCAACTGGAAAAGCAAAAAGCAAAAAGAATCCAAAGATATGAAGATAGTGTAAGGAACTTCTGGGACAACTTCAAGTGTTCCAATATCTGAATTATGGGGGTGCTAGAAGAAGAGAGAGAAAAAGATATTGAAAGCCTATTTGAAGAAATAATGACAGAAAACTTCCCTTACCTGGTGAAAGAAATAGACTTACAAGTCCAGGAAGTGCAGAAAACCCCAAACAAGAGGAATTCAAAGAGGACCACACCAAGACACATCATAATTAAAATGTCAAGGGCAAAGACAACGAGAGAATCTTAAAAGGAGCAAGAGAAAAACAGTTAGTTACCTACATGGAGTATCCATATGACTATTAGATGATTTCTCAACAGAAAGTATGCATGCTATATGGGAGTGGCACAAAATTTACAAAGTGATGAATAGCAGGAACCAATACTCAAGATTACTCTACCCAGCAAAGCTATCATTAAGAATTGAAGGTCAGATAAAGAGCTTCACAGACAAGAAAAAGCTAAAGGAGTTCATCACCACCAAACCAGGATTATGCAAAATGCTCTAAGATGAGGAAGAAGAGGTGAAGATAAAAAAAATTATGAACAACAAAGTGACAATAAATACATATATATCAACAAGTGAACCTAAAAATTAAATGAATAAAAAACCCTGATGAACAGAACAAACTGGTGAATGTAATAAAATCAAGGGCATGGAAAGGGAGCAGACTGACAATTCTCAGGAGGGAAGGGGTTTTGGGGGGTATTGGAAGAGATTGGAAAAAACTGGGCAGTATATCCTTTTACATTAATTTTGTAAAAATGACCTATAGATGAGGTCAGTGGTGCAGGGAAAGGCCTGGAGTGGGGTGGGAACTGGGTGGAGGGGAGCAATGGGGGGGAAAAAAGAGTAACATCTATAATAATCTGAAAAATAAAGATTTAAAACAAGTCAACAAAAAAGAGAAAGAAACAATCCACAACTTCACAGATTCTGTATAAAAGACAAATGGCTAATCATATTATACACTGAAAAATGAATATGCATTCAACACTGAACCTAATTTGCCTTCATAGCTCGCATGCATTTCAAGATAACACATTTTCTGGGCAGCCTTATAATTGTAGTGTGTCAGAGAAGATGGCATACTTTTTACAAATGCAAATTATATTTCACCCATTTGGAAAATTTTTTAAACATGAAACAATAGTGGCAATATAAATGTGAAAACACCTTAAAAACAGAAGGAAAATGATAAATTGACTCTATACATTCTGTGACTTCATTATCCAAACAGTTTTAAGTTGGTGATTTCTTGCTCTTTTGACAGGAAGTCTTGTGTGTCCTTGCTGAGCCAAGACTATGATTCTTAATATTTAATATTTTCTTATTCTCTCTTACACAGGAGGTATTTCACACTATTCTATTTCTTTCCTTTAAATTAGGTGAGGAGTTTTAAATTGCTCTCTTTCCTCCTACACAGTCACAGAATGGAAATCACTTGCCTTTCCTGTCCTACACTTAAATTTACCATGAACAGGAAAGTATAACAATCTTTCACTACACTTTAAGTATCTTTTCTTTTGTGAGTTTCTCATTACTTTCCAAGAAAGTCAGCATTTTAGAAAATACTGTTCTCGTGTGTAACTGGGCCCCCTCCACAAAGTTGTTTGTATGATGTGTGGGATAAGTGGAGAGAGACACTCTACAACAGTGTTTCCCAACCTTCTCTCATGATGAGAATCACCTGGTGGAGTTGTTAAAACACAGATTCCTGAATCTCAGCTAAGAAGTGCTAAACTAGAATTTTTGGGAACATATAGGTAAAATTGCATACCTAACTTAGTGCTCTGTATATAACATCTGTGTTAGAGCACTAGTTAAGTATACAATTTTACCTATATGTTCCCAAAAATTCTAGTTTAGCACTTCTTAGCTGGGATTCAGGAATCTGTGTTTTAACAACTCCACCAGGTGATTCTCATCATGAGAGAAGGTTGGGAAACACTGCTCTACAACATTGAAACATAGCTTAATTTTAAATTCTTTTTAAATAAGAGGATATATAATATTTTTGTAGACAAAAAGAAATTAGAACTTATTGACATTTTTAAGGGGACAATATATTTATACAACTTTTGTGGAGGGCAGTTTGACTAAAGAGATATTGTTGTGTATATTGAAATGTATTGTATACTAATATATCCACAAAGGGTGTTTTATTAGTTTGAAATATTTAGATACAAATAGGTAATTGGTTAAATGGATGATAACACATACTTGAGTGGCATGAAGGTGCGTTGGTTAATAGAGGGCATATTCTGGAGTCACACTATCAGGGGAGAATCCTGGTTTTGCTACTCTCTAAATCAGAGGCTTCAGTAAATTATTCATTCTTTCCATGTTTCACTTCCCTAGCACACATGAATAGGAAATCTGTGAAAACATGCAAAATATAGTAAATAAATAAGGAAGTTGTCTAGATGACAAAGAAAGAAGAATGCTCTCAAAAAAATGAGCTTAGGGGTGAGAAAAAGAATTAATTTTTGGATTGAATATTTTGATAACATCTTCAGTTCTCCATTAAAAAAGATTGGATCTATACAACAAAATCACTAACAAAACAAACACCTGCTACTCTATTGTTTAATAAATATGAGATGATTAAGTATGTAATGCATCCTTTTGCTAGGTTATTAATGATTTGTAAATATACATAAATTATGGAGATATTTATTAATGATTTCTTTAAAATATTATTAAAGTATACATATATATGTAAAATATTTTATTTAAAAAGGATTCTAATTGTTCACAATTATCAGAAAAAAATATAACAATAAAGGTTTTGTACATTGATGTATTCAAGAGTGTAATTTCTGACACTGATCACCAGATCCCAGTTGATTTTAACAATAGGTAAATTTTTTTTTATAAGAGAGGAAAATATTATATTTAAAGAAAAAAGAAAACTGAGATCTTGTGAGGTCTTTTGAGATTATTTTAGTAAATATTTAACTGAAATGCAAATTACTTATACTTCTTTATAAAGATTTACATGAGTTAATAATGTATTCTTTTCCATTTGTATCTGTCTTTAAACATCTACTAAAGGCAGTGAACAGAACAAATGGGAGCTAACAGATCATTTCCTACATAGTCATAGATTAGTGAAAGATGACCCTGACCATTCTGGGCAGACAGCTATGACAAATCCATGGTCTTCTGCTCATTTCCCTACCCTTTAATCATATATGAGTCTTTCAAAAAAACTGAGCTTGATGAACTCAACTTCCTTGGATTTTTGTATGTTAATAAGTTAAATCCCCTTGTCTCTTCTTTGTTCAACTATCATGAATATCAATACTATTTGTTGAATTTTAATTTTGTAACCAAATTTTATTACGATCATTTTACTAGTCCTGCCATATAAGTACATTTTTCTTCCTAATCAAACTTGAGACTATAAAAATTGTACGTAAAAGCGTTTTTCCAAGTCTGTTTTATTGTTCTTGATTTCATTAGTCAAACTTGAGACATATCTTTTTTCTAAACAATAACTAAATATGTGAAGCTTATAGATAAATTTTAAATATACACACACATGGGTGCACATACATATGTATGTTTTCCCACTATATTTTAATAATATTTTAATTGAATTAAATGCAAATGTTGAAATAATTATACATACTTTTTGAAATGTGTTCTATAATATGAACTTTTTGTGCATTAGTTTCTCCTCTTGGGATAGGCTGTAGCATCATAAAGACACTGGTCAACTCAGATTAAAAAGTTCTACTGGGGCATCTTCCAAACTCTCCCAAACTTTTAAATAGTAATAATCTGTTCTAGCTCTTCCCACACCCCACACAAATAAAATTATATTAACACTAAATTTTTATATAGTTGTTAAAATACACCACCTTAATGAAATACGGATTCCCTCTTTGGACAATATTTTCATTGAGTTCCTTGATTCCTGTTTGTGAGCACATCTGATACAATATGTTTCTCCATGACATCCATATAACCTCATGTTTAAAAAGCATGGCAAGAGTTCAAGTGCAATCTGTCTGACTTTAAATCTCCGTCTCCATTACTTGTATATGCAGAAATATGTAAAATGTAGCACAGTACCTTAAAATAATTCTAATGAATCATCCTCTCACTAAAATTTCTAATCAGAAAAAAATACCATGCACAACTGTTCTGTGACACTAAAAATGTGCAAAATAGTGGATTATGGAAGAGAATTTTGGTGTCATTTAATTGATAAATAAATCCATAATAAAACACAATTCTTTAGCCATGAGTGAATTGTTAGTGTATTTTGCACATTGTCACTTATTGTCCACCACAATTTTTTTGGAAAGAGGGGCTTTAAACATTTTCAAAGGATTTAACTGTGTTATTATTGTCCTGGTCATTCAGCTTGAGAAGAGATGAAAGAAAGTGAGCACTATGACACAGAAAAAAATGCCTTGTGTGTAGTTGATTTTGTTTAAAGTTAGAAGTTTTCTGTTTTAATCATAAATTACTAACTAAAGCTAACCGTAAGCAGAATAGCACTGTTTTCCCAAAGAGAGATGATACACAAATAAAATGAAAACAAATTGAAACAGTCTCCTAAGAGATGCTGCAGTACATTTGCTGTGTTTCTAAGCCAGAAGTTTTAATAATCTTCTAGTGCTTTTTAGACAATCTTGGCTCATTTTGGATATATTATTCATAGAGATATACTTCCAAAATTGTATACCATTTTATATAAATGAGAAAAAATGCAGAATCCGTAATTCAGTTGGTACACACTTAATATTTCTCTCATCACCTAGTATATGCAAATTCTTCTTCTTAACCTTACTCATTCTGCTTCTAGAAAAAGCCAAACACAGTTGATCTTAGAGATAAGATGCTACTAGTTCCATGTTAATAGAAAAAATTAATCAATAGTTTGTGAGAAGTTGTAAATGTTCATAGATGAATAAAGTTATATTTGTCTATAAGCCTTCTCTTAAATATCTGAGATGAATATACCTACAATATAATTTTCTTTTTTAAAACAAACTACTTACAAAAAATAACATTAGAAGTGTCATATCATTACATATTTAACATAATCTTTTCAAGCCTTTCTAATTCCCTAAATGAGGGTAGATCATTTGTTAGTATTACTTTCTTAAAGAATGCACTTTTGCAAGCTACTGTAAACATATTTCCACATTACTGTTTATGGCTGTGTTGACAGGAGCAACAGAGACAAATGATAATATCTATTAAGTGTCTGCTGTATGCCAGGAACACTATACTTATTTCTCACCCAGCTGTCTAAGATGGGCATTTCTATTATATTATAGATGATGACTATGAGCTTGAGATAATTTACTTGCCTTAACCAAGGTCATGAAATTAGTATGTAGTAAGTTTCTGATCTGCCTGGCTTAAAAGTCTGTCTTCTTTCTATTTATATGCCTATGATTGCTGAATATTAGTTTTTGAAAGGGGGCAAGATGTGTCATTAAGACCTTGTTCCTGATATTATGTTTAATGTGAATAGCTATGTTTATTTTATGACCAAGAACTTTTTGGATGCAATTAATAATGTATGCTATTTTCAAACATGTCAATCTTACTTCTGATATGTGTGCTATTAAATTTGGTATTTTATAATATATATCATAAAGTTTGTTTTTGGAGGTTAAAATAAGTTAATAATGTGTGCTATTCCTATTCAGACATGTAGAGTCAGTAACAGCATCAAAAGCATCTGGTGCCTATGTATTACACCTATAGAACTAGTTTGAGGACTGTGTTTCTTTTCTTACCAAGATTACAATAAAGCAGCAGAGAAGATGTATGCACAAAAATTCAGTGGTAAGAAATGATGAGGCAATTCTATGATAATTTTGAAAGGAGAGGCCTAGAGCTTCCCCTCTAAGAATTTAGAAGAATAGTGGTTAGTGAGGGATGATGTGCTCATAATAGCTACTGTTCAGAAAGTAAATTATTAGAAGTCAGACCCTTCAGACTGTAATGCATGTCAGACATGAGAAATAAGTGTAAGAAAATGAAGAACTGAATAGTAATTCTAATATTCATATTTCAGTGAAGTTGCCAGATGTTTTAGCGGGACCTATGGTAAGTCCTCAAGTCAAAATAACATAGTAGAGGGATCCATGTCTCAGGACAGGATTGCCACAGGGTCAGCTCACAATTATGATGGGGGAAGAGAGTGTCAAGACATGGGAAAATGAAATCCAGGATTCACTTCCTGCTCTCATTGTACACAAACAGCCTTACCTCTGCCTGTTCCTCAGGGTTAACTACTTTACCAAGACAGTGGGTCCTAATCGTGGGCAGCCCAAAGTGACTGCAAACAGCCATAATTTTGGTTTCATGCTAAAGTTGCTGCATCCTTTGGCAAGACTGTTTCAACTTTGTGGACTAGGAACTCTAATTCTTTAGATCCCAGAGTTATAGGGACCGGATATGAAATGTCTCCCAGCTGGCCATTGGGAGCGGTGGTCAAATGGATAGATGACCTTGGGAAGGATGTCAGCTCACTATTTCAGATTATTTTGTTCCTAGTTGGCACATCAGTTGTGCCTTTAGAAACCCATTCCAATAGTCTCTGTGCCCAGAAGCTGCTGATTGATATGCTATGTAATATCACAAATGGATCCCAGGGCTCACTGTAAAGGGATCTAATGCCTGATGCTCAGTGTGGAATTCTGTGCTTGTGGATTAAGTATTGTGTAAGTGCACAGGTTGTAATATTGAATGAGGCTCTGAGTACAAGAAAGTTTAATTCTTTCAGGTACAGATAGCTCTCTATATGAGGCTGAATTGCTTTGATACTATTACCATTTCACCCCTCCTCCATTATGCCCATGGCATCCTATATAATAAAAGCCTAATATGCAAATTGCCCTTCATGTGGTTGTTCAGGAGTTTGACCAGGAGTTTGACTGTTCACTATGACGTGTGCTGACCACCAGGGGGCAGCACAAAACATGGCGAGCATTGGTGACATAGTGTTAGCAGCAGGCAGCAGTGGAGGCATTGCTCACATGGATCTTTCTCTCTGTCTTCCCCCCTCCCTTCCACTCTCTCTAAAAATCAATGGAAAAATATCCCCATGTGAGAATTACCAAAAACAAAATAAAAAAACAAACAAAAAAAAACATAAGTTAGCCAGAATTGAGTAATCTGAAAGCTGAACTGTGATCTGAGGATTCATCCACCTCCAAAGTAGCTCACTTATATTCTGGAAAACTTTTGTTCCAGTTGTGGTAAGATTAGTGTCTCAACACATGAGGCTCTCCACAGGTTGCCGGTGTTTCCTCATGATACAGTAGCTGGCTTTCACCAAAATGAATGATCCAAGAGAATGTGTTGCAGAAGAACACAGTATATGGATTCACATGCCATTACTCATGCCATATTTTATTGGTCACAAATGTTCTAATAGAATGCACTTTTGCAAGCTATTGTAAACACATTTCTATATTATTGTTTATGGCTGCATTGACATCAGTAATAGAGACAATCTAGATAAACTGCTGGTCCTAAAGAACAACCCTGATATCATGTGAGATGGGACTATTCAAAGTCATAAATAACAACAGGAGGAGGCACTAGGGGCCATCCTGAAGGCTGACTACCACATGCTACTTTCTGGGCCCCAACATTAACATCTCCTCCACATAAAAATACATTCTGCCCTTTAAGTACCCCAAAAGTTTCAACTATTATGGTTGAAAGTCTAGAATTATATCTAAATCATGCCCAGATATGATAAATTTCCTCCAGTTTTATTCTTTAAACTAGAGTCCTGGTACACAAAATTTGTGCATGGGTTGGGATTTGGGGGGCTGGGAGGCCCCTCAGTCCAGCCTGCACCCACTCTCAATTCGGGACCCCTCAGGCCTAAACTGGCAGTCAGACATTCCTCTCACAATCCTGGACCACTGACTCTTAACAGCTGGCCATCCTGCCTGATTGCCCCTAACCACCTCTGCTTTGTCTCCACGCGCACCCCACCCCCCCCAATACCACCACCACCAATCCTGGCTTCATCTGAAAGGATGACTGGAATGATGTCCAAAAGGTCGTCTAGCTGTCCAGTCTAATTAACACATGTTTTTATTATTATAGATTATTATAGATATAGCTCCTCAAATATAGTTCCTCTCAATCTGAAGACTTCGAACTATCCTACCATGATGTATTACAAATTTGAGCACAGGGCTAGTGTTTTTAAAAATTTTAACCAACATTTTCTGTCATTGAAACAAAGATGTTTTTGTTTATACAAAACTCATAAAAACTGTTTTAAATTTCAGATGAAGCCAGGATTGTGTGCTTGTGTGTGTGTGTGTGTGTGTGTATGTGTGTGTATTTTAAATATATTGTTTAAAGTATAAAGTAGGTATAAGAATATAAGAATATATACTCAATGAGACATAAGAAATGTCTTCAAATGCTGTATTTAATGTGTGTTATAGTACAAATGAGGATTTCTTAAGGTTCATATAATAGTACCAATAATTTACTTATTAAAATGACTTTAAATTAACATATTGGCAAAGCAAAAAAAAAATAAAGGTAAATAACAATAATAGGCAGTGTGACAGTTGTTCAAACAGCAAAACCTTAACATCTTCGGTAGACGATTGTCCAATTTCTAATGATTCAAAGGCTAGGTAAAGCACGAACATTTTATATTAATGAAGAGGGTTATAACATACATGTATTGAATGGCTATAATTATGTTAGGTAAGGAAGAATCATTTCTTAAGCGTCTCTAATAGCTGTCAAGGTGGGCCTTGTCCATCATACAGACTTTTACCTTTGGCCTCTTTACTTTCAGTGCAGATACCAGTCCCTGCATTGATCTTCATGCCGTGCTGCATGGATCAGCATTAAACAAGCATTCCAGAGTAATAATCATCTATTTTGATGCACCCTGTGATACCTGATCAATAGGGTGTTAATTTGTAACGTGTCACAGGTTCTCCTGAAAGCAGGTACTGAGATGGATGTGTGCATGCAGGACATTCATTAGCTCTTGTGATAAACGTATGGGGGAAAACAGAAGAAAAAAAATTGAGCAGGAGGAGACAGAAGTACACCCAAAATAACACTTCTACTCACCTGTGAGAACCTCTGATGCTAGGGAGGCCCTTCAGAACTGGACCGATTTTCATAAAGAAGGCTGAGACTTTATACCTTGTGTTGAGCAGTCACTGAACTCAGACTGACTGGGGAAGGAGTTATACACAAAGGGGAGGTGACTCTCTAACAAAAGGAATTCCTGAAGAAGTCCTAAACACCCAAATGACAACCTTCTGAGCAGGCAGTTAACAAGCTGAGTAAACCTGTACATATCTCTCCTTCGCCACGTGGAGCAGTGTTAAATCTGTCAATGGGCATGGAAGGAAGATGTTTGTCTTCCTGGTTCCAGTCAGCTTTTCTCTCTTGCTCCTGTGGGGCATGACTGTCCCTTTATGGCTAGATTCCTACTAGCCCTCACCCTCCAGTGAATGTTAGTGGCGCTCCAACAGGAGTGAAGCTTTCTTGTGAGTGTCAGCATTATGCCATAAGTAGCTTCCCTGTAGGTCTTGGCGGCACATCAGTGAGAACTTTCTCAATGAGTCTTCCCAGCCCCCAGAGAGCTCTTCGTCAAGACTTACCAATGCCCCATTTGGTTTGTCAGTTTCCTGATTTTCAGCCCTGGACTGTGGTTCCTTCTCCATCAGACAGTGGAATAAAGACTCATGCTTTTCAATGATAGCTGCATCTTAGAAGTAGTAGGCAAGGCTCTTCCAAGTTTGTTCCTTTCTTGGAGATATCAGTCTTAGTGGCTGATCCCTATATCTGCCATTATTATTATTTTTCTTTAGCATGCTCTTTTACCCTTTTTAATTAGTAGTTATTAGTTAATAGGATTTTTTCCCCCATTAAAACTAGTGGCCCAGTGCACGAAATTAGTGCACAATAAAAGGAAATTAATTAGAGGAAATATTTTAATATCGCTATTTACCCTTTCTCTATAATAAAAGTGTCAGAGATGAAAGAAAATTAGTAAAAAATATATATATATATATATATATATATATATATATATATATATATATATATATATATATATATAAATCTCCATCCTGTTAGAGTCTAGGGTGCACTGTGAGATCCAGAGTCAAGTCCCAATCCACCCATGTGCACCTCAAAATTGCACCTGGCTGACCCCACCCCCATTGGCCAAGACCCAAATCCAGCCAGCTCCACCCTCATCAAGTCCCACCATGCACACGGGCATAATTTGGGGGTGTAGCCTCAGGTCCTCCATCAAGCCCCACTGGGTGGGGGGTGTAGTCTCAGGTCCTCCAGCCCGGCCAGGCACCACACAGCCTCAAGTCCCTGCTGATCGGTCCTTATGGCATCGCGGCATGATGACCATTTGCATATTAGCCTTTTATTATTACGATTCTTGATAAGATGATAATTAATATATACCATGCTATTTTCTATCTAGCTATATTTTCTTATCCACATACTTCTGACTTATGTCAACTTATACTCTATCTACAGCTTGCCCCATCATATGTCCCTCTCATCTCAATAGTCCTGCCAACCCACATAAAATTACATCTACTTGTCTGCAGTCCAAATATTAATAATTCAGCAGCACATACATGTTTTTACTATGTACTAAGGCGTACTATTTAAAAATCACCAAGAAAAAAATAGTCTAACTTCTCTGAAATTTCTTCCCAGTTGAAAATGTTATAATGCAATCATCATAATACTAGTAAGGGAAGTTTGCTGTTCAGTGAAGATGTCATTGAATTTGTTCCAGTTGTGTTTTTGTCTTAACAATATACTGAAAAACGATTTTTAAGTAAGGATGATTGGCAAGTTGGGGAAAATTACACCATTTATAATAATTAAAGGTTCTTAATAATTTTATAGATGATGAAAATGTTCACTCAGTCATAATAAATTAAATTTAGATTGTTTGCTAAAAGAAATTTTATGCAATTGAGTTAATTGTCACTTTTATTACAGGAAAATTTTGATAGTGCTTACAATATGATTTTCATAATAATATTTCACTTAAATTTTGTGGAGCAAGGGTAATGAGGCATTTCCAGGGCAAGAACATCTTCATGTTTGTTTGTTTTTTTTAACCTTTACCTTTGTCTTGTAAATCCATGTCCATTGAATATTTGATTTACAGAAAACAGCCAAAACTGCTTGGTACTTTGACTATAAATGGGGATTAAGCAACTTCCTACTTGCTATTTTATATGGGACTCTCTGACCCAGCTGAAGATTGATAGGTTTTAGGCAGAGAAAGGATGGAGCATTCAAAAACTGATGCACACAGCTTGGATGGGGTTATAAATTGGGTGGGGTGGGGGTCTCTGGGCATCCCCAGAGCAGAGTAAAGAGCAATGGCTGCCAGTCATCCCTGCACAGGAGAGGTCCCTGGGTCTCTGCCTCTTACGCCCCTGTGCAGGAACAATGATTGCTGTAAGTACCTCTGAAAGAAAGCCACCCTCACATTCCTGTCCCAATGCCAGACAGTCCAGTTTCTCCCCATATGTGACTGGGTCCCACCAGAGTCTCACCTGGAACTGGAGTTCAGAGTAAATGGGAGCTTGCATCTCCCTCCTGATTGAAACAGCAACACATCCAGATGCCAGCACTTCCCATGCCTCCACACCTCTTACCAGTCTCAAAGGTCTTTCTTCACCTCCCTAGTTGTGGAACTCCCACTCATCCAGCTTTCCCACAGTTCTGGGTGGTAACTGTTCTGCCTTTTATTGTAATTTGATGTTGTTGTGAGAGCCAACAAATATAGGTGTTTACTTATGGCACCATCTTGGTTCTTCCCTCTTCCAGGGGTCCTCAAACTTTTTAAAGTTGGGGCCAGATCACGGTCCCTCAGAGAGCTGGAGGGCCGGACTATATGAACTACTAATTCCTACTGTAATACCTCGGCTGTGCTCACTGCCCAAAAAACCTGGCGGGCCGGATCAGACTCCTCTGCGGGCCGCATGTGGCCCGCGGGCCGTAGTTTGAAGACCCCTGCTTAACCTTTTAAATGCACAATTTTTATACTCAGTCAACGATGTACTTGTATATTGTGTATAACTGTAATGCAGTATTCCTTTCATGTTTGTGTTTAAGATATGTTTTGGAACAATCATTTTTTTTTTATCTGACAGTATTGATAGCAGTGTTGATAATATGATTTTGTATTATATTAGCATGTTCATTGAGGACCCAACTGTACCTGCTTTTGTTGCTGCACATGCCACTTTTCTGTGTGGTATTGTGTGAATTGCAAACTTCAGTTACTTATCAAGTTCTTCCTTTTTGCTGAATAAGGTCCTGTATCTGGAGTGCAATAAACATATATATATATATAATTAGCAAGGAATGGATATTTAAAATACATAAACACTAAAAATACAACTTTAAGTAAAGTAATGATTGAACTATCAATTTTTTATTGGGAATATTTAAACATTTTGCTAAAAGAAGAATACAGCAACATTGCATTAGAAGTACCCTCCAGGGAGTCTAGGATGCTCTAGCACCTGAAGGTTTATACTAAAGCTAAAGTGTCCTAAGAATCAAAGAGAACATTCAGTCCTTCAAAAATATTCCAGGGGAAAAAATCACCTTGCAAGTAAGCACTTAGTCTCATTCAAAATTAAATTCCCTGCATCCACAAAAGTGATGTAAACGTGTTTTTCTTTTTTTAAGAAAAGAATGTTTGCTGCAAGAATGAAAAAATTAATGAATGGATGGATAGATGAATTAATTAATCAGTAGGATGTGGGTGCTTGACTGAAATTCAGGATAGCATTTAGGAATGGAGACAGATACATGTCATACATATGTAGATATATAAATTCCTGTTTATATATCTACATATGAGGTCACCAGTGAGAGAGTGGGAAAAGTACAAAGTTACACAAAAGAAGAGACTAGAAACAATTCATCTCTCTGAGGCAAACTATATTTAGAAGTTGATAAAAGGAGTAGAACCAAGAAAAATGGAACTCAAAAGGACACATAGGCAGAGAAGGATGGAAACCGGGAGTCAATAATATTACAGAATTCAAGGGAATTTAGTGTTTGAAGAAAGAGGGGCTGGGTTTTTTGAATGCTTCAGAAAGAAAGCATTAGATGAGGAGAGACAGGACTATTGTTCTTCATAACAGGGAGGTCAGTGGGGATATATCCTGAACGCCTTCAGTGGCGTGCTGGGGTAAAAGTTCAATAAGAAATGAAATTCAGAAAGTTGAAATGGAATATACTAAACTGAGATTTTGTGTGAAAAGCAACAGAAAACAGGGCAGTAACTGAAGGCAGGTATAGACAGATGATAAATATATATATATATATATGCCTCTCTGTCTATATATATGAAATATAACATAAATTAGGACCAATGATCTCTTAGTTTCACAATAATTTCACATTTTAAGTCAAATAACTTGGAACAAGAAGTTAATTTTATTTAATTAATGTTCACTACTAAATGACATTAAGTTCCTCTACTTTGTTATAAAAAAGACACTGAAAAGTGAATTAGTAGGGCAAAATGCCAGCCTTGGATATATACATACATGGAAAAGACAAAAACAAAACAAAACAAAAACACATATATAAAAGATATGCTGAAGCTTTCCATGTTTTATTGTGTATGACAACCTATTTAAAGGCACTGGAAGCACATTCACCTTATTGAATTAAGGTGACTAACTCAAAAATGCTTTTCCTCTATATGTGCTTCTGTACCTTACCATAACAACCTTGCATAGTTCTATGTCAGTCTAATTATCACACAATTATCTGTTTAATGCCTGACATCTACCATTAGATTATGAGTATTCATACACCAGAAACAGTATTTTTTTTTCATGATAAACAGTGTAATCTCAGGAGTTCTAGTGTCTGTGTTCAAATTGTATTCTTCCTGGTGTGACTGCATCAGTCTGTTGAAGTAAGTTATTTAACTTATGTAGCTGTCAATTTGCTTCCCTTTAACGTGTAAAGTTTGCAAGCTGTATCATGACAAGTATGTGTCAAGCTCTTACCTGGCTGTTAGTATTATTCCCAGGATCATGACTGTGTTTAGCTAGCATATAGTGGGAACTAAAATTACTGTCCGTAATTGACAGGTAACTGAATGAAGGAAGGAAAGAATGACATCTGATCTGAAACTCCAACCAAGAAATCGTTAAGGCATAAGACACCAACAGTGAGGCAGTGGGTCCATTTTCCGGGAAGCAACACCGAAAGTTATTGCTTGTGGCCTGAAGTTGTGATTCTGAGCTGGGAAAATATTCCAGGAATATAATGTTGCTTCATCTGCTCTTTGATACCTCGTTCAGGACAAAGAAGGCATGTGTACTCATGATAATGGCAACAAATATGAAATCTTGATCAAAGCAAGAGACAGAGTAGAGCTTATTGGCTAGAAGGGAGGCTAGTGCTTTGTCTGAGGAACAGGTAATGAGCAGGTGGTTTGTGTAAGTGGCTTTGGTACTGGTTTAGAAAATGGCTGGGGTCCTGGGATGTAAAAGCATACATAGCCTTGAGAGAGACTGCACACAATTTAGCCACCAAAATCTCAAGTGCTTATTTATCATTTTGATACTCTATGTGCTCTTTGAAAGGAAATTATTTATATAGTGTCACTTGGTATCTACATTCTACATATGACTGGTCATAAGTAAAAACATAGAATATTTGTTACAAAATATATTTAAGTTCTAAAAAACAGTGTTAACTTTTGTCAAATGTAATCTCCTTGTTATCTGTGTAAAAATATGTATGAGTTCAGTGATTTGTAATAAAATTTACCTCCAATAAGTTTAACATCTAAGTCTATGGGGAGTAACAGAAACAGATACCACAATTCTCCACTGGTTACAGACTGTTATAGAATGCTGGGACTGTCTTGAGAGTTTTGGTCATCTGACAACCAATTAAGATTGGATTTTAAGAATAAATCGTGACCAAGAAGAGAGTGCAGAAAAAGAGGTCTTGACAAATAGAAAGATGATTAATGTCAGGGATTAGGGAGGAGGACTTACATTAAACAATAGATAAAAATGGTGGTCAAGAAACTTTAATAGCAAGCCTACTTTTATTACTTACAGGATAGATTTGAGAGATTCATATGAGGAGATTAAACTGGTGAATTTCCCTTTGGGCTGGTCCTTGAACAACAACAAAAAAGAGTGAATTTCCATTTCCACAAGAGACACCCATCTTGTTATTTCCTCTTTTTCATATCATAGTAAATTATTTTTTTTATCTTAGCTGCATAATACCCTTGTGATTGTCATTAGTTCTTTTTTAAAAAGTGCCTATTCACAATTGTGTAATTAAGTCTCAATATTTGGAGTCAGTTTGCACATTTAAACTGTCAATGTGCTTCCAGAAATTAATTAAAAAAAAATTGCATCCTCTCTGTAGTTGTGAGAAAAAACACACACCTTACCTTTCTGATACTATTGGGTAATTCCCAGACATATGGACACACAATATTCCTAAGTAGATAATAGCATTCAGAGAACATTGCTGATACAGGGTATGTCATAGGGTAAAACTCTGCTGGTTTCTATTGGTTTTCTTATCTAGATCTATGTAGTCCATTAGATTTTAGTAAATAATGTTTGTCTCACATTGAGAAAATGTATGTTCCTTCATATTATTGCTCCTTGTGTAGCACTCATATACATTTTCATGGAAATTGCTTGTTTAAAATATCCTACATTATCTGGCCCTTCTTTTCATTCTTGTTGTTATTCTTATTTATGCTCTTTTTTTCTATTATTATTATTTTTTCTTTTTGCAGGGGGGAATGATTACTGTTTGCTTATTTGTTTAATTTTGTTACTACATTTTGATATACGAGGTTTAGGAAAACAAATCAGAAGTGAATTTGGAACAATATAATGGTTATTGATGGCTCGTATAGTTTACTCTCTTATGTGAAAAAAAGAACAACTTGTACTCTTATTTGTAAATATTTGAATATTTATGTGGCAAAGTATCAGTGGTTACTTAGGTTTTAAAATAATCAGTCATAATAGTTATACCATGTGAACTTTTTAAAATAATACTTATGTTGCCAAAACCGTTTTGGCTCAGTGGATAGAGCATCAGCCTGCGGACTGAAAGGTCCCAGGTTGATTCTGGTCAAGGGCATGTACCTTGGTTGCAAGCACAACCCCAGTAGGGGGTGTGCAAGAGGCAGCTGATGGATGATTCTTTCTCATTGATGTTCCTAACTCTCTATCACTCTCTCTTTCTCTCTGTAAAAAATCAATAAAATATATTTTAAAAAATAAAATAAAATAATACTTACTTTAAGTGGAACTAGATTTATTTCAACTATGTTATTTAAGAAAAATCAAGTCCACTGTGTACAACATATTAGGATTTTTTTTAAATCTATTAAAAACTTTACAAAATAGGTCAGCATGACTCAGTGGTTGAGCATCGAACTATGAACCAAGAGGTCACATTTCAATTCCTGGTCAGGGCACATACTGGGTTATGGGTCCAATCCCCAGTGTGGGGCATCTAGAAGGCAGCTGATCAATGATTTTCTCTCATCATTGGTGTTTCTATCTCTCTTTCCCTTTTCCTTCCTCTTTAAAATCAATAAAAATATGTTTTAAAAAATGTTTACAAAACAAATTAGCTCATTGGATACATATTGAAAAAGGAAACACCCAAAGACAAAATATAATATATTTACACTTACAAGAACAGAAAAAAAAAATCTTTTATCTTCAAGAACTCGTTTTAATTTCTCAGAAACAATCTAGAGCCCCTAATGGACACATTTTTCCTGGTTAGTTTCCTATCTCACCTTTGGGGTGTTGACACTTTATTTTGAGTCAGCAGATTTTCATCTGATTTTTCCTCCCTATCCAAGCACTCCATCTTCCTACTTTATAATGTAAAGACCCAGTTCATTCTTCACCTGTCATATGATGTTATTCCTTGCCCTCTACTCCCTATCTCTGAATTGCAGTGTCCTAATTGTTTCCTGCCTATCAAGCTGCCCTAATTTCCAACAGCTTATTTTACTGTCCTGTTTCTTTGGATGTGAATCCTTTTGTCCTTCTTCCATCCTTTCATTTGAATGCGTAGATGCATGCACACATTTATTTTGGCATCAAAATCTGAAAAGAACATGAGATAGTTACAAGGACACAAGAGAATATGATATGTGTTACATTTCCTCAACATTTTTTCCAATTTTGTTATTTAAATGAAGTGCATACAATTTACAGAGCTTTCAAATAAAGCATAGTAACTTTAAAATGTCTAGAATACTTAAGGAAGCTCTGAAGTCCAAAACAGAAAAGAATATGCCTTTTAATCATTTTATAGGTCAAGAGAACATAAAGACATTAATACACTGTGTTTTTTAAAAATTTTTTTCCATAAACAAAGTCTGGGCAACTGAATTTAGAAGTCAGAAAGATCACTTCAAAAGGTTCAAGAGTAGGCCTTTCAAAAGTATTTACATAGCACCAGAGGCCCTGTTCCTCTGCCTGCCCTGTGGGGATTGAACCAAAGCTGGCTCTCCGACATCCTCCCAGGGGTCTCAGATTGTGAGAGGGCAGAGCAAGGACAAGGGAACCCACCAGTGCACAATTGGGGCTGGGGAGAAACCGTGGGAGGGCTCCAGGGTGTTTCCAGCCCATCTGGCCCATTCCTGATTGGCTAGAGCCCAGAAGCAAGCTAACCTACCAGTTGAAGTGTCTGCCCCCTGGTGGTCAGTGCTCATCATAGTGACTGTTCAAATGGTCAAAGGATCAGCCAGACACAGCACATTAGGTTTTTGTTATATAAAACTAGAGGCCTGGTGCACAGGTAGGGTCACTTGGCATGGCCAGTGATCAAGGCCTATCAGGGTGCAGGGACTGCAAGAGGTTTACCCGCCAGGGGGAAGGGCCGCAGGACTGTAGGGGGAAGGTGCCACAGGAAGCTGGCCAACTGAAGGGGGGTAGGGACAGTGGGAGGTTAGCTGTGGGAGGGCACTGACCACCAGGGGGCAGCTCCTGCATTGAGTATTTGCTCCTGGTCATCAGTGCACATCATAGCAACTGATTGACTTATCATTCTGATCATTCGGTTGAAACAATTGCTTAGGCTTTTATATACACTGAGTGGCCAGATTATTATGATCTCTGAATGCATAATAATATGGCCACTCAGTATAGAGGCCCAGTGAATGAATTCATGCATGGATGGGGTCCATTCAGCCTGGCCAGGGGGAGGGGACATGGGTGGTTGGCAGGCCTGCCTGCTAGTTGAACTTCTGGTTGAGGGGACAATTTGCATATTAGCCTTTTATTATATAGGATATATACTGACTGACCAGATTATTATGTGTTCAGAAATCATAATAATCTGGCCCCTCAGTGTATATATATAGGTAATATACTTTTAAAATATGGAATTAAGTAATTAATAAGTTCAAGAGTAATAAGGGAACTTTTGAGAAAAGATAGTAAGAACCTATTCAGTTTAAAATTTAAAATTTCCCAGAATGACTAAAAGCTAGTGATTATTTGATCCCCAATAGGAAACTTGTCTTCCTAAGCAAGAAAATGAATTACAAAAGTAACAAAAGTCTACTAGGACTTTAGGACTGCTGACTGGAGAATATGTTGTTGTTTTTTTTGTTTTTGTTTTTTTTTAATAAATCACATGTTTGGACTTCATTCCCTCATCTCTGAGATTTATTTTCCACAAAACAAACAGCAACAATAAACAAAGTCAACTTAAACATTTTGATTGCTTCCATATTAAGTTTTAATATTTGAGTTAATTTTTGATTAGTGATTCATTGAATGAAGACATTCTATTTTTTCCTCTTAGAATTCATTGATTTTTATTTTTTATTTTTTTATTTTTTATTAAGGTATTATATTTGTACATATCTTTCCATCTCCCCCCCCCCCGAGTTTTTCATCCATTGGTTATGCTTATATGCATGCATACAAGTCCTTCAGTTGATTTCTTATCTCCCCCATATTTCCCTATCCTCCCCGCTGTAATTTGACAGTCTGTTTGTTGCTTTACTGTCGCTGTATCTATCTTTTTTTTCATCAGTTTATAATGTTCTTTATTATCCATAAATGAGTGAGGTCATGTGGTGTTTCTTTTTCATTGACTGGCTTATTTCACTCAGCATGATGTTCTCTAATTCCATCCAGGTTGCTGCAAATGATAAGAATTCCTTCTTTTTATTGCAGCAGAGTATTCCATTGTGTAGATCGGTGTTTCCCAAACTTCTCTCATGATGAGAATCACCTGGTGGAGTTGTTAAAACACAGATTCCTGAATCCCAACTAAGAAGTGCTAAACTAGAATTTTTGGGAACATATGGGTAAAATTGCATACCTAACTTAGTGCTCTGTATATAAAATCTGTCTTAGAGCACTAGTTAAGTATACAATTTTACCTATATGTTCCCAAAAATTCTAGTTTAGCACTTCTTAGTTGGGATTCAGGAATCTGTGTTTTAACAACTCCACCAGGTGATTCTCATCATGAGAGAAGTTTGGGAAACACTGGTGTAGATGTACCATATTTTTTGGATCCACTCATCTGCTGATGGGCACCTAGGTTGTTTCCAAATCCTAGCTATTGTAAATTGTGCTGCTATGAACATAGGGGTGCATGCGTATTTCCTTTCTGATTTCTTAGGATATATTCCTAGGACTGGGATTACTGGGTCAAATGGGAGTTCCATTTTCAGTTTTTTGAGGAAACTCCATACTGCTCTCCACAGTGGTTGCACCAGTCTGCATTCCCACCAGCAGTGCAGGAGGGTTCTTTTTTCTCCGCATCCTCGCCAGTACTTGTTGTTTTTGATTTGTTGATGTTGGCCATTCTGACAGGTGTGAGATGGTACCGCATTGTTGTTTTGATTTGCATCTCTCAGATAATTAGTGACTTTGAGCATGTTTTCATGTGCCTCTTGGCCTTCCTTTTGTCTTCTTTTGAAAATATTCTATTTAGGTCCATTGCCCATTTTTTTAATTGGATCATTTATCTTCCTTTTATTTAGTTGTATAAGCTGTCTGTAGATGTTGGAGTGAAGACATTCTTAATATAATGGTATGACCTTACCCAAGCTTCCAGGCCATGGGTCTGTGAAGGGCCAGATATTTAATATTTTAGGCTTTGTGGGCACATGGTTTCTGTTGCAACTATTCAAGTGGGGCATGTGTCACTAAAGCAGCCATACACAATGTCTAAACATACACACATATCTGTGTTCCAATGAAATTTTATTTACAAACACTAAAATTACAATCTCATATCATTTTCATGCGTCACAAAATAGCATTCTCCTTTTTGTTTCTATTTTACGCTACATTTAAAATGTAAAAATAAGTCCCAGCTTGTGAGTCATAGAAAATTAGTTCATGAACTCAATTGTCCCAAAACACTGCTCTTTCCTGATGAAAGACAATCATAATGCTGGTGAACATGGGAGGAGGGTTGGAAAACTCGGTGGAGTCTTCTATTAAAACATGTAACTTAAAAGAAATAAAAATGAGTTTATTCCTTAAAAGTATGCAGAACATGCCAAAACCGGTTTGGCTCAGTGGGTAGAGCATCAGCCTGCGGACTGAAAGGTCCCCGGTTTGATTCAGGTCAAGGGCATGTACCTTGGTTGCAGGCACATCCCCGGTAGGGAGTGTGCAAGAGGCAGCTAATCAATGATTCTCTCTCATCGATATTTCTAGCTCTCTATCCGTCTCCCTTCCTCTCTGTAAAAAATCAATAAAATATATTTTTAAAAAGAAGTATGCAGAACATGGGGTATGGGTCAGGAAGACTGGTCTGTGAGGTGGGGATTGAGAATAATAAGGCTAATAAGAAAGGGTTAGCTAATGAACCCAGGAACATTCCAAGTTTGAGTTCAGGTCTGCTAGATTCTGAAGCCCAGGTTCTATCCATTCCATTCTATGCTGAAGTAAAATCCATGTTAAATAAAGAAAATGTATGCAGCTTGATTCCCACGTAATATACGAGACTCCTTCAAAAAAGCCTGCGATCAATTATTGGTGACAGCATTTCAGATATCATTATGCAGAGAAGACTGCTGAGAAATTTCCCTGAAAAGAAGATGAAAGCTTAGGGAAAAGGATGGAAGTATGAGCTTAGGCAAATCTACTCAATGAAACTTGACTTGCCCTTTTATGTTTAAGCAGCTGAAGGCCATAGGGTGGTGTGAGTTCAAGGATGCACAAATCATCTTCGGTCGGGAAGGCAAACTTTGCACTTCCACACGATCTTGTTTATGAATGTAGCGAGCCGGTATTTTAGGAAACTGGCAAAAACTTACATTCCCTTGGTTTTGCTGGCTCTGCAAAAACATCGTGCACAGCTGTACTCAAACCCATTAGCTCAAGCTTTCAAACATTTCTCCCGCAGAAATCGCTGAAAGGTAAGGCTGACAGGTGCTGCGTGCTTTGAGAGCTTTACCTGTCAGAAGCATGCTCAGCATTCTTTTGCTTAATTGGTCTGTGGAGAGAGAAGTTCCACACCTCAGAGAGAATGACATCTACCTCAGCCCATGATCAGCTAATTTAAAGACTGGGAATGTGACTAGCTCCAAGAGACTCTTATCCTCCACTCTACGTTGAGATAGGGTGAGAGGACTGCGGAAAGCACATCAGACTATTCAAAATTAAGGGGACATTGGGAGGGGGGAAGAAAAAGAGTTTTAAAAAATACATGAAGTCTGTTACTTCAAAATCAGGCATAGAGTCACTTCTGGGCACATCAAATCTTTAAATGGAAAACTGAATATCTGATTTTGATGACGAATGACTGAATTGCGATATTTCAAGTTTGGTTATAGCGTTGTCTATCACACATTTTCCTAAGATCAATGGATTTAGTAGTGGAAAAAATGATCAAAGGATATAGCAAATTAAACTGAAGCATAGTAACCTCCATCTTGGGTAAAAACTGCTCTTTACAATTTAACTCTGCTATTCTGGCTTCTGTAAACGTTTGCTTGCTTAAATAACAGGAAAAAATAAGACTTACTCCCATTCCAGAGAGGCCCCAAAACTATGCTCCAGACAGAGTTGTCAGTGCTGGCGCCAGGCCAGGCCTTGAGATATAGACTCAGGGCCCTGTCCCAGCACACAGGACTTTTTCTCAGAAAGTCTGGAAGTCTCATTCCAAATTTGGAAAAAAAGAGCTGAAAAACATATAAATAAGGGAGACTTCCACCATATTGGGCTTTAGAATTTGAGAAGCGAGCGATTTCCTTTGGGTCCCCTAGCACTAGTAAATAGGAATCCAAATAAATTTTGCTTATTGATTAAGGCGTCTTCTGATTCACAATATAACAGTACCTTAATTCGTAAGGATGTGCTAGAAATATCTAGGGATCAGAGAAGGGAAATGGACACTCACTCGCAAGCAATTTATTAAGGAGGAAGTTCTGCCTAATGGTCAGAAGCTTGGGCCTTGTTGCATAGAGACCCTGAGTCAGGTCCCTGTTATGCATCCTTCTAACAGGCAACTTTGGGCTACTTAACCTCTCTGGGCTCCTCTTCCTTTAACATAAAAATGAAACTCAATTGAATTGCCTTTCATGACACAATGTAGTTACAAGTCCTCATCTCCAATCTTATCTGTCTACATTTTAAACCAAAGCTTTTGTTTGTGATGATCTTGGTAAAAGTGCATCTACAGGAGTTAGTACTTATGAAACAAACTTCAGCTGGTTGCTGAATATGAAGAAAAAGAAAAAATAAAACTCTGGAAATTAGATTAAACAATATATCCTTAATAATTTAAAGTATAACATTTAAGTCAATATTTTTGAATTAAAAGACAGTCTATAAGGCATTCTGTTGGCAAATCAGTAAGAATATGCCAAAATGACTGATAAATATTATAATTTTCTTTTGAATACTATTAAAAAACTGCTATATTTTGCTAGGTGGCTATTGAAAGGTTTGAACATCATTGTATTATTTTATTTTATTTTGCAATGAACACTTTTGGAAAAATTAAGCCAATAAAAAATGATAAACTTTCACAAAGAAAAAGCATCAATAAGAGCTTTGTAAAATTCTTGACTTAATTTTCAATTCTCACTTTAGAAAATATAAAAAGAATTTAAAAATCACAAAAGAACACTCAAATATGTATTTATAAGTTGCGTCAAGACCATTAAAATTGAAGTAGTCAAATATGTTTATAAAATTGAAGCAAATAAGAGAACAATGATTACCATTTCAGATGAATCATGTGGAAAAACAAATGTCTTATAATACGACAAATATGAAATAAGAAATCAGGACATGCTCTATTAAGCTAGATATATGAGCATTTAAAAGGGAGAAGTGCTTAATAAATTAGTCAAAATATTGCTTAATTGACATACAAACTTCATTATGTTTCATCATGTGTATAAGTAACTATGGTTTAGAGTTATAAATTAATACTTTATAATTTGATAATTATTAAGAGGAATATGTTTGTATTTTTGTAAGTGATGCAAGGTGGCTTGATGTAATCAGATACAAAATAATGTAACACCACTATAAAATAAACAATGACTTATGGAAAATAATATTTTATATTTATTTAATAAATTTAAAGCAGTAGTGGAATGTCATAGCAATCTCTATATTTAGATTAACATATGACAAAAAGAGTCCTGTCCAAGACAAAAATTTTGCAGGACAAGGTTAAACAGGCAAGAAAGACTTTATTCAAGGCTATTGTAATGGGGGCCGGGTAAGGCAAATCAGAGGCCATTTGTGTTGATTGATTGTTTTGTCTAAAGAAAAAAGAAACATTTTTGTATCTTGATAGTAGAAGGTCATTATATAACTTAGACCTAGGCACCCACTGATATTAGGCTTGGTCCTAGAAGATTAATGAACTCTAATGTACAAGAAGGTCTATATGTGAGTTGTAGCAGGAACATAACAGAAGCATGTGTTCTGTTAGTTTATACAAAAAACAAAAACAAAACAAAAAAAATTTACATGTAAGAAAAGCTAATTTAAAGGAAAGTAGACTGGAGAAAGAATATGAAATCAACTAGACCAGGGTTAGTTTTTTGGTCTGGGAAATATTTTATTCAGAAATAATGAACATGATATACCCCAAGTGAGTAGGGTTTCCTGAAACATTTAAAGTTGGTAATTTTAATTTTATTTTATTATCAATCATTCTTTAACACACCTAAAGACATCTCCAGATCTCTGGCAACCAATATATTTTATAATTATACTAATCAAACTATGATTTATGAACCAGGCACAGTCCACACAAAAAAAATTAAGTGTGTTATCAATTTTCTAGAAATCTGAAACTAATATTTTATTGAAGCTACAAATGAATACCTGATCTTATTTATTTATATTTCATGTTTTTAAGTACACATTTTTACTGTGCTTCATAAAAGTATTATATCTTGATAGTTTAGAGACCAAGGAAAACCATTCTTTAACAGAAATATTTTGAGAAATACTGTTCTAAAGAACACTACTTAAAATGCTGGGAAAACATAAAGTAGAAAAGAAACAAGTTTATTTCCTACCGGACTCCTGAGAGGCTTTAAAATTGAAATATGCCCAGTGAATCCCAGATGAAAGTTGAGCAGACAATTTTCCCCAATGTATTTGAACAAAGATTTTTTTCTTCTTACACTTCCACTTATGATCCCAGGAGACTAGGATTCCTCAGCTCACTTGGGAAATAGTTTTTAAAATATAATTAATGATGCATGAGAAATGTCATTTGAATCAGTACATAGAAAAGACACAAAGTGTCTTCCAGAAATTTATTTTAGTAATTCCCTAAGTGTTTCAGTTTCTAGAGAGTTGATTAGATACTAAAAAATAAGATTCTATGTAGTTAACTAAATAATGGTAAGATATTAAAACATATGAGATAAAAATTGAATTTGATTTTCTCGTACCTTTAAATTCAATGAATATGGCCTTCTTATTATCTACTATTTTCTAATCTCAAGTCAAATCCATTTAAAGGGCAACAATTGATGCAATAAAGCAATAAACATATTTATTCCTAAAGGAAACTCGGTTGGAACTCAGATGCTAATGTAAAATATTTTGGATTTTACTTTGGAAGCAATTTTATGTGCAAAATACTTGAAAAATGTAATTTCTTTGTCTCATAACTTTGAAAAGTCCTAGAAGATAATAAATTGTATATGTGCATATATATGCATATATATATTTTACATTAAGAGACTAGAAACAAATGGACTTCAATATATTTCACACATTTAATAGAATAGAAACAAAGACAATACATTATGTGAGAAAGACTGAGCAGTACTTCAGCCTATTAAATAAGAATATTTTCAGAGCTGCCTGATGGACCTGAAGGCTCTTTTTATCTCAGAATAATCCCCTGATACTCTTGTTTGTTAACTTCCAGCAGACCAAATTATTTTTATTTCTTTTACTTTTTAATTTTTAAGATATATTTTATCAATTTTAGAGAGGAAGAAATAGAGAGGGAAGAAGAGATAAATACATTAATAATGAAAGAGAACCATTGATTGGCTGCTTCTGGCTATCCCCTTACTAGGGATCAAGGCTGTAACCCAGGCATGTACCTTGATTGGAATTGAACCCAGGACTCTTTCGTCCATGGGGTGACCCATTGTCCACTGAGCCAAACCAGCTAGGGCCCAAATCTCTGCATTTCTACTTCATGGTCCTACTCTTCAAGAGCTTCCCAGGTACCATACCCATACCTTACTGAATGTCAAATCTCTAAAACAATGACACTCAACAACTTGTCATTGAGTCCATTACCTTCCAACATTTAGCTAATTCTACAAATTATATTAATTTTGGAAGTTTTCATGGAAGAGAAATTTAATGTGGGAATTAAAAGATGAGTAGGACTGAGATAAATAATATTCTAAACAGGGAGAACATGTGGTCAGGAATAGAGATAAATGCATGGCATAGTTAAAGACCAGTATAACCAGTATAACTATAACAGTATAACAGTATAACAGCAAAAGGACCAGTATAACTAGGTCAGGGACATAGAAAAATGTTAAGTATAATGTTTACTATTATATTACTATTTATAATTTCATAAAGTTATCTAGGAATTAACTGTAAGTATTGGATGTTAATTAATCAGCAATTCCATATCGCTGAAGACTTTTAAGTAACAAGGTCAAAGCAGATTTTTAGAAAATTTAATCAGACTACTATGTGAATGTGGGGTTGAAGAGAAAGAAGTTAAGAGCCCACAGGAAAATGTATTTGTAAAAATGAAACATCAGTTGTTAAGAAACTGAAATATATCCTTGTCTATTGGAATAAGATAGAAAGTTTATTGTGGAAGACAGCTGCAGCTCTTATTACTAATGTCAACTAAAAATTATCATAGGATGGGGCTGAGAAGTCAGCAGTGATAGATTTAAATTCATTTCCAAAGCATCAAATCCATCTAAATAATCAAACCTCTAATGGAGCTTTGTAAAAACTCTTTAAGAGGAAGTCCACTGGTCAATGTTTAGATCTGTAGATAAGGCTGTGATGATGGAACAAAATCTTATAAATGTGAATTAGTTTGTATATGAAAGTGGACTTTACCTTAGGAAAAAAAGTCATAATAAAAATGTAAGAGTTTAAGAGTCAACTGAAAACAGATTATGCTTGAAGATGTGAGAATGGGTAGTGAATGATATTGCAAGAAAGCCTAGGACTGAGTTTTAATATGCATGAGCATAAAGGAGATAGAAAAATGTGCAAGTAATAGTAGCTTACTGCAAAAAAACACAAATCAAAACTGAGTCAAGCTGCAATAGGCAATTGTAATGACAGGACAGAACTAAGAAAGGAATCCCTGTGTCAAAAGCAGATAAAACTTCCATAATTGAAACAAAATAATTTTGGTCTCTATGTTAGACAAAATTGGATCCAGTAATATTTCCATGAATAAATAATTCTTGGAAGAAACATAATTTATTATTCTTTGCTAAGCAATATTAAGAGCAAGCAGAGATAATAAAGATACTTACTGCAGAAAATACCAGATCCTAGAAAGTGAGGCCCCAAAACAACTAACCAACTTACTATCATGACTCATTTCAAGTGCCTCATCTTCTGTGCCCATCAATCCAAACAGTTGTCATATAGCAACCCAGCAACTTTCCAATTCTGTGATACTCACCTCAATATCACTCAGCTCAAGCTAGGAAACCCTTGTTATATCAGAACCCATTTTCTATTTTGAGATGCTAATAAAATTATTATCAAGGCATTGTTCTCCTTTGCGGTAAGAAGTCTAGTAAATTGTGTTACATTTCATCAACAGGTTTTTCATTTTTTAATCAGCATTTTCTACCTTTTAAAATTTATTTTTTATGAAATGGCTTGGATGACATTAGTGAATAAGATCATATAGTTTTCAAGTGTAAATTTCTATACTATAGAAATTACATGGTATGCCCACTACCCAAAGTCAAATCATCTTTCATCACCAAATATTTGGTCCCCTTTATTGTCCACCCCCCAATCTTTTCCCTCTGGTAACCACCATACTGTTGTCTATGTCTATGAGTTTCACTTTTATATTCCACATATGAGTGAAATCATATAGTTCTTAGCTTTTTCTGATGGCCTTATCTCACTTAACATACCAGTAGTATTCTCAAGGTCCATCCACATTGTTGCAAACAACAATGAAATACTGCCTCACACCTGTCAGAATGGCTATTTTCAACAAGAATGGTAATAATAACAAGTATGGGAGAGTTTTGGAGGATGAAAATCTCATTCCCGATGGGACCGGTTTGGCTCAATGGATAGAGCGTCGGCTTGGGGACTGAAAGGTCCCGGGTTTGATTCCAGTCAAGGGCATGTACCTTGGTTACGGGCATATCCCCAGTAGGGGGTGCGCAAGAGGCAGCTGATCGATGACTCTCTCTCATCGATGTTTCTAACTCTCTATCTCTCTCCCTCCCTCTCTGTATAAAATCAATAAAATATATTTTAAAAAAAAAGAAGAAAAAGAAAATCTCATTCCCTGATGGTGGGAATGTACAATAGACTGGTACAGACACTATAAAAACAAAACAAAACAAAACAAAAACAAAAAAAAACCACAACAGTATGGTGGTTCCTCAGAAAATTCAGAATAGAGTTACCATATAATAATCCTTTTTCTGGGTAGCTACCTGAAAAACTAGAAAACATTTATTTTCAAAGATATTTGCATTGCTACGTTCATTGTAGCATTTATTTATGGTTGACCAAGACTTGGAGACAACCAAAGTGTTCCATAATAGATGACTGGACAAAGAAGATGTGGTGCATATAGACTATGAGATACTACTCAGCCATAAGAAGAGATGAACTATGAATTTTTCAAAAGGCCTTTTTCAGAATAAACAGTCCACACTTCTGGTGAAGAAGCAAGAAAAGGAAAGGCATTCATTTCTTAATTCAAGGACTATGTACAGTGTGCCTGCTAGATGCCAGGACAAAGGTTTTCTTCTCATAGACATTGAAATGTCAAATTCATTATAAAATAGTAAATGGGTACATAAGCAAGACAACCAAGTCAAGTACTAGGAAACATAAAATAGGGTAAAGAATAGAACTACTTGTTGGAACTAATTTTGATTGGCAGCAAGGCAGGCATCTTCAGAAGGTGATACCGAGGATAAGAGCAAAGTGGAGGGAGATCTTTTTAAAAGTTGCTACATTTTCAGATTTCTAGTTTCTTCACAAAATTCTAATGCCAACAAAAAGGGATGATAAAGGCGAGGAGATGTGCTAAAATGTATCACATATTGACCCATTGCCAACTCCTTGTTGTGTGTACATTTTCTCTTTATACTTTACACAGCTCTGGGAGGTAAGTTCTATGAACACTTCCATTTCTAAGGGACAACTGAAGTTAGCAGTGTGTAGTCATTCATCAAGTCACATAATTAGTGAATGGTAGACCTTACCCAGAATTTCCTCGTTAACAAGCCCACATTCTTAGATTAGATACTATAATGCCAAGAATCCATTGCCACATAGAGAATTACTCTGTAGTCTATGATTATGTCTGCTATGTTTTTCTCCTAGTCTTCCTGGATTTTGTTTGATAGGTTAAAGAAACTGGAATGTTATTCCATTATTTAAGCAGTAGATCTATATAAATTAGGAATAATTTTAAAGGCCTCTTCTTTATTAGGAGTTTTGTACTTGCCTAAACAATCAAATATCTATCTATCTATAATATCTATCTATCTATCTATCTATCTATCTATCTATCTATCTATCTATCTATCTATCTATCTATCTATAAATGCTTCCATCATTTACTTTTGTAAATTGACACCAAACTTTAATTACCAGAGAATATGGAAGACACTGACTCTATGGACAAATGCATTTGCTGTTCACAATGTGTAGTGGCCATAGAATGCCTGGGAACAAAACTCTGTGAGAGATACTAGTAAACACTCTCTGTAACACCCTTTAAGTGGCTTTTTTCTTATACAGAAAACTGGCTTTACTGCAACTCCCGCCTGAGGGTCTGTGTGGAGCAGTTGTGTTCATTGATGAAAGAAACTACAGACATATGAAGACAGAGCGAAGCACAAATAGGGCTTTCAAAGGCATCTAATGATGAGATTCCTTCAGGGCACACAATTATCTTAAGCTTCTAAACTTCACATAACAGATCTTTAAATAATCTCAACCTCATTTAATTTTTAGACGGTACAGTCACTCTTTGCAGGCCACAAAGGAAAAAAAAAATAAAGGAGGTTGTTTTAGACCTAAGCTGAACAAAGAAAGACTGTCCTACAATAGTAGGAGGAAAGCAAACATTTGGTTTTGACAAATATATTTAAATATGGCAAATGGCAGTGCCTTTCTTTATCTGGTAGTGTAAGTGACTGAACTGTTTTTTATTTTAGATGCCATGTGCCAAGATGTCCTTAACCACAGAAGCCCTAAGTAGGTAAATACAGTGGTGATATGATGTAGTGATTTTCATAGGGGTTATCCTCCACCCGATAGAGTGATGATGCACTCACAAAATCAATGTCCATGTACCATATCCTGGTGATGATGCAAACAAGCCAAGGTCTCTAATTGCGTGATGTTGTCGACTTAATGGGTCATTTTAATGCTCAGCAGGATATATAGACCAGTGACTCTCAACCTTTCTAATGTCATGACCCTTTAATACAGTTATTCATGCTGTGGTGATCCCCAACCATAAAATTATTTTCATTGCTACTCCATAACTGTAATTTTGCTACTGTTAATGAATTGTAATGTAAATATATGTATATTCTGATGGTCTTAGACTCTACAGTAGCGGTTCTTGAGAAAACACAGATATTTACATTACGATTCATAACAGTAGCAAAATTACAGTTACAGAGTAGTGACAAAAATAATTTTATGGTTGAGGATCAGCACAACATGAGGAACTGTATTAAAGGGTCACAGCATTAGAAAGGTTGAGAACCACTGATCTAGATGGTCTCAATCTCTTGGGACAAAATTGTTATATATAATTAAAAATTTAACACAGTCCTTTTTTGCTGAGCTGGAATTATATATTGTTTCTGACCCATGGGATTGCAAACTGTTCCTTATACTTTTCTGATGGTAGAGACAGAAAATAAGGCACTCACAAAAATCAGTGTCCAGTACCTTGTCCTGGAGACGATGCACATCTGCTCCAGCAGAGACATGGCATCTGGCACAGTGAATGAAGTTGATGCTCCTAAGTTGGGTGTGTGGAAGGATTTGTAGCTCTGCTGTAGGAACCAGCTTGGTGAAATAAATTGAGGCATCACAGGGATCCCCAGCCTTGCATTCTTTTTATACTTCAGGGTGGCAGTTAGTTTCACAAGTCCCAACACCAGCGTGATGTAATTTTTGTTTTCTTATTCCCTTTCATGGCTACTGAAGGGAGCAACTCCTAAGGCTGTGACTCAGCTTTCACCACTGTCATAGCTCTTGTGCAACAAGACAATTATGTCATTGGTGCTGTAGGAGGTTGTACCAAATCACAAGTATGATTATCCCAATTATACATTTGGCATATTAGTGTTGTTGTTTTTTTTCTTATTGCTGCATGATAAGTGACCAGAAATCTAGTGGCTTAATTGAACACACACTTATTATCGCAAACATTGTATGGGTTAGGATTCCAGAAGTAGCCTGGTTGGAGAATTTCTCAAGGCTGCAATCAAGATATAGATCAAATGGAACTTACATCTGGAAGCTTAATTGGGGAAGAATCCACTGCTTAGTGGCAGCATTCATCTCCATGTGGCTGAAGATTTGGGTTCTCATTTGCTTGCTGGTGGTTGGCCAGGGCCACTCTCAGCACTTAGAGGCCACCCACAGCTTCTGGCCATGAAAACCTCTCTAAAGCCTTCACATTCACACAGTATGGTAGCTGCCTTCTTCACAGCCTGTGGGTAAGTGCCTCTTCGCAGTTTGATCAGAAGGGAGTGACATCCATATACCTGTTCTGTAGAGCAGGGGTAAGGCCCATGAAATCATTTGGTCTGATCCTGCCAAGGCATTAAGGGTGAGTTAATTAAATGCTTGACCAAATATAGCAGACTAATTTTTAAGCTGATAATTGTATATGGCCCTCGAATGATGTTATAAATATCCACATGGCCCTTGGGAGAAAAAGGGTCCCCCACTCCTGCTATATAGTATAACAATAAAAAAGTGGCTGTTCATCTTTTCATAATTGTTTTTAAAGGAGCAAGTCACAGGTTCCAATTGCATTCTGGAGGAGGAGATTAAACTAAGATGTAACTCATTAAGATCACCTTAATATGATCTGCCATATTTAAATACCAGGAAAATGCCCTTTACTCTGAACAGGATAGTAATTTTTTTTTAATCAAGAAATGGCTTCTGCAGTATTTTATAGCAAGGGGTGAATATTAGCCAGGGGATTTAGATGCCACATACCCATGTCCATCATAACATATAGAGATGGAAGAGTCAATAACCATAACTTCTCTCTGCCCAAGTTTGAAAAAACTGAGAAAAATATGAGTCTCATATAGGAAATAAAATTATATTTATTTTTGTTTAAAAAAATTTAAAAATATATTATTTTGTTTTAATTGTAAACCAAGTAGGCTTGCCAACACAACCTGAATGAGCTTAGTCACCCCCAGAAGTTGTAGCTCTCACCCATTTAGCCCTTCAGTGCATACTGCATGCCTGTGGAGGGGACCAGCACTACCTTCCCTCTAAAAGAGGGTGTGTTGAAAAGGATTAGGGAGTCACATTTTGCTTTCTGTCTTAGAAATCTTGATTTTTCCCCTCTGTAGAGATAAACCGTAAAACTAGACTCTGAGCATCTTTGATAAAACATTAAGCATCTGATCACGAAGATTTTTTCTTTAACTAAAATTCACTAAGCGAAAACCAGATTCTCCTTTTCCTCTATAATCTTTATTGCTTCCCTAGATAGACCAAAGGCACTACCATTCTTTCTGCCTTCCATTTCTGAAACTTGAAGAAAATACCTCTGACTCCACCAGCTTCACCTCCCAGTTCTAGATAAATTTTGTACATAGCGTATCAGTTTAAATTCTTATAATCTTTTCAGTTTCATTTATACTTTTTTTCTGTTCATAAAGCCACAGTTCTTCCCTTCACTAATTCTCTTTTGTAGACTACAACAAAAATTTTCAACTGGTCAATTTTCTACCTATTCAGTCTTGTTCCATTAGATTCCCTATGATTGGCAAAATAACATTATTAAACAAAGTTTAACACATGTTAAACCATCATGTAAGACCATCAGAAGATTATATTTATAATAAAATAAATTCCATACTCATCTGGTATTTGATACTCTTCATGGTTCATAATATAATTAATTCAAGTTTATCACCAGCTTTTCACTTAAATGTATTCTTCACTAGGTCTTTTACAATTCTAACATGTCATTCTAGCATTCCTTTTCCATCCCGTTGCTTTTTTCCTGAAGCCTTCTCTGACTTAAGTCAGTATTTTAGAAGGATTTATCCTTTGAGTTACTATATCATCTATTGGTATCACCCTGTACATTGTGTACATATTATGATATCTCTGTTTTATCATCTGTAAACTGAGGGATATAATATCAATCTTAGAAATGGAACAATGTATTATAAGTTGTCAACTATAGTGACTTTTCTATAATAAATACTAAAAATGTTAGTTTCCTTATCCTTTTTTCTATCTTATAACTCTACTAATGGCAGCAAAGAAAGTGATATGAATAACCATAAAGTGAAGGGATACAGCAAGGCAAATCAGAGAGAAAACAAGGAAAGGGAGAAAAAATAGAATTGATTTCTGTGTCAATTAAAATAAGGTTTTCTTGCTCCTTATATTTTGTGGACACATTTTTTATACTGGTAACACCAATAAATTTTATTGATTAAGGATTAATAGAGTTCTTTTATATCTAAATGTAGTTGGCATTTGCAACATAATGATGAATTAATATAAAGTATGACATCATTGAATAAAATATGTTTTAGAAAGATAAATTATTTCACTAAATCAGATGCAGTGTATGGATCAATATGAATACTAAGAATGAAATCATCTATAATATATTTCAGCTTCTTTTTAAGGATCCTCAGGTGATAATTTGTGGGAGGTAGCATCATCAGAAATTTAACAGTAATCATTTATGTTAAAAGAAAGGATTTATGATAGGTATATTTTTATTCATGACATAGATAAATTGGAATGATTCATCATTACTGTTCAGAAAAGTTTAGTTTATTATAATTTATTTTATAGAGTATTCAGTAGGAAATAGAGTTGGCTAGCTTACATTTTATTATTAGAATCACATCATTTTTATTCCATAATCATCAGCTGCCAAAAATGTAATGTTATGAAAAAGAGACTTGGAATTTATTAAGAAAAAAATACTTTTAATATTTCCTACTCTGTGTGGTTAAAATAAAATTAAAAAATAAATTTAGAAAACATAGTTCTGACTTAATCTCTTTATTGTTACAGGTCAGAGCATTTAAAATATCAAATCAAAACTTGGTTACCACAGAACAATGGCTCTATGAAAATACAATGATATTTTCTAATGGCAATTATTTGCATAATATTTAGACTTCATAACATCAAATA
Source organism: Pipistrellus hanaki (assembly GCF_964339955.1). NCBI lineage: Eukaryota > Metazoa > Chordata > Mammalia > Chiroptera > Vespertilionidae > Pipistrellus > Pipistrellus hanaki. Next base: position 191,806,314 of record NC_140503.1, read on the forward strand.
TGAACATCATTCACTCTCTAATTAAAACAGGCATTTTAAGCACCTACGATGTGCTTGAAACTGTGCTAGAAAATGTGAACAAAAATAAAAAAATAAATGAAAAATAAGACCTTTGAGTATATGACTATATTTGAAGAAATTTTAGTCTAGTGATATAGGAAAAAAACTACATTCAGATACAGAAAGACACATATACTACAAATATGTTATAGTAGAGATATGTACATTATGCAATGCTTTAAGAACTCTTCTAATACAAGGTAAAATATTCCAAAGAAAGAAATCACAGATAGTCATTCTGAGAAGAAAGTTGATATTCAAAGACACAAACATCTGAAAGGCCATAAATGATTCTAGGAGCTTCAAGATACTCTATGTGGCTAGACCAAGTACCTGTTTTGAGGAAAATAGAAGGAAGAAAGCAGTGGCAGGAAGTTCTGAAATAAGCAGTGATTGGAACAGACTTTCATGGTTTCTTTCGCCAAGGTGTTACTTGCAAATTGAGTACATTGTCATCTGTAACTGGAAACAATATTATGAAAGTCATAAATTGTTGTGAGAATTAAATTAGATAACCTATTTAATTTGTACCAGAAAATTAAATATGTATTATAATAGTTTATGCTAAAATGCTTTACATGGTTGCTAACCAAGCAATACAATTATCATTTTAGGAATATGCAGGATAAATCATTGGTGATGAAAGATGGGCACGGGATTGGTCAGGGAGAAAGGTTTTAAAAGTACTTATAAAGTTTTGGTGAAGAATTATGTAAAATAACCATGAAACTACCACAGTATAGATATAGAGATGATATATTCAAGAGGGCAGGGAGAATAGGTGGGAACAGAAGAACAAATTACTCCCTTGAGACTGAGCGAATGACAATGCTTGGTGTAAGCCTAAGTATTTGTATAGCAACAGCAATAATATTAATTTATTAAAACTTTTAAATTATTTACTAAAAATTTTAATATTTTATTATAATAAGAAGGGCAGTGCTACTTATATTGCCCTTGGTTGAATGTATTGTGTTATTTAATCCTTGCATGGGCTCTATCAAAGATGAACTGTTATTAACTCTATTTTAAAAAGACAGAAATTAGTGTTCAGTAAGCTAGTAAATGATGGAAGTAAAATTCAAGCAGCAGAACAGAAAGGAATTAATACTCTGACATCCTTCCCTGAAAGCTGAGAACAAGATAAGATGGAAACAGGAGTTGAGTAGAGAATGGGAGAAGGCAGTTCAAGAATGGAATAAACTGGTCGATCTTAAAGGTGGGAGAAGACAGGTAGCAGAATGGATAAACAATGGATATTAGAAGATACAAAGACATGCACAGGCCTGCTATCTACTGTGGATGAGAGTGAATTAATCTCTCCTTCTTTCACTCTCTGTTTTTATCTATCTTTTCTTTTCCCAAGAAGAAACAACAAATTTATGTTTTATATCATGCATATTTAAAACAAAACTATCTGTTGTATTCCAACTTTACTACTTCTTAGTGAATTATAAGTTTATAACCACTCTTTGCCTCAGTTTTCTCATTCTTAAAGCAGGTAGGATGATATCATATTTACAGAGTTGTTGCTGTGATTTAAAAAGTTAACATTATTTAAATTTTTAGAACAATGTATGGATATTATAAGTATTATTAAAATTATAATTAGTATGCTGTGAAGTTTTTACATCTGCTGGTATGGGTTTACTTTATTTATTTTGTTGTTGTTATTAATCTTCATCTGAGGATATTTTCCCACTGATTTCAGAGAGAGTGGAAGGGACTCAGAGAGACAGAGGGAAAAACATATCGATTGAACCTGTGCCCTTTAATCCATAGGCCGACACTCTAACTATTGAGCAAACACTGCCTAGAAAGCTTGTGTGGGTTTTGATTTTTATTTTCCTCTTCATTTTTGGAATTTCTGAGTATTCATGACAAGGTCTTTCAAATCTGCTGCCTGGACAGTCATTTAGAGTAACAAGTAATGCTGACTGGGCCCAGCAACTTTGGTACAATCAACCACTAGAATATCATATTCTCCAAGAACCAAAATCATGTAGATGTGAGCAAAATCCCCCTTAGGTTATGATTTTGAAGGCCCCAGAAACTGGCAGTCTTATCTCTCACAACAATTCACCACTGTATCTGAAAATTCCATCATTAGAGACATTTTTTTTGGGAAAGGGCGACCAATTACATTTACGTCCATCCTGGGACACTTTGGGGAGTAAAATGGCATCTTATGGATACTTACACTGGCACCATTGGGACTAGTAATGGTCCTGGGGAAATCAACATGTATGGTATGGCCGCCTCAGGATTTACTCTCTCTCTTCAGAGATGTGTGTGTGTTAAAACACAAACATGATACCTGCGAGGCCAACCTGATTTGCTCACTTGTTCACATGACTCATTGGAGTGATTCATGAGTGAGCAGAACCTTGAAAGAATGGAGAGTAGAATAGGTAAGCCTTGGTCTGGAGTAGAGGAGCTTGGTAAGAATAATGCATGGAGACTTCATGAGGAAGTAAGTTCATTTAAGATGTTTATGAGTGAGAAATAAGGGATGTAATAAAAAATAATAATAAAGGGGAGCAGGTAAGGAAATAATCTTGAACACAGAGAGAGCAAAATTGGTCTCCACCACTTTGCAATTTAACAGAAAATAGATTCTGGATTTGGTTGACAACTCTGCCTAAGATCTGTCTGTGAGGCGAGGCCTCACCTTAAGAAACTTTCAGTTTCATGTTTTTCTCTGACTTAATGTTTGAATAAGATTTTTTTTTTTCTGAGTAGGTTAACTAATTAGCATTTTATGCAACAAATTTTAGGTCAGGTCTGAGAAACGCAAATTGCTTTCCTCATTTACACTGCTTTCAGGCATGAATTCATATGTATTTCCTGATAAATTTATACTATCATAGCCTTATTTAAAGATCATTTTTTAAAGAACTTAGTTTAAAATAATGATGAAGTACAAAAAACAGAGTTGTTCCACATTATTTATTAGAAATCAAAATTAGATAAGATGAATACTAATCACCACAAATTAGGAAAGTATGAAATAAGATAATGCAAGTGAGAAAAAGAGTAGGAAGGTAGCAGAATTTTGTACAGTTCTTTGACTACTGGCCTTGCACCTCCTAAGAACTCTAAAAGAAAAGCTTCATCAGACCAGTTAAACAGTCAAGGAACACTTTATTTAAGACTACTGCAATCAGGGAAATTGAAGTTAACTCCACTGAAACAAATTAGAGTGATTTTTTTAAAGTTAGGATGAGATAACGGAAGAGTACTAGAGGATATTAAGTGGCAATTAGTCAATGTGTATAGACCAACTGTGTTTGATAATTGTCATTTATTCTTGTTTGGTTCTGCCCTCTCACAGAGTCAGGGAAATAGGAACAATGTCTCAATAATTATATTTCAAAGAGATGTCTCCCAAGATCTTGAGAAAGTCATTTCTGGATTGCAAAGGATTTGCATCTAAAAGGGGCAGGGAGAATTTGTAATTACAAGTTTTCTAGTGTTAAAAGTGAGGTCAGAGGCCTATAGTTAAAAGGAAACCTGCCTATGTCTCTTGGCTTTCTGTATGTCCACTTTAGAGAAGTATCTATTTAGTCCTTTGCCCATTTTTAAATTGGATTGTTCATCTTCCTTTTGTTAAGTTGTATGAGTTCTTTATGCATTTTAAACATTAACTCCTTATCAGATGTACCATTGGAAAATAAGCTCTCCTATGCAGTGGGTTCCTATTCTCCTTTGTTGATGGTTTTTTTTGTTTGCTTGTTTGTTTGTTTGTTTGTTTGTTTTTGCTGTGTTGATAGTTTCTTTTGCTAAGTTAGTACAGAACAAAAGACCAACTGGCTCAAGATCATTAAGGTAGTAAATTTTAGAGCTGAGATTTAAACAAATTGAAAATATTATTTTTTGAATATTGCCCCTTGTTACTTGTGAAAGAAAAATTTAACTCCCTATGTCTTTGTTAATAAAAGTATTACTCTTATCCTCTCTAATAAAACATGCAAATTGACCTTACCTTCACTATACCCACATGCCACACCCACCAGCCAATCAGGGTGAGTATGCAAATTAACTCAACCAAGATGGTGGTTAATTTGCATATCCAGGCCAGAGCAAAGACTGAAGACACAGTAGAAAGAAACCAAGCACTGCAGAAGGGAGCAAAGCTATGGAGAAGCAAGCAAGCGGGGCTGCAGAGAAGAAAGGGAAACAGGTGGGGCAGGGAGAAGAAAGAGAAGCAGGAACCCCTATTGCAAAAATCTTTCTTCAAGGGGCATCTAGTATTATATACACACACATACACACACACACACACACACACACACACACACACACACACACACACACACTAGAGGCCTAGTGCACAACATTTGGGGGATAGAGAGTTCCCTCAGCTCTGCCTGCACCTTCTTGCAGCCCAGGAACCCTCAGGGGATATCCAACTGACAGCTTAGGCCTACAGCAGTCAGACATTCTTAGCGCTACCATGAAGGCAGGAGAAGATCCCACTACCACTGCTGCACTTGCCAGCTATCAATCCAGCTTCTGGCTGAGCTGTGTTCCCCCTGTGGGAGTGCACTGACCACCAGGGGGCAGCTCCTGCATTGAACGTCTGCCCCCTGATGGTTAGTGATCATCATAGCCACAGGTCATTCCTCCTTTTATTTTATAGGATAAATGATATATTTAATAGTAACTATGTAAAGATGCATTTTGCTATATTATGTATTATAAAATGTATTATAGAGATATATTACTATCAAAATTTAAAAAGAAGTTTCACTTCCTTCTATTACAGCAAAAGTTTATTTTTTCTTCTTAAAATTGAAAACTGAAATATGCATACATTTCCATTTACTGTGTTAGCCCTACACCTTGGAAAAATTCATTACTTTCATAATTTTTAACATCTAGCTATATATTCCAAATCATACATACACAAAAATCTGTTTGCTTCATTGTTAAAGTGAATAAATAATAAATAAGCTTTGCCAATGATGGCTGCTAATGGAGGACTTCCCACAAACAATAGAGGGCTGTTTTCTAAGCCATACTCTCACATACAATAGGGGATGCATTGTGCTTTAGGAATTCACTCTTCTCTGTTACACATAGCAGTTGTTTGGGGTTATGTCAATGTGTTATTTCTAGCATTGCAGCAATAGCTGTAAGCATAAAGTGCACCCTGCTTTGCCATAAATTTTCCACGTTCTGTGAGGAAGTCAGCAGTATAGTTGAACTCAGACTGGTGGTTAAAAAAGACTGGCTTTTCAACTGTGACTATGACAGGCAGTAAAACTTGAGCAAAGCTGCACCTCATGCTACATGACATTTTCTAAGACAAAGAAACAATAAAAGGTATAGTATTCAAAGACAAGACTGAAAATGACATTTGGCACACCCTGCAACTCAGAGATTATCTTTCCTTTCCTGATTTTCCTCTTATCCATCTACTTCTATTCTTCTTAGTTTAATGCTTAAATCTTCAATCTATATTTGAGTGCCATGTCATGAAACCAAAAACACAAGCATACATACTCATTGAAGATTTTTAAATAAAACATAATTTCTTCTTGGAAAGTTGATATTCATTTTTTATTTCAATATATTTATTATTTTAAGACACATGGCAGATTTCTCCATTTATAATTATTAGACAGCCAAATTACAGATTCTTAAGGACTTTTGCTCAGCAGTTAAGAGCTCTCTAAATCATGCCTTATGTTTTCCTTTGTGATTTATTAACTAAGAGAAGGATAACTGCTTAAAACTGGAAGGAAAAAAAAAATCTATCTATAGCATCCATGGACCTTTATTGTACTAAACAATACAAACTTGAGAAAGTAGTAAATAAAATACTATTGTAATGGTGAATGGATATACTATACTTATATAAAGCTACCCACGTTAAACTTAGTAAATGTTAAACCCGGCTTATTATTCCAAACTGATTTTTTTTCTCTTGAAACTAGAACTTATATATTAAAAGTGTCTTTTCTAAATATACGTTATGAGAATCAGCAGTTTCAGTTCCTGTGTGAACCTAAGGAACAGCCTGACCTTCAAGGCTCTGGTTAATGCTGACCACTCAGACACAGGCGTTCACTAACAAAAAACACAGATGGCCAACTCAAGGACGCTGACCATAAAAATCCATATTGGGACCTGCAACGACATTGCCTGCATGTCCACAGCTCCTCTTCCTGATCTCTTTGTTCAGCTTTCCTTCTCCCTCCTTAACAAACCTCTGCCTGCGCTCGATGTTAAGATGGGCTTTGGGACTCCCCCACCTTCTCAGGTGGCCAGCACGTGAATAAACCTCTTTCCTTCTCATCAGCACCTGTGTCACAGGTTTGGCTTTTGTTGCAGCAGGACGCAGAACCTGGGCATTGGTTACAATATCAGTCCATTTTTTTTAATAAGGTAGCTTCTGCCATTTTTAATTGAGCAAATTGAGTTGTCCTTTTTAGGATTAGAGAAATATAAGTCAGTACTTTAAACTTCCATGTTTACAAAGGAAATGCATTACAGAGAAATCTGAATGTTCTCTTCTTTCTCTTTGGGTAAGAGGTGTATATTTTAAAGTGCATATTCACCGTTTTTCTAATTATATGATGAAAACACATTTTATTGATTTTTTTACAGAGAGGAAGAGAGAGGGATAGAGAGTTAGAAACATTGATGGAAGAGAAACATTGATCAGCTGCCTCTTGCACACTCCCCACTGGGGATGTGCCCGCAACCAAAGTACATGCCCTTGACCGGAATCAAACCTGGGACCTTTCAGTCTGCAGGCTGACGATCTATCCACTGCGCCAAACTGGTTTCGGTTACATTTTATATTTTATTTGTTTTATATGTGATATTTAGTGCTGCTCACCAATAAGTTGTATTTCCCTCTCTTCCTGGGCACAAGGGAATAGTATATGTCCCTTCACCCTAGAAGGAAGTATTATCACATTTTCCTATGGACAATAAAATTTGCTTACAAGTCACAGCCTTCCTGTTCCACTTTGCAGTAATCTATCTATATCCCCTGGCAGCACATCTTGATAGAGGTTTGCTACAGGTAAAAGCAGTCCAGAATGCTGTGCCATAAAAGGAAAGTCAGCTGTCCTGGAGAGCCACTCACACTTGACATGTCATAGCATAAGGAAGAATAAACTTTGGTTGGAAAGCTTCTGAGATTCTGGTATTCCTTGTTGCCAAAACATAGCATAGATTATTCTGAGAGAAAAATAAATCATTCCAAACTTAATTAAATGTTGCATAAAAATCTAAAGTATAACAATTACATCTCTAGGGTAGTTGTCTATGATTGGCAACAACAGATGAGCTAATTAAAAAAACCCTTTATTATATACCCAACAATAATTAACATAATGTGTGAATATTCTTAAGAGGAAATAATGAAAACAGAGAAAATAATGTTCTCACTTGATACTTGACCTGAAATGCGCACAAGCACACTATTACCTAAACAAATGGTTACATCAACTTCAGTAAGTGATAGTAGCTGGTTGCTGAGAGGGAGAGAGGGAGGGAGAGAGGAAGGGAGTGTGTTTGTGTGTGTGTGTGTGTGTGTGTGTGTGTGTGAGAGAGAGAGAGAGAGAGAGAGAGAGAGAGAGAGAGAGAGAGAGAGAGAGAGAGGGAGAGAGAGATGGGATGGAGCAAAATTAACATTGGGAGAAGATTCCTGATCATTTTCCCATGCCCGGAAGCCACATTGGTTGGTGTGTAGAAGAAAATTCTTATTAATAGCCTCAAATCTGAAAATCAGTCATGGTCATGGATGTCCTCAGGCAATGAACAAGTGGAAGAAACTCGTGAAGCATGGAATGTAAAGTAACTGGGACAACTCTTTCTTATAAGTCACAACTCCAGGGCTATGTAGTGAGTTATGCTGTAAATTCAAAGTCATGAATTACATATTGGAACAGAATACACATAGTCCTATATAAATAAATATGCCTTTGGCATAAAGTATATAACAAATGCTTAAAATGATGAAATATGATTAAACCATTGATAATATAGAGTCCACTATAGCTGACAATAGAGAGCTCTTCCTGCATTTTAAAAATTCAAAGCAAAGTTCTAAACATTAGAGTTTATGATTGTTAAGATTTTACTAAACACAGAAAAAATTGAGAGACATCTAGAGAGAAATGATGAAAAAATTAAAAAGAAAAATAATAAGGGTAGACAGTCAGCTTCTCCAAGTTTCTTTATAGAAACCTAATTACAAAAGACAACAACAGTCAATAATGTTATAACATCAAAAAATATGCAAGAAGTTTTGCCATAAATGTTATTGATTCAAATAAAAATATAGACATTTTCAAAATTGAAAAAACTCAGGAATAGAAAACCTACAAGCTCTTCTTTAAACAACTAAAGGTAATATTTCCTAATTAAGTGTGGTAAAATATGTAAGTATTAAACCTTTGATATTTTTTAAATTGTGGGATTGTAAAGCTATAGTAAAAAAGTGTCAAATGAAGAACAAATAAAATGCCAATAAAGAAAAATAAAGGAATTTTGGTAGAGGGAAGTAGTATGAGAATATATTGAAAGGTAGAAATGAATGTCAACTTCAGGAAGGACATTGAGATGTCCAAGATCAGTTGGGGAGAGTATTGGTATATAAATTTGGAAAGCTGTAGATAAAATATTTTAAGATAGAAAACAAGATTTATGAGCAAGAATGTGAAATAAATTTTGTTTATCTTCACATCTTCTATTAAAAGTATGCAGAGTTACTTAGAAAAGGGAAGAAGTAGAATCAAGGAAACTGAGTTTATCAGACTAATCTCAGTGCTGAGGGTGAGTTAGGGAGTAATGACATAAATAAAATACAATGATTGATCAGTTGACATCTTAAATTAGAAAGATGTGTTAATGAAGTGCAAGAGGCTAATTTGCTTCATTTTGTAAGTGTTATGGAATCATAACACATCTAAGTGGTAATGTTTAGAAGCGAGTGTGAAATATAATAGTGGAGCTTATTTGGATTTAAACATCATTAACATAAAATTGAAACTTAAAACCAGGAGAATGAATCAAATCTTTGAGGAAGAAAATTTAAAGATAAACGATAAGTCAAAGACTCATTTACACTAGAGGATATAAAGAGAAAGAGACATATTCAATTGATGAGCTGCTCAAGAGGTCCCAAAATAAAAACAAAAACAGCCCTAGCCGGGTTGGCTCAGTGGATAGAGTGTCAGCTTGAGGACTGAAGGGTCCCAGGTTCGATTCTGGTCAAGGGCACATGCTCAGGTTGCGGGCTTGATCCTCAGTAGGGTACGTGCAGGAAGAAGCCAATCAATGATTCTCATCATTGATGTTTCTATTCCTCTCTCCCTCTTTCTTCTCTGAAATCAATAAAAATATATTTAAACACACACACACACACACACACACACACACACACACACACACACACCACTACAGTTAGTGTTACAAAGACAAAGGATAAAGATTATATGATTAGCACTTTGCTTGACAGTTAACACAGGCAAAGGTGATCTGAAACAATTATCCTTGTTCCACTTCTATTTTCCAAATGTCTTATGAGTATGTCTATAGACTAATGTTCCAGGAACTACCCAGGGAAGAGGTTTCTGGGGAACAGAGTTCTACTCTAACCGTCACAATATACAGTTCAGCACATGTATGAAGATATGAAGACATCCAAGTTTACGAATGCTGGACAGTTTCTATTTGGTTTCATACTTTAAAAATGACTTTATTGATGGTTCCTTATGTAGAGATATGAAAAAGTAAGATTTCAAGGAATTAAAATAGAATGGTTTATTATATATTATTAAAAACGGAAAATTTGTAGTGATAAAAGGGATAAGATAATCAGTTATACACACTTGTCACTGGAAAATCTGAAATTAAATGTATTTATTATATACCTGATTTTTTAAATTTAAGATGGTAATATAGTTTATAATCTATAAGACTTTATGAAAAAAATGTTAGAATAACATGCCACAATAGTGAACTAAGTTGACTCCTTACTTGCATATTTAGTAAATAGTTCATAACTGTAAGTCTACCAAAGCAGGTAAAATGGCATACTTAACCTAGAATCCTTAAATACATTGCTTTTTAACTATTTATTTTCTGCCCTCATTTTCCTTCCAGTTTATTAGCTGATCAGCCCTCACTGTTATCTTTTTTAAAAATCATTTAAATGCCCTAGCATTTAGAACTCAAACATAATTTATAACCTTTCTGGAGTAGCCATCTTGCAATCATGTGGTAGCAATTAATCTGAAGATTATTAATGACCCTGGATGCATATAACCTTAATTAAAAATCTTCCTTGGCATAGAGAAATGAGAGTAATCAGAAACAGTAGAATTTCAATGAAGTTTTAAAAATGAGTATTTTGGAGTACCTGCAGTGGTTCCTTTATTAAAATAAAGGCAAAGAATTCTAAGAAAAATTAAAGAATAATATATATATATATATATATATATATATATATATATACATACAGTTATATTATATATTACATATGCAATATATACTATTATATATGAATGCATGCACACATACACACGTAGTACATATATGCACATATTCACATACATCTGCACCTTTTGGAGTTCTATGCAAATTTAGGAGATTAATTATGATTAGAGACCCCAATAAAAAACAGCCTTATGTAGGTGATTAATTAAAACTGAAGATGCATTAGTGTTGGATTCTAACAAAATACTTCTTTATTTTAAAGGTCTTTATGTATTCATTAATTTTGCTTTCTTATTCATTTTTAAATTAATATTTAAAACATTTCTATATGTCAAAGTTGCATTACAATAGAATCTGGTCTGTGTGGCTCCTTCCCATTCTGAGGGATGTGGGGAGAAACCTTTTAATGAGTGTCTCGTGAAATTTGGCTTAGTAAGCCTGAGGTAGCTCAGAAGCCTGCAGCACCCATAGGAAGTGGAATACCAATGGAGGAAAAAGAATGGAGAGAAGAAAGAGTAGAACTTGAGCTTATATGTCTCATAATGCAAATCACATCTTAACAAGATTTGTGATCAAACAGCAACATTTAAAGCATAATGGACCTTTAATTCTTTTTAATTGACTTATTTTGCATCATATTTTATTTATAAGTGGTAAATAAATAAAACCAGATATTTATTGTCCCCTTCATTATTAAAGCAAAATAGAGGACTTTCCCAATCCCCCCTCCGGTACAATTGTTAATGGCCCCTAGGTATCACAACCTTTGGGGAAGAAACATTTTTATAAAATGATCTTCATCTTGCCAAAACTGGTCTGGCTCAGTGGATAGAGCATTGGCCTGCAGACTGAAAGGTCCCAGGTTCAATTCCAGTCAAGATCATGTACCTTGGTTGCAGGCATATCCCCAGTAGAAGGTGTGCAGAAGGCAGCTGATCAATGATTCTCTCTCATTGATGTTTCTAACTCTCTATCCCTCTTTCTTCCTCTCTGTAGAAAAATCAATAAGTATATATAAAATGATCTTCATCTTGACCACTCTGTAAGAATTAAATTTTACTGTATTAACATTTACATTTTATAGATGCAGGAACTAAAGGGCTATTAAGTAGTTCACAGCAACTTCTAGAATTATGACTAGAAATCAGGTCATCTTCTCACAATTTATAATTTGAAATTATAAAGAGAGAGAATATGTGGCATATATTCTCATAATATAATATAAAACATGCTAGCTGACTATAGAAGGACTACACACTGTGGTGTAGAACCACGAGGCAAAGTTACAGTGTCTCATGGAGCAAAGCTAAATATTCATTGCTTCTTGTATAGTTCAGCTTTGGGGCTGAATCAGGGGGAGAGCTGCTTAGCGAAGATATAATTGTGCTGTTGCAAAAATCAAACCTTCATAAGACAGATTTTCTATTTTTCTATTTTTCCTATGATATATTCCTACTGCTTACCATGCTTCCCCTATAGTTGGAACTCAATGCATATTGGCTAAATAAATAAATAAGGAACATGGGCTAAATCACCAATCCATTAGCTTTTGTTCTTGTTAGAATAACGAGCAAGAGTAGGAAGCATGATCAATAGTGTTAACTCTTTTCCGTAGGATCACCCTACTTCTTCCCTGCAGTGTTTCCCTTCACACACTACCTCTTGCCCTCTAGCCCAGGGTTGTGCTTGAATATTTGCTTTGACTGCCAGACATACCTTAAGAAAAGAAGATCAGAACTGCATACATTTTTAGCCCCTTCCCATCCCGCCCCAGAGATATCTTCCAAAGAGCAAAGCAGATATCATGCAGGGATTTTAAAAAAAAATATGCACATGGCAGTAGCGAGGAAAGCAATTGAGATATTACTTCTGGTTCACCCTAGAGCTGGACCAGAACAATTGGGAGCTCCTCATCCTCTCCATTTCCTTGGGATGCTTCCCCACATTAATGATAAAAGCTATGTCCTTGATAGAGCAATGTATTGTTGAAACCATCAAGAGGCTGTACATGACTGAACCCAATTAAGGCTCCTATTATATAAACTTTTACTATTCTTATGGGTGGATGTGGAGATTTACTGATCTTGAGGCCTCCTAAGACAATTCTTATAAATTCCTTGTTATTAAACCTGACATTAAACAACCTGGAGTGCTCTTCTCTTTCTTCAGGCTCTCCCTACCCTCCATGTATAAGGACCAATTTGTTAACCAACAGGCTGATCCATGAATTCAAAAGAAATAAAGAGAAAATCCTATATAACAGTGGTTCTCAACCTTCCTAATGCCTCGACCTTTTAATACAGTTCCTCATGTTGCAATGACCCCCAACCATAAAATGATTTTTGTTGCTACTTTATAACTGTAATTTTGCTACTGTTATGAATCATAATGTAAATATCTGTGTTTTCCGATGGTCTTAGGCAACCCTACTAGCAGTTCTCAACATGCTATCCAACATGCAAATTGACCCTCACAGCCTCATGCAAGATGGCCTCCCCTATGTGGTCAAAGATGGCCACCACAAGATGGCCAGCAGTGGAGGGAAGTTAGAGATAACCAGGCCAGCAAGGGAGGGCATTTGGGGGTAATCGGGCCAGCAGGGGAGTAGTTAGGCATTGATCAGGTTGGCAGGGGAGTGGTTAGGGGTTGATCAAGCTGGCAGGTAGGCGAGCTGTTGGGAGCCAGCAGTCTTGGATTGTGAGAGGAATGTCCAACTGCCGGTTTAGACCCAATCCCTGTGGGGTCCAAAATTGGAGAGGGTGCAGGCTGGGCTGAGGGCCACCTCCCTCCCCAAGTGAATGAATTTTGTGCCCCAGGCCTCTATTATATTAATAATACCAATTATTGTATGTGTAACATGAAGCATCATAGCAAACCCAGATCATATAAATGTTTTATACTAACAAACAATCTTAGGAGATTGTTTTGTCCCAAGATAACAGTAACAACAATACAGCAAAAGCCTATATGGTGAAAGCAGCTTGAAGCTAATGAAAATGAACAGGACTGTCTCATCCCTGCACCTTCCTCTGACTTGCTCATCTGCTATCACCCTTACTTGCAAAACTAAGGCACCACCTAGTTTCTAGGTCACGATGTACCTGGGCAATGAGTGGTTCCATGGCTCTAAACAAATTAAAGTTGAGAGCTTATCTCATCACAGTCTTGCTGCTGTGCACCTAGAAGCCCTGCAATGGGTGGCTTTGGCAACATTGCGGGGCCATGGATGTACAGACTTTCCTGGTACAATCTGTCTTTGCTTTGGTTAATGGGCCATGTTAGTTCTCTGGTGAATGGCGAATCCTATACATTTATTATTCTATTTATTTGACTAGAGGCCCGGTGCACGAAATTCGTGCACAGGGGCGGGGGGAAGGGTTTTTATCCCTCAGCCCAGTTTGCACTCTCTCCAATCTGGGACTTCTTGAGGGATGTCCTGATTCCATCAGGATTGGGCCTACATGGGCAATCAGACATCCCTCTCACAATTCAGGACCACTGGCTTCCAACCGCTCACCTGCATGCCAGCCTGAGCATCCCCTAACCACTCCCCTGTGAGTCTGATCCACACCTAACTGCTCCCCTGACAGCCTGATTGCCCTTAAATGCCCTCCCCTGCTGGCCTGGTCACCCCCAACTTCCCTCCCCTTCAGACCTGGTACCCCCCAACTGCCCTCCTCTGAAGGCCTGGTCACCCCCAACTGCCCTCCTCTGCAAGCCTGGTCCCCCTCAATTGCCCTCCCTTTCAGGCCTGATCACCCTAACTGCCCTCCCCTGTTGGCCATCTTGTGTCTGCATGGGGTCAGTGATCTTTGACCACATGGGTGCAGTCATCTTGTGTGTTGGAGTGATGGTCAATTTGCATATCACCTCTTTATTACATAGGATAATGTATTGAGCAAATATTAATGAGCAACTACCATGCAGCAGGCTCTGTAAAGATACTGGGAGATAATGATGTAAAAGACACTGGGGTGCCCTTAGGGAGACAGCATTGCAGACATAAGGAAACTGATCTTGTCCTGCAGTGTTGGGATAACCACAGCAGGGCTAAGCACACAAAGCTTGAGGAACAAAAATGACAAAAAAAATCAGATATGCAATCCAATCACATGCCACAGAGGATTAGTCTCTGAAGTATAAGCTGAGTCCTGGTGTAAGAGAAATTTCCCAGAAAAAAAAGGAGAAACGAATTTGAAGGCTTTTCAGGCAGAGTTACAGCATATGCAGTAATACAAGAGACCGAAGAGAAATAATTTATTTCTGATTGGCCACACATTCAGAGTGGCTATAAAATATAAGAAGGCAAGTGAGACTAGAGAATAGCAGGGGGAAAGAAGATGAGGCAGACCCATGATTGGGATTGTCAAAGAAAAATCAATCCCAACCAAGGGAAATGAGACCTTATTCCAAAACACCATTGCAATAGTGAAAACAGTCCAATCTCAGCATCTGCAAGTATCTCAAACAATCGAACAAGCAACACACCGATAAGGGCTTTTCTTTTAAAGAGAAGGATGATCAGGGATGGCTTGTGGGTAGGAGCCAGCAGACAGACTGATGGAGGCAGTTTGGCAGGAAATGTTTCTATGCTCTGCACCTTTGTGCTTGTCTAAAGCCAAAATTTGGGGGTGAGCTGGAGTTCAAGCCAAGTCCAGGGGTAAGGGATGGACAATTGTCAATGCCGGCAGGATTCTTGCTTGTCTGGAATTTGCGACCCAGTTCTCCTTGGAAACTTGGTTTGCTTCTCCAGCTTGGCAATTGGGAGCTCTCCAATTCAGAGTGGACTAAATCCTTGAGCCCATTTCGCCATGACACAGGACTTTGATGACCTTACTGCTGAGTTCTACAATAATAGTAGTAATTGGTTTGACAAGTGTGCATGCTCGTGTAATACAGAGAGGTGGAAATTGTGCACCCCCAGTGGGAGCCTCCCATTCCCCACCTGGTGGGGTGGCAAGTCCGTAAGCTCCAGCCAACCTTCACTGATAAATTACCAGCCTGACCTGAGTTATGTGAGAATATTTCATGCTCAGATCAGTTTCTTAATGCTTCTCTGTAGCTCTCTATTATCAAGTCACTGTAATCTGAGCAGTGTTGAGAGACTAGCAAAATTCTTCCAGGATTAGCCATTATAATAGCAGAAAAGAAATTATTGTATGCATTAATGTGTGATGATTTTGTATTTTATACATGTGTTTTGCATATTAATCTGGATTATAGCTGAATAAAATAGATCCTGGAAAATGCATGTTAGACCAGAGTGACAGTTCTTTATATTTTCTATTAAGTTAGAAGTATATTTAAATCTAATTGTTCAGACCAGTTTCATATCTTGAAGTCAATTTTTGCCCAAACCTCAGGATATACCAGGACAAGATATTCAAGTTTTAGTTAAGTACTCAGCAAAACTTACAACTTGCAGTTTTCTTCTGAGGTGTTTCTTTTCCTTTTCTTTCGTTTTTTCTGATTTGTTAAGGAAATAATATTTTGTGAATAGTCAAGTACTTTTTAAAACTCTAAATATTTTTTTTAAATAATTTTAGCAAGGTTTATTTTGAGTAGAAAAACAATGACAAAATAGGCCATATATTTTTTTAAATTCAGTTTTATTATTGCACACTATGGCTAAACTAGTTTAACAAAATATTGCCCAGCAGAAGGCAACTGCATTAACGACCAAGTAAAAAAGAATTGCAATTAGCTCTGTAAAACTTTTACATTATTAATTTCCTTAGCAAAACCCTTTTCTTCTAAGGAAAAAAAAAAATCTCTTCTCAGATTTTCACACTCCTTTTCCCTATAATTAGGAGTTCCAGATATTCTGCCAATTCAGTTAAGCCTGAGATACTGATATATCAGACAATAAAGATATGCAAATAAAATACCAATTTGTTGCAATTATGACTAAGAATAGTTGATACTTTCCTAGCCTTTTTATTTGCATCTTGCTCAGAATGCAAAAGAAAACCATGTTTATAATATTTTTTTTACTTGAAGATTGTAGAAGCAGGTGTTGTAGAATATCCAGAGAGACCAGTCATTTGAGGAGAGAAGCCAGGGCAGGGGCATCATTTTATTTATTTATTTATTTTTAATATATTTTATTGATTTTGTACAGAGAGGAAGGGAGATAGAGAGTTAGAAACATCGATGAGAGAGAGTCATCGACCAGCTGCCTCTTGCACACCCCCTACTGGGGATGTGCCCGCAACCAAGGTACATGCCCTTGACCGGAATCGGACCCGGGACCCTTCAGTCCCCAAGCCGACGCTCTATCCATTGAGCCAAACCGGTCTCGGCCAGAGGCATCATTTTAAAAGGCAGAGACAAAGAAGAGGCCCTCTCTCAAGGACAAGGGCAGAGCAGGGACTGATCAATGGCAGAGGAGCAGAGAGACAGAAAGAAGGAGAGGAAGTAGCTACTATTACCTGCATCTCTACTAATGCAGCTGTCTTCTTGAAAAACTTTACTGTTGGGACGAAATGATAAAAGAATGAAATGTGACTGGAGGAGCTGTTAATGTTATTTCAAATTGCAACATAAAAGAGACTAATATTAGCATCCTATCTAATAAAAGAGAAACACTTAAATTGACCTTACCTCCGCTATGCCCACAAGCCATGCCAAGCAGCCAATCAGGATCAAGTATGCAAATTACCCCAACCAATATGGAAGTTAATTTGCATGTCCAAGTACTGAGTGAAGACTGAAGACAGCTTAGAAGGAAGCCAAGCGCTGCAGAAGGGAGCGAAGCTGTAGAACAGCAAGAGGGGCAGTGGAGAAGGGAGGGAAGCAGGTGGGGTGGCAGAGAAGGGACAGCTGCAGGAAGCCCTATTCTCGGAATCTTCCTGCAAAGGGCCTCTAATAATTTTATAAAGCCACTGCTACTATCAATAAATGCAAACCACATCTGTAAGTTTTTGTTGTTTAGTAGTCCTATTAAAAATAAACAAATCAATCATTTTTAAGAATGTATTATATTTAATCCAATATGCCCCAAAATGTTAGCTTTTCAGTATGTAATTATTAATAACATAGTATACATTTTAGATTTTTTTTAAATGATAAGTCCTTCAGTCCTGCTGGTGTGGCTCAGCAGTTGGATGTCAATCCACAAACCAGGAGGTCGAAGTTCCATTATTTGTCAGGGAATATGCCAGGGTTGTGGGCTCAAACTCTGTAGGGGTCTTGCAGGAGGCAGCCGATCAATGATTCTCTCTCATCATTGATGTTTCTAGACTTCTCCCTTTCTCTGTGAAATCAATAAACATAATTTTTCTTAAGAAGAAAGGATTCAAGTAGAGGGTAGATGACTTTTGGAAGAAAAAAAAAAGTCCTTCGAAGCCTGTGGTGTTTTATACTCATATCACATCTCATTTTGGACAAGCCACATGTCCATTTGCTATTTTTTTTTGGAGGGTTTGTTTGTTGGTGTAGCAAATAAAGTGTTTTTGAAATGCTGTTCTCCCTAAAAGGATATCCAGCTTGAGTTTACAGTCAAAATACAGAACCCATCTGTCAAAGTTGTTAATAATATTCCTCCTATTATCATGGCAAGAGAATAAAAACAAGAGAATGCTGCTGAAAAAGTACCAAAGCATTTAACAGAGATCTAGTGGGGTGTGTGTGTGTGTGTGTGTGCGCGCGCGCGCGCGCACGCGCGCGCGCGTGTTCTCGCCACATTGTCTTCTATCCACTTGAAAAAGTAGCAGTTTTTTTTAGAGAGAGGGGAGAGAGAGAGAGAGGAGAGAGAGAGAGAGAGAGAGAGAGAGAGAGAGAGAGAGAGAGAAAGATTCCTGAGTATTAGAGCATAATTTCTGAACCAGAATTCCTTGAGATGATGCTCTGCAATTTGCATTTTCAATAAAATTCTCAATTGATTTTTGTGTGCTTTAATGTTTGAGAACCTCTAGTTAAAGAGAATATTCAGGGCATCATTCAGCTTTTTCTGTGCAAGTCCAGAGAGGGTTTTAATTTAAATACGCAGCTGTAATTTGCAGAAAGCATTTGAGTTAACAAAGACAGATAATTGATTCTGTACTTGCAGTCCTTTTAAGCACTCACATAATCAAAGACTAAAGGATTGAATGGAGACACCATGATAGAAGGATATATGGGGCTTCCCATAAATATCTACAAAGACAATGTAAATATTTTGGCCCATATAATATTCTTTTACAATATTATTTTATTTCCCCTTATCCCTCATCCCCTAAAATGATTAGTAACCAGATAAAAGATCATAATATATGAGTGGACAATGGTGACTACATAATCAATACTTGCTGGGATGATGCCGAAACCAGGTTGGCTCAGAAAGGTCCCAGTTTCCATTCCTGTCAAGGGCATGTACCTTGGTTGCGGGCACATCCCCAGTAGGGGGTGTGCTGGAGGCAGCTGATCTATGTTTCTCTCTCATCTATGTTTTTAGCTCTCTATCTTTCTCCCTTCCTCTCTGTAAAAAAACAATAAAAATCAAAAATAGATTTTAAAAAAATACTTGCTGGGATGAGAGACCAGTGTTTCTCCTCTTCAGGCAGAGTGCAGTGTGGGAGGCCTGGGAAGTTAAAATAAATTCCACATAAAGTCCTTCAGTGATATCTATTGTTTGTGGAATTTAAAATAAATGTTTCTAGTTCTGAGATTTATCTCATCCTCTAATTTTTAAAAAAATATATTTTATTGATTTTTTTACAGAGAGGAAGGGAGAAAGATAGAGAGCTAGAAACGTCGATGAGAGAGAAACATCAACCAGCTGCCTCTTGCACACCCCCCACTGGGGATGTGCCCGCAACCAACATACATGCCCTTGACCGGAATCGAATCTGGGACCTTTCAGTCCACAGACCGAAGCTCTACCACTGAGCCAAACCGGTTTCGGCCCAATTGTCTTCCTAAGGTTTTTCCTCATTATCCCTCTCATAAACCCTATGTCTGTCTAGTGACACGAGGCTTGACTACCCTTTACAATATTATGGTGACCTGTCTTTTTAGTTAATTCACTTCTCAATACAACTTAGGCAACATTTTTATCAATAGAATAGATGTACGCATTTTGAGAAATCAAATCATTCTACAAAGATTTAATGGCTAAAGCAATCTCCTGTGATCCCTCCTCATTTCCTGCTCACCAGAAGCAACTGCTTTGAAGAAATTTAGCTTTACTTTTTTGTGTTGTATCGCTGTTCTAAAATAACATTATTTTTGTTCACTTTTATACCTGGAAAAATAATGATTTAGCACTCCTTAACAACCCTATTCCACTCCCATCACTATTCAACATGCTTCTGATCATCCATTTCTATGAAAATAGCTGTATCATAACTTACAAATGTGTACACATTCTCTATATTATGACTGTTCGCAGCACAGACATGTACTGCATTGGGATAGCATTTTTTTTTCCTCCACAGTAACACTAAGTCAAACCCCATCCTTCAAATGTAATATAAAAAAACACATTAAAAACCATAAAGAATTATTATTTTACTAGAGGCCCAGTGTACTAAATTCAGGCACTTGTATGTGGGGGGGTTCCTCAGCCAGCCTGAGCCCTCTTGCAGTCTTGGATCCCTTGCTCCTTACCCTGCCTGCAGTGGAGATGAGAGAGGCTCCTGCCACCACTGCTGGGCTCACCAGCCATGCGCCTGGCTTCTGGCTGAGCAGCGCTCCTATAGAGGGAGCACACTGACCACCAGGAGGCAGCTTCTGCATTGAGCGTCTGACCTCTGGTAGTCAGTGCATGTTATAGCAACCTGTTGTTCTGCTGTTCCGTCCATTTGCATATTAGGGTTTTATTATATAGGATAACCTTGCAAATATATCCTTTCTAGAACCTACTGACCTGCTGAGCAGGTTGCTCACTAGGTTTCTTTCACAACATTCATTCTCCTTAGTCCATTTACCATCCATCTAGGATTGCTTCTGCTGGACTCTCATATTTCATCCCCTAATCCTATAATTCAGGTGGTTTCATTTCATATTCTCTTATTGCCTTGCATATATTCACCTGTAACTCCCTCAACAATTAAAAAAAAAAAGTTCAATCACAAGTGAAAGAAAATATACTAATTTCCTCCATCATTGTTGGATTATTATTCTGCTGCCCATAGAGATAACATAATCAAGTAAACAATATGCAAATACAATTTTCCTCATCTTAACATATCTATTCATGCAATATGTCTCACTTAAATTGTACAATGCTAAGTTCAATAAACAATGAATCACCTGTCTATACCTATCTCTACCACTAAAAAAGTGAGTTAACAATTTTATGAAATTGTGAAAATTGAGTTAATGATTTTACTATAAAAATATTATTGTGGTCCTCACTGGTTTGGATCAGTTTTATAGAGCATAAACATGTGGACTGAAGGGTCCAATGTTTGATTCTGATCAAGGGCACATGCCTGGGTTGCTGGCTGGGCCCTAGTGTGGGGAGTGCAGGAGGCAGCCAATCAAGGATTCTCATGATTTTCTATCATCATTGATGTTTCTATCTCTCTCCCTCTCCATTCCTTTCTGAAACCAATAAAATATATATTTAAAAATTCATTATGTATGTTTTGTGAGTATGCTAATATAATAATGTCAGCACTTTTATTAAGAGATCATCATTAAGCCAAGAAGTACTCATTAATTTATTGAATATTTAACACTTGAATTCAATATATTTGTTTTTATAAAGCAACTCTCAATCACACATAAGAAGATCTGCCACACCAATTATTTAGAAGGCTTTGGCTAAAAAAAATTTAATGATTTTAATGAAATGTTCTGAATGTAAATATAGCAGATTTTTAAATATATACATAAATTGGTAGGGAAATGTTAAAATCTATAATAATAAAAGCATAATATGCAAATCAATGAACGGCCAAACAGAAGAACAACTGTCTGGACGACCACACTATGACACTGGTGTCCAACCAGCCAAGGCGGGTGCAATGACATTGGTTGGGGGCCCAGGCATTATAATTTATCATATAAAAATATCATTTATAAATATATATAAACTAGTGGCCCAGTGCATGAATTCTTGCACATTGAAAGGAGATTAATTAGAAGAAATATTTTAGTATCACTATTCGCTTTTCTCTATAATAGAAATGCAACCAAATTCATGATCGACAATGACAGATGGAAACGCATGCATACAATTGGTGCCAGCCAATTTCTCTTACAGGTAATTATCAGCAACACAGCAGTAAATATCAACACAAATTACATTATTATTGTAGAACGTGTAGGGAGAACAAAGGGTAAAATATTTAACTGCAGCAGTATTTGACTATATTCTGTGCAGTGAGAAAACCTGAAGTCATTTTCAAGGTCCACCATTTCTTACCTCTTTTCAGTCGGGCCAAGTTTCTAAACTTTCTAAATCTCTGTTTTCTGGCTAAGAAAAAGAAAATAGGATTCCACAAAGTCTCCTATATAACTACTCCAGGACTTCTGTGAGAATCAAATGAGATGAGGCACAGAAAAACATGTCATAGACATTTGGTTAAAGTGTGAAATGTTTGCACCTGGCTATAAAGCAAGTCATGTTCCTGCGCTGAAGAAACTGCAAGGAGACTAATCTCTAGAAAGAGGAAGCAAAGTATTGCTACTTGATGTCGTTTTGTGGTGCCCATAAACACCACTTCTGGGCTGGGCTGAGGTGTGGACTGGATTTTGCACCAAGCGGTCTTGGCAGTATAGGCTGAATTTGATAGGGTATTGTTCCAGGGTGGTGGCGGGTCCTCTTTACACTTGGGGGAAGCCAACTGTTGCTTTGTTGGGGCCAGATCTGCAGTACTGTTTCTCTGTAAATGGCCAGTGTTCATCACAGCAGCTCCTGCATTGAGTGTTTGCCCCTGGTGGTCAGTACATGTTATAGCGAATGGTTGGATGGACATTTAGCATATTAGCCATTTATATATATATATATATATAGATAGATAGATAGATAGATAGATAGATAGATAGATAAAACAGGAAATAAAATGAAGTAGCTAAACCAAACCTTATTTCTACAACTGAAAACCAGTTCATAGAATATATATTGATAGCTTGAGTCTCAGGGATGGGAATTATATAGGGTTTGGAATTTAGCAAAGTTTACAATTAAAATTTGTGTTTGAATTTGTAATTTTGATGTTGTAACTAAGAATTAAGTCATACTTTTAGAGCTGTCATGGAAGTTTGTTAGATCTTGAACTATGACTTTAGCTGGAGTTAGTTCCTGAGCTTGTAATTTCTTTCTGTAAATGCTCCTATGCTATCAAGAAATTCTTACATAGTCCCTGTAATCACTACTGTTGCCATACACAGTTGCCATACAAGCTCCCATGGAAATTGATATAATTATCTATCACCATCAACCACAGGTGACATCTTGACTGATTGTTGCACCTCTATATGCCTGAAATGACTAGTACCTTGCCTCCTTTTGTTGATTTGCCCCAATATGCTCAAGCCTAAGGGTATGACTGAACCCACTAACAAATTCTATATTTTCATATCCATCTCTGGATAGTACCCCACTTCCTAATACTGTTCAATCAAGAGGCAGAAACCACATACAGGTATACCTCAGAGATATCGCAGCTTTGGTTTCAGACCACTGTAATAAAGTGAGTACCACAATAAAGCAAGTTGTAATTTTTTTCTTGGTAAAGGGTCTTGCTCTCAAATTATAAAAAATGCAACGTTTGTGAAGTGCAATAAAATGAGGTGTGCCTGTATTAACTTTAGCTAGAACTTTATAAACTCTCATAGGGGATTAGCTGTTATAGGGGAAGAGAAGAAAGAAAGTTAAGGGATTAATAAAAAACAACCCATAAACACATAACGCATAGACACAGACAACAGTGTGGTGATAGCCAGAGGGAAAGGGGGTAAGAGTAGGTGGATGAGGGCAAACGGGGCCAAAAGAGACTTTGCTTGGGGCAATGGGCAAGTGATGCAGTGTGTTGATAATGTTTTATTGAGTTCTACACTTGAAACCTGTCTGGTTTTGCAAACCAATGCCTCTCCAATAAATTCAATTAAAATAAATAAATAAAATAAATAAATATTATTCAACTTAAAAATAAATAAATCAGGAATAGCATACGAAGTGTGCAGCCCCTCTTTTTAGGCGTGAGGAAGAACATCGAAAGAAGGAATTGATCTGGAAGATTTCCCTACCTGCCCAAAACTAAGATGCTGACCACCTTGCAGAAGGTTTAACCAGAGGGTAGGAGTTCCTTTACATGTTACACAGCGAGAATAGTTTGCAAGGTTTCCTCTATGGTCCTGGGAAAAGCTGCTTCCAGGAGGTGCCATGCATTTTGGGTGACTTTGCATTGCTCAGCATTCTGTGGGGGCATGACCAGAGGAGGGACACTGGAACCATTGAGACTAGGGTATTTTATTCACAGTGTTCCTCCAGCGCCCTCTATTGACAGTTCAACATCATGCTAATAGGCCAAAGCAAATGTTTCAAGAGTCAGCTCAATCATTGCAGATCAGGAAGTGAAGGGTGAACTTAGAGTTGAGAGGCAATAGATTAAAACGATATCACTAATTAAGTAGATAACTACGATGCTGAAATATCTGGGCCCTGGATATATACCCAAAATGTCAGCAGCGATTGGAAAGAATAAAACCTATTTGATACCTACAGTTTGTATCAGGTTGGTACTAGACATCTCTAATAAAGAGTTTCCTACCACTGTTCATTATAGAAAGATGCAAATAGAGTAGATGCCTATATATCTTCCGGGATTGCTACAGTGAAAGAAAAATTCACCAATATGATCCTCCAAAGTAAAATTTGGTAGTTTTGGTTTTGAAGATTCTTTAATAACAAAGTAGAAGAAGAAATTAGGCAAGAAATTTAAGCCAAGCGTCATTATTTTCCCACATATATATGACAAGAAGATAGGATTCTTTTTGAAAAATATAAAATATAACCAGCAATATGGTTCTTATCTTCTCTCAGAAAATTCTAGGAAAATTGGATTTTATCAAATTTAAATATTGAAACAGCTTACTGAAGAGTTGCTACTAATAATAAAAATTTCCATTGTTCTTATTAAAGAAGTATTAATGAACTCTGGCAAAATAGGGATGAGTTTGAATCTCCACATTCCAAGTAATTGAAATAAAGGTATAGGTGCTTAGTTCAATATACCTTTGACAGTTTAAAAGTATGTTTTCAGTATTGCATTAAAGAATAAATGTTATGAAAAGTCTAACTATGGTTGATGTGGAAAAGCATTAATTGCTTTCATATGCCATGTGGTTTTCCATTCATTTGAAAGAATGTCCAACTATGCTTTTGGGATCCCCATAATATTTCAGTAGATTATAATAGCCGTTAACATTTATTGAACAAGTATTGTGTGCCAGGCAGTGTTATTAGTTTTCCACATATTAATGCATTTAATACTCACAAGAAATCAGTGAGAATAAAACAGCATTATTATCATCACCATTTTACAAATGAGGAAATTTGCCAAATTCTGACTTTCAAAAAAATAACAAACTAGATACTAGCAGAGAAATTCCAATTTGATTTCAGAACTTTATATTGCTGGGATACTCTGTTCATAATAAAGCAACTGAAAACATAAAAATTTTGTAAGTATAATTATATTTTGATTACAAATTCTCACTTCATAATCCTAGAACATAAGATTAATGACTCTTTAAAGACCTTGCCATTGTAGGTTAAAAATATAAAGTTTTGCAATCTATGATGACACATTTTATTTCAGGCATATGAAAATAATCATTTTTTTCTATTGGCACTTATTTTTTAAATTTAAAATTTTGTGTGTGAAAACTGAAAAAAATATGTAATTAGCATTTGAGGCATTGAAAAATTATCTAATTGAAAACTCTTGATTTAATCTTTGCTGATATTTTTAAATTTCTTTCGTTTTCTTCTTTAAATTTTTTTATCATATTTCACTTTCTTTTTTTACATCACTAATTATCCCTTGGATGCTCTCTGTGCTCACCTCTTCATTTTCTGAATGTAGGAGAATGTATTCCACCAGTCTATCATTTAAAGTGGGATTCCAGACACCAATGTTGTGATTTTAGGAAGTCAATGCTAAAAATCCTCTTCTTTCCTTTTGGATTTTGAAACAGACTGAAAATACAGGTTTATCATCAGTAGTACACTATTTATGAAATAACAAAATGTATTTGTCTTGAAGGGATGTGGATGCTGAATAAGCTCATTCTTCTTTTTGGGAGGAGACACTAAGGAATTTGAGCAAATATGGAAGAGTTCCTGAAATATTTGACCTCATGGAATGCACATTTCCTTCCCTTAATAGAAGCATGAGATCAGGCTATAAGCCTGGAATTGCAAGGGAAAGAAACTAGATTTCTTATATGTAAGTAAGTTAGATTTTGGTGTGAGTCTGCAGGAAATTGTTTCATTAATGAGGAGCTGTACAGAGGATACGCAATACACAGTTGGAAGAGAGCAGAGACAAATGGTATTTGTAAGAATATATTTGGTCATTGGGGAAAGAATAGATCCTACTACAAGTTGAACCTAGTTTTTATTACCTCAATGGCAGAGCTGTCTAGTCTAAATTTGAAATCTTTACATCTATCAAAAGGATAAACTTGCCCACATGGCAATTTACTAGGAGAATATTTGAGACAGCAAATCACTATTAATAAGCCTAGATTCTCTACCCTAGAACTTATAGCCAGAAAACTGCGACATTAAGTACAGTTTCATCTAAGTCCAGAAAAAAATAGAAGAGGTACCTGAGTATTTGGAAAATGAATGAAAAAGAACTTCTCTTAGAATCAAGTTGGATGTGTTATTTTATGTCACCAAATTCAGGATATACTCCATCTAACTATAGAATTGAAATCCAAACCTATACCCTAGTATCCATATAGGGAACATGCCTGCATTTGTTGGCAGAAATTTGTTCAATGCAGAGAGGACCAGTACAGGAAGGAGTGAAGAACTCCTAATTCATACCAGTGATGTTAGGGAGATAGATAATACAGGCTTTGCTCACTGTTCCGTGATGATTAGGTTGTCTATTGGACTTCTGTTCGGTGAATAAGGGAGATAAAATATCAAGGATAATAACTGTTCTTAGAAATTTTACAGTTTTACTGCATTGCAGCCTATTCTAAGGATACAATTCCTTAATCAAATCACAAGAATTTGAGGTGGTAAAACACTATTCCTTCTTTTAATATTGACTTTTAATAATTACTATGGCTATAACATTGTATTGCACAAGTAAAGAAAGTACTTTTAATATAGGGATTGGAACATTTCAAGAAGAATTTATAAAGAAGTTAAACATTTTCAGTATATATAATTTGAGTCTATTCTCTTACTTTGCTACATGAAAGTCATTAATTAATTAGTCCTCTTCTATGAGATCCTATACTGGTTTTACTAAAATTTTTAACTTGGTTTCTTCCTCTTATGAGTATATCCTTCTCAGTCTTCAAGGGAAACATGGCTATTATGGACATGAAGAAGATATTTGTGTAAAGCATTCAGGGATAGTGATAGCAATTGATGAGAAATCTAGTGTAATCATCGCTGGAGAAGAGTTCTCACATTCTAGATTAGTTTCATGAGTGACCTTTCAAGGTCAGATATCTTTTTCATTATTCCCAATATGAGGTTCAGACACAATAGTAAAATAAGTGATTTTACTCTTGAAGGTATTAAAGCAAAGACATGCAAATCACCTGAGGACAAACAATAATTCAAGTGAAAAGATAAATTGCAGTCTAAGCTCATGGATAAAATATATATTTTCTAGGTTAATAATGCTCATTCATACGAAAAAATAAATGAAAGGCCACAAGTTAAAGCAGTAATAAAAAAGCTAACCAATTAAATCATTATTTTAAATCTAGAGGCCCAGTGCATGAATTCATGCATAGGTGGATTCCAGCCATTCTGGCCCCAATTGGGGTGGATCAGAGGAACTGGCTTGTTGGGAGGAGGAGACTGCAGGAAGTTGGTCAGCTGGCCCAACCTTATTGGGGCCCAATCAGGGCTGGGCTGACTGGGGGAAAGGGCCTATGGTGACTGGCTGGCAGGCCTCACCACCAAATGGGGGAGTGGGGCTGATCAGGGGTCAGCAGCCTGAAGAAGGGGCCATAGGTAGTTGACCAGCTGGCCCTGCCTCTGATTGGAGTTGGGGGGCTAATAGGGGGTGGAACTGACTGGAGGGAGGGGCCATGGGCTTATCAGGGTGGTGGGGACCCATCAGGGGCAGGGCCAGCATAGGGAGGGGCTGCAGGCCAATCAAAGTGGTGGGGGACCATCAGGGTGGGGCCAGCCACTGACTCAACCCCCTGATGGGGCCAGTTTGCTGGCCACAGTGGGAGTCATAGTGACCTGTCATTCTGGTCATTATGGTGTTATGGTCGCTGGCTTTTTATATACATAGATTAGCATTTCTATTTCAGGATTTCAAACACCTTAATTTGATTGCTTATTTTTGTTCTTAAAAATTGAAATATTAACCCAGTATTCCCACTTCTAGGAATATATCCCAAGAGAACAGAAACAACAATCAGAAAGGATATACACATGCACCCCTATGTTCATAGAAGCACAATTTACAATAGCTAAGATTTTGGAAACAGCTCAAGTGCCCATAAGAAGATGAGTGGTACATCTATACAATGGAATACTACACTGCTGGGGGAAAAAAAGGAGTTTTTTCCATTTGCAACAGCATGGATGGAACTGGAGAACATTATGCTAAGCAAAATAAGCCAGTCAGAGAAATATAAATATCGCATGATCTCACTCATTTGTGGAATATAATGAACAACATAAACTGATGAACAAAACTAGGACCAGAGACATAGAAGCATGGAACAGACTGTCCTACTGTCCAGCCTATGAGGGAAGGCAGGGAGTGAGGGGGTAAGAGATCAACCAAAGGACTTGTATGCATGCATATGAGCATAGCCAATGGACACAGACAGTAGGGAGTGAGGGCATGTGCCAGGGGGTGGGAATGGCCAGGGAGAGGTCAATGAGGGTAAAAGGAGACTCATGTAATATTTTAAACAATAAAGAATTTAAATAAAAAGAAGAAATAACAAGCAAAAAAATAAAATAATTGAAGTATTGAAAAAACTAATGATTATTAACAGTTTAGGGGCCCTATGCACAAATTTGTGCACCTTAAAAGGAACTGTGGGCCCTGAGGCTTCAGTTGGCACAGGAGGATGTCTCGGCCCCTCCTCAGCATCCCTGTCCAGCCCCTCCCACAGGCACCTCCTGTCCCCTGTCTGCCAGCAGCCCCGCTCCTGCCTCTCCAACACACTGGCAGTGCCAGCCTCACTTACAACCACTGATGGCACAGAACAATTGGGGCCAACGCCAGCAGCAGGTGCAAGAAGGTGCTGCTGTCCCAATCACCCCTCAGGATAAGAGGGAGGTGGAAAAGCCCTCAGGGGCAATTGGAGCCAGTAGCCATTGCTCGCACCCACTGATGGCACGAAGAGATCAGGGCTGGCACCAGGTGCCAAGAGTGGGTGCGAGCAGTAGCTCGGACATCAGCAGTGGGTGTGAGTGGGCCTGGGGCTGGCAGCAGGTGCAAGTGCTGTGTGGGACCAAGGTGCAAGGGAGCAAAGAATTTTCAGTAACCATCGGAGGCTTGCCTGATGAAAGCAACCGGTGCCCCTCCTTGGTCTGCCCCTCCTGCTCACCTGCTCCACCATCCCACTGTGGCTGATGCCCACCATGTTTCGCATGTGCCCCCTGGTGGTCAACGCACACCATAGCAATTGGTTGTTCTGCTGATTGGTCAATTTGCATATTAGCCTTTTATTATAAAGGATTGTCAGGTACAGATTTCTAAGTTCAAAGGGAATCTAAACAACACTGTTTCCTTAAAGCTGACGTTGACAGCCATAAGCTTATCCATAGAGCTATAAACAAAACAAAACCTGAAGTATCTGAATGGAAATATCCTAGCTGAAACAACTTTGCTTTCTCATTAGGTGTTGACATTTCTGAAAACTGGAACAGTGATGTACAAAGACATCAAAGAATGAGTCTACAACTTCAAGGACATCAAAGAATGAGTCTACAACTTCATGGTACTGATTGGTGTGTGGTTCAATCAGGAAGAGAATATTTTATACTTTTTAAGACCAGGGTCTCTGAAATTAAACTTCCTGGACATACACACCTGGCTGTCTGATGTATTATATATAAGATAGCCAAAAAGTTAATTAATATAGCATGTTCTGTCTGTTCAACTGTAGAGTAGGCATACTGATAGTTACTACTTTATAGCTGTGTTTTAAGTATTAAATGAGATGCTATACATATAATATAAGCCAGGTCTGTGTCTACCAGAGCATGATAGGAATCCAGAAGGACAGTGACTTAAAACAAGTGAACATACAATAAAGCTCATTTATCTTTTGTGTAGAAGTTTGAAATCAAGCATCCATGCTGATGTTATAGTTCTGCTTCATCAAGTATTTGTACATCCAAAATTTTCCCTCAAGAACCAAAAATGAACCAACACATCTGCCCATTATCCAGCCATTATATAATAGCTTGAAGGAAGGGGTAAGGATAAAGGAATGGGAAAAAGGGTTCACACAGCTGTCCTTTAAGGAAGGGTCCTAAAATGTTTCTTGTGACTTCTGCGCAACAACATGTCATTGGCCAAAATGGTGTCACTTGGTACAGTTGTCTGTAAGAAATCTAGAAAAAGTGATCCTTGTCTGGATGCTTATGTACCCAGCTAAATATGTGGAGTTCAAATATCAACTACTGCCAAACAATAGCTCCCAGAACAAAATAATCCCTCGATAAGTATTAGACACTTGCACAAATTACCAACCCACATCATTTGAGCTATTTGAATGCATCCATTTTGCTAGTAATATTAATCAAACTTGCTCAATAATGGAAAGTATTTCTCTCTTTCTTCTTCCTGCCTTTATCTTAGAGAAACAAGCAAGGAGAAGTTTCCCAGTACCTTAAAGGATGAGTCTATCCTTAATTTTAGTTTCAAAAAGATGTTTGGGGAAGGTAGAATCTATTAAAGTAATAAATAAATATATATATGTAGGAGTCTCAAGAAGCCAGACTCCAAAGGGGAATTTGTTTAGGAAAAAGAACTGAAAGCATGTTTAATCAGACTTTTCAAGACCATGAAGAGCAGAACTATATCTTAGTCATTATTGCAGAAAATTGAGTTTAGAAGAATGGTCCATTAAAATGGTTACTGATTTCCCCAAGTGCATATGTCTCCTAACATCTTTGACAATGGTCTGTAGCCTAAACTAATATAATACATTTTCATCAGAGTATTATCCTTTTCACAAGAATTTGATAATCACATTTTATTACCCCAAATAGCTGTTAAGTTTCCCAATGGAGGTTCAAATGCCTAGCCCTCACTTGCTGATCCTTTATTATCCTCAACCACTGCCCAGGAAGACAGAAAGAGGGGTGTGATTAATGCTTTAGTCAATGAGCTGTCAAATAGGAAAGAGAAGCACAGTGATTGTAAAGCAAATTGTTATTCCTATCCCAGGCTTTCTATTCATTATTTATGTACTACATTGGTATGTTGTTGACTATTGCCATTCAGAATTATTAAATGTTGAGAATAGGGAAAGACAATGGAATCAGGCTATAATTCGAATGTGTATGTTTTTAAATATATTACTCATCACAAATGCATTCCATATTATGGAATGGTATAATGAACAAAAATGAGATAGAAAGCAGTAAAATCATGTCTAATAAAAGAGAAACATGCAAATTGACCATACTTCCACTCTGCCCACAAGCCATGCCCACCAGCCAATCAGGAGTGAGTATTCAAATTAACCCAACCAAGATGGTGGTTAATTTGCATATCCAGGCACAGAGCAAAGACTGAAGGCATCTAGAAGGAAGCCAAGTGGTGCAGAAGGGAGCGAAGCTGTGGAGAAGCAAGCAAGTAGGGTGGTGGAGAAGGGAGGGAATCAGGCAGGGCAGCGAAGACTGCCTCAGGAAGCCTTATATGTGCAGGAGTCTTCCTGAAATGGAACTCTAGTAGAAAATAAAAGGCTTACTAGCAGTAGCTAACTTTTTAAAATTCAAATTGAAAGTCAAAGGCTTTTATTTTAATATTGAGCAACCAAGTATTCTGCTAGGAAAAAAAATGAAAGAATGGTAATATTTCTAAAAAGTCACTACAGAGAATTAGAAGCTTTTTAGCCAAAACTGGTTTGGCTCAATGGATAGAGCATCAGTCTGCAGACTGAAGGGTCCCAGGTTCCATCTTAGTCAAGGGCATGTACCTTGGTTGCGGGCACATCCCCAGTAGGGGGTGTGCAAGAGACAGCTGATCAATGATTCTCTCTCATCAATGTTTCTAACAATCTATTCCTCTCTCTTCCTCTCTATAAAAAATCAATAAAATATATTTTAAAAAACTTAGATGCTTTTGATATAAAAAGAAAAAAAAAGAAATGACAGAATTCAGCATTTCTATGTAGTAGAACCTAAACTTTTAAAAATATGTTTTGGGCAAATTTAAATTAAAAGAATTTTTACATGATTTAGGCTACTTTTTATTTTCTAATAACTACTATTAAATAATACTAAAATAAAATAATATTATTAGCAAGTTTAAATGCTGAGAATATAATAAAGATTTATAAATGGGCATTATTAAAATATATTATAAATTTTTCCATACTATCTTGTAAGTTACCAATTACCTTTAATAGTCATTTTTTTCTTCATTTTTAGAGTTTTGAAACATTCCAAATTCTCCTATTCTAGTTCTGATTAATTTGTTTATTTTCAAGTTGCAAGTAACTTTACATTTGTTTTTCAGAGTATAAAACTATTGTGTTATTGAAAAATAACACATAGTAAATGGTCCAGAAAGGTCGAGAAAAGGAATACCATTTATCTCATGCATTTTATCGGTATCCTTTTTTAATCTTCATTTTTAACAAGTTTTAATATCACAGTTATACTAACCTGATAAGTAAAAACATTACCTTCTTTTTTTGTTCTAAAGCTGTTTATAAAGCCTAGGAAAATGTTTTCTCTTGAAGGTTTGAATAAAAGTATGTGCCTTTAAGTGATCTCTTTTATTTTCATTGAAAGTATATACATAGTAGTCTAAAAACATCTTCTAAATTTTTATTCAGAAAAGTCAATTCTACCATGACTTGCTTGCAAATCACAGGTGCTCAGGAATAAATTTAAGTTTTAAATTACTAATCCAATCAATAATTATCACAGAATAATTCATTATCTCATTATTTTTTATTATTAACTTAATATAGAGCCAAAAACACATTATTAGCATGCATGCTAATTAATATACAAATGTCAATCATTTGTGTAAAGTATATTATTTAATTCATAGTTTTTATCATTTGGACACTAATAGTTCTCTTTTCTTTTCTCCTTCTCACAGCTCTCGTGGGCACACTGCTGAGCCTTTACAGTAAATAAATGTGGTAATATCTATTTTGAACTTTCTGTATGTAATCACCACAGCTGTGTTTTATTTCTGGGATGGTTTCATTTTTCAGCTTATGAAATTGTAGGGAAGATGATGAGATAAGTAGAAAGTAAATAAAAACTCCAATTCAAGTTTAGGAAACATTATGCTTCTGTTCCCTAAAGATAATGATAACTAAAATTTGTTTTACCCCTCATGGTATGGAAATTTAGAATAGATACAGGAACAGAGGTATTCAATGATAACCTTCTTCATGCAGATTACTGACTTAAAATTATTTTAATAACCATCTTCTAACCATGATGTTCAGTGGTATGTGGATGTCATGTCTTATATAAATCCATTGTAATTTTTTTGTAAAATTGTAAATTTTTCTATTATTTGATCATAATGGCAGCATAATCACACAGCAATAAAATGGCTCTCTTTTATTTGCCTTCCAGA
Source organism: Pipistrellus hanaki (assembly GCF_964339955.1). Classification (NCBI taxonomy): domain Eukaryota; kingdom Metazoa; phylum Chordata; class Mammalia; order Chiroptera; family Vespertilionidae; genus Pipistrellus; species Pipistrellus hanaki. The sequence goes on from NC_140503.1 coordinate 191,839,778, forward strand.
TAAATACATACAGAAATAGGCAATAGGCTGTGGCCATGAGAACAGAGCTCTAGTGCATCAAATCAGCATTGTCATTATTACACCTAAGTGCTTTCGAAACCACTTTTTTTTTTTTTAAGAGGGGGACATTAATACATCTTTGGGAGAAATATAATAATCTGTACTATAATAATACATATTAATTCAGATGATTGATCCATCTCAAATGCATTTATAAAGAATGGCTATAATTCCATTGCCTAAAACCTTAGTAGAAGATGTATAAAGAATTAAGATATTAAGAGAAAAAAACTAATCTAAAATAAAATACTTTCAATCATAAAGATATAAATAAGAGTAAACAGGAGTTCTTCAGAGACAACCTTTTTTTGAGGAAAAATCATTGAACATATTCAATGAATGGCAAAGAAAATATTCCTTCAAAGGATTCTTTGGTTCACATATTCATATTGAAAAGGAGTGGAATTATGCAGACCATATTAGAGTTCTCCTACTGATCCTACAGAAATCCTTACTGTTTCATCTTAATTTTCTTCTTTAAGGTGTTTGTGGATTGACAAATAAAAGTTTCTTTTTAAAAATGTGTCACCACAAAGGAGAAAAAAAAAATCAAAGGAGAAATAAAGAAACAGGAGAATGCCTGTTTATAATGGTAGTAATTTCTGAAAAACAATTTTGGATTACTAGGACTTTAACATTTTTGAGAAATGTTACTCTCTTCCTCCTCTGACCTTAATACTGTACAGTTTCTACCAGGAAGACATGGTTTCCCTTTCATTCAGATGGCAGCAATGATTGGTTCATTGCCTATGTGGCCTTGGGTCCTTGTAAGCCAGCTCAGAATGGCACAGCCAGTGGTTGGCAAACTCATTAGGCAACAGAGCCAAATATCAACAGTACAGCTATTGAAATTTCTTTTGAGAGCCATTTTTTTTTTAAATTAAACTTCTTCTAATGCCACTTCTTCAAAATAGACTTGCCAAGACAGTGGTATTTTGTGGAAGAGCCGCACTCAAGGGGCCAAAGAGCCAAATGGAGCTCGTGAGCCGCAGTTTGCCGACCACGGGGATAGACTGTTTAATAATGTTGTTGCTGTTTTGAAAATGCCTAGGTAAACCACTTCAGACTTTCTTGGGATTGGACTTGGGAACCTCTCATTTTAACAAATGCTTCAATGATCTCATGTATATTAACGCTTGAAAACCTCTAGCCTAGAGGAAGACTGAAGTTACCTGTCCTGTGCTTATAACACGTTTGTGGGAATGCCTCATTAACCTTCTTCCAAAAACCGAAAAGTCTTAACACTAGCAAAATCATTTAATTAATACCAAATATGGCATAGATGGAAGACTGTGTCTTCACCTTAACTTGGATGTAATTAATATTTAATATTTTTCTCATGAAATGCTTAATGGAAATTGGTCATTTGCTGGAATATAGCATAAGAAAATTAGTGAATATAATAAGTGTCAGAATTCCCAGACTTTTATCTTGACTTGGGCACTAATTAGCTTTTTCACCTTGGGCGATTCACTTAAAATTTTTCTTATTTTAAAGTCACTTTTGGATATATAAATCATACATGAATGCTATCCTCTTTAAAAGTAAAATTCAAAGGGTATTACATCTGAAGGGAGCTACATTTTCCTTTGACATCTACTCTCAATTGTGGTTTCTTCCCAGAGTTAGCCATAGTTATTACTTTTTTCACTAGTAGCTACTGAACTTTCTGTGGGATTAATGTCCAATTCACTGGCATGAATATGGTTTACCATGGAAAGTGTTATACCTTTTTCTTCATATTCCCATATCTAATATTAAGTACTTGACAAGAATTCAGTGGACCAATATAATATATTTTGAAATTGGAAAATGTTTATCATCTCTATGGACTAAATTATAGAAGAAAGTTGGAGAGTTCATATATGTCTAAGGTAACAAGTTTAAGGTATAAGCTATCTGTGCTATATGAAAACAAAATTATTTAGGATAGCTTCAATCTAGCTAAAGGAAGAAAAAAACATAATTCCCTTGTTCACCAGCTGTGTCCCACTTGTGGTAAACTAAATTGACTGAATGCAATAAAGGTACTACATTCGGAACAACAGCAAGTTATTCTTACTATATATATATTCCTTCATCTGGTCAAATGAAAGAATTAAAAGTGGATATGATAGGAATCACCTCTCAGCGTCATTCACAATTTTGAGCGTAATATTAACCCAATCATGTCATTCTTGCAAGACTCATTAAAGAGTATAAAGATAAACTTGCTTAATTAGACCTGCTTTGTGATTTAGCTAAACTTTTTCTAACCCAGTGAAGCACCCCAACTTCTCTTACAGGTAATTGTCAGCCACACAGCAGTAAATATCAACATGAGCACATTATTATTATTATAGAGTAGGGGTGTCGAACTCAATCAGAGAAGGGGCCAAAATCTAAAATCCAGCCTAAATCGCGGGCCGAATGGTTTACTGTACAGTCATAAACTGACAATGTCATAAACTGACAGCAGAGTGCAGTGATGACAACGCAGTGCGGGCCACATTGCAAGGCCTGGCGGGCTGGATTTGGCCCGCGGGCCTTGTGTTTGACACATGTGTTATAGAGCATGCAGGGAGAACAAAGGGTAAAAATTTTAACTACAGCGGTGTTTGACTATATTCTGTGCAATGAGAAAACCTGAAGTCATTTTCAAGGTCCACCATTTTTTAAAATATATTTTATTGATTTTTTACAGAGAGAAAGGGAGAGAGATAGAGAGCCAGAAATGTCGATGAGAGAGAAACATCGACCAACCACCTCCTGCACATCCCTTACCGGGAATGTGCCCGCAGCCAATGTACATGCCCTTCACCGGAATCGAACCCAGGACCTTTCAGTCCGCAGACCGATGCTCTACCACTGAGCCAAACCGGTTTCGGCAAGGTGCACCATTTCTTACCTCTTCTCAATCAGATCACGTTTCAAAATTTTCTAAATCTCCATTTTCTGGTGAATAAAACGAAGATAGGATTCCACTGAGTCTCTTATCTATCTATCTACTCTCTTTTACAGTGAAACTGTGTCAGAGTAATCTGTTCATCCGTTGTTTAGGGGCTGCTGGTCAGCCCTGGGAAGGTGGTGGCTCATGTGAGAAGCCCCAGCACTTTCTGAGTTTCTGGGATGACCCTAGTGATGACTTATACTCTCACAGGAACTGTTCACTCTTTATAAAATCCAAGCCACCTTCTGTGTAGATGTAAGAAGTTCCATATTCATAAAGCCTTAAAGATAAAGACTGCCAACCGTGCACCATGGCAACATTATAACTGTTGCAAGTGTGGCTTCCTGGTGGTACTCAGAAATCCTGGTAATACATCTTAAAAATGCATGAATGTGAGTGTTAGTATTGCCTTGTTGGTAGTCTTTGACCAATTAAAGACATAAGTCAAGTAGGTGGCATCAGATAATTGCCCCCAAGGACTGTACAAGTTGGATTAGTGTCCTAATAACATCTCTAGAGACTCCCCATATGACACAGCCACCAAATGTATTTCTTGCAAACTTGAGATGGGCTCTGTGGCTCTCCCATGATGCCTCACTTTCTTCTTGCTTTGACTGTTGGTTCCCAGGAATTGCACTTCTAATAAAGTGTATGTCACAGGCTTTTGCCTCAGACCTTATTGTCTAAGAACTTACTGTAAAACATCCCTGTATTGAAAAATGCTATCTTACTCCTTCCTTCATTTCCCATCTAGGAAACCTGCTTTATAAGTTGCATTCCACACTGTGTTTTTAGTGAAAATAATAATTTGATAATAAACTTACGTGACCTTAATAGTGAAGGTTTGTGCTGTTTTTTACCTTCAAGTTATGGAAAACTAGAAATCAAGACTTCAATAATAGATTCTGATTCAAATCACATGTACAATAATGATCATATAAATAGCAATGTATTAGACACTCTGGTAAGAAGTACATGACTTTGTGAGAACTAAAGAAATGTACATCCACAAAAGGAGAGATAAAATTATCTTACATGAAGTAATTATTGAATAATTAAACATCAAATTTTGAGATCTTAGCTATAATTATTGTGGGATTTAGATAAAGTAGTGATCATGTAGCTTATTGGAAGTGACATTAATAGTTGCAAAGCAACCAGAATAAGGATAAGGGAATCCTTTTGCCTCTGATGATAAGAGGTGCATGACCAAGGTAGAAAGGGTTAAAATGAATAGAAAACAGTAGCTTGTATGCAAGAATCACTTAAGTTCATGGAGTAACTATAATTATTTAATTAAAATAAACAGTGGGAATTTAAATTTTAACAAAGTAGGTTATATAAGCTAAAGTCTTCAAACTATTGTTTCATGTGATGTTTAATTCCTCAGTGATTCTGAAACATCTCAAATTGATTTATACTTAGTTCTGACATCAATTATCATAATACTCTTAGATCCTTTTTTTAAAATTTAAAACATAACCAATTAGTCTTAAACAACAAAAATGCATGACTATTTTTTACTAATAATAATTATAGTATCATTTATCTGAGTTCTTATTATAGGCTTTTATTTAAACTAATAATTAAAAGAAAGCTTTTACTTAATTTACATTTAATTTAATTTATTCATTTAAGATACTATTATTTTTATCAAATGGAGAAATTGAGGATGATAAAATAAACTACCGTTTACATAAAAAATACTATTTTTAGATTTATTTAATTTCAAAACTCAAGCATTTTATCAACATTTTACACTAGTTTGAGTTTCAAATTATGCCAAATCATATCATTCTTTAACATGATAAAAATAATGTTAAATAAAATAACAAATATCTTTAGTGATCTATGAGAGGTTAACAATGCTAAAAGAGACTTTTAGTAAGTACTGTAGGGGAAGGGTAGAAAAAGTCACCACAAATAACTTGGAAATGAGAAGACCAATTTGAATTAAACTTAAATCAATAAATTATTGGTTAGAGCCATTGTACACAACACTAAAGATATACAATTTGGAGGATGTTCTAAGATATTTCCTCCTAAAATATGAGGTATTTGCTACACAGTCAATTAAATCGGCTTCCTTAACTTTATTATTTTTTTAACTTTATCTTTATTGTTGAAAGTATTACAGTATATTTTTGAGTCAGGTTTCTACATCCTTCAGCAGTTCTGGCAAGCACACTAAGCATGTTGCTTAGGGTGTATTAGCGTAGTTTAGGATACCCTAGAAAAGAGCCTATAGCAAGCATCACTGCAGCTTTTCCTAATGAGGGGAAGGTGTAAGACAGAAAACACAGCTCAGGTACAGCTGCCAAAGCAAACCAGGAAAGGAGGTTTTCAGCTCAAAGACAAATTCCTTCATAGGAATGCCTCTATCTTTAGCCTCCTTCCAGAAGCATCTCGGGCTTTCTATTTGCTGAACTACAAAATATAACTCTGGCAAACTTTCTGTTCTGTTTTACTTCGGGCCATAAAGACAGACTCTCATTACCCATCCTGATCCATCATTTTGCCTGTTTGCAATTCGAATCCTTTCCTATTGATGCCAAAGGCGTCCTTCTTGGGTTCAATACTGTTTTCTGCTCCTTAGGTTATCCTGATGCAAGATGACCCTTGCATTCAGTCCTGTCCTCACCTGAGTCTTTGGACAGAATCTACCAGCTAGGAACCAGTTCAGTCTACTTGTCCATCCTGTATCAGTACAAATTTGCCTGCAGGGGGAGGTAGATTACAATACAGCCACTGGCTCTAACCTTCTTTGAATCTAGAATCAGAGCTCCTGCCTCTAGCAAGCTATCTATTATAACTAAGTTATTTTGCTATTGCTTTTTCCTCCTACCAATGACGTTCATTCTATTTTTCTAGTAGAGAAAAAGTTGACTCTAAAAATCGCACACTAAAACTTTGTTCTCTGCAAAGAGTTTCACCCTCAAGTGAAATATAATTTTATATGTATAAGAATGTTGATTTTAGTGACGTGCTTCTCTTAATCACTGACATTGACAAGGACCAAAATTTGTTTTGTTTGAAAGTCAGAAATTATGCTCAACAGAGAAATTTTCATGTCTCCACACGATAATTAGGGGGGAAAAATTGCTTTATGCAACCACTGCTGCTAGGATTTTTTTTTCACACAAAATATAAAAACTAATCTCAAAGATTGATCTCAAGAACCACGTATGCACTGAATATGTGCACATAGAAAACAATCCCAGAGGTCGTCACTCAGGAACAGCTTAGCATTTTTGTCCACATCAGGACACATTACGAAGTACCTGAGTCTTATGCTTCTTGCCAATCTCAGTCAATTTCATTGTTCTTGCTCATATGCCAAAGAAATGTAGAAAAGAGAAAGGTTTTCCAGATAAAAATAGAAAGACAAAGGGGGGGGGGGAGGAGAAACAAAAAGAAAGTTAACATAGATGGCAAATATTGGAAGAGTCAAATAAAACAATCAAAAAGCAAGTGAAAAAGGCTGAGGGCTCCATGACTCCTGAGGGGAAAATGCACAGGCCAGGTTCCCTTTCATACTGAGATTAAATTCAAAGACTTCTTCAGACTGTGCCTAGTCTCTCTCTCCCAATTCTCACATAAAATATTCCAGGCTGACAAATTGCTCCTTTGAGTCACATTTTAAACAGGTGTATGACTTTCAGATACAGGCAAGGTGGCTTCTAGAAAACATTGCGATGCAAGAGGAATGTGCTGGAGAGGGCTGCCTGCCTCTCCCACTGTGTCCCTGCGTGCTTTCCTTTTCTCCTGACCTGTAGTCCTCACTACCATCCTCCTGACTCCATTTCAATACACAAGCCACTTAATATCCTTGAACAAGGACACATGGGAAGTTCATAAAATGAAATAGAAAAGGTGAAAGCACATGTATGTGACAGCTGTGGAAAGGCACAGCTCAGGTCTGCAGGGGGGGGCTTTCCCCAAGGCCCCAGCTGCCCATCTTTATCCAGCACAGCACTGTTACTGTCGTTATGCTTCCCCCAGGCTCCTCTGAGCCAATGGCTTGGCACCACATGGATGCTTAGGCAGACAATACAGAGAAATGCAGGAGTTTTTCAACAGGACGCTATGGCTCCAAGTCGCCTTTTTAGTTGGAACAAGCTTTTTCTGGAACCACGCCACATCCAAGAATCTTTCTCCCCAGCTCTCCTTCCCTCCTTCTTCCCCTTCACAGGCATTAGATCAAGGTTGTGGTGCCAGCACTCTCTTCTTCCCACCCTCTCCTACAGTAAATGTCTTAAATGTCTAATTCTATTTTGGTGTCCTGTCACTTGGTGGTCCTACACTAATGCAAATTGTGCTAAGGTACTTGAAAAAACAGATGGCAAAAGGAGATTCTGGCCTGGCCAGTGTGACTAAGAGGTTGAACTTTGACCCAGGAACCAGGAGGTCACTGTTCAATTCCAGTCATGGCACATGCCCAGAGTTGTGGGCATGATCCCTAGTAGGAGCATATAAGAGGCAGCCAATGGATGGATGATGTTTCTCTCTCATTGATGTATCTATCATTCTATTCCTCTTCCTTCTTCTCTCTTTTTAAAAATATATTTTATTGAGCTTTTACAGAGAGGAAGAGAGAGTGATAGAGAGTTAGAAACATTGATGAGAGAGAAACATCGATAAGCTGCCTGTTGCATATCCCCTACTGGGGATGTGCCCACAATCAAGGTACATGCCCTTGATATATATATATAATTTTGGACTTGGTGATTCATTGTTTAGAAGAAGAAGAAGACACAATCCTGAACGTTATGAAGGGCACCAATTGACCATTATACAACTGCTAAAGATTCCCCTTGTGCTACCTGGGGAGAGGGTAGAAGGCTTTACCCTTGCAGGTGCAATGATTCAGGCATTTTAAATCATTGGTGGGTGAAAAGGCCTAGCAAAAGGGCAAAATTGGGTGGGTACTGTTAATTTGAATGAAGTCACTGAAGAGGGATGATGGAAAATCTCGGTGGTCAATAAGCAGTTAGAGACTGGAGGTAAAAGCCACAGGATCTCTTTGGTCAAAAGCAGAAACTGCAGAGGATCGATCAGACTGAACATCTGATAGAATCACAGGTGTCCAGAAGCATTTTAAAGCCCAGTTATCTATCAAAGAGGATCAGTTACGTTAAAGTCAGGGCCCAGGTCAGGGAAACATGGTGCCCTAACACTTGAGATGGGGACATTTGGTACCCCTGATGACACTACACCTTCCCATGAACCCTCAGAACTTGCAGACGTACCCCATTACTTACTAGTAAGCCTTAGCAGCTTGCTGACCTGAAGAGACCTGAATACCACTAGAAAATAGTTTCCTCTCAGAAGGTGCACACATCAAAACTAGAATTAAGCAGGGATAGAAAGAAAAAGGCCAAAACCAAAACCAGAGGTAGAATTAACTGAGCTCAGTCACATATACCAAGCAGATTGTATCAACAATATTTTACTTCTAGTGTGGAATGGCGTGCAGTACATATATTCAGAGGGCAGAGGAGTGGGTATGGAGACCCTGATTACCCAGGTCCAGCTCAAGGGTCAATCAATGGTTAACCAATGGTTATGACTTTTCAATGGCCTCCTTTAACAAGAGTGGCACTGGTCATGATAATTGAAGGGTCTGTATTACATCTATCTATTATCTATCTATCTATCTATCATCTATCATCTATCATCTCTCTATCTAGCGTATATTTATCTATCATCTATCAATCCATTGATATATCTACCTTTATGCTTTTGTGAATATGAATATAAAGCAGTTATTTTAAAAGTAACCTAAAGATGTTTTAATATTTTTGGGAAATCATAGGCTTAAAGTGCTAATATAGTTAATTAATAACTATAATTAAAATATTTGGTTAAAATAGCTAATATGTATTGAGGGTTTTTTATGCTATAAGCACTATTGTTAATAGTCTATACACATTTATTCTTCATAAACATTTTATGAGGTAAATACCTTTATTGCATCAATAATGGTACTTGCAGGAAAAAGATGCAAAACTCAAGGTGAATAATTTGCAGAACACATATTAAAGAACTGAAGAGTATTTAAAAAGCCATGGGCATAAAAAATAACCACACTTACAGAATGGCGATATTCTGAAGATGCATGACAGTGGGCTACATATTTGAAAAATGTCTGGAGTTAAAATTGGTAAGGTCTTGGTGATGCTTCAGATATTAAGGATGAGTGAAAAATAAATGGTTTCTAACTGTTTAGCTTATAGTATTCAGCTTATGCCATTGAAGGGATGGACAACCCATTTAGTCAAGTAATACTAGACAAAAATGAAATTTAAGAAAATGCTGATCTGAGACAACAGAGAAGAGAGATATTTGCAGTTATTCACATGTTAGATTTGAAGATCATACAAGCCTAGGTCAGAGATATGATTTTTATGCATTTTAAAATGGGATAAAGTTAAAAGAAAATTGAATAATATACCTGTATGATTCAAAGCGAAACAGGCAATTGTACTACTAATGTTTTTAATAAGGCATTTCAAATAATCATTGAAATTGACTTTTAAAATATACAAAACTAGAGGCCTGGTGCATAGATTCATGCACCAGTGTGGTCCCAAAATCTCATCAGAGATTATAATCTTTAAATGTGTGAATTGAGATTTATAGAAAAACTTGGATAAATTCAAAATGCCTAATTTTATAAACTAGTAACATCATAATGTATAGCTTTTTCTTTAATATTATGATTAAGATTTAGCAATTTAAAATTTACCACATTGATAGAAAAAAATAGCTCTTATAATTATGAAAACTATAATGGAATTTGAGAATTATTATCTATAGAGAAACAAATATTTCTGCTTTCCATAATGTAAAATAAAATTTATCATCACTTTAGTTTCAAATTTCTTTTCTACTCGTTTCACTCACTTTTTTAATAGATTGATATAATTGTGTCTATTTCTTTAAAGAATAGATTGCTTTTAATTTACTTTTAACTTAATTTTCTAGTACTCATTTCAGATACTATTATTCTGTGCTAGTGGTTATTTGTGTACCCACCAGGATCTCTTAATTCAGCATAAGTGTAAGTGCTTCAGATATATATCTAATGTGATAAAAAAAAAAATGACACTTAGATGCTCCAAGATTGATGATCCTCTTAAACATAAGATAGCATTATCAATTCAGGGCCACCCATGAGGAAATCATGGAGCTATCAAAGTATTACAGTACTAATTTTCTCTAGAGACATTATCTATATAACTTTAAGATGCAAACAGTACTTTAATACTACTTAAATTAAAATTTAACAAATATGGATGTGCTTAAAAATAATCAAACTATGCATTTACTTATTGCATTTTTTATTGCAGCATCAAAACTGTTTACTCTGAGCTTTTTAGATAATGCAGAAGTCACAGGGCTTCTAACGGGGGCTCTGCAGGTAGCTCTGTGGCTGCCCCTGTTTCCCAGCATCCCACGGCATTGCCATATGGTCAGCAGTACCTGGGAGGCCTTTTAAAGCACATCCTCTAGCTATTCTGCCTGTGGAGGGCTCCCCACAGCCCTGCAGGTGGCGGATGCCTGAAGGGCCTGCTGTTTCACTTCTTCACATGCCCCAGCGCAGCAGATTTGTGATGCAGGAAGCGTTGCTGTAAACCTCCAGAAATGGCCACTTGCCAAGTCTTGGAATTTACTCAGACTGTATCATTTATGGAAATGGATTCTCTTATTTATGCCTGGGAGGTGCTAGCAACTCTCTGTGGGATGTAGCCATAGGAATAGCAGAGGAGAGCTAATGAGAGAGGCAGAGCACTTGCATATGCATGGGGAAGTACAAGGGAAGGCACAATTGTCTATGCGTAAATGTCAAGCAGTCCCTTCATTGTATTCAATTTCTTGCAACTAGTCAGTATCAAACCAAGGCTTCATGGTTATAAATCTGGTGCTCTTTCTAACATTCCAGCCTTGTTATTAAACATATTTCTGATCACCGTTATCGTTGCTATTACTTGAGTCAAACCCTCTCCAAATGTGAGCTTTTAAAGCCATGGTTAACTGAGTCTGTTTTACTTCAGCTAGTCATGCCTATATGTAAAACCATAGGTTATGGCTTCTTGTACATTAATACACAGATTTGCTCTGAAAAAAACAGGAAGAATAAGGAAAAGGGTGAATTTTAGGAGCATCCAGAATGTCAAAGTTCACCCAGAGTTTCCAAAATGCCCTTTTCCTCCAAAAAATTTCATTTTTCTAGCAAAGAATATTTTAGGTATTGTATTTGAAACTGAAACTACAGAGATGAAAAATATACATTTTGCTCCCAATACCTTCTGCACTCAGAGAGAGGAGAGAGATGAATGCTGACAATAACATGTGGCCACTTATAAGGCTGAGGTAATGTAAATAAATGGGCACTAACCTTGATTAGAGGGAGCCAATAAACATTGTGGAGGAAATAAAGTCTGTTCTCCTCTCTCTTATTTTCACTATTAAATAAAATATAAAATTAATATATCCTCTATCTTTCCATCTCTACTCCCAACATCCTAGTTCAACTCATTATCACTTCTTAACTGAAGTTTGTAGTAACTTTCTAATCAGTCTTTGCATTCATTCTTGTATATCTGCAGTCTATAAGTTCTCCAGACAACATCCCATAATATATTTTAAAAATATGTCTTAGCCATAGCTGGTAGGTTCAGTGGATAGAGCTTCAGCCTGCAGGACTGAGAAGTCCCGGGTTCAATTCCAGTCAAGGACATATGTCCAGGTTGTGGGCTCCATCCCCGGTGGGGGACATGCAGGAGGCAGCTGATCAATGATTCTCTCTCATCATTGATGTTTCTATCTCTCTCTCCCTCTCCCTTCCTCTCTGAAATCAATAAAAATATATTCAAAGAAGACATCACTTAAAAAATCCATCTTATGTCACACATTTGCTCAAAAGTATATAGAAGCCGAAACCGGTTTGGCTCAGTGGTAGAGCGTCGGTCTGCGGACTGAAAGGTCCCAGGTTCAATTCTGGTCAAGGGCATGTACATTGGTTGCAGGCACATCGCCAGTGGGGGGTGTGCAAGAGGCAGCTGGTCGATGTTTCTCTCTCATCGACGTTTCTAGCTCTCTCTCTCTCTCCCTTCCTCTCTGTGAAAAAATCAATAATATATATATATATATATATATATATATATATATATATATATATATGTATTAATATATAGAAAAAGTTCTAAACTTAAAGATACACCTTTTTATTTGTATGTTTCTTTTCTGTCATGGTTGATAATCTCCTCCATAATTGTATCCCAGTTTTTAACTCTGGTCTAAGTTCATGTTGTAATCTCTCTCTATTAAATTTATTTCTAGGCATTTGTACATTTCTCTAATGTTCAAAGATCCACTTTCAACTTTGAGAGAGAGATAATTCTCTTGTGGTGCTTTTCCTAAATATTTTCCAATTTGATTTTGCTTCTTAATCACCCAGTTTTATAGTAAATGCAATTTATTCCTAGATGCCTTTTTGTACTTATCCAAAGAGCTACGGCATCTTGCTATACACTTTTATGGTATCCTGCAATTTTATGTCATTTTGATAATGCTTATTTTATATTTATTGGTTTAATAAGTGCTAACTTTATTAGAATATCAGCAATACATCCCTTCATAGTTACATCACATAATATAAGGATACGTATGTAGTACTTTAATCAACAAAGAAAATAAAAATATATATAATAAAATCAACGTAATTAAGAACCTATGTTTTTTGTGTTGTGTCACCAAATTCTGGCACTTCTTACATTCACAGCAAATATGTGTGGAATAAATGAATGATCTGAATTGTAAAGAATGAACTAACCTGTCCTAGCCAGTTTGGCTCAGAGGATAGAGCATGGGCCCTAGGATTGAAGAGTCCCAGGTTTGATTCCAGTGTGGGAGGTAACCAACTGATGTGTCTCTCTCACATCAATGTCTCTCTCTCTCTCTCTCTCTCTCTCTCTGCTCCTCCCTGCCACTCTCTCTTAAAAAAGAAAAAAAAGAAGAAAAAAAAAGAAAGAAAAAGAATGAACTAACCTGGTGAAGAGTGGAAGGAAAAGAAAAAGGATGTTTCAAGTAGAATAAAGAGCTTATATGAGTGTTTTTGAAGCCTATACTAGTATGTCATCTACAAATTATCCAGAAAGCATGTTTAAAGGCAAATATTTTAAGGTGGTCATTAATGAAGGACCATTTATCCCTAACGAATATGGATTTTATAATAAAATCAATCCATAATAATAAAAACATAATATGCTAATTAGACAGGATATCCTTCTGGGAGGAAACTGGGGCTGCAGCCCCTGGTGACTATGAGGGAGGGATCCAGGCAGCTACCATTGCAGTGAAGGCCTACTCTTGCACGAATTTCATGGGTGCTGGGTGCCAGCAGCAGGTGTGAGCACAGGGCGGGATCAAGGCATAGGAGCAAAGAATTTTTAGTAACCAGCAGAAGCTTTCCTGGATGACAGTAACTGGTACCCAGCTTTAGTCTGGTATCTCTACTCAACTGCTCCCCTGTCCAATCATGGTGGACACTCACCATGTTATGTGCTCTGCCACCTGCTTCTAATGCCGTCGTGTTCTTTGCATGCCTCCTGGTGTTCAGCATATGTCATAGCAACCAGTTGTTCGGTTGTTCTGCCGGTTGGTCTACTTGCATGTTAGGGTTTTATATAGATAGGTTTGTTGGTTACTACATTAATAACTTACTCTTCGCCAGGAAGGTTCTGGGTTAAAACAGAACAAGCAAAACTTGTTTACTTTCATTCTTCCTAGAAAGAGATTGTTGAATTCCTGAATTTGAGAATGACATGACAAGAGAAAGTATCATCAGAGGCCTTCCTTATTTTAAGGGATTGAGAGGCAATCACACAAACTCAATCAAACTCTTTCTGGGTCTGGTAAGAGCCAGAGGATAATGAGAAATAGAGCAGCACAACTGAGCATTTGGTTGTCTGAGAATTTTGGTTATTGCCTTGATTAGAACACAAGAGCTTAATTTTGTTCTTCATTAGAACAAAAGAGTCTACATTATTCAATCCTTTGCTACTTTAGATTGAAGATATGTCAGGAATATTTATGATATTTTTTTCCTAATACACATAGAATTTGCCAAATTATGCAATGGGAAATGCACACTGATATACAGTGTATTATTTTTGAATTTTTAATCATTTGTGTAAATATAGTTAATACATGTACATTTTTATTAAAAGTATCTTTTTGTGGTTTTCAGTACACAGTGCAAAACCAGAGAAGAAGGCCTCATTTTCCATTAAAAATGTGTTGATAATATTAAAGTTCACAGGGTGTTGTTCTTTTTAATATTTTAATTGAAGAAATATGTTTTAAGTTTCTATCAGCTAACTATAGAGAGTGATAATCCAATGGTGCTTTGTATTATTTCCATTTCTGCATTGTTTTGTTTTTAACATAAAGCAGTGTGAAACCCTATATCAGAGTGTTTTAATTATAAAAGCAAGCAATTTTCAGCATAAAGTACATATTAACAATTCATAATACCTTTATTAAAGTACTAAGAAGAACCAGTGTTCTGTTTAGCTGCCTTCAATAGCAAGAACATTTCTATCTAAAAACTCCCTTTATTAATGTTTCTCCCTAATGTTTTATAAGGCTATTTCAATGCATTTAAAACTTTCAAAGTGGGGTCATTATACTTTTAATTCCTTGGATTAATATTTCTCACTGATAGCTCTTTGAAAAGTAAGTATAACGATAATGCCTACTTTAATCTTCTTCATCTTTGATCTAAAGTACAAGTGGAATGCCTCAAATGTACCAAGCAAAGAAAACAGAAAAACACTAAACTTTCAATAATTCCTCAGCTGGCAATTAAAACAGAAGATAGGTTTAAACATTTTCTCTAAATACATTCCCCATTGGGAGGCTTTTGGCCAATGCTGTGCTGATAACGTTATGATTTTCATTCATGATAATATCACACTCTCACAGCTGGATGCAAAGCTGTATAATCTCTCAAATAGATCTTTGCTTTAAATCAGTTATTCAGAATCAACCAAAAATAGAGTCAAGTAATATGTCTGAAAAATAATAAGTTCCCAGCTTTCAGTACCTGTTTTTCTTTGTAATAATTTATATTTACAATAGTCCTAAGCTTTCCCTCTTTAAAAGTTGATTTTCTAAAATAAACCAACTCAAGAACCTTTTAATCAGGGAATTATAAATTCATGTAGAGATCCCCTAGCTCTCAGCTACCACTTTGTTTCCCAAAAATTAAGATTTCATCCCTTTCAGAGGTAAGTTTATGTTCTGGATAACTGCTTTGACATAGAGATCATATTTCTTTCATGAAGCTACACCTACAACAGATAGACACCCAAATATTATAAAATACATATATATTTATTAAAATTTCACTGAGGCTAAATAAATCATGTTTATAAACAACTTAGAATTATATACATCATTTAAAATGGTACTGATAAGCGATATGAATATCAGATATTGCATTCCTAGATTTCTATCTTCTAACAGTAGGATAATATTTTCTTTGATACCTGTTTTGATATATAACTAAAAACAGCATTTAACATCTATTAGCCTTTAACTATATTAAGAAAGTCCATGAAATTGTCCTTTCTACTTAACTTATTATCTTTTTCACCGACAATTATAACCCATCAAGTATCAAGATATTCCTTCAACTAGAGAGCTCACAATTTTTTCACTTACATATCTTTTTCATGGTTCTATAGACTGAATATTTCCTTTTTGTGCTCTTTTTTTAAGCCTAATAATTCTGACCACTTTACCTTGATTGTTTTGGTCTACCTCCTGAAAGTTTTTTTTTTTTAATGTAGTTATTTTATTAAGGTAATTTTGCTATAATACTTTTGAGATATTGCAACCAGAATTATACAAAGTATTCCACACCTGCCCACTTTATAGTATTATCTAAGAACTAGAGGCCCCATGCACAAAATTCATGCAAATGTAGGCCTTCCTTCTCCCTGCTGCTGGCATGGCTTCCCTCTGGCACTCAGCCACCAGCAGGCACCTGGGACCCAGGCTTTACTCACAGCACAGGCTTCATCCAGAAGGTCATCTGGAAGGACATCCAGTCTAATTAGCATATTACGCTTTTATCATTATAGATAAGGTTAGCTTTGTTGCTCTTTCTTCTGTCCCTTTTTTATTATTTTTCATGAACAATTTTTAGGTTGTTTTTTTGTGTAAGGTAAGTCATCATAATATTGTCTTCTTAAATATTCCAAACCTACAGTAGTTTCTAGGTTAGAATTTTTAGCTTGCTAATGATAACCCAAAGATTATCATCATATGAACTGTTCATTAATAGTTGATTGGCAGCCACTAGTTTTAATCTCAATATAACCCAAAGTATTTGCCACCTGAGTGTAATACATGTTGGAATAAATATCCTCTATTAACTGCTTTTTTTTTTTTTTTTTTTTTTTACTTCCCTTCTAGAAATGTAAAATTTTATAGCTAATTCCCAGGAAAAACTTAAAAATGTTGTTTATGATATGTCTCATGCTTTAGGAGAAGTGAAAAAGTACATTATAAAATTAGTGTTCCAGGAATATGACTCACAACACACACAACTCTTACTAAAGTATGAAAAAATACTTTACACAAACACAAACAGATAAAAGGGAATGTGGCTATCCTTACAAATCAGTGATAAACCCCATGTTTCCAAAGTTAAAGAGAAGCCATGATCTAAAGAAATGGGTAGAGTAAGATATTAAACTTATTCTACAAAAAAGCATGAATATTAATACTCATGCATAAACAAGACACAAGTTATCACAGACAAACTATAGGGTGATCAGATGAACTTCACTGAAACAATGACATTTGAGCAAAGATTAGGCGGTAAAGAAATTATCCAGATGATATCTTAAGAAAAAGCATTACAGCCATAAAAAATTATAGGCAGAGGCTGACATTAGAGGAAGATAAAGACATGATGGTGGAGGAGATTAAGCAATAGACAAGGAGAGCTATTGTAAATACAAACAGATAAATCACTTAACCCAACACAAGAATGCAAGCTTCCCTCTTTCAGAGTATTTTTAGGAGGGGTGGTTAAAAGTCTCCTTTAGGAATTAATATAAAGGTACTGGTGAAAAGTAGAAAGAAAAAAGAGCATAATGCATAGCTATTGAGAATATAATTTGAGGAGAAATTGGCATTTTGTAATGAAGTTTAGGATGCACAAACTTTATGGTCAGTCATTGGCCTGATAGAAACTCTTGTACATGTGTAGAAGGAAGCATATTAGTGTCCACAGCACCACTTGTGTGTAATAATGAACACACTAAAACAGCCTGACAGTGCAACCTGTTATATAAAAGTGTAATATGCGAATTAGACCAGACATCCTTCCAGAGGAAGCTGGGCCAGAGGGAGTCTGGTGTCAGCTGACTGGGAAAGGAAGGCCTACTCTTGCACGAATTTCATCCATCAAGCCTCTAGTTTGTTGATAAAAGAAAAATAAATGTAGGTAATTAATACAAAGGAACATTATGCTATGATGGATTACTAAAGTAGATCTAAATAGATTAATACTTTTTAAAAACATGATGTTAAAGAATAAAAAATGTTATTCTTTACATCCTGGGGCAGTTAGGGGCAATCAGGCAGGCAGGCAGGTAAGTAGTTAGGAGCCAGTGGTCCCAGATTGTGATGGGGATGTCTGACTGCCAGCAGTAGGACATTCCCTGAGGGGTCCTGGATTGGAGAGGGTCCTGGCTGGGCTCAGGGGGAATCCTCCATGCACAAATTTTATGCACTGGGCCTCTAGTAATGTAACATTAAATTAGCTGATAATACAGATCTTAAGAACATTTAAATCAGAAGCCACAATTAATAAATATAATAATATATACAACTAAATCTTTAAAAATCTGTTAGGAGGTTTCTCTCTACATACTTCCATCTCATCCCACCAGTGTCATTGTTTATTTAAAGATCAGTTTCTGATTGATAGAAACAAGGGATAAAAGAAAAAACAGCCCTGGCTGGTTTGATTCAGTGGATAGAGCATTGGCCTGTGGATTGAAGGGTCTAGAGTTTGACTCCTGACACAGGCACATGGCAGGGTAGCAGGCTCAATCCCCAGTAGTGGGCATACAGGAGGCAGCTGATCAATGTTTCTCATCATTGATGTTTCTATCTCCCTCTCCCTTCCTCTCTGAAATCAATCAATAATATATATCAATAATAATAAGAAAAATCATTTTGCATTTCTATTCAAGAGTCTATTAATTAGCAGTTATGAATCTGAGAAACTTTATTGAAAATATAGAGACATCAATAATTTTAAAAAATCATAAAAGAATAGAAATAATTTCAAAACTAGACCAATATGAGAATAGATATGTGACTTTTAAAAATCAAGTTTACATGTAGGGTTTTTTCTTGGCAATACCTAAAAACTTACAAAAAAAACTAAATAGTTGTTTTAGCAGCTATAAACCAACTTTTCTGAAGTCAGCCCTCCTTCCAGGGGTGGGGCAAGAATGCATACTTTGTAACTGTATAGATGCATTGACATATAGACATATGAATGCATATGTTCTATGAACCAATATTTTAGTAAGTCTTTAATTTTAAAATATAATATTTTGGAAAATGTAAGTGTTCTTATTAAAAAAAAACAAAAACTCATTCTCAACTTTTTGTCCTATCAATTATGTGTATTTAACACAAAATATTTTGTATATGCCAACACTGCTTTTTATAAAATATAGTATTTTGGTGTTATTAAAACCACATTATTTTTTATTTAGTGTTGCAAAATTATTTTAGTGAACACAAAGGTATATTTCCCTTAGTTTATATTAGAACAAAATTTTAAACTCTGGTAATGATAAGCACGTTGTGATATTTAGTTAACTCTAGGTTGAACTATTAAATGTAATATTTTGTTCATAATAAATATGTAAAAAGCATTCTCCAAAATTACCCCTTAAAAGAAAGCTGAGGTGTATAAATAAGGCCACATGAATAACAAATCTTGATTACTACTTCTAGTAATACTTGGGCTTATGGAGCATTTGTGTATTCTATAAATATAGATGATATAGTAGAAAAGATAGAGCAAATAGCCAGTAAGAAGTAATATAAGAGTTTAATCCAGTATTTAAACTCTTATATTACTTAATATATTTTTTAAATGGCAAAATATGTGGCATTCTTTGAGAATGTATTTTACTTTATTTGTTTAGGAATGCAAGTTAGTATTTTTCTGTATAATTTTTAATGGTTTATTGACTTGCTTATTAAGTCAGTATACAGTTTGGGGTGTCTGTTATTGACAAGGCACTGAGCTAAACACCGTGAGAACTGTAAAAATGAGTTTAATACAGTCACTGATCTTGTGAAATGTGTAATCTCCAAACATACACATAACTATAATAGCAGGCAGAATATTATAAATGCCACAGCAGATGTGTGAGTACAGTATTATGAGAAATTTAGCACAGAAAAAGGGAAGCCAATATAGCTTTTATTTTTATCTATATTGAAATGATATTACTCTTATAGTAATAATTTAAGACTCATTTATTTGTTTAATTTTGTAAAGGATAGAGATTAAGTTCATGGAAGAGAAACAAAGGTATAGAAGTGGCCATGGAGACTCAGGAATATACAGACCAGCTCCTTCTTCTTTGTCCAGTGAGTTACAGGAGAAGGAAAGGGACTGCCTTCGCCAACAAAGTTCCAAGAAAATGATGTTACCTGGAGAAAACTAGGTTTCAATTAAGAAGAGCAAGTGGGAGGATTTTAAAAAAAAATAATAAAGTTTATTGATTTTTTTTTACAGAGGGGAAAGGAAAAGGATAGAGAATTAGAAACATTGGTGAGGGAGAAACATCGATCAGCTGCCTCCTGCACACCCCCCACTGCAGATGTGCCTGCAATCAAGGTACATGCCCCTGACCAGAATCGAACCCAGGATCCCTCAGTCCACAAGCTGATGCTCTACCACTGAGCCAAACTTGTTAGGGGCTAGATTTTGAGGGCTGTTTGTGTGTGTATTGCGGAGAGGGGGGTGGTGGTTGTGGTGGTGAGATGATGTTAGGTATCATCTTGCACAAGCACCCATTTTAAAATTGAAATGGAGGGGCACATAAGTGAAAATACTTGCTCAGGGTCACTAAAGCAGTTGGACTCTGTCTCTTGACCCTACAACAGTGCTCACTGATTACTGGCAACATGCAGAATATTGTCTGAAGCATAACCAGAGTTAGATTATCATTGTTGGATATTTACAATTATCCCTTATGCATAATAGTCATTCACTAACTCTTCACTGAGTGAATAAATATTAAATTGACATATAAGTATTTCCTTTAAGTATATTTTTATTGATTTTTTACAGAGAGGAGGAGAGAGCGATAAAGAGTTAGAAACATCGATGAGAGAGTATCATCAATCAGCTGCCTCTTGCACACCCATACTGGGGATGTGCCTGCAACCAAGGTACATGCCCTTGACCAGAATCGAACCCAGGACCCTTCAGTCTGCAGGCCGACGCTCTATCCACTGAGCCAAACCTGTTTTGGCGATATATAAGTATTTTGATGTTATAAGAAGAAATAAAGTTATATCTGTATTATATATCTGTCTACTTGACATCCTGAATAATTAATAGATATTTCAAATTTTAAGTGTCCCAAACTGAATTGATCTTCCTTCCCCAAACTGCTCTCACTCTTAGTCTCTGTCATCTTTATATATAAAAGCCAAGCGACTGAACCAGGCCGGGAGGGCTATTTCCTCCTATTCAGTACATGATTCTTCAATCATTTTGCCAAGTGACTTTTCAAGCATGGCTATGCTCAGGTACTAAGATTTTTTTTTTTTAATGTTAATGCATAATCAACCACATTACAATATTTTTAAAGGTTTTGAGTAATTTGTTGCCTTCAATATTTAATTAAGACCTGTCACTTGTCTCAATCTTTTTTCCTCACCTCAAGAAGCTTTGAAAGGATTTCTTTTAAAAACAAAGCCTTGTAATCCTGAAACTTTAACTTGAACCCCACCCCTGACCCCTGCAACAATAAACAAACAAACAAACAAACAAACAAATAAATAAATAAATAAATATAGTCATTTCCAAAAGCAGCAGCTTTAGCCAAAACCGGTTTGGCTCAGTGGATAGAGTGTCAGCCTGCAGACTGAAAGATCTCGGGTTCGATTCCAGTCAAGCACATGTACCTGGGTTTCAGGCACATCCCCAGTAGGGGATGTGCAAGAGACAGCTGATCGATGATTCTCATCAATGTTTCTAACTCCTTATCCATCTCCTTTTCTCTCTGTGAAAAATTAATAAAATATATTTTAAAAGACACACAAAAAACAGAAGCAGCAGCTTTAAAAGATTATTTCAGCTTTATATAATAGACTAAAGAACATTCTCAAAAGGAGCAGTGATGATCCAAGCCAGTGGATGTAGCTGCTGAGAACATAAGCACACTGTTTGATGATGGGCTAGTTCACAAGGAAATGGAACACCTTATTTGTCTGGAAGACCTGATTTAGTGAGTTATTAGAAGTGGTGGAAGTAATCTAAATGGGAGCTTAAATTTAAAAGAAAATTTGCTAAATTGCTCAGCATGCTAAAAATAAGACTAATTTGAAATGAGATAGAAAACGAGTAGAGAAAGAGTGAGAAATCGAAGGGCTAGTTATTGCTGGAATGAGTGGTAATAGGGAGAATTGATATTCCAGCACAGGAAAAGAAAATTGGAGGTGAGAGAATGACTTTTGTTGTTGAAACATTATTCTCTGTGAGATATCAATCCTCCATGTAATACATTAAAAAAATAATCTGAGTTATATATACCAATATTGGTGCCTGACCTTGGAAGTTGAATGATATATATTGACCATGTCATTCTTGAATTTCCTCAGGATATATCCAACCACCCAAATATTTTTCACATATGTTAGTCTTCCTTAGGGAACTGACAATTGAAAATATCTACTGGAACTGCATGAACTTGCCTAAGGAAAGGCCATCAAAAGATCGTGAATGGAAATATGAAAATATTATAAACAGTAAATGGGGCAGAGGATGAGTGTAGCAAAAGCCATCATCAGTTTGATTCAATAAACAAAGCTCCTTGGGAGACAAAGTGAGTAGACTGACATGTCTGGGATATTGGCAATAAATTGCTGGGGGCTAATGCTGTTAGAAATGCCTATTTTCATAAGTGTTTCTTTCAGAAAAAAAAATTCTGCTGGAGTTAAATTTGTGGACTGTGCTAGCAGTGGGGTTCTTAAGCATCGGCAGTCAAGTGAACAGATGGGACACAACTCTAATCAGGTTATGCGGTGGGAATGTTTTAAAGGTGCACTGAAGCGCAAATTCAAATGACACAGCAGTAGCGCGTGCTACGGGGGAGCCGCAGCTGCAGCCAGGCCTCCCGGCAGTCACTTATGGTTCCTGTCAGGCAGCGCTATCAGACAAATTTGATTTGTTGCACTTACATGGTGGTGTCAAACAGAAAGCAAAGGTGGCTCTAGAGCTAACAAGGCTAAAGGCAAAGTTTGTTCAGGAACAAAGCTGATTCTTCCTCTCTCTGCATACTCATCCCCCTTGGTATAAACTTCTTTACATTCCCAGCCCTGGTTACATCCACATCGCTTCCCTGTTTAGGTTTCTTCATTAGTTAAAAATCACTAATTTTAGTATCAGGCACCAAAAGTGCTGTCTCACTTTTGCAATGGTCTGACCTTGAACATGGTTTCTGAAATGCCGCATCACTTGTCAGAACTCTCCTGTGATCTGATTAGGCCAGACAACGGTTCACAGGGCATTTTTACACGAGTGTGAATCGAGGTGTCGTCTTTGGTGGTGAAGGAAAATATTCCGTGCTTTATATTTCAGAAGGCCTATAACAATTGCTGATGTTTTTCTAAGCCAACATTTGAAAATATAGCATCTTAAGGATGCTGCATGTAGCATGTCAAAATATAACTAGATGCAATATCTGCACATTTATGTTGCATACTTCATACAAACCACATTTATTGCAATAAAGAAGATGCATTTGCATGATTCTCAGTGGTCCACATTTTTACATTAGCAGGAGATTTATTTCTTATAGTCTGGGCCAGTGTTAAAGACTCTCTGGATAGGACAATGTTTGATTTTAGGTAGTTCTTTTTCCAAAAGGGTCTTCATCAATTTTTGACAAAGCCTTCAGAGTGATACTTTCAAAACTGAAGTAAGAATTTTTTGTTTGTTTGTTTGTTTTTTAAATATATTTTTATTGATTTTTTACATAGAGGAAGGGAGAGGGATAGAAAGTTAGAAACATCAATGAGAGAGAGTCATCGATCAGCTGCCTCTTGCATGCCCCCTACTGGGGATGTGCCCGCAACCCAGGTACATGCCCTTGACTGGAATCCAACTTGGGACCTTTCAATCCGCAGGCTGACGCTCTATCCACTGAGCCAAACCAGTTTCGGTAAGAATGTTTTTAAATATAGATTTCATTGATTTTATAAAGGAAGGGAGAGAGAGAGAAAGATCAATGCTGAGAGAGAATCATCAGTTGACTGCCTCCTACATGCACTCAATCGGGGACAAATCTCCCAACCTGGGCATGTACCCTGACCAGGAATCAAACCAGACTTCCTGGTTCATAACTTGATGCTCAACCACTGAGCAACATTGGCCAGGCTGAAGTACAAAATTTGATTGCTCTATTCAGAAACTCAGAAATAATAACTCCCATCTCATTCACTTTTAAGGTCTGATTTCATATTAGCCCCTAAAACTTCTCTAAATTCAACTTTTGTTACCGTTCCTTCTTCTATCCTAAATGTACCTTACTAGCTTCCTCAGTGTTCCTGCAATATACTATACACATTCCCGCCTTGGAAACTTTGAGTTTTTCTTCTCTCTACTAACATGCTTCTCTTCCACATATTTTCCATATATTGTTTCCTTACCTTCTTTATCTTTATCTTCAAAGACAGTGGTTGGCAAACTGTGGCTGGTGAGCCACATGCGGCTCTTTGGTCCCTTGAGTTTTTAGCAAAGACCAGCTTAGGAGTACCCTAATTAAATTAATAACAATGTATCTAACCTATATAGTTTAAGTTTTTTAAAAAATGTGGCTCTCAAAAGAAATTTCAATCATTGTACTATTGATATTTGGCTCTGTTGATTAATGAGTTTGCCGACCACTGCTCAAAGAGAACAGTTCGGCCTCTCCGAACCACACTATTTAAAATTGTAACCTTCATCTCCAGCCTATACTTCTTTATTCCTTCTTTATCTTATTTTCCACTACTTCATTTAACTTCTAGAATATGGTGCAATGAAAGTATTTACATTTTTTTCTTTTCTCTTCCCATTAGCATATTATAATGTTTTCATACATATCAAGAACATTAATTATGCATTTCTACTATGACTATATGATTGTCTTGAACATATGGGATTTTTATTGGCATACTTAGTCATAGACTAAATAATCATATATTTTACATGATTAAAGAGATTTTTATATTTCTGAATTCTAAAATCTTATAATAGGAAGAAGCCTGATAAAGTATTCAACTTAATCCCCTTCTTTGACATCTGATTAAATTAAAAGGAAGTCTGTTGGGCTACATGAGTCCCTAAGGTAACTACAGATCAATCTTTTAGAGACAGGGCTGTGACTTGTGTGAGAGCCCACGCATCCTCGGATTGAAAATCAACAAAGCACCAAAACAGAGGATTAGAAACCTGGCTCTGCTGAGACAATGCCACATCTTTACTCTCTCTCCATCACTCATTAGCTTTTACTTAGTCTTTAGGGAAAACTCTCCACCTTTCTAAGTTTCCACCACCTCTAAAAACTGAGAACTAATATTTACTTCATAGTTAAGATTAAAGATGAATCAAGTTAATTTATATACAATATTTAAGGCCTACTACTTTGAAAGCACTTCAAGGAATACTAGATGGTATTACTTTTCACTTAGTGAATTACATTACTAAAAGTCTTGTGTTGCTGTGATGTTGATATAGGATATGTTGTGTATAATTATGTGTCCCTATAAACTAATAATGCTCATTTCCAACATAGGCACTAATATCATTCTTATGAAAATCAGTTCAAACTGCATATGTATGTATTGGTTGATATCAGCAACTACAACATTGTTGACAAGGAAACTATAATATAATTATGTCATGTGTTACTTCAAGAAAATAGTCACAGAATCAAACTCAGCATTAAAACAAGCACAATTATTTATGTAAGTGTTGTCTAAAAGGCCAATGATAATGCAGTCATATGTTTTATCTCCTCTACAAATAAATAAAGCTTGCAGCAGCATAATTTTCCCCAAGGACAATGATACACACAGTATTTTTTGGAGGGTTATATAACTACATATGACATACTTCCAAAACATAATGCTTACTACTAGAGGGCATTTAAAAGGTTATAAGACTTTGGGAGAAGGTAGCTTTTATTCACCTTTTAACATAATGAATATATCAAATAAATATGTGACTTCTAAATTAAGTTTCCAAAGTTGATTGATTTCAGGAGGCAGTTAATGAGTATTTTAGAAGTTGTGTTCACTGTAATTAAGGAAGCTGTTCCTTGGAGGCCTCACTTGGATCAGAGGTTGGCTATTTTAGAACTTTTCTGCATCTTTCTATAGACTTGCAGCCCAATGCTACCGTGTCCTTGAGGGAGGAGCCCAGCACTCCTGCATGCGCAGTTCTACTTAAACAGGTCTTGAAAGGTAGCCCTCGTTGACATGAGCCTCTTTAATCATCTTTGACTAAGCAACTGTAGCACACGGCTGCGATACTATAAATAGGGATTCCCATCATGATTGCCAGTGAATACCGCTTTGATCATAACGAGTGGCTTAATAGATCAGTGCCCTCAAGCCAGAATTCACGCTGTCAGCAAGAAACACAGCATATGGGGTTGCAATTCCTCAAACTATTACCTTATTGAACCTAACTCGCTGTTGAATATAACAAGGAAATGTCTTGAATCAACTGCGGGTAAAATCTGGGGGAGGTGGGAGCTGAATTGAAAGACCTGAAAATATTCTAAAGATTTTCTATTACAGTCAATTGAAGCACAACTGATAGACTTTCTATTTAACACAGTATTTCAAATATCAGACATTCCAGCATTTGCAACAACCATAAAAGATCCAATGACACATAAAAACCTCCATTGCAATGCCACTGATTCCTGCTACTTACCAAGTGCACTTTAGATGCTTAGGAATCAACAAGAATGATTCTTCTCCTCTCTAGAATTTCAAATGCAATAAAATATGAATCTCTAGTATTTTCCATTCAATACAAAGAAACACACTCTCAGTCTACAAAATATATGTACCTTTTATGTATTATACTGAATATGCAGTACAGAATATCACTTATAATGCTGTGCTTCAATGTCAAATATTTTGCCTCTTTACGAGTGCTCCTGGTTTCTTTTATATCTTTGATCTATGTTAAAGTTATTGAAACAAACTTATTTTTGAGAGCACATTGAAACGATGGAGCTCTAGACATTGTATGAAATGAACATATATAAACTTGCCTGTCCCTAGTTTGATCTGTAAAATTTAGTTACAACAGGAAATGTGGTAAAAGAAAGATGTGTTTGAATTTGACAAGTATGGGACCATAGTCTTGTCTTTGAAATCTTTTTTACCTGAGGTAAGTCACATGACCTGTCTGTATAGGTCGCTGATCTGTCATTGTGGCAATTCTTCTGAAGGGAGTAGAATTTTGGGCAAAGCAGCTCCCTTCAGACACAGATATGAGGAAGAGAGGACACCAACCTTCAGCAGGCAGCATTCTCAGCAGTGGAAGATGGAATCACCCCCTCTTCTCTCAAAGGGCATCGTTTCGCCAATCTTTTCTTCTCAAGACCAAATGTTTCAACTTAAAACAATAAGCCCTTACCCTTTGAATCTCATAGATCACACCTGTACAAAAAAACGCCTCCTGTTTTGTAATTATTGTGCACTGCTTTCTAGTCATTGACTTCTTATCTGAGTAATTTAGTAAAACAAAGAAGCAGTGGGTTCATCTGTTAAGAGTGTGGGATTTGGAGGTAAACTGTTTGGAAAATTCACCTCAGCGATTACTAGCAATGAGAAACTACTGGAACTTTATCTCTCTTGGTTTCCTAATCCACAAAGTGATCATAATCAGAGTCCTTACTTCATAGGTGCTGAGGACTTGAAGAGTCTAATAATACATGAGCAGTCCTTATAGGGACTTGACATAAAGTAGTCACAATGTAAGCACCAGATTTTATTACTACATCCTGCTCTGTGTTATAGAACCCTCTTCGATGTGGCTCAGTATTTATTACTATACTTCACATGTTTTACTGTAATGGAAGAAAATAAATTCAAACTCCACCATTGTCATTGGAGGAGTTTATAACATTCAGATCTCTCCCAGAATTGTTATATTTGAAAAAAGTGGATTTAAGAGAAAAACACCTTTTCTGCCTGGTGAGTTTATTTTGAAAATCACATAAAAGACTATATGTGAAAACACTCTATCCTTCAGCCAAAATATCCTTTTTAAATTTTCTAACATAACATGCTTTCTCATGTCCTAGAGTTTTTACAGACAGGCTTTTCTGCCCAATTAATCCTTGTCTCTTCCCCATCTTTTGACCTCTACTTGCCCATCAAGTTTCATGTCTACCCTTCCCCATGGAAGTCTTTTATAACACTCCAGTAAGTACCACCTGCCCACTCCATGTTCCCACACACACTATCCTAAAATGCAAAAAGCCAGGGGCCATCACGACCAAAACAATAGGACAGATGACCGAACAGCAAGCTGTGTGGAGTGACAAGGCTGACAGGGTGGTTAGTGAGTGACAACCAAATGACTGAACATCAGGCTGCGTGGAGTGAACAAGCCGGCAGGGGGGGCAGTTAAGGATGACCAGGCCAGCAGGGGCCAGCTGGGGGCAACCAGGCCAGCAGAGGGCCAGCTGGGGGCAACCAGGCCAGCAGAGGGGGCAGGTGGAGGTAACTAGGCCAGGATCGGGCCTAAACCATCAGTCGGACATCCTTTGAGGTGTTCCTGATTGGAGAGGGTGCAGGCTGGGCTGAGGGGACTCCACCCCGTGCACGGATTTCATGCATCCATCCTCTAGTAGTTAATAATAGAATGATGCGTATCCTACTTTTTCATAATTACCTATTTTTGTTGTTATCATAGATGCTGTTTTTTGTGTGTTTTTCCCCCCCAGAAGATTTTACAAGGTTGTTCTTCTAAGGGAAGACCTTATTAATTGATTTAATATTCCCAAAGATAGTGCAGGGTCTGGATCCTGTTTTAGTCATTGGGGCGGGCCAGGTTGGGATGGGATGGGGTTTATGAGCTGAGTTGAATCTTTCAAAAACAATTGGATTGCCGAATATGATTTAAGATACTTAGCAAAATATTCATTCCTATTTTACAAGTGGAAATTTATCCTCTTTTATTCTAAAATGTTCAAAATTAATTTTTCCAAGGTTGAATTTCTTAACTGCTTCACATTGTATCTATTATTTTGCTCAACAGTTCCACACAGATCTAAGCAAACTCCTGTCTGTATTTCAATGAACTTCTTTCAAAATATGTTTATAGTGCAGGTGAATTTTTAATGTTTCTTATTAAATATGACAGAAAATGATATTTAAAAGTAGAAAGAAGATTACCTGAAGTAATTTAATGTTTTATATAAATTGTATCACCTTAGCTAGTGATACACACACACACATACACACACATACCCACACACATCAATGGTGATTAGAATCCATATTTGCAAGGGCAGCTGAAAATGTCTAGCAGATCCTATATTTCAGACATTGTATTTGCATTTATAGCTGGACCTATGGAATTGGTCTGCCGCTTTTTCATGAGGACTGCAATGGGATGAAAATAAGAGGCTAGAACACAGATGAATAATAGGTACCATAACACTTAATGGAACCATAAATATACTTAGAAATGAATATATTATTTGATTATTGGTTGCAATATTTTTGTTTTCAGAAATAGGTTTTATTTGTATTGTAACAGCTGTCTTATTTTTTTCAGGTTTTTTTTTTTAATTTATCTTTTTTGTTGTTGAAAGTATTACAGAGTTCCCTTTGTTTCTTTCCCCTTGACCTTGCATCAGCCCCTCCCAGGCCTTCACCACAGTATTGTCTGTGTCCATGAACT
The DNA here is from genome assembly GCF_964339955.1 of Pipistrellus hanaki. NCBI lineage: Eukaryota > Metazoa > Chordata > Mammalia > Chiroptera > Vespertilionidae > Pipistrellus > Pipistrellus hanaki. The sequence continues at coordinate 191,869,030 of NC_140503.1, forward strand.
ATGTATATATGCCTATACATTCCTTTGTTAATCTCTCCCCACCCCCACCTTCACCCCCATCTTTCAGGTTTTTCTCTCCTAACTTTATGATGGTCCTGTTGGGGGATTTGGCAGCCACAGTATTTTTTAGTTAGTGAAACTTTCAACATTCCAGCCTTTGTAAAAAGAACATTAAAATTAGAGAATAGGGACTGAACAAAAATAATAATGGACTAAATTCTGTTTAGCAATGCATTCCTTCCCACTCTCATGACTTTCCTTGACTTTGCAGAAGGAGGAGCAGTGCTTCTGGGTTAAGGGAAGTTTGCCATGTAAGGTTTGGTAAATTTCATTCCCATTTAAACCTTCATTAAACCCTCAATTTAGCTATGCTGTTCTAGAGACCAGTGTTCATCTTTCACATGTAAGGGTAGCAATACTGCTTTGTGACCCTTGCATATTTCCCCAGGAATGTAGGGATAATGATGCTACCCCTTACTTTACAATGATACGGAATTCATTCTCAATTATCTAGGAGTGTATGCCCATTTTGCTCATTATTTCTAACCTTTACTTCTTCCTTTCCCCTTGCCTTAACATTTTGGACTGTGCATTGTTCTAGCAGAAATTGCAGAGAAAAAATGGTGAAGTACAGATTACAAGTGAATATTGCCTTGTCATTTCTAGATTTTAAAAAATGAAATAAAATTGAAAAATGTCATCAGTTTTTGATCATTTGGCTAGTCTTTGTAGCTTTTTCCTTGCATTGCCACTGGAAAACAAAATGGCTAAGGAAATTAACAGAATAAAGTTTCAAAGGAGATAATTAAAATACCTAATAGGGGAAACTTACATAATTTTAACATTGTACTTATTTACATGAAACAATGAGTTTCTAATAATTACAAATTAGGCATGTATTAATTAAAGTAACTCCCTACAGGGTCTCAGCTTGAAATTTATTATTAGACTAATCTAAGTTACCATTTAAATCTAAAACTAATGAAATGTATATGTCCTATAGTTATGATATGTTCCTATTTTGTATAAGTTGATGAATTCATGTCCAATAATTTTGGATTTATGATGGCTTCTTTATTTTTTACACTACAATTTAGGTATTTATGACCGATTCAGTGACTATACTTCTTCTAAACGTTGCATAAAGGGAATTTATTTTTTGCCTCACACCAAAAAATCCTACAGACAAATGCAAAGTTAAATCCCACCCCTAAATGCTCTTTCAAAAATCATATTCATTTTTCTCAAAGATCTGTACAATATGTTCCCAACATACCTGTCAAACTATGTTTCCCATCTTCTGCAATTCTAACACTCCATGTTATCTAGGTTAGTTGCCCCACTTTTTCACAAATACACCCTATGGTTTAAAAATCCATTTTCTGATATGGTTTTCACTATTGATAATATACTTTCACCAATTCTGTGTATTCTCTCAAAAAGTAGATGCATGTCAAACAGACATGGTTTCTTATCATTAAAACAGTAATGTAATTATAAAAAATATGATAACCATAAAAATAAAACACTTATATAGTGATTACAATGTGCAATGTTTTTGTTTTTTTTTTTGTTTTGTTTTTGTACTTTACATATATTATCTACTTTCCTTCCTTACAACCGTAGTTAGGTACTTATTATTATTGTTACACATATTTAATGTCTAAGACATTTATGTTTAATGGTTGATAGAACTGCCCAATGTCACAAAACTGGTCAGTGAAGAATGTTGGGATCTTAACCGAGCATTATGGCCCAGTGACTACCCTTTCAACCAGAAATCCATGTTCTCTTCCACACTTATTTGCCTGTAATGGTCTATAGGTGACATAACCTCCATCCCTGATCCTTTATTTCTTTCTTTTAAAAATTAATTTACATGTGGATATATTGTATTTCTTGTTCTTAAGGAGCCCAGGAGAATGGTGTATAGAAGCTAAGATCTGTGGGCCACATAAGCTCAATGTATCAGTTTCTTCACTGCCAAGTGTTCTTAGCAGATAGAGATGAAATCAATGTATACACATACAACTGTATCTGCTTCTATTATATTAAAACCTACAAGTATATACTGATCCTTTTAATGTATCACACACACACACACACACACACACACACACACACAGGAATACATTCTACTTCTATCCCTTTCCATATTTGTAACTCCCTTCTCCAATATTGTGCACCGCAGTTTAGATGACAGCTTGTGACGACTGATGCATAATTAAATGTTATTCAAATAGCAATGAGATTACTTTTTTATTTGGTCTGGTATGAGTAACTTCATATTTAGGGGAAATATAATTTTTTATACTATTTTTGAATAGTTTCTGCTAAGTTTCAGGTTTGTGCTTGCTTTGGGTCAACATGACCACATGATAATTTTCCTAGTATATTGAAGTTTAAAATGAAAGGATGATATTCATAAAGAAAGCAGTTGATGACATATTTGGATTTAATTCTGTGATTTTTTTGGGAGGTGGAAGGAGAATTTAGCTGAATGTGTCTCCCAACATGTCTTTAAGGATAATACAATTGATACTTGAACAATGTGAGGATTAGGTGTGCCTAACCCCCACACAGTAAAAAATTTACAATAACTTGATTCCCCAAAAACTTAATTACTAATAGCCTATGCATGACCATAAACCTTATCAATAACAGTCAATTGGCACATATATTGTATGTCATATGCAATACAATATATTGTATCCTTATAATATAGTAAACTAGAGAAAAGAAAAATGTGTACTAAAAGAATCATAATGAAGAGAAAATACATACACAATTATTTACTGAAAAAAAAATCTGGGTATAAGTGGACCCTTCACAGTTCAAACCTGTGCTGTACAAGGGCCAATTATATTTTTAATTACTATGTTTAATTAGGACCACCCAAGCCAATGTTGTGTCCCTCTGTTAACCAGATGACCCAAGGTTTTTCTCTATTTAAGCCTGAAATTTTCCAAATTCAAGCCTGGAATTATCAAGAGTCTTAAATGTAGAGATTTGTTAATAATGTTTCAGATGCAGACTAGCCTTAATTAATTGAATTTATGAAATGGCTCCAGAATATAGGTCTGGGCACATGAGAGAGGTGATTTAGAGCCCAAATAATAAAGCTCTATTTTGTCTGGAGATGCCTGAATGTCTGTCTGTCTGTTTGTTTGTTTTACCTTTTCAAAGACAAAAGAAATGGGATTTATGAGGTACTTTAAAAATATTTAATTTTTAGAGAGAGAGAAATATAGAAATAGAATCATCATGATGAAAAACTTGAGAAATCTCATTGATTGCTAGCTCTTTTATTCCCACTACTGGGGATTGAACCTGCAACCTCTGGCATGTGCCCTGACCCAGAATCAAACTGGTGACCTCTTGGTTCCTGGGTTGACACTAACTGCTGAGTCACACTAGCTGGGCTGATGTACTTTTTAAAGTCAGAAACTCCCCTGATAATCCAACCCACCCAGGGCTAGTTTTACTGATGGCTCAGCTGTCTCAAACAGTTTACATGCCTGGCTTGACCGCTTAAAGAAGTACTTTGAGTTTTTCTAGATTATTTCCCAAAGCAAATATTCCTCATACAAACTTGGCAGTTTAGTCAGAGACTCGATATAATTGAAGTGCAAAAGTTTGTCTCTCAAAACTTTGATCCTTGCCTGAATTTTACTTTTTATGCTGTTCTGTATGTTTTATATTTAAATAAGTTCCTTAAGTGAATATACTATATAGAGTTATCTGGGATTTTCAAATACCCAAATAGAGAAAAACCATACAGGACCATCCTGACCACTCCAGGTAATATTAAAATATAATTTCAGGTGAGCCTAATATTGATAGAAGGTGTGAGAAGGTTGGTGCACAACTCCAACCTGGTCAAAGGAAACTCCAGAAGATAAAAGCCAATATTGAATAAGTTATTCAGAACAGAGCAAATACACTCCTCTGTGCCTCCCTGAAGGTGTAAGTCTTTATGAGGTTCAAGAACCTATTCTGAAGCAGCTGAAGAAAAATCTCCTGTGTCTTCATTCTGTGTTTTAATTGACAGAAGGTGCAGGGTTCCCCAGACAGCTGATTTTTTCCTCTATATCCTGCAGGAGGAACTTTGATCCCTGCAGGGAACATAGGCTTCAGGATTTAACTTATTAAAAGGAATAAAAATATATCCCTAGACATTCTCTAATCTGTTGCTTTGCACAGATGGGCTTATTGTAGAAAGTCCAGGCATGTTCTTAGGAGGGAGATGATCCAAGTTTTCTTGAGTTGTGCATTTGAAACCTGTATGACTTTGTGCACCAATGTCACCCCAATAAACTCAATTAAAAAACACATGAAAAAGCAAACCCAACTCTAACACTAACTGAACGATCTTTTGTTCATTACAATCTTTACCCCTAAATTGATAATAAGAGTAGTTCATTTGTGGAATTGTATTAATGAGACAGTGCATGGAAAACATTAATATAATGCTGGGTTATAAGTGTACAGTAAATGCTAGCTTATTGGATATTTCTAGTCACATGATTAGACGTCAGCCTTCTCCACAAAGGCTGGCTTAATAGAATTAATTCAGCATTAAGTCCCAGGAAATAATCTATGATCACCCACTCCTCTTTTTAAAGAATGTCACTGTGCTTTTCTCTGGACATTTTATACAGTATATTATAGCAATTAAAATCCCAGGGAGACATTATCATCCTTTCAGAAGTGTAGAATTCAGTATTTGCTATATATCCATATTCTTTCCTATATTTGAGATAAAATTATTATACTCAGATTTTAAAGGGGTTCTTTCATTGTTTAGGTGAACACTAGAATAATTTCTTGTATGTTACATTTTATCTCTACCATAATACTTGAATATTTCTGTGGAAAAGAATGAAATACAGAACTACTTATAAAATTAGTAATAAATATATAGGTTTGAATCTTGAAATGTTTACTAATAGTTGCCATTTGACTTTGAAATAGTACACTGACACTTTACAAATTATTAGATGATATAACAAATAAATAAAATGGTAGCATTTACTTTAGAGTTAGAAAACATCAATACGCATTGAGAGATTTAAATATACCTGACCTATGTTATATTTTTGCAATACATCTTTGTGCAAAAGAGGAGGACATTTTACATGATTATTAGTTCCAGAGACATTTGAAGTATTGAAAAAAAAGTGTGTTGAGACTGAAACATAAAAGGGAAGGGTTAAATCTTGGCGAAATTTTATTAATGACTCAAGTAATTAAATTAAACATTCTACCCACTGGAAGCTCAAATCTATTTTATAAGAATTATGTTTTTGAATTGAAAACTAGATACTTCTGGGGTGCTTTTGCCCTTTTGAAAGAAATATTAAGTAGAAATAATCTACCTTCCTTTTGATATTAAATTAAATGTCACAAAAGTCACTAGTACCTTCAGTTCACTTTTCAAAAATCCAAATAATTAAAATTATAAGAACTTCGTAAATTTTTAAAAAGTGAATAAATGATTGTATTTATACATGAAAAATCACATTTAAGAAAAACCGTTGACCATCACAAAAAATAGTTTTATATGCATATAGTAAAAATGACTAAGATTTGCCTGGATTGAATAATTTGTTTCATCTTCTATAGATTCTATAATAGTAAAGCTTTAAGAGAAGTGAGGTAGCCAGGACTCTAACAGGGTTGCCAAAATTTCCATCCTCTGGTAAATACACCCCATATAATCCCTTTGTCTTGAATGTGGGTAAACCTGTGACTGCAATAGGATGTCACTCTTATGATTTTGCCCTAATCAGCTGCCTTTGATCTAATAAAAAATTAAATTATTCTGAGTGGACCTGACTTTATCAGGTGACCTTAAAAGATATAAGAAGCATCAGTGGGCAGCCTCCTACTGAAAACTGCTGTGTTTTACAGAGGCCTTGAAACATAGACCCCTGGGAGATGAGGGCATCCTCAGGCCAACAACTCATAAGACATGCTCTCTTTTTTATATTATATTTAGAATATGAACTTGATAGTGAGCCATTCTTGACCAAGACTGATGATTCAATGGAAAATTAATATAGGAGATATTTTATTTCCTTAAATATCTTATAATCTGATGGACAAATAAAATTAAGACCAGAACAAACAACATAAGCTCTTGTGTAATAAAATTCTATAGAATGTGTGCATATTGAGTGATAGAATATCAGTAGTAAATCATCAGAAAGATACTATGTCCATAATACATGCACACTAAAACATCTGAATATATTTCTTAGAAATATTTTCATTAAAGAGAATAAAACAGAGAGTTGTTCAGTTAGCCTTTGTTTACCAGACAGTTCAATTAATAAAATATTTTGGTTAATTATGGCTTTGTAAAGCCTATTTATTTCCATTCCATATGTTAAGGCATTAATTATATTAACGTCTCACAACCAGTTAATTCATTTTCATGCAGAGTCATTTGTTAGGTAGTTGCTATGTGCAGGATTACACCAAGATTATAAGGAGTGCTCCCAATCTAAATGAAGTTTATATTCCAGTACCTAGGGACACATAAGGAGATTGATTTAATATAATACATTGTGGTAAAATATATATATTAGCTTTCATCTAAATATTGAAATAATGTGTACAATTCCATTTATATTTTAATATGATTTATTAAAAGGAGGATAGAGGAAGGACACTTGACCCAAGCCAAGAGGCCAAGTAAAAATCCTGTAGGAATGATGCCTGACAATTGAGTGAAAGAGTAAAATGGGGAGAGAAAGACATTTGAGTGAAGGCAAAATGGACCAGCATATAGAATACATAAAGGATTCTTTGGACAAATATAGGGAATTTAAACTTGTTAAATTATAAGGCAGAAGTTGGCAAAGATAGTATGAAAAGAAAGACATAGACCAGATAATGAATAGCTTTTTATATTATATGAGGAAGTTGGATCCTACACAGTAGCCCATGGGGTTAGTGGGACGCACACAAAATGGGAATAGAGGGGAGAGTAATAATTTAACTTTTGCAGCTATGATCTTGTTTATATTAACATCTCTGATAGCAGTGTACAGGTTCTATATTAAATTTGATACTAAAAGGCAATTTTGACAACTTGTAGGCCCTGTTATGAGGATGAGAATCAATTGATACACTATGTAAAAAAGAAGAAATTCTGAAAATATTAGCTGTGGTATTTAAATACATATTAATGATTACAAAAATGAAGTTATCAATGAACTCTGAAAAAATACATATGATATCTAAATAATGTCAGTTAGACGTTGCAAATTTAGATCGACACTAGAATAGTGTTTATGTTTATGTGGAAAAGGAAGGAAGTTTATGTTTATGTGGAAAAGGAAGGAAGTCTGTCCAATTATGTTAACCCTAACTAATGACTATGGGGGAAGTTTACATATTACATTGACTCTTGATTCAGAAAGTGTTAAGGTTAAATTCTTCTTTTTATAATTTTCCACCTATGCGATCATAGGGAAAATGTATTATTGCTTCAGACTTGTGTTTTTCTTCGTGAGAACCATTTAACATGGTTATTCATATTTAAAGCATTAACCTAATAAGTGACACAAATGGCAATCAATATTAGCTTTCATCTACATATTGAAATAATATGTACAATTCCATTTATATTTTAATACGATTCATATCTTTCAAAGGAAAGTCACTTATAGATTAATGTCTTTATATTATGGCAGCAAGCTTCTTATTATTTGAGGTTTTTTTTAAATATATATATATATAGGCTAGAAATAATTTATATAAATTTCTACCAGAAGTATTACTTTAGTGGTAAATATGTTGCAAATATGATGCACTAATTCCATTGCCATCTTAAAACGTTTGTCTAGTGTAGAAAGCACCCATAAGAAGAGTTTCTTTCTATAGCTGAGAATGTTCAAGTGGATGTGCGATGTGATCTGAGCTGAATCACACAAAGAACAAGGATGACAAACCCAGGATGAAGGCCTGAGCAGCTTCAAACACAATCCACTGCTCTGTATAGGGAATCCCAGGATGTTTGAAGGACTGGCTAATTCTATGGGAGACTCTGTTGTGCTAGCTTATGTAATTGATCCTGCATAAAAGGCAAAAATACTTATGGCTCAGCACTCTACGGAGCTGTACTCATTGTGTCCTCCTGGATAATTGCATAAGCAAGGAGAAAAACTCCTCTCGGTATTCATCAGTAATTCCCTGGAATATCAAAAAAGAACAATAGGAATCTAGTTGCCTATTGAATAAAACTAACAATATTCTTAAATGACAGCATCTTTCAAATTTAGTACTTTTAAAACTAAGCTTAGAAATTCAGATAAAAATATTATTAAATTATTCTATTTTTAAACTTGCAAACTAATGTCTTTTAAGTAATTAAATATATTTTACTTATAGGGAAAAAGGAAAATAACCCAGCTACACACACATACACAAGCATATATACACACAGTTTGTGGAAATACAATTTTTGTAGCTGCATTGTTCTATTCATTTATATACATATTGTGTTTGTAAAATGCAAATATATTTAAAGAATTAAGAATATTTAGAAATAAAGATAGTAATCTGAAAATTCTAATATGTGTAAGAAGGTGCATTAGTTAAAAGGAGGGAATCACAGATGAAATAAATGTAACAAAAAATAATTTTTACATTTTTAGAGAAGGTGCAGGCTGGGCTGAGGTACACCCCTCCCCAGCTCACACATACCGTGCACTGGGCCTCTAGTCTTGCTAACATGCAAATGCAGATGTAGAACTATAATCCACGAAATGAAAGAATGAGAGAGTGGGAGGGAGGAAAAGAGAATGAGAGAGTCAAAGGAAGAGAGGGTGGGAAAAGGAGGAGGGAGAGAGGTGCTGATTTGCAAGAACTTAGTCAAAAGCACAGAGAATAATGGTGTGTTCCTACTGCAGTAGCCTCATTTTCCCTTGCTTACAAGAGCAGAAGGCTACTGGGTATTGTATTCCTTGGCAAAATGTCCAGGCAACTACTCATTGACTCATTTCAGAGTAGCTGAATGTGATTCTAGTTTATCAAAATTACGCAAAATTAAAAATCCTATTGTGGGGAGGTGGTGAAACTTTTTGTGATCTGTCACCTGAGCCTGGATCATCAAAACACTTAAAATCAGAAGATAAAGCATAACACTGAACAGTTTAGATATGGATCAAGAAACTCTACTGAATAGGTGCCGTGTGTACATATCAAAATTATAAAAAATGGAGCAAATGAATAAAATAAAAGCAGTGAGCATGAAGGCTTTAATAAAACTCCAGTTTGACTTGGCATGTCCTAAATGTCAAAAGGGGCACCAGCCAAAGACAGTTTATTACTAAGGCCCCATAGGTCAAATAAAATCTGCTAACTACTGGCCTTTGAACAAGCATAAAGAGAGAAAAAAATAGTAAATGCAATCCCAACTGAACCAGAGACATAGATGATAACAAAATAACACAAAAGCTTTCCTTAACTTTTATTAGTTAGGAAGTGGAAATGCGGGGACAAAGAAGATATTTGTGACTTCTCTGCAAGAAAGACACTGTTGCCTGGCCAGCATGGCTCAGTGGTTGAGTGTTGACTTATGAACCAGTTCAATTCTCGGTCAGAGCACATACCCAGGTTGTGGATCAATGATTCTCTTTCATCTCCCTCTTCTTCTCCCTCTCCCTTCCTCTCTGGAATCAATAAAAATATATTTTAAAGAAATAAAAAGAAATAAAGACACTGCCTGCGATGTTACAACTTGTATGTGTAGTTGAAATGAAAAGAATGTATAATCTGGAGTGTGTAAATGGGCATCCCTTACTTTATGCCTTAACAGCGTGTTCGTGTTTGGTAAGCTTCCAATAGTTAAAGCAAGCAGTGTGCTTTTACCACTGAGTGTGGCTATGAGAAGACAGAGAAGCGAGAAGTGTTGATAATTGTCCACATAAGTGTGACAGTTTTTGTTTCTACTTTCTGTCGCAACGACTTCGGGTGTGCCCCAAGAACAAAATAATCTACTTCAAAATTCTGTCAAAAGCTCTAACAAGACAATACTGTGATTCTAGCATATAAGTATTTGAGATGAAGAGTAAATGAAGAAAGGGTGAATGAAAGTCACTTTAGCTTCTCTATGTGTGAATATATTTTTTTAGCCATTCCAATAGAATATATTAGCTATAGGTTAGCCTGTCACTGCATCCAAATAAATAATTAGAACTATGTGTTTTTCTTCCAATTTTCTTTTGCATTATCTTATCCAGCAGGCATATCATGTCAACATCAGATCATTCATCTCTGCCTGCTCATTACTAAGAATGAAACCATTATTTCAAATAAGAATAATTAGTTTAAATACTACTATAATAGAAATAATAGGGAAGACCTACATTTTCTAAACATATTAGGTGATTTTTCAAATATTTACTGTATTTTCCGGTGTATAAGACGACCCCCTAATTTTACAGTTAAAACATAGGTTTAGGCCTATATTCGCTGTATAAGACTACCCCCCACTTCAAAGAAAAGACTTACTTTGCCGTCAAGATCTGCAGGTAATTTTTGTGCAATTTTGGTCTTTTGCCCCTGATTTTCGGTTGACTTTTTTTTCAGTTCAAAGGTCGTCTTATACGCCGGAAAATACGTATGTAGCAAAAATGTATACCTAAAGACAAGATCTATCTTTATTTTTCCAAATTACATTTTGCAAAAGCATTGCCATTCACCAAATTATCCAATGTTAACCCATCTGCCCTCCCAAAATTACAGTAGATGCACTTACATCTCCCTTATATCAGGTACTAGAACTTGTTTCCCTGGAAATGCCTGAACCACATATAACATTTGTAACTAGCCTGTTTATACTTCCACCATACAAAGTTAAGTATTTATTGCATCTTACCTAAGGCCATGCTAGAAAACACTGTTAATACAGTAGTCCACCCGTATCCAATACCCCAGTGGATGCCTAAAAACACAAATAGTACCAAAGCCCATAAATATGTTTTCCTATACATTTTTACCTATAATAAAGTTTAATTTATAAATCAGGCACAATGAAAGATTAACAACTAATAATAAAATAAAACAACGATAGCAATATACTGTAAATGAAAGTTACGTAGAGGTAGTATCTTTCTCTCTCTAAAAAATATCTATGGTACCCTTCTTCTTATGATGTAAGAAGATACAATGTTTACATGATTAGATGAAGTGAGATGAATAAGAGATTATTAAGTAAAGGAGAGTTACCTGAAAGGAAGCACTGTAATACCGGGACAGTTGAGCTGGTAACCCAGAGAGCTACTATTATACGTCACTAATGGGGCTGAAAGCATAGATAGCATGGAGATGTTGCACTAACGAAGAATTCCCATGCTGGATAGGATAGAGCAGGACAGCACAGGATTTTGTCACTCTACTGAGAATAATGTGTAATTTAAAACACTCATTTTTACCTTTGTAATTTTCCATGTAATATTTTTGGCTGTGGTTGATGATGGGTAACCAAAACCTCAAAAAGCGAAACCGCCGATAAGGGAGGGACTACTGTAAAATATTTTGCACATAAAGATTTGCACGAGACTTTTTTTCTTAACATTTTTTTAAATAATAGCCTCATATGAATAGCTGATAGAATTTTTTATGTTAGATTAAATCTTTTTTTGTTTATCTTAACTTGTATACCAGGGAGCTCAGAATAAACCTTTTTTAGCCCCAGTTTCCTGTACTTTGCTTTATAATTCTTTTTTATAAAATTGACTTTTTCTTTATGTTTACTTTGCTACAAATCATTTTCAAAAACAAATAGATGACTAGTTAATAATAAATATTTAGCCAAAACAAGGAAACAATTATCAAACAGGATTACTAGAAAACCCTGTATTATTATTGTATTTACTTCTGGTGCTGATGTAACACATTGGGTCAGACATAACTATCTGTGATTAATGAAAGGTCTAAACACTTAGCAATTTTCTGTTGCCATTGGTAACCAAACAATGAGAGATTTAAGTATTAAAAGGACCTACAACTTAATCTGATGGTTCAAAGCAGGACTCCCTGAAGGAAACTGCCTCGGCCATGATTCCTCTTTAGGAGGTAAAATTACAGTGCATTATTTAGCTTCATTACCTTAGTCAACATCTAAGAAAATATCCAGATTTTTTCTCTCACTTCAAAATAGGCAAATCCAATTGATTATTCTGCCGTAAATGTTTCCTATTAACATAACCTGGCTGACTCTTTCCTTAGTTAGCTTTATCTAAAAGTCCAAGGTTTAATAGAATTGGTATAAACCTAAAATATTAATTCCTGCAAGAGCCTGCCTAGCCAGCTTTAACATAATTCAGACTTTTACAAAAAAAAATGAAATGCGTTTCAATTAACTTGGTAATAGATTTTTAAAAGTTATTTTTTTTCAAGTTGAATAATACAATCTCAAAGAAAATAGTAATTGTGAACTTTGTATTCCCCCCCGCCAAATTAAATTAAAGTCAGAAATACACTACTCAGAGTTATCTGTTCTCAAAAGAATTGAACTCAAAGTGCCGTATAAGACATGCGGTGCAAGTTTATGTGAATTTTTCATATGTCTCTGTGTCAAATAAAACTAAATAAATCTATTCTATCTGACATTTCTAGCCAAAAGAGTTCTGCCATATCAATATGTTAATGGTAAGCCCTAAATTTCCAAAGATTTCTCAGAACATCTGGTAGAGTTGAAAGTATGTCTATGCCAATTTCAATTTATGTATATCCTGGATTAATGTATACATTTGGGAATTGGTAAATGCCTAATCCCCACATTTAATTGTATAAAATATTTAATGTTTAGAACTTAGCAAAGTAATTAACAACAGTTACCCTGGAAATGCAAAGAAAAGAAAAAAAAAGAACATTTAAAAATTCTATGAGAAGTGTCCTTTCTTTTCAGAGTTCATTTTGACAAAATAATGAATGAATTCAAATGTACCTATACTATTTTCCCTATTTCTAGAGAAAGAATTATTGGTGTGAATTTAAAGCCCACTTATCATAGATGCTAGATAATTTTAACATTATCCATTTCACAATTAAAGACTTAAGTTAAAATGCCTTTAAGAATGATAGCACTTTAAAAGAAATTAACTTGAAGGAACCATCAAATATTTTATGAAAATCAAATGGTTGGAATATAATTTGAGGAAACTGGAGACTATTCACATATGAAATGTGGAGAACGGTGCAAAGAAATAGAAGAAATAGATATCACTTCTAAGATGTTCTTATGCCAAAGAATCTACTACAGAAAAAATATTTTTTACAAGCTCTTATGAAGAGATTACTATTGTACAATAATTAGTCTAAGGTTTAGAAATGACAGAGAGAAAACCAGAGAAATACCAGGGAATGAAGGAAGGTAGGAAGTTACTTTGAGAATTTGAAGACCAAACTACCCTTACGTGAAAGTAAAGAGAAATGAAACCAGGACTAAAATATATCTAGAACTAACGGCTTTAAGATGTGGAGCTAGAAAAAAATATATTTTATTCATGAGAAAGTCAGCAGGGAATATTAGAGCTCAGAGGACTCTAACAGAGAAAAAGGAAGACCTCAGAAAGCAAACAAAAATGTTCCCCTGGGGAAAAGGCCTCTCCAAAAGTTGAGAGACTGTTTCTCTGAGTTAAAATAGGAAGCCAGGAAGGGAGCAAGTGACTAGAGATGTAAGCTTTATTTTATAACTGGAATAGTTACATTTAGATTTATAACAGATCTGAACAAGTATGTGGAGGGACTGCAGTGTAGAGTATCTCAAAAAAAATAAGTCAAAGTAAAAGTTGGTGATAGAATATCAGGTTTTAAAAACTTTAAATGAATTAAGCAACTACATAAGAGGCTAACTAAAGAAATGCCCTACTTTATTGTGGGAATTTTCTACAATCATTTTAAAAATCATGTGGCATTATTTAGAAAATTGAACATGAACAGAAATTTAACTCGTAGGTTTATGCCACAGGCCTGCATTGTCTAGTACAGTAGCCAAGAGCTACATGTGTCAATTTACTCAAGTAAAATCAAACTAAAATTTCAATCCCTCAGTTACTTCAACCACATTTCAACCACATGCAACCACATGCTATTTATCCATAAATGACTAATGGCTACCATTCTGAAGTGCAGAGATAGAAGATTTTCATCATATAAACTTTTACAAATATTGCCTGTGATGGTCACAAAGCAAAAGTAAATTAAAGATCTAACAATTTTAGAAAAGAATAGCTGTAGTACCTTCATAGAATTCTTAACTGAAAAGGAAATAATTTAGAGCTACACCCAACAAACTGGATACATATGAAATGAATACACTTGATATGATTCTATTTATGTAAAAAAGTAAACCAAAAAAAATGTGTCATAGTCTGGAGTGACACATATATTTTTAAAAAATCATAACAAAAGTCAAGGAAATGACATACCTAGGGAAGAAAAATATATATATATATATATATATATATATATATATATATATATATATATATATATTTAGAAGAGAGAGGTAGGTCATGAATGAATGCATTGTTATGAGAAAGATCAATATTATCTGAAAATTTTCTGAGTCATACCTTTATGATAACCATCATGGATGGGTTTGGAAGAAGAAATGAGAAGCTTTTTATTATATACTAGAGACCTGATGCACGAAGGTTCATGCAAGAATGGGCCTCCCTTTCCCTGGCTGCCAGCACCACCTTCGCTCTGGTTGGAGCAACATTTTCCCCTCTGGCCTGGAGCCGCCTTTCCACCTTCCCACACTGCCCAGAGGCTCTGAGAAGCTGGGGAGGTGCAGAACACCTTTATCATCACCATGGTGATGATGCAAGCATCCTGCCCTGCCCCTGGCCGCACAGTACCTGCATATGCAAAATAACCCGCCATCTCTGTTGGGTTAGTTAATTTGAATACTCACTCCTGATTGGCTGGTTGGCGTTGTGAAGGTATGGTCAATTTTCATCTTACTCTTTTATTAGTATAAATTTAAGGAAAGATTTCAGTGTTTATGTAAAAGCATTCATCAGGCGGTTAGAATCTTAAGGCTGAAATCGTAGAGATGGTTTTGGGCTGAAATGATAGAAATCAGAATCATCATATCAGGATAACAGTCAAAGCTGGGTTATTAGGCAGAGTCTCAGGAACAAAGCTACAGGAAGAACAAAACGTAAAAGAAAAGAAAAGGAAAGGAAAGGGGGATATAGGTCCTCTCTAGTGGACCTGAAGCAGCCTTCCCAAAGAAACTAACCTTGCATGTACTCAGTGCACCTGTTCCCTAGCTTTCCCACATTGGATTGGATTGGAATAAATTAATCTGGATCTCCCCAGACTCTGAAAAGAAATCCTGGCATTAAACCTCTGTATATTCAGCTCTTACCTATTTTCCAGACAAAAGAAATAACTTCCAATCTTTCAAATGTCATTTGGAACTTCAAGTCTCCGGGCAAGTCTCTGAGGTCCACTTCCCCATGGCCTTAATCAGGCACATTGATAAACTCTTCCATTCTCTGTATCCATAATTATATATTGAAATTATAAATCTACTGTGTGCATATGGCTGCTTTATTATAATTGACTCATCCATTAAATTCTACCCAATAAACATGCTATTTTAACTTAGCATTCTATCTCTAGTTCTTATGCAAAGGAGATAAAAAAATGTGTATTAGTTATACAACTGATTGACTGAATAAATTGACCAGTGAATTAGTTAGAATCTTGTCCATTTGCACTTGCAGTATGATTCTTTTATTATGTGTCGACTACTTGAAAAACATGTACAAATTAAGGACAAAGATTAAATGAATTAGACACTTCCTTTACTTCTGAGTTCTTGCTAGATATTTTCCGAATTATAAGAATCCTAGAGGTCTGGTGCACGAATTTGTGTACTACTGGGGTCCAGCCCACTCCAATCAGAGCCCATAGTCCAGGCTGGATGGGGGAGCAGCCACAGGTGATTGGCCAGCCAGCTCTGACCCTGATCGGGGTGAGGGAGCTGATCAGGGGCAGGGCCAGCTGGGTGAGGGGCCACAGGCCATTAGCCAGCCAGCCCCTCCCCCAGGGCTGAACTCCTGGTCAAGGGGACTCAGTTAATGTCATTGGATGAAGAGACTAAGAATATTCAATCAGCTCTTTCCTTTCTTTTTAAAGAATTTAGACCTATATGAAATAAACACTAGTGTCTGCTACCTAACACTTACTAATGGGTTAGAAAGTCCATTTGAAAAAAAAAGTCCATTTGGAGGGCATGCTATCCATGTATTTCAATCTGATATTTACCTTTAGTAAAGCTTATAATCTGATCTCTGCTCCCATACTTCTTTATCTGAATTGGCTCCAAAGTTATTTTGGGGGGAAAAAATCAATGTTCTTGGAAAGCCCCTAGTGTTTTGGGTATATAGGGGTTTTCAATTTCTCTCAGTGTGTGCATGAACATGTACATATATGTTTTGTGTATTTGCTCGTGTAGTTTGCATGTGCATACAAAACCTTGGATTTAATTTATTTCTTTATTTTTTCATCATTACTATATATTCTATATAAAATTAAAAGGTCTCTATTTTGTTTTATTATTTAGTCTTGGAACTCAAAGTTCAAAGCTTGCCACGTGAAGTGTATGTCTGTGTGTTTGCGAGTGAGTGCTTTTAATTCTATGATACTTTATACTGAATTTTACTGTGCTTTAAATTGTTTACATGCTTGATTTCACTCTTTCCCAGGAATACCTTATGACTTAGTTTCCTAAAATTGGAGCCACAAAGGAAACCCTGGGTCCCTGAGGATACCAACGGTAGATCAAACAGGTTGCCCATTTTGGTTCTTATGCCTGAGCTCTCTCTCAGATCAGTGCTATTCTCTTTCACAGACCTCAGGCCCGCTTTCCCATCCTCCCGCAATGCTGTATTCTGCTTGGGCAGATTCTATTTTACTTGTTCTTTCCAAGTACACCATTTGTTTTTATATATTATTACCATTAATATTCTAATATAAAATACATTCCTTTGTTCAGTAGATTGAACACACCAACTAAGATTCTGTTTTAGAGGGACATAAAATCCAGCAGAATATGTTTGCTGTGAGAACAAAACATTGAGCCAGATAGTTTGACTGCAAATTCTGTCTAACTAAAGAACACAAAGTTCTATCCTCAGCTAAAAACATTTTTATGTTTATTTAAAACATCAAGTTCATTAATTCTGTTAAGTATGACATACATCAAAGAGAATAATAAATACATAGATGTTACTTTAATTTTTAAGTGGAAATGGAAATATTCTATAATATTCAAGACATGTAGGCTCTTCTGATATTTTCAAGGAAGATGTGTTTTAAATACATGTGTAATGTGTAGTACATTTAACAAATGTTAGAGCCTTTATATGTATATTTTATATTACTACTCGTTTTCCTAATTCCTAAGTTTACTTCAGTTTCATCTTGGCTCCTCAGTTTTCTGTAGTGTTTACTCCAACGCAGGCTTGTACTAACTAGATGACTTGGAAGAAAGATTTAACCTCTCTGTCCACCTATTCCCAATTCCCATTCCCTCTGGCTTCCCCCACACTGTTGTCTGAGTCTGTATGTATGTACATATGTTTTTTGGCTAATTCCATTACCTTCTTCCATCCAGTCCCTTTACTCCCCTCTGACAGCTGTCATCTGTTCCATGTATCCATGCCTCTGCTTCTATTTTGTGTGTCATTTTATTTTATCATCAAATTCCACATATAAGATCAAAAGATACCTTCCATAAGAGGGACTTACCTGACGCGCTGCCCCCTGGTGGTTAGTGCAGTCCCACAGTGAGAGTGCCTCTCAGCTGACCTGGATGAGCAGGGCCAGGATAAGTGGGAGTGGCTCCTCCCTGGATCCCCACAGGCCAGCCAAGGGACCCTACTGGCGCACGAATCTGTAAATCTATAAAACAAATTACTTTTTGGTCAGCTTATAATGCAACTAACTAAAACTTACCTAACTCTTTAACACACTAAGTGAATATTTGAATACTAAAATGAAGAGTTGTTTTGTTAATATAAAATGTTATAAGATATTAAATCTAATTATCAATATAAGATTTTTGAATTAATTAAAGGCCAAACTAAAAAACATTAGATTTCAGGTAACATGTCTTATTCCTCTTTTGTACCTATTCATCCCCAAACCTAGTATGTTTTCCAATAAAGAGTTAGATAAATATTGAAGGTATGAGTACATGAATAATTTAATGAATTATTATTTAAAATTATGTAGAGTAAGTTCTCAGATATTCAGGGTTGTTTTAATTTCTATAAGTTTGAGAAAAAGATCTTGAAATCTTTGACTTATATCTCAAAGGATTTAAGCTGACATCAAATTTCAAGGTATTTCTAAAATTCAGTTACATCACAGAATTCTCATTACATTCATATTTGGGCTAAGAAAAAAATTAAATGAGTAGCCATAATTACTTTATCATTTTTCTTCCTGTGTCAGGAACACAGCTGTTATGGTGTTTAATTATATATCTGCTCAGTAATCCTTATTGAGTAATTTGAACACTGATGTGTGTGTGGTTCCAACGAAGGTTGTGTTTCTCATTGTAACAACATTTTACTATTATATAATTCCCAGATGCAATTATGGGAAACAGAATAACACTGTGTTAAAAAAGAAATTGTATCTGAGATAAAACAATAAGTGAAACATATTTTCAAAAGGGAAATATAACTAGATGAATAACAGTTAATAGAACATATAGGATACACCTGAAGTTATATTAATATATACACATTAATTTGCCTAGGCTTTTTCCTTGCTATCTAATTGATAGGAATTTACAGACAAATACAGATGCTTCAACAGTGACATTTTATGATATAATCAGAGAATAAGAATTTTTTGAATTTATAAAATTTCACTGACACAAATTTTAGTTAAATACGTTTACTAATAGAACATTTTGAACTTGAAACAATATCTCCTATAGACACATTCTACAAATTTAAACTACTTGTGTGATAATTTTTAATACTTTTAATTCAGGTACAAGCAGCCTTTACTACTACCATTTCTGGAAATTGCATTTTTTCTGTATTTCAAGGATATTAGAAATACCTTAGGATTGTAGGTGGAAACTATATTATCAATACATAATAATCTATTTTTTTTTCTAAATAGTCTATAATTTTTTAGGTATTTGTGAGGACAATTGTTTTATTTTCATTACTATTGTGTGAATCATCTCAAAGTTATATGCCATCAAATCATAGTTGCATTATTAAACTAGTAGTAAAGTTATCAGTTTAGCTGCACTATTATAAAGATATCTCTAATACTTTTAAGTTATTATTAAGTGTTATTCATTTTAATATCATTTAGAAAATGAAATGCATAATTTCTAAATGCATAATTTAGAAAGTTCAATAGAACACTAATGAAAAATATTCTAGAAACCTTTACAAATCATGGTTATCTTTAATTTCATACTGTTTTACTATTTTATGATGTTTACTTTCCTACTTTTAATGGCTATATATATCATGGAAGAATATTTCTATCATGCTTGATCATAATGGTTGACTATCTACAATAATGTTTTCTCTGGCGGGTGGCAGTGAAAATTAAATTCTCTTATCACACATATCACCATTATCACTACTATTAATGTGTCTAGTCTCTTAAGTAAGGTGCATAGAGACCAATGCTTCAAGTATTCTATAGCATTCAGCCTAACATCATTTATATATCGGGCTCAGAGAATATTTATGGAATAAATAATTCACTACATAGAATAATTGAAACTAGCTTTGCTATATTTTCATCGATTGATTATTTTATTTATTAGTGTATTTATTCATGTATTCATTTTTTACAGACAGAGAGAAGCAATACCACACACGGTACAAGAGAAACTTTTTCTCCTTTTTTTGTCACAAATTTAATCCTTCAGTCGTTTTGGAGGATTTATGCCTGGGAACATACAAAATTATGACTTCTCCAGCATGCTGTGTGAATTTATATTCTAAACTCGCTATTTATTCTTCAGGAGACATGCTATTAAGGACATAAAAGACTCCATAACCCCTTCAGCACTATTGATGTACAAGATCTTACAGGACAAAAGGAGAGATCACTTTGAGGGATGCTCCGGTTCCTAGCTGAGGCCTAGTGCTGGCAGAGACTTTCCATTGTTCTATTGCCCTGAAAGGCCCACAAATCCAAGGCATGGGAGAACACAAAGGCAGAAACACACAGAAGAAGAAATAATGAGTAATCTACTGAGAAGGCAGTACTTAGTGTCTAAGCAATGAAATTGAATTTTGTGCAGAAATATAGACTAGCAGAAACTTAGTATAAACTGAGGTCATTCTCAAGAATCAGATACATGACTCTAAATTTGCTACCTTGTTTATTTGTTATTATGCATAATTTATTCAAAACATCTTGAAACTCAATTTCTTCTTTTCTAAAATGAGATAAATGCTAGTAGTTGCTCCTGAGTGTTTGTTGTTTGTCCATTGTGTGTGTGTTTTAATTTTTAATAAGATTGCATAAAGAGATGCATTATAATATTCATTATTGAAGCATTATAATGCATTATAATATTCATTATTGAAGCATATTTCATTAAATACAAGTTTTACTATTATGCAGCAAGTCTCACCGTAGGACAGATTTTAAATCAAGTGCAAGCATAAACTTTGTGATCATCAGTTGAAGAGTTATAACATCAGGCAGGCATGGTTGAATGTATGCGATGGTGCAGAAAACATGGAATAAAACCTGAAATAGAAAAGGAGAAAACACGTTGTGGTCCTGGACCCGATTAGAAACAACTCCGTGATCTTCAGCTAGTTACGGAACGTCTCTGAGCCTTGTGTTTTAAGTGAGGGGGAGAAGAGGAGGTGTTTGGCCTAGATGGATTCTGATGACACAAATACTTGCCAAATGTGAGGATTTGTAAACATTGTTCTCAGAACACTTCCCCATTATATTACTTGATATAATAGCAGGGTTGTGCTGCTCCCATGAATGCTGAGACCGACGTGCATAAACCATAAGTTTGTGGGTAGATGAGAACACAAGCAGAATGCTAAATCCCCTCACACATGACAGAGTATTAATAAGTCTCTGAATTCCCTCGGCCAGTTCACATCGGTGAGGTTCATTCTGCTTTTTAATATTGCTTTTTGCTGCACTCGCCAAAGAAGCTATTCATCTTTCTTGCCATGAGATGAAATGAGAAGTTTAAAAAGTTTCCCTTATAATGGCTCTCGTTGTTTGTTCCTTTCTCCAAAGAAATCACACCTGAAATTTCAGCAAGAATACCACGTTCTAGGACATGGATGGAATAGATCATGGATATAAAGTCTATAGATACACCTGGTGATATTGTGGGTTTGGTTGCAGACCACAGCAATAAAGCAAGAGTTAATACCGTTGCTGTTGGAGAGTTGTGCCTTTGAGTGCAATGCAGTCAACTGAGGTATGCCTGTATAATTATTTGGTGATGAGAAAAGTAATTGCCTGTTGTTTCCTTTAAGAAAAATTAAGAAAAAACTGGGATCCCATAATTTCTCAAAAGTGACTTTAAAGCTCTTCCTGGACACAGAAAGAACAAGTAACATAAGACATGCACTCTAGATTATTTTGGATGAAAATAGCAGTATGTACATCTCTGAATAAATCTGTGTGTTAAAATTAGGTATGTATATGCATTTTGTGTGTACATAAATATATATATTTTAAGTATTTAAATTCATATTGTGTTGCTCTGACTCAGAATCAAGCAACAGGAATATGTTTAGCTTACCTCTACTAATGTGGGCATTTTATGGCAAAATTGTTCATGATAAGAAGGGAATTCAAGTGCATGCTTTAACAAATGAAATGAAAGCATCAAGGTCAGGTGAACATCATTTATGATACTATATTGGCCCAACAGCACCAAAAAATAACTCATGCCTCCACTCGTACAATTTGGTTGCTGAAATATCTATTGCATCTGTTTCTCATTTTCCTACTTTCTTTTGTTCATGTTATCTTTGTCTTCACACTTCTCTGTATTCTTGGTTTCTGCCGTGAAAAGTTTTATTCCTAATACTTGATTTATCACTTAGATTTTGCTCCACTAAACTAACTGCCTGCAGAAATTCCTTGTATATTTCATATTAATCTCCCAAAAAGAACTTCGGGTAGGTAAACAGAATATTAAAATGTCTTCCTCATAAAGCTACTCTTCTCCCTGATGTTTAATGTAAATTTTGGTCAGGCAACAATCTGTGGTCCAATGAGGTTTGAGGAAATCCTCTGGTCGTGAGGCCCATTTCATGGCAACCCACATCCATGCAATTACATCTGGGTGCTTGGCTAGCAAGGGTTCGCTGGAGATAATACAACCTCATTCATCATACCATGCCATACAAGAGCTTCTATTTTTTAATAAGAAAAATATAAACAGTCCAAACAGGTTTGGCTCAGTGGATAGAGTATTGGTCTGTGGACTGAAAGGTCCCAGGTTCCATTCTGGTCAAGGGCATGTACCTTGGTTGTGGGCTCATCCCTGGTAGGGAGTGTGCAGGAGGCAGCTGGTAGATGTTTCTCTCTCATTGATATTCCTAAGTCTCTATCCCTCTCCTTTCCTCTCTGTAAAAAAATCAATAAAATTATATTAAAAAAGAAAAATATAAAAAATTACTTATAAAATATATAGATGAAGATATACATACAAACATATAATACAAGCCTATATACATACAGACATATATAATATGGACATTTATGTATGTATTTGATATAATGACAATTATTGATGACATGTATTTGCATTTGATCAGTTTTTAGCACAGTGTTTTATAAACATAGCTAGCTAGCTAGAGAGATAAGTAATAAAGGATAAAATAAGCTGTTTAAAATTTTTCAATGTGTTATGTAATATTCACTACTTAGCATGTATCTAATTGTCTTCAAGAGAGTTCTTGGAAAGTTGAACTTGAAGTTAGTTTCTTCTCTCCCCCCCCCCCCCCCCCCGTTAGGGTGTGATTTTAATTTTATTTACTTACTTGTTTCAAAAGTCATCACCATATTGACCAGTCAATATGGTAAAATGTCCTGCTTTATGTGCCAAAGGATAATATATTTCTTTTTAAATTAAAGTTTACATTTTTAGGAGTACCTGAAAATATGTCAACAAATACACAATTTAGGGCAAAAGGACTCTTAGCAAACCCTTATCTGATAAATAATATCTGTCTTACTCATTTTCATAATGTGTATTTTCCCCACCCCTCCTTTCAATGAGTCAAAGAATATTTTTTTTTCAAAATACTATTAATCACTACAATTGAGCAAACCAGCACTAATATTATTGCAACTTTTAAAGAATCAACCAGAATTTATTTAGACTAAAATGTCCCAGACAACGGTTAGTGAGTAGCTTCCTAGTCCTAACTTTGAGGTTTCCTTTTTTGGTTTCCATGATAGTAGCTATAGAAATGCTACTTATTCTGCTGTTCCCCTAGGTATTTGTAAATACTTAGCAGCAGAAGTGATCACTACGATTGGTATTATTTCTTAATACCATATGTTAAGCCAGCTGTAATACACTAATGATGGCTTGTACTTAAAGCATAACCATATTGCTAATTATGCCATCTACATTTTTCAAAATGTATTTTTCCTTGGTGAAGACAATATATATAATATATTTAATTAAAGTAATCAATACATGAAGTTGGTAAACTTCTGAATTCATAGAAATTGGGCTTAATCTTGATTCTACTGCTCAAGGAGAACTGTGTTTTCTGGAAATGTTGCTTTAACGTTTTGTTTCCTCTATTTTTCTCATAAGTACATGTGGATAATAACAGCATGCATTATAATGTGCATGTAAAGTGCTTTATGCAGTTCTTGTTAGTTGTTTAATTAACGTGAGCTCTTAATGTATCAGACAGATCACAGGAAAGTACAAGCACTTGTTTTTATGCTCATTTCCCAGGCCTTACCCCTGGCTGCCCTTTTCTCTGACCCAGGAGCCACAAGTGGCCACCACTGCTAAGATAGAAACAAGTGAAAGCATGAAGTTATAAAGTTTGAATAATCATGTGTCACCTTCAAATAGGAAAAAGAGGTAATAAAACATGTGGTGTTTTTTTTTTTGGGAGGGGTGTTTCTATCTCTCCTTCTCCCTTCCTCTCTGAAATCAATAAAGATACATTTTTAAAAAAAAAGAGTTGGGATAATAGGTCCATAAGAATCAACACATGGAAAAATCATGAATCCGTAAATTTCACAGAGTACTTTGGGTCCACCAACGTGGCTAACACCTTCATATTATAAAACCTCCTGTATTTAAAAGCAATGCAAAGACTATATTAAAAAAAATGCACCATCCCATTCCCACTTTTCCTCCTGAATAACAGAGGAGAAACTGAGATCATCCACAATAGAACCTGGATGAGCAAATGCTTAGTGTGATAAAAGAAGAAAGAACGATATGCTGAAGAGGTTGTAAGATACAGCCAAAATGTTCTGGCAAGAACTCGGACACCATATATGAGACTAGGTGGATGCTAGGAGTTAAGATAAAATTGGAGATGTTCCTCGGTATGGCAGCACTCTGTCAGAACACAGGATTTAACACCCTGACAAGAATTCTGGAAGATGCACTAACATGCTGCTGGGATGACTCTAGGAAACTTGAATAAGCAATATTCCACAGTACAATCGAGAAGGCAGAAATGCGTGGCAGATGGTAGAAGACAGAATCATAAGGCTAAGAAAAGTGGGATTATTAGTGTAAATTTACCAATGAAACTCATCCACCTATTCTGTTTGATGAGAGGACTCAGATGACATTCTGTTTACTAAAGCAGTAGGAATGCTGTATTAAAAGGAGAGTTAGCATCTCTTGTAAATTTGTTTCATCTTTTGCAATGGCCCCATAGTTTCTGGATTTTTATTTCTTTTTATTTATTTTCTTATCTTTTTAATTAAATGTGTTGGTATGAACATTGGTTGATAAGTTATATAGGTTTCAAGTACAAAATTCTGATACATCATCTGCCTATTGCATTGCATGCAAGTGTTGTCTTCTTCTGTCACTATATATTTTTGTTTTGTTTTGTTTTTTAGATCCCCTATAGAAACAGAGACTAAAAAAGCAATCCCATTTACCATCGCACCAAAAAAACTAAGATACCTAGGAATAAACTTAACTAAGGAGATAAAAGACCTATATGCGGAAAACTTCATGACACTGAAAGAAGAGATAGAGGAAGATGTAAACAGATGGAAGAACATACCATGTTCATGGATTGGTAGACTAAACATCATGAAAATGCCCATACTTCCCAAAGCAATTTATAAGTTCAATGCACTCCCCATTAAAATACCAATGGCATACTTCACAGACCTAGAAAAACTATATATTGTATTTGACCCCCTTTGCCCTCTTCAACTTACACCTTTCTTCTACTCTGTCAACCACCATACTGTTGTCTGTGCCTATGAGTTTGTTTATTTGTTTGTGGCTTTCTGTCTTATATCCCACATCTCAGCAAAATTTATATGGGTTTCGTACTCTTTCATCTGACTTATTCCTCTTAGCACAACATTCTCAAGATATGTCTATGTTGCTGCTGACAGTATTTCACTTTTTATGGCAAAGTAGTATTTCTTTTTATATATGTACCACATCTTTATCCCATCATTCAAAAGTGGTATGATGTACCTCAGAAAATGAAGACTAGGACAACCATATAAGCCAGTAATCCCTCTTCTGGGTATCTACCTGGAAAATTTGCAAACATTGATTTATAAAGATATTTGACCACCTCCCATTTTTTTCAGTCAGTTTTGGTAGCTTTTATTGACCTACCTTTAGCCTCATTAATGCTTTCCTCTGATATGCCACATCAAAGGCATTTTTCCTTTCTATTAAGGTATATATATATTTTCACTTCCTTCTGAATTTTTACTTGAAATCTCTATCTTTTTGTTTACATTACCAGTTTGATTCTGTGTGTATTCTACTTTCTTTGCTTGGGTCCTTAACACCAATCATAGTTATTTTAAAATGCCTATCTAATAAACCCAAAGTCTATCATATTTGAGTCCAATGTTCATGCTTATTTTGCATCTTCAAACTGTTGTGTGTTTTTTCCCTTGCTTTTTAGCATCACTTACAATTTTTGTTGAAAACTAATCATAATGTATTTGGTACAAGGATTGGAGATGGAAAGGAAAAACATACTTCTCTATGTGTCCTCTACTTTCAGTACTTACTATACTACTTCACTGTTGACATCAGATGTGCGAGCTTTCTACACAATTCTGCTGAACTGTTGGATATTACAATTTAACTCAATGTTCATGCTACCTACCTGGAGATAGCATCATATCACATAGGTTACAGGTCTGTCCCACAAGACTGTTCACCTTCCACTGAATATGCAGATCACAAATATCTCTGTGTCTCATGGAACCAAGCTTCCCAAGACCCCCTCCTTGAGTTGGATTAATTTGCTGCAGTGGCTCACAGAATCGAGGAAAACAATTTACTTACTGGATTACTGATCCATTACAAAGTAGGATACAAAATAATTGCCAGATAAAGAGATACAGAGGACAAGTGATTGGGGAAGGAACACCCACCACCCACCTGCCATGCTCTCTCCAGGCACACCAACCCTTTCCCTATCATCCACATTTTCACACTCCCAGAGGCTTTCTGAACCTGGTCCTTTGGGGCTTTTATGGAGGCTTCATTGTATAGACATGCTTAATTAATTCACTAGTCATTGGTGATCCTTTCAAACTCCAGCTCTTCTTCCCTTCCCTGAAAGATTAGGATGTAGGACTGAAATTTCCAACCCTGTAATCTTGGCAACCAACCCCCATCCTTAGGGGCTTTTCAAAATATATCCATCAACATAAACTCAGGTATGCTTGACAGAGATATGAATGACCAGACACCCATTTCATGTTTAGGCCTCTGGAACTATTAGATCAGTGATTCCCAAAGTGGTCTATATCGACCCCCAGGGGTCTATGACAACCTGCAAGGGGTCTACGTCAGCGAAAAAAAAATTTGGGGGTCCATGAAATGAAAATGGAGGTCCACGATAGTGGATCTCAACATACACTGATAGTACCTATTTACTTACATCATATTATCTTATAATATAAAAACATATAAATTATTTATAAAAGTACCTATGAAGTAAAAAATTTATTATATATGTTTATAAAATTGTGTAAGTTGTAGGATAAAAACCTGCACATAATGATATACCAGTATCATTTTGTTACAAGCATACGCGCAGTAAACATTCTTGCCAATTTTTGTCTCAAAGCTTCGCGAACTTGCACCAACTTGTTCAATTCGTCACTCTATAAATATGAATGTGAGAAAAATACGTTCATTCATTTCCTGAATCTTGAATAGGAAAGTGCTGAGAAAATATTTAAAAAAATATAAACTGGTAGTTTATCATACAAATTATAGTGAATCAGTGTTATTTTGTTTGAGAATGCCGGAGAAAAGTAGGTACATTATTTTTTTATTAAATTTTAACACTAAACTTCACTACAGTTAGAAATTTACAAAAAAATCAATATCAGGTAAGTAGGGGGTCTACCCAAAACTGAAAAACATGGCAAGGGGTCTACGGCACAAGCAAGTTTGGGAACCTCTGTATTAGATGAACACATTACTAAAGACCAAATGTCATAACAAAATATGCTCTTATTGCTCTTGTTACTTAGGAAATTCTAAGTGTTTTAGGATCTCTGTACCAGACATGGGAGGCAAATACTGAATATCTAAATCACAATACCACAGGGGGTAAATAGTATTTAATGTGAGGTTTTATATTAATATGATAAGAATTCACTGTGTTTAATGTTTGCTGTAGCTGTAGGTGACAGAAGTTCATTTTCTTCTAGTGTCCTTGTTTATGTTGATTTTGGGCTTCCCTATGAAATACTGAGATGTTTTGCATCTTGCAGCCATTTGTTGCAATATGCCAGAGCCCTGTTGGGTTAGTGTTAAAATATGAGGCAATAAAAACCTTCGCTCGCTTTATAGTTAAATGTCAGTACTTTAATGGGCCTAAGTCCTTGAGATGTAAAATCATAACTATTTCTTAGCTTCCATTCCCTCCCCTTAGGTGAGAAGTCTAGATGGGATTGAAGTGTGAGAAATGCTTATCTTCCAGGTAAAATAAGCTCTAGCAAAATGCTTTTCTGGAGAACAGTTTTTGTTGTTATTTTGTGGTGTGTTTTTTTAATGGAGAATGCTCTAGATTTATTTCACAGTTATTATTCTTCCCCTCCCCTTATGAGCCAAGAGTTGATCTTTCTTGGTTCTTCACTGTGAGGATGTGGAGAGATACCCAAAAGTGTAAGAGGCCACCTAAGACTTGAACCCCAGAAGTCTCTCACTGTCATGTTAGCCCACTCAGCCTCCAGCAGTCAATCAAGTTATTGTTCCTACCAGTTTATGGCTTTAGAGCTTCTTCTCCAAGTAAGCAGATCTCCTTGGTAACTAGATGCACTCCTCTCTCCAGATTTTGAGGCGGCATTTTGCCCTGTGATATTTTTTCTGGTGGGTTAAAAACTTCATTGATTTTTAGTTTGTTCAGCTTTTGATCTGTTGAAGAGGTGGGAGCAATGCCAACTAAACTCATTAAGTATTTTCATAGCCTTTTCATAATCGATGCCAAAAATAAGTGCTATTCTGGAAGTTATAACTAAAATTAGCAGTTCGGTCCATTATTAACATATTCACAAAGAGAATAAATCTACCAAACAAATATGAAGATCTAAAACATAATAAATTTATATCTATTTAAAGGTAATGTTATTTATTTCTAGATTGATTCCATATATACAACACAGACAAATATTAAACTTTTTATATATATTATACAAATGCAAAACACCTAATTGATGGGTTCACCAAAAATAGAAATTAAAGAGAAGAGAAAACCTTTTGAATAAAATTCTTGCAATCCAGTTAAAATGAATTCATTTTATTATTTTATCAGTTTTAAATGATTTTTGCTGGTTTTTCAGGCTGGGTGAATATAAATATGTATTAAACCCTTAGTGATATTTAGCATAAAGTAACGAGATGAGATTCACAATGTAATGTCAAAGAGCAATGTTTTTTTAAAATAAAATATCCATGAGCACTATTTTAATCACAGTTTATTAATTATTAGGTTTTACATTCAGCTTAAATTTCCCTGTGAACTGAATTAATTTGCAGCAATTGAAAATGCTTGAAAAGACCCAGAATGATAATGAGAAACTAACTAGGGATATATATATATATATATATATATATATATATATATATATATATATGATTATTTTTATAGATATGCTGCTAAACTGAAACATTCAAATGGTGGGAAGGGTTCAGTGATTTATCCACTTTCTTCTGGTTTTCTTTTCTGAGTCATTCCATTTTGATTTTAAGTACACATAGACCCACAGAAATATATGATATAGTTGTATCTCTCTCTCTCTCTCTCTCTCTCTCTCTCTCTCTCTCTCTCTCTCTCTGTTATTTACATGCACATATTCATTTTTAAAAGTATAATTCCTTATATAATTGGATATAAGAATATTACCCAATCCTAATATATAAAAAGCCAGGTCTGTCATGACCAAAATGGCTAACAGACAACCAAACAACAGGCTAGGAAGCTGAGGAAACTGGAGCTGTAGCCCCCCAGCTGCCCGTGGTACAGCATTGGGAGGAGGGAGCTGTGGAACTAAATGACCAAAGGACTGGTATGCTCTCATGGCATGGCAGGGCAAGGGCCTCAGAGATCGGGAAACTTCATGGGGTGGAAGGCTATGAGCATGGAGCTTCACAGGGAAGCTGAGGCAGAGGAGTGTTGTGGAGGCTGAGGCTGAGGAGCCTGATGGGGCGGTGGCTGTTAGCATGGAGGTTCCCAGGGTGGCTGAGGTGGAGGAGAGGGGCGGGGGCAGCAAGCATGGAGTATTGTGGGGCAGTGGAGGCGAGGCAGAGAAGTAGGGCGGTGGCTGTGAGTATGGAGTTTTGTAGGGCAGTGAGGTGGAGGAGCATCCTGGTGGCGGCTGAGGTGGAGGAGCATTTCAGGGCATGGGCAGCTGAGGCCAAGGAGCCTTGCAGGATGGGGAATGTGAACATGGAGCTTCGCAGGGCAAAGGCCACAGAGGTGGAGGAGTGACACTGAGTGGCGGACATGGCCCTGATTGTAGGTAAACCCTGGGACCTTAACTGCTCACGATGTAATCGTGCACTGGGCCTCTAGTATCAAATAAAATTAGAAGCAGTGATTAAGAAATAGACATACAATAAAAAATGAGATTTAAAACTCTATGACACAAGTGCATGATTAGAAAGGAATAGTATTCAGAGTCATATGGAAATTAGGATAAAGTTCTACAACACAGAAATTGTGCAACGAAATTGAGGGTTATTTTTTAAGATCAGAAAATATGCTGTAAATTAAAATTCACAAATGTGTGTAGCATGTCTGTAAAGTTAGTTGAATTGGCTTCAATGCTTAGAAAATGTAAATTGTCACACAATGTTGCTATCAGAGTTCTTAGAGGTAGCTCTTAAATTGTTGTTTGTGGTGATGGTGTATTAATGAGTATAGAAAGAACAGAGAAAGTTAAGCTACAGGAGAAATAGTTAAACTGCTTTTTTTGCATCTATGATTTCATGACTTGTGAAGTAAAATTTTTAATGTTTTTATTTAATCCCCCAATCATAATCTTCACCCAAAACAATTTATTACAATGGAAATAATTGATGTTTTTGGATTTTTAAATTTATATCAATGTCATACCTAATTAAATTTCATTGTTTTTTAACCCATCACCTATTTTTCCAGTTAATTATTTCTTTACACACCTTCCTAATTCAGTTTTTATTAGTTCGCACAGTCAACACCTACAGTAGCCTTTGAGTTTTACACTCAAAACCTACCTCAGCCCATTACATAACTAAATTTTAGCAAAATTTTCTTATGTGATTTCCTTGCCCCCATTTCTAATTCCTGTTTTATATTCAGACTAGAGGCCTGGTACTTGAGATTTGTGCACTGTGGTGGGGGAGGAGTTTCCCTCAGCCCCGCCTGTGACCCCTTATCATCATGGACCCATTGGGGGATGTCTGCCTTCTGGCTTTGGCCTGGGCCTAAGCTAACAGTCAGACATCCCTCTCACAGTCCAGGACTCTCACAGTCCAGGACACCTCCCTTCTTACCTCCTGCCTGCAGCAGAGGTGGGAGAGGCTCCCACCACCACTGCTGTGCTCACCAGCCTTATGCCCAGCTTCTGGCTGAGCAGAGCTCCCCTTGTGGGAGCACACTGACCACCAGGGGGCAGCTCCTGCATTGAGTGTCTGACTCCTGGTGGTCAACGCACATCATAGCAGATGGTTGTTCCATCATTTGGTCGATTTGCATATTAGCCTTTTGTTATATAGGTTACTGTATTCCCATTAATTTTCTCAAAGATTTTTTTTTTTTAATGCAGTGTTCTTGTTAACCCTTTCCCATGGCTTTCATTGCCAAGAGGATCAAGTCTTTCACAATGTTACATCAATCTGTGTTCTCAATTCAAAATAAATCCCAAGATTATTACTTATAATTCCAAAATTGCCGTTTTATTTTTTCCTTTTGTGCTTTTGTGTTATTCCCTCATTTCTAGAATAAGGAATTCCCTCTTATTTATTTATAAAGTTATACAAATCTGACTTGGATTAATCAAATATCATTTTTTTATTTTCTATTTGATATCTTTTGAATATTTTGTCTTATCTGGATATTCTTGATCTTCTGACCATCTATGAGAATCCCCTATATCTTTGTATTTTTGTATGGATCAGTACTTAGCAAAAGTAGTAAATTTTTTCATATACTAGGCTTCAGTTACATATTTAGTGTGGATTATTGAATAAACAAAAGGGCAATTAAAGAAGCAACAGAAAAAAAATAGAAATTAGTTTAGTAAAAACAAGCAAACCAAACAAAAACAAACAAAAAAAATGAACAAAGCATTCCTGCAAGTTGAAATATAACTTTTTCCCCTCTTTTCTATGTTCCATTAGCATTGTTTCTTTAAATGATACTATGTTTGATTTCCCTTAAGAGCCAGATTTTCTTTACACCCTTCAAAGTTAAGGACTCTGTTTCTACTTGCCCACACTCAGGCTTTGTAGTAAGACAATTATTGTGTGATATAAACTCCGGGCTTCACACAGCAAACTTCTTTAAGAGCTGGAACTTTGAAAAAAACTTTGAAAACACAATGCATTATTGATCTGATTGTTTAATGCCCAACAGATTGCTTTTTCTGGGGCTGAGTTCCCATGTTATCTTTTGATGTTGCAGTGGAAGAGGTGAGTACATGCAACACCAGCAGCCTCATTAGGAACACTCCTATGGCTAGAAGATCCCTCAGACCTTCTTCATGCTCAGTCGTCATGTCCTGAAATATTCGGGGTGGGGAAATGCATCTTATAAATGCCAACTTACTTAGGTCCTAATCACAGATACTTCATCAGCTGACAGAAGCAAAGCTTCAGTAGGTACCCCACTTCAAAATCTGGGACAACTTACACTCGATTTCAGGAATCAGCAGGGACACGCAGCTGGAGAAGAAGAGAAAGCTTGCTGTAATTGAAAATTGCCTTGCAGCTTGTTTGTGATTAAAATGAATTCAGTTCCTTGAATTCTTGTTTAGCAATGAAATCTGTTTTAGTGAGGCGACAGAATATTGTTTATTGTCCTGAAATGATCCAACGTGTACAGACCTGCACCAGGCATTGGATGTTACATGTGAGTGTGAATTTAAGAAAATGTAGCCAAACTGATGACCACAAGCAGAGGGCCATCTTTCAGAGTAATGAGAGAAATCACCAGCTCAGTTAGATTAACTCTCTGACTTGAAATTTCAGAATCAAGTGGGATAATGATATTAGAAAGAAACTTAATGACAACGCCGGGTTTCATACGTAGAAATAAACCATCTCAAGGCCATGTCTGTGCACACACTTCTTTTGTTCAAGCTTTTCCTCTTCACTTGCCTCCCTTGTGAGTCTGCTATGCTGGTATATGCAAATAAATTTGTGGTTAATAAAATCTATTCTCGTCAACTAGGCTCCAAATTTCATTGCTTCCCAGCAGCTGCTTCAAATAAATAAGGCGCAGGTAACATTTAAAAAGGGAAGGAAATATTTCTGGCTCATCTAGAAAGAGCTCCTTCTAAGCAACTAAATAACAAAATGAAATTTATTTGGTTCACTGTGCAGCTTTGGGAACCTGTAATCATCCTCCATCTTCTTGGGAATATGGTTTTTGATGGCTTTGTTTTTTAGTTAATATTTTTCACTGTTGAAAGGCTTATGTACATTTCCCTCCACTTTAATCTGTTTTCCCATAGAGAATGCAATAAATTCCACTGCAAATATTTGCATGTCTGTGTATTTCTCTTGGTAGGTTGTTTACATGAAGGCTCTCCTATATGTTAGATGAGTTCACCTGAGTAGCAACCACTTCTTTATAACTATAGCCTGAATGACATAGTTCAAAATCTTTCAGAGATATCCTATATAATAAAAAGGTAATATGCAAATTGACCTTCATTCCCTTGACAAGATGGCCACCCCCATGTGGTCAAAGATGGCTGCCACAAAATGACCAGAGGGGAGGGGAGTTAGGGGGGACCAGGCCTGCAGGGGAGGGCAGTTGGGGGTGACCAGGCCTGCAGGGAAGGGCAGTTTGGGGGAACAGGCCTTCAGGGGAGACCAGTTGGGGATGACTGGGCCAGCCAGGCTTACAGGAAAGGTCAGTTAGGAGCAACTAGGCCAGGAGGGGAGGGCAGTTAGGGGTGACCAGGCCAGCACAAGAAGGCAGTTAGGGGTGACTAGGCAGGCAAGGGAGAGCAGTTAGGGGCAACTGGGTCGGCAGGAGAGGACAGTTAGAGATGACCAAGGTGGCAGTGGAGGGCAGTTGGGGGCAACCAGTCCAGCAGGGACGCAATTAGGCATTGATCAGGCTAGCAGGGGCGTGGTTAAGGGGTGATCAGGATGGCAGGCAGGTGAGCGGTTGGGAGCCAGCAGTCCCTGATTGTGAGAGGGAGTCTGACTGCCAGTTTAGGCCCAATCCCTGTAACTGGCAGTCGGACATCTCCAGAGGGGTCCCAGATTGGAGAGGGTGCAGGCTGGGCTGAAGGACACTCCCGTTCCTGTGCACAAATTTTGTACACTGGGCCTCTAGTTTTTTATAATCACTGTTACTCTAAGTCCACATTGTATTATATGCACTGCAGAAGGAAATGGAAGGATTGGTTAGACGGGGTCTCTGAATAGGTGGATTGGTCTAGTTTTATTTCACAAAAATTTTTGAATCATTTTTCCTCTCCCCAAAGACACATTTCTACCTGGTGTTTGATTATTATTCTTTTTAAAAATATGTTGTATATTGATTTTTAGAGAGAGAAGAAGGTAGAGGAATAGAGAGATAAAAACATCCATGAGAGAGAAACATCATTGACTTGCTGCCTACTGCACACCCCCTATAGAGGATCAAGCTACCGGGATGTGAACTAGTGACTTCTTGGTTTATGGATTAATGCTCAACTGCTGAGCCACATTGGTACGGGCTGATTATTATTCTTGACCAACTTTATTATAAATCACAAGTGGGCTAGCCTTGCCTTCTGAACTATGACTGTCTGCCTATGCTCTTTATAATGCTGACTTTAAAAACTAGTTTTAATCTTTTAGTAAAGGAAAATATAAATATCTAAAATATAAAGATATTCACAAACTGAACATTTCAATGTGGTTTCTCATCTGGAAAATTATCACATGCATTGAGAGAGATAAAGCACAGTTTTAGGGTTCAAACGTTTGCTACATTTCTATCTTCTTTTCAATGTAAACAATATCAGTATGTCCTTTGCATAATACAATAACAGTTGCATTAATATTAGCAGGAATTGGATGATGTCGTTTTCAAATATTTTTTTGTCTGTACTCCTTAAAATGATTATGGGAAAATATGTAGTTGTAGCATATTTTAAATTGAAATATAAATATTTTCATAAGTTTAGATATTTGTAAAATCCATAATCCAAATTTTTGTGTGCTTTACATATATTTTCATCAAATTTTAGAGTTGCAGATTTAGCAGATTCTCTTTATAAACAATAATAAGTGTATCATAATTAGAAAAAAAAAACAATTGTTTTTTTTAAAATATTTTTTTATTGATTTCAGAGAGGAAGGGAGAAGGAGAGAAACATCAATGATGAGAGAGAATCATTGGTCAGCTGCCTCCTACATGCCCCTTACCAAGGATTGAGCCCACAATCCAGGGATGTGCCCTTGACTGGAACTGAACTTTGAACCTTTCAGTCCGCAGGCCAGCCCTCATCCAGTGAGCCAAACTGGGTAGGGCAGAAAAACAAAGCCTTAGGTTCAATGAACCAAATAAAACTTTAAGTCAGGAAAAGTCTGAATTTTTTTTTTTTTTTTTTTTTTTTTTTTTTACTTTGAAAGAGCCTGTATTTTTGTGTGTTTTTTTAATATAAGATTTTTTTTTTACAGAGAGGAAGAGAGAGGGATAAGGAGTTAGAAACATTGATGAGAGAGAAACATCAATCAGCTGCCTCCTGCACACCCCCCTACTGGGGATGTGCCTACAACCAAGGTACATGCCCTTGACCAGAATCAAACCTGGGACCCTTGACTCTACAGGCCGATGCTCTATCCACTGAGCCAAACCAGTTTCGGCAGAACCTGTTAATGTATGCTCCCATGATAGCCATCTCACATTTTCTGAATGTATTTCTATGATAGAATACTATTGTAGATAGATTCAATGGTAAATTGCTCATAGTATATTATTGGGGTGAAATAAGGCACTGACTCTGCAATATATCTTGTTTGGCTCATAGCAGACCTTCCATTAAGCAAGACACTCAAATTTTCATGAGTCCTCAAGGTGTTTTCAATGCTAGGATGGCTCTGTAATATGATTCAAGATGGGAAAGTTGACTTAATTTTCTCAAGTGAGAGGAGACAGGTGATTTTTTAGAGAAATATTGGGAAGGAGAGCCAAGAGACCACAGTTTAAAAAAAAATAGGCAGTAAGATATCTAAAAAATAATTTCCTAAAAATGATTTATGCTTGTGTATCTCCTAGAGAAACCAAATATTCACAGGAGTATCTACACCCCAGTTTGACTTTGAAGACTCTTGCTTGGGACATCATGTAATCAGACTCCTCTACTATTACATGAGAAAATGAGGCAGAAAGTCAATACATTAACTGCATCAAAAATTGTGTGTCCCCTTGCAGTCTGCAAAACAGTTCCTTTTATTGTTTTCTTCTTGAAATCCTTCCCATTTAACTCTACCATATGTATATTATTCATTGTACAACAATAAAATTGCTATACAATTTTTTGGCCTATTAAAAAACCCAATAGATCGCTATCATTTGAGACTAAGAAAAGGTACCAGTATTGTGAGCTTTCAAATCTAGGTTTAGGAAGTTTGCCTAATTTATTTATGAGGGTATAATAGGGTCCAGGATCACGTGATCTTGAGGGATATTGGAACATATCAAAAAGTATGTAATTGTTCTCTTGTTCACTCTATTTAGATTGACATTAAACAAATTATCTACTCTGAGTATGATATATAGTGTTATCATATATATATATATATATAGTTATTTGCAGATACTATATACTTACTAAATATTAACTGATTTGGGTTAGTTATCTTAATTTTAAAGTTATAGCCTGAAAAATAAATGTCAGCAGGAAAATCTTGCTCCAAGCTACTCAATTAAAATGATTATTATAACCCATGTAAACAAAGCATACGGTCAAAATTTAATAGGAGGTCAATATCACAAAGCAAAAAAATAAACTGTGTTTGCATACATTTTTGTCAGTTATAAAATTATTTTATTTGATAGTAAGCATGGAATCCTGGGACCTTCAACTTTGGAATAAATATGAGTAAATTCCGTAAGTCCTATATTCTACATTTCAGAATCTCTCAAATAAGATTTAAAAAATTTAAAGACCTGAAAGACAGATAACATTGTTTTGTATGTCATAATTTTCTGACTTTTTCTACAAAAATCTGCCCACCTCCATGTTGTGCTAAGACATGTTTGACTTTTCTATAATTTACCTTAAAACCGTTTGCTACAGCAATTAATTTCTTTTTTTAAGTCCTCACCAGCAAAAGGAAAATGATTACTGTTTCTCATATCCATGGTTTTATGACTTTCATTAATTCAATCCATTAGTCATTCAAAAAGCCTACTTTAGTGACAATCATATACCAGGAACTGGGGCACATCACCTGCCCTACACATCTGGTTCCTGATGCTCATGGCACAGTCTATCCTGGGTAAACAAACAAACATTGCATAGCAACAAAGTGTGATGAATGTCCATATAACTGAAGAAGTAAGTGCCCCAGTAAAACAACCTGGCTTTGTTTAAGTTAGTGTCATCTGTGACATACTTTCCTTATTTGTATTAATTATTCATACTAGAGGCCTGGTGCACAAAATTCATGCACGGGGCAGGGGTGGGAGGGTGTCTCTTAGTCCAGCCAACACCCTCTCTAATCTGGAATCCCTTTCACAATCCAGGACTGCTTGTTCCCAACTGCTAGCCCACCTTCATTCCTGATTGCCCCTAACTGCTTCTTCCTGCCAGCCTGATCACCCCCTAACCACTCCCCTTCCAGGCTGATTGATGCCTAACTGCTCCCTTGCCAGCCTGATTTCCCCTAACTGCCCTGCCCTGCTAGCCTGGTCTCCCCCCAGCTGCCCTCCCCTGCAGTCCTGGGTCCCCACCAACTCCCCTTCCTGGTAGGCCCTATTGTCCCCAACTTCCTTCCTCTACCAGCCTGGCACTTCTATCGGTCCTTTCCTGCAGGCTTGACCGCCCCCAACTGCCTTCCCTTGGAGGCCTGGTCCCTTCCAACTGCCCTTCCCTGCTGACCATCTTGTGTCCACATGGGGGCAGCCATCTTGTGTGTTGGGGTTATGGTCAATTTGCATATTACTCTTTTATTTGATAGAATATTTCCAGAGCACTTATACCATCTTCAAAACCTGAGCCACTTATTATCATTTATTTCATCAATCTATGAAATTCTATTATCTTGATTTGTGTTCCACTCAGCTCTCTGACGAACTAATATAATTTTTTTAAAATATATTTTATTGATTTTGTACAGAGAGGAAAGGAGAGAGATAGAGAGTTAGAAACATCTATGAGAGAGAGTCATCGATCAGCTGCCCCTTGCACACCCCCTACTGGGGATATGCCGGCAACAAAGGTACATGCCCTTGACAGGAATCAAACCCAGGACCCTTCAGTCCCCAAGCCGATGCTCTATCCATTGAGCCAAACCAGATTCGGCGACAAACTAATATAATTAAGGCCTCAAGTACACTTGGATTTGTTCTAATTCTAACATCTCAGTGATAAAATGTTTTCTATTTTACATATTTAAATCAATGTAACCCTCACAACAAAATGATGAGGTTGTTATAGTTTGAATTGTGTCCTCTCAAAAAATATGTTGAACCGAGCCTGTGTGGCTCAATAGTTGAGCATCAGATAATGAACCAGGAGGTCACAGTTTGATTCCAGATAGGGCAAATGCCACTTGATTCCCAATAGGGCATGTGCAGGAGGCAACCAATTGATGATTCATTCTCATCATTGATGTTTTCCTCCTTCTCCCGTCCTCTCTCTGAAATCAAATGAAACATGATTTTAAAAAATATGTTGGCTGAAACTGGTTTGGCTCAGTGGATAGAGCATCTGTCTGCAGACTGAAAGGTCCCAGGTTTGATTCCGGTCAAGGGCATGTACATTGGTTTCAGGCACATCCCTGGTAGGGGGTGTGCAGGAGGCAGTTGGTCGCTGTTTCTCTCTCATCGATGTTTCTAGCTCTCTGTCCCTCTACCTTCCTCTATGTAAAAAATCAATAAAATATATTTAAAAAATAAAAAATATGTTGAAATTCTAATCCCTATTATCTCAGAATATGATCTTATTAGGAAACAGGGTCCTTGTAGAGTTTACCAAGTAAAATAAGGTAGTTAGGTTGGCTCTAACGCAACATGTCTGGTATGCTTACAAAAAGGGGAAGTTTTAGCACAAAAACATGCACAGAGAAAAGATGAAGTGAAGGGATAGAGGGAAAACATGTCCATCTGCCAAGCAAAGAATGACTGAAGCTACCAGAATCTAAGAGAGAGCCATGGAATCAGTTATCCCCTAGTCCAGTAGTTAGTAAGCTCATTAGTCAACAGAGCCAAATATCAACAGTACAACGATTGAAATTTCTTTTGAGAGCCCAGTTTTTTAAACTTAAAATTTCTTCTAATGCCACTTCCTCAAAATAGACTCACCTAGGCTGTGGTATTTTGTGAAAGGGCCACACTCAAGGCGCCAAAGAGTCGCATGTGGCTGCTGACCACAGCCTTAGTCCCTTCAGAGAGAGCACGGCCATGTCAAGATGTTAATCTTCGATTTCTGGCCTCCAGAACTATGCAAAGATAAATTTATGTTGTTCTAAGCCACCTAATTTGTGATACTTTGTTATGGCAGATCTAGGAAGCTAATTAAGTTAGTGTGTAGTAAAGAATTTAACCTTTTCTGAGGTCTGCTCTTTGTCCTCTACTCCTTGTAGGTGATCTCTAAACTCTTAAAATATCTTGCCTGATAAAACTATCTTTTTTTAAAATAACAAGTCTTTGGCATGAAAGGTATTAATGTGATTTATTTGAGGCATTTGGGGCCCCACAGTATCAGCTCCACCTCTGGAAAGCCTGGAAGTTAAAATCAGCTATGTGAGCAGTCAACCATGTCTATATTACTTCACTTCAATCAAAATTCTGGACAGAAAACAGTTTGGCTCAGTGGATAGAGCATCAGCCTGCGGACTGAAAGGTCCCAGGTTCGATTCCAGTCAAAGGCATGTACCTTGGTTGCGGGCACATCCCCAGTAGGGGGTGTGCAAGAGGCAGCTGGTCTATGTTTCTCTCTCATTGATGTTTCTAACTCTCTATCCTTCTCTCTTCCTCTCTGTAAAAAATCAATAAAATATATATTAAAACAATAAAAAATAATAATAATAAAAATAAAAATTCTGGACATCAGCCTGCAGTTAAGTTGGTTGGAGTGTCACCCTGTTCACCAAAGGGTTGTGGGTTCAATGGTTCAATTCCCACTGAAGTAACATGCATGAGGCTACCAATGGATATCTCTATCTCTCTCCACCCCCCTCTTTCTCTCTCTCCTCTTCTCATTCCAAAATCAATTTAAAAAATTAAAAACAAAAAGCAAACACAAAGCCTCGGACACCAAGTCAGGTGAGCCTCCCTTGAGGGCAATGACAAACTCTGCATATTGTTCTATATCAGGGCTGGGAAGAGTTAGTGCTGCCTGTATTCCATTCAGAGAAGACAACAGGAAGCTTTACACTGGAAACTCTTCTGGACTCTGCCACATGCCACTCTGCCTTTGGCTAATGTCAGTTTGTTAGCTTTTGCTGTAAACACACACACACACACACACACACACACACACACACACAATCAACAAAACAAAAACATAAATGTGAGTATAACAGCTTTCAATGTGTTCTGTTAATTCTTCTAGTGAATTGTTGAATGGAAAAATATTCTCAAATCCCTAAACTAACAATAGTGTCAGAAGTGCAGGTGGTTTTGGAGATTTCCTGAGATCTACTGACGCATGCATTGTGGTAGGCCTTTTTATAACATGGGGTGAAGAAAACCTCCAGTGCATCTTCTCATTTCATTAAATTAGGAATCAGCATAGTATGGCCTGTAGGCCAAATATAACCTTCCGATTTTTCTTGTAAATAAAATTTTATTGATATAAACTTCACCCATTTATTTATATATTGACTGTGACTTCTTTTGCATTACAATAAAAGTATAATAATGACAGAATTTCTAGCCCTCAAAGCCTAAAATATACACTATCTGACTCCTTACATATAAATGTACTGACCACTGCCATCACCATGGCATTCTGTATGATTAAGTCCAGATCTAGAAAGGAACTGACATATTGGTTCAGAAATTCAGGACAGTATCCCATAATATCACAACCAATTTCCTGATGCTATTATTAGTTGCAGTAGTATCTGCCCTTATATTTGTGTGTTAATCTTATGACCTTGGTCCACAGAAAGTAGTTAATAAATATTACATTGATTTCAGAAAATCTTATTAGGCTTACTTTTATCTACAAAAAAAGTTCAAAATTACTTCCATGTCATACAAAACTCTCCATGATTTGGACCCAAACTTCTTTCCAATATCATTTATAGCTGCTTTCATCCATATACCCTGCGATTCTATCACACTGACCATGACATGAACTTTCAGGACAATCTCTGTGCCTTTATTCATATTGATCCCTTATCATGGAATTTCCTCTTCCTCTCTTCTTTCTAATTACCAATCATCTTTCACAGCTGAGCTGAAATACCCTACTTCTTGAATTTTTTACATCTCCTCCCTTGTGAAAAACTTACTACTTGCTTCAAACTCTTACAAGTTGTATATGTTAACAAAATGTATCACAGTATTACTTAATATTATAGATGCTTAAAATGGGTGATGAAGGGATTGATATCACTCAAGGAAGATTTTTTTCTAAAGATATACAAGTAACTACTTATCAAAGTCTCATATGCTATCACTTGTAAATTGATGGAGGATTCAAATTTATTTCTTTTAGCTCTAAATCACTTCATTTGTATTACCCAGCTTCTAATGGGAGCAATGATTGTCTTCCACATGTCATATTTTTTTCATTTGTCACAAGACTTTGAGAGAGTCTGATAATATTGTAGTTGCCTGAAATTCATCGTGAATAGATGAATAAGAGTCATGATCAATTTAATGTGTTTGTACCATGCCCTCTTTCATTTGTGATGAAACTATTGGCTATTATCCTTTATTTCAACACATCAGACTTCATTTCCTCCCTATGTTATGTAGAAAAATTTAATCATAAAATGCCAGATGTTATTCATCATTTAACCTAGGTTGTAGCACATGTAGCAGAGAGATAGTATTGGCTATTTTTATTATAAGGTGATAAAGTTGTATTTAGTGAATGATTTATGCATACAGGGTGTCCAAAAATGTATACACATTTTGAATAATTATTAATTACAGGGGGTTAAATCTGAAAAGAAAGAAGCATCAATTGAGCTATCAGCTGTTAGAGTGTGTATACATTTGTGGGGGCACCCTATAATTGGTATGTGGAAGCAGGCTCTTTAAATTGTTTTGCATTTTCATTTTTATTTCATTAATTCCAAGTCATAATTGCTAATGCAGCTGGGACAAACTTCCCTTTAATGTAAGGCAGCCTACATTTCCCCTTCATCACACCATGCATACAGACATGCTCACAAGACTGATTCACCTATTGTTGAAAATATTTAGGTAAAATAAATTAATCCCCTCATCAGATTATTATTAAAAGCTGTTAGTCTTTGAGAGCTAAGCATGAAAAGCTTGCACAGCAAAAGAAACCATCAACAAAACAACAAGGAAGCCCACTGCATGGGAGAACATATTTGCCAATGTTATCTCCAATAAGGGCTTAATCTCCAACATTTGCAGGGAACTCACACAACTTCACAAAAGGAAGATAAATAATCCAATCAAAAAATGGGCCAAGGACCTAAATAGACACTTATCAAAAGAGGACATACAGAAGGCCCAGAGACATGAAAACATACTCAAAGTCACTAATCATCTAAGAGATGCAAATCAAAATGACAATATGATACCATCTCACACCTGTCAGGATGGCTATCATCAACAAATCAACAAATGACAAGTGCTGGTGAGGATGCGGAGAAAAAGGAACCCTTGTGCACTGCTGGTGAAAATGCAGGCTGGTGCAGCCACTGTGGAGAACAGTATGGAGTTTCCTCAAAAAACTAGAAATGGAACTCTCATTCGACCCAGTAATACCACTGCTAGGGATATATCCCAAGAAACTAGAAACACCAATCAGAAAGGACATATGTACTCCTATGTTCACAGCAGCACAATTAACCATAGCTAAGATTTAGAAGCAGCCTAAGTGCCCATCAGCAGATGAGTGGATTAAAAAACTATGATACATCTACATAATGAAATATTATGCTGCTGTAAAAAAGAAGAAAGTTTTACCATTTACAACAGCATGGAGGGACTTGGAGAGCATTATGCTAAGTGAAATAAGCCAGTTGGAGAAAGATAAATGCCTCATGATATCACTCATTTGTGGAATATAATGAACAACGTAAAGTGATGAACAAAAATAGATCCAGAGACAGAGACACTTCAAACTGACTTTCAAACCTCAGAGGGAAGTCAGGGAAGAGGGGTGGTTAAGAGATCAACCAAAGAAATTATATACATGAAGTATAATCAATGCACACAAACACTAGGGTGCTAAGGACATGTGCTGAGGTGGGGAGTGGGAGTTGCCAGGGAGAGTTCATTGTGGGGATAAAAGGAGATACATGTAATACTTTAAACAACAAATACTTTTTTAAGAAAGAGCCAAGCATAAATTAATGTGTTAATTTAGAAAAATTACTAGGTAATTTTCCCTGTGGATAAGTAAATGAAGTATAAATTCTGTGTACTCGTTTTTCTATATTCTGTGAGCTCTCTTAAGGAGACAGGTCCTAGTAAAATTTTATGGTAAATTACAGTAATTTAAATAGGTCTGATAAAACAATGAAGCAAGCATGGTAGATGGTAGAGTATATATGCCTGACCTGCTTTCAAATCTCTGTGAGAAATGGTTTCAATATAAGATAGTACCTCATTATTCACCATAATATGAAAAAAAAAGAACTGAATCAATTCTTGGACCATCAAGTTTATCCTACAAATAGGAATTATATCCAGAAACAAATCAGTATTTTATAAGACAATGGATACACTTAAGTAGCTACAATTATTTGCTGTGTATTTCTCCTATAAAAGTCTGGCAGGGGGAAGCAACATTATATATTGCAAGTCAAACCAAAGCCACCATATGTTTATCCCTTTTTCCCAGGCTACCCACTAGGATTTGAATGTATTTTATTCAATAACATTTATTATATACACATTTATGAGTGCTCACATAGTAAGTTTTTCTTACTAAAGGAAATTTATGATAAAACATGGGACTTACATTCCCATGACAGAGAAAAATAAACCTCCCTTTTAATAATAACATCCACAGAAGCTAGAATCTACCACAGTAGCAAAGATATAAAAGGTACAAAATAATTTATTTAATAAACAAGTAAGATAACCATTGCAATGCACAAGAACAGAAATAATATTACAAAGAAAAGCGCTGCAATCTGTGAAAGCAGCAAGAGAACATTGTGATTTTTTAGAAGCCAGTGCCGAAGAAACTTCCTAAAAAAGCTGGCTCTTGATTTAAACCATAAATGATGCACAAATTGGTTTGGAAAAAGGAGGAAAGGAACATCCTGTTCCCTGCAAGTTGAAAGAAATCAATGTCTATAATGATAG
Organism: Pipistrellus hanaki; assembly: GCF_964339955.1. Lineage (NCBI taxonomy): Eukaryota > Metazoa > Chordata > Mammalia > Chiroptera > Vespertilionidae > Pipistrellus > Pipistrellus hanaki. The sequence continues at coordinate 191,913,672 of NC_140503.1, forward strand.
CTTAATCTATGATGTGTTAAAACATTGGAAGTTTAGTCTGTGTAGTGCTTAAGAACTTGACCTCTGAAAAGCCTGCCCCAATTACTTACTAGTTTGTGAATCCGTACAGGTTATTTAATTTTAACCTCTAGGCTAGGGGTGTCGAACTCAATCAGAGAAGGGGCCAAAATCTAAAATCCAGCCTAAATCGCGGGCTGAATGGTTTACTGAACAGTCATAAACTGACAATGTAATAAACTGACAGCGGAGTGCAGTGATGACAGCGCGGTGCGGGCCACATTGCAAGGCCTGGCGGGCTGGATTTGGCCTGAGGGCCTTGTGTTTGACATATGGGCTCTAGGCCTTAGTTTCAACATTTTTAAAATGCAGTAACCATTCTATCTTCCTCGTTGTATTTTTTTTCAGGGTTAAATTAGTTAATGCAAGAAGAGCATTTATAGCAGATTCTAACTCATGACTAATGCTCAATATATGGAAGCTAGTATTAAGAAAATTCCCTGTCATAATTTATCTACAGGGCACAGTCACATACCAAAAATCTGCAGAAGTACTACCAATTAGGTATGGTTGGAATTTCTCTGTTACAGTGTGCTCTTTGCAGAACAAAACAAAACAAAGAAAAGGATGTTTCAAAATTAGCCCCTGAAAGCAATGAGTAGATGCTGAAGTAATTTCAGTTCTCCCACCAGCTGCCTAAGTGTTATACTCTCTCATGTGTTATACTCATTCCAGGTAACTTTCTCATTACCCTTTGAATGACCTAGATAAAGGCACATTTCCCCATGATCTCTGGTGATTAAAACATATCTATGACTCTTGCTTCCTGAAGTAAAAATCTCAAACTCCCCAACATGTCCTCCATGCTCTTGCCTCATCTTGACTCCCTAGCTTAATCTCCCTCTGCTACTTTAACTCACTGTGATCTTACACTATCCAACTAAAAACTAGTTTTGTTTCTTTTAAACCGAACTGTTGTCAAACCTGAAACTCTGGGTCGTCCTGACTATCTGGGGGATATATAGTCTTTCAATACAGTGCTAATGTATAACCATTTTTAAAGACATTCCTTGTCCCATTTCTGATCCACTCCCTGTGCCAAGTTAACATTTCTCTATACTTTTCTGTATTTTTATTCCAGCAGCTCACCTTCCACTTTAAAGTGTGTTTCCCTGTTCTGTGTTCACTATAATGATCTGATATCCTTGCTCAGCCAAGTCTGGGTAAAATTCAGTGCCCAATAAATTCTGGTTCATCAAATCTGCCAATGTCTTACTCAAAGAATAGTAAAGAAGAATGTCACAGTATAGAGACATGTTTTTAGGTGAAATATGATGGGTAGGCCTGTAATTTAGAGGGATTTTAAAAATGTATGCACAGATCATAAAGTTAGGCAAGGATGGCCTTGCATGCCTTTAAGACAAAGGATGGTATTAAATTAGCAGTTCTGTGTAGTCAGATTGTTTAAGGGAATTTAAATCCAACAAAGAGTTCCAAGCTGAAAATGACTAACAATTTATGGAAGCATAACCTTGGCCAGAAGGTCATGTGCTCTGCAATGAGCTCCAAATGTGAGGGGCTTGAGTTTGACAGCTGTGAGAGCAGTGGCCAGGGCAGCAGAAGAGGCTAACACAGGCAGAAGAGTGACCATAAACAACACTGGAAGAGAGTTTATGAGTGGAGAAGGAAAAGTACATCACCGATTCCACAAAAAACTGTACCTGTTGGTTCAGCTTTATCATCCCTATCCCCGAAAAATAATGAGTTTGTAAGGTTTTGCATGCTAAGTCCACATCATAGAAGTCTTTATAATTGTTACTATATATCAGAGTCTGGTTTTAAAGGACTTATTGAAAAAGAAAAAGGTTTGCAAATGAAAAAGATAACTTGCAGTCGTATTTCTTTACACAGCATGATGGGAAAACAATGGCTAGTGATCACCAGTGCTGCTTTCTTTCAAAATTTCTTGATAAACATGAATGTGCAATACCTCCTTTTCATCCATTCATATATAATAAAGATGTTTATGACATTTTAACCATTTTTGAATTGTGAAAATATGTACATTAAAAATTATCTGGTAGGAAAATGCTACTATTAGAAAGTCTCAATAACATGCCACAATTCTAATATTAAATTTTTCTGCCTCCAAATTAATGACAATAGTAAAGCCACTTTAATGGGCTACAGAGCCCATTACTGGAAAGTAAGGGAGAAAATCTATCAGTGTTGTTCATCAGAAAACACTTCAGATGTGCTTATTCCACAATGGAAGTCTGTACAATTTACTAGAAAATAAAAATAAATATGAAGCCCACCTGGCATGGCTCAATGGTTGAGTCTCAACCTGTGAAATAGGAGTTTTGATTTTTAGTCAGGGCACCTGCCCAGGTTGCAGCCCAAGTTGGAGGCTCAAACCCCAGTGTGGGGCATACAGGAGGCAAGTGATCTCTCTCTCTCTCTCTCTCTCTCTCTCTCTCTCTCTCTCTCTCTCTCTCTCTCTCTCTCTCCCTCTCTTGTCAATAAAACATATTAATAATATAAACCTGAAGTTGCAGCAGAGATTCTCACATTTTCTCCAACTTCCCAAATTCTAATGAATACTCTAAGTAAGGCATAAAAATAAACCAGCTTAAATTTGAAAGCTGTTAATAGATTTCCTTTGAATATTCAATTGATATATATATATAGGGTGTTACCCCAAAGAATGTATAGACACTCATTTCTGTAGATTCTTTTAAATTTTGAAAATGAACTGTATATTAATAAACACTGACTTCATAATCATTCAAAGTTTATACATTTTTGTGGGGAATACCCTGCATAAGTATGGATGCATTTTTCAATTTAATAGTTGAAATATTATTGACCACCACTGATAATATGACTAAGGTACTTAATCAATAATATCTTATCCTGTAATACCAAGTGAAAAAATAAATCATGACATTGCTGCCCAAGAAAATCAAGGTCTGAAAGACGAATCTTTACTCACTCAGCTAGTAATTATTCACGTGATGATAAGCAGATATGACTAACACATGAAAGTTAAGTTATAATTATAAATAAATATGATTTGTAACTAAAGCCATTTTTACTGAAAATATCTGCATAGCAATTAATCATATCCCCCACAGTATGAAAGAGAAGGAGTTGGTGCTGCAGGTAAATTACAGGAAACTCGGGGCTGAACCAAATGTGTAAAATCACTTCTCAGAGCACCCAGGTTAGTGGTTATTGTGTGTCCTCCAGAGAGAGGCACATCCTGCAGCAATGTGACTTATTTATTTTGTCTATAAGGCTTTCCTAAGACTGATATTCTAAAAGGATTGACATGAGGAATTCATATTTGGAAATTTCAGCCAGCCCAAGCCCACGGCCTTCTCTTTGCCCAAACAGATAGAGCTGCTCATTCTAAAAACAAATGACAGGTTCATATTGCAGGTCTCCTACCCATCCTTTATTTTTTAAACAACCAATTTAACCCTTTATTGAATGTAAACTGATAGGCACGAAGCTAGCCCTCAGACGGAAATAAAGAAAAAATAATAAATTATTTTCTCCAGGAATGCCCTATCAATACAATCACTTGATAGATAAATGCATTCTTTTCCCCCTGTGAGCAATACTAACACAATAAAGATAAATTAAGACTAAAATCACATAAGTAATGTCCTCCTCTTCCCAAAGGGACTAAATAATGCCCATAATTATAATTGCAATCTTTTACAAAAAGAAATGAAAGCTTCTAAAGAAATATCTTTTCTAGTAATGATCCTTAAACACATAATTAAACTCTTTATAATTTAGATTCCATATGAGATATATTATATTAATTAGATGGCATATGGAAAAAAAAAAACTAAAAAAGATGTGGCTATGAGAGGTAGTTCAGCGTGTTGTAAAAGTACAGGCTTTTTTGTCTTACTGACCTGGGGTGTGAATTATAACAGTGTGACTTTGGATAAATTATTTCTTCACCTGCCAGTTGGGATGGTTAATAGCACCTGGCTTCTAATACTTCTGAGGGGATCAGTTACAACTGCTGATACGTAAGTGTGCTGAGTAACTGCCATCTGTTTATAATCTTGACTTAATAAAATAACAATAAACTTATTTTATATATTACTTATGGCTAAAAATACAATTTATTTATATGGTGATTTTTTTATGACAGGGAATTCACTTTTTCCTAAAATGTTGACAGAGATCATGTACAATATCACATGAAAATATAGCTTTTATTCAACCATATGTATAATATGAAAACCAATTATATAAGGGCAAGAGAAACTCTCAATTTCCTAACCTTATAATAGATACTTACAACTATATTTATAAAATGCTTTGTTTTGTTTAAGAAAGATGTTTATGAGATCCCTACAAAATAAAGGCTACTGTTAATATAGGTGTCAGTATGAGTCTACTTTTTGAAAAATAATTACAAACTTTGAAATATTTTTTATACTTGACTTCTTCCTCTAGAGTCTAGACCATTATATTTAAGTTTTAGCCTAAATGTGAGATATAGTTCCATTTCTGATTAGTTTTTACAAGTTACATAGAACACTAGCAAGGTAAGCTATCATTTAATGTGTGGAAGTGGGGCATGGCTCTCCAATGGCAATTATTGATAATCAGGTCTTACTACTCTCCAAGGACTGTACACATCCAAAAAGATCCACGGAGTGCCTGACAATGTCCTATCAATCATTTTCACATACTGTGTTCCTGTTTGTTAAAGGGCAAAACAGGTAAGGAATAAATTACACAAGACTGTAGAAAAACTTAATTTCTTAATCAACTGAGTATTTCATGAGAAGAAAATGTAATTATCTTTAAGGCAGAAAATGTCATGATGTTACGTGTGCCTTCTTCCTATAGTGCCTTTTTGGCATTTGTGAGAATATACTTCTACCACAGCTTCATTAGTATTGCCAGCACCCAGGACAATAAAAACACATGAGCCAGTTTACAGAAATGAAATTAAGCTACTGATTTTATAATCCAGTATCCAAGGGCTCTCTTTCTCTTTCAAAAATATTGTATTCTCTTTATTATGAGACACTAAAAAAATATATGATCACATCAATCATATTTATTGTTATTTTCAATTGTCCCAACCAATTACTTTTCCATTAGGAATTGCGTTACAACTTCAAACTTGTTCAATTACTCTTTAACACTGTAACTTGAATTTCTGTTTTAAAAATTAAGAATATATTAAACATCAGGCATTAAAAATCTAGTAATTTTTTGATGTTTAAAAGTATTAAAGTAGTCATTATCAATGGCATAAAGGGAAATAGGATAAGAAACCAAGTAAATCGAACCTTATTTTTCATTTTATATTGATTTAAAACCTTGTGTGGGTTAAAAATTAAAACTACATATATGATCAATTAATATTTGAAAAGGAAGCCAGTGGACAAAAATGAAGCTGTTCAAAAAATGATGCTGGGAAAAATGGGTAACCACATACAGAAAAATAATTAAATCTCTATCTTAAAAATAAAATCACTAAAAAGGCTCAGACTTAAAATAAGGCCTGGGGGAGAGCAGTCAAAAGCAAAAGAAAGGGAAGGAAAACTAATGTCAATCCTTGAGAATTGTCTTTAATGACATCAAGTATAACCTGGTCATCTCTGCATTCTTTCTCAAATTAATATAGACTGGCCATTGCTTTTAAATTTCTCTCATACATATTCTCACATATTTTAGTCCATGATTCTCTAAGATGGGATAATCAGAAAGCCAGACTGGAACAGCTTGATACTTATCTCTGGAGATGTATTGCAGGTAATGTACTGACCATTGGACAAGATTTGGATGATATGTGATTCATAACATACTACTTAAAATTGGTAACAGGGTGCTCTACATTGTGGGGGGATGTGCAATTAGATGGTCTGCACAGCATGGTGTATGTGACCAGCTGTTTCTGAAATATCCTGCTAAAAGTATCTGCCTGAGCTTTCCTGAAATCATAGTATCTGACTCAAACCTTGGGAGTGCATAATCTAAAGTCCTGTGAAGTCTTGTGAAAATGAAAAAGGATCCTGGGGAAAAGGTGGTGATATCCTGAAACAGTTGGCCTCTCAATAATTCCCTATATATATATTTCCCTATTGATCTATGCATTTGATCTTATTAAAGACCAAGAAGCCCTGGCTGAGATGCTAAATGGTTAGAGCATTGGTCTGAGCACCTCAGGGTCACGGGTTCAATTCTTAATCAAGGGCACGTACCCAGGCAAGTCTGGGTGCAAGCAGGGGCAAACAAAGGATGTGTCTCTTTCACATGGATGCTCCTCTCCCTCTTGCTCTCCCTCCACCCCACCTTCCACCCTCTCTCTTAAAAAAAAAAAAAGTCAATGGAAAAATATATCCTCGTGTGAGAATTAAACAAAGAAAGGAAAGAAAGAAAGAAAGAAAAAAGAAAAAGAAAAAAGAAAGAAAGAAAGAAAGAAAGAAAGAAAGAAAGAAATCATTAGCACAATGATTTTTATGTTATTGTCATATCTTTAATACAGTTTATTATTTTTCATTATAATATTCAGTTGTTATATTGAGGGTGGGCCTCAAAATATTAAAATATCTTTTTTGAGCCAAACTATGTTTAGCTTCCCCAACATGTCCTTCCTCCTCACCCCCACTCCAGATATCGATCAAGACTGAAAGCAATGTTAAAAAGGTAACATCTCCAGTGTGGATATTTTTAACACTTGCAAAAGCCAGGAAGAAATAATGTAATTTCAGCTGTGGGTAAAATGGTATCATTTTGAGTTGACCTATTTTATTCCAAATATCAATCTAGCTTCAGAGAAATACATTTGAGAAGATAAGGGGTACACTTTTGTGTTCATAAATTTTTATTTAATTACTAGAGGCCCGGTGCATGAATTCAAGCATGGGTGAAGTCCCTTGCCTGGTTGATGATGGGGGCTGATCAGGATGTGGGAGATTGGTCAGGGGGAGTGTCTGTAGGAGGTTGGTTGATGGATGGGTGTGGCAGAGAGGGGTCATGGGAGATTGGCCAGCCAAGGGAGGTTGGCTGTGGTAGCATATTGTGTGTCTGTCCCCTGGTGGTCAGTGCACATCATAACAACCAGTCAACCAGTCATTTGGTCATTCAGTTGCTTAGGTTTTTATATATATACTAGAGGCCTGGTGCACAAATTTGTGTGCATCAGTGGGGTCCCTTGGCATGTCCCTTGGAATTGTTCCAAAACTGGCTCTCCAACATCCCCCAAATGGTCCCAGATTGTGAGAGGGTTCATTCCAGGCCGAGGGACCCCACTGGTGCATGATCGGCACAAGGGAGGGATGTGGGATGCTGGCCAACTGGGTAGGGATTGTGGGAGGGCTCCAGGGTGTGTCCGGCCTGTCTCACTCAGTCCCATTGGCCAGACCCCAGCAGCAAGCTAATTTACCAGTCAGACTGTTTGTCCATTGGTGGTCAGTGCACATCATAGCAAGCGGTTGATCAGCCTTTGCATATCATTAGCATACTATGCTTTGATTGGTTAAATAACTGACCAGATAACTGGACACTTAGCATATTAGGCTTTTATTATATAGGATAGATACTGTTTAATTGAATATTAGAAATTTTTGCACCTCTAATTACAGCTGAGAACTCAGAAGTCTAATTTGAACTAACTAAGCTGAAAAGGGAAGTTTTATAAGTATAGAAAATAAAAAAAAAGTACATAGGACTTTGTAGGTACTCATAGATATGGATTAATTCTTCCAATCTTTATCATCAGAAATATATTATCCAACTCCTTTGCAAAAAAGTCTAAGAGATACATTTTTACTGACTAACCTCAGATTATTCATATATTATTTGGATCAAAAATTGACACATGCAAGCAGATACTATAATCTTCTCTGACATTAGCGTAGACAGTTTGAAGTGAGGAAGGAGTAACTCCCCAATGAGGGAATATCGAAGATGTGATATCTTCATGGGTATACTTACATGAATTACTGGTAGGCAGACATCACATAAGCTACGTGTTTACTCTCCTCTACTTGGAAAATATAAAAAGCAATATCATGTACAGACTTATATACTAATATACATATGTATTTTCACTGAATATAACCAGAGTATAGATACTGATACTTTATAGGAAATATAAGTATCAGAATAGTCTTTACCATTCTGTTAGCATAAATAAAAGCATAAATTTTTAAAAATATATATTTTTATTCATTTCAGGATCAGTCCACAGGCCAAGGCTCTAACTACTGAAAAAACCATCTAGGCAGAATATCAGACTTTAAAACCTGTGAGATGCCCTGCCAGTGTTGCTCAGTGGTTGAGTGTCAACCCATTAACCAGGAGATCACAATTGGATTCCAGGTTCAGGGCACATGCCTAAGCTTTCGGGCTTGATCCCCAGTGGGGAGTGTGTAGGAGGCAGCTAATCAATGATTCTCTTTCATCCTTGATGTTTCTATCCCTCTCTCCTTCTCCCTTCCTCTCTCTGAAATGAATAAAAAAGACATAAAAATATTTTTAAAACCCTGAAAATGGCTATCTAGCATATTTATAAGTAAACTTTCATAGAAGTTTATCTTGCATTTCTAAAATATGCAAAAAAGCCATTAACTTTCAATCAATATCATATTCTGCTTTGCAGAGTAAAGGTAAGAGAATAGCTTAAATGATGTTATGCTGGCACATAGACACGTTTACACTCAAAAGTTAATCTGAACTAATGAGGGGATATAGACAAAACTATAATTAAAAATAGTTGATTATATACATGCAAATGTTGTCTAATCAGGGACATCCAAATCACCTTCCAGCCAGATATTTTACAATTAGTCTTTGACATATCCTGTGAACCATGCTAAAGCCATGCCCTCAGAAATACAAAGCACAAATGAAGCCAGGACCACAGATAGCCATTGATTCATTTCCTCAGGTTAGGTACAATGGTGACTGCATTTTCAAAGTTATCAGGCCCATACAGATTTGGGAGCTTAAGGATAAGGTCCAATTTTATAACAATCTGTTAAGCTATAAGCCATTCTAATGACACAAATGTCCACCATAGTAATTAGCATCCTGAATGATGATGCTAGGAATATAAAGAAACACTGCCTACCTATAATAAAATATTTATGAAATGAGACCAGTTTAATTTTTAAAAAAAGGCAAACTATGAATATAAATTTAGGGGTTTGGGAAAATATTTGCTTTTACTGCATATGCCCATATTTGTAAATTCGATTTAATAAGAAACGTGATCATGACAAAAACTATTGGCTTTATATTTAATATTGGTACACATAGATACAGCTTTTCACTGAATCGATGGCTTCAAAACACTGGAAGCTAGGATTATGTTTTGCAAAAGAGGAGATGTGAATGCCCAACTATCAAAACACAGGAAGCTTTTTTTTTTAATTTTTTAAAAAATATATATTTTATTGATTTTTTACAGAAAGGAAGAGAGAAGGATAGAGAGTTAGAAACGTCGATGAGAGAGAATCATCGACCAGCTGCCTCCTGCACATTCCCCACCGGGGATGTGCCCTCAACCAATGTACATGCCCCTGACCAGAATCGAACCTGGGACCCTTCAGTCCACAGGCTGACGCTCTATCCACTGAGCCAAACCGGTTTCGGCTTTAATTTTTTTTTTGTTTTGTTTTGTTTTGTTTTACCACTAGAAGATCCTGAGTGTCAGCATTTCTTGCCAGATACCAGATCATCATTCAGTTTTTCTTAGGGACAAACTAACATTGACTAACACTGACCTTGATATTTAAATCTGTTAAACAAAGTTAATTGCCATAGAAACTAAAATATTCACCTAAAATTGACAAAAGTGCTCTCTCTCTCTCTCTCTAAAGATACATGAGGACTAATTTTTTTTTTTTACCAGAAAATCATTTAATGTATAAGAAATCAATAAAAGGAAGGTTAGGAGGTATGCTGTTACGAAGATGGTGTTATATGTGTTTCTACATTTATTCCCTGACAGAAACACCAATTTTCACCACCACCCACAGAACAGAACACCTTTGTAGGAACCTATGGGTCCTGCTGAGAGGTTCCAGCACCCCAGGGAAGCCCAAAGTGCAAGAATAGACACACTGAAGAGGGTGGGAAGAACAATTTGATTTTACCTGCATCATGTCATGCTACACGAAATAAGCCAGACACAGAAATACAAATATTATAGTGTCATATTATATTAGAATCTAAATTATTTCAACTCAGAAGCAGAGACTACAATGGTGGTTGCCAATGGCTGCAGATGACGGTTAAATGGTACTAAGTTTCAGTTGATAAGACAAATTCTGAAGTCTCCTATATAGCATATTGCCTACAGCTCAAAACATGTTAAGCTATAAAATGTGTTAGGAGGGTAACACATGTAAGAAACAATAAAGGTGCCGGGAGGAAATAGTAGAAAGTGATGAATATGTTAATAGATTTGTGGTGCTGATGGCTTCCTAGGGGTGCATTTATCCCCAAACTCATCAACTTGTGTACATTAAATATGTACAGCTTTAAACATACCAATCATACCCCAATAAAGTAGTTTTAAAAAAAAATAAAAAGAAGTTTAATTGTACGAATTTAGCATTTTGTTGGCATTGTGTTATTTTGATTTAGGATAACAGAAGAAAGTTTAATTATTTATGTCCTTCACTAAAAATCCAGCAATTAGGTCAGTGAATCAATTTTCCCAATATCCACTCCTCTACTCACCCACTCCTTTCTCATTGCAGAAATAAATTCATTCTTCTTTGCCTGGAATTCACTCTCCTTAAAAATGGCTTTTTACTATATATCTCCCTTAAAATTCAATAAATGATATTGTTTCACTATTTTCCATATCATCCTTCTACATTCCAGATATGATTCAAGGAATTTCTTCATGAATCAGTAGAAAATTAGAAGCATTTAAACTAGTTATGTCATCGATTGAGAAAATGAATCTCAATAAAATGTACTCCTATTTGTTAATATAATGATGTATTTTGTTTCATACTTCCACGTATCTATCATACTTAATATTTTCAAAATTAAATATATATGCAAAGCCTATATCTAAGTATTTAATATACAACCCATTCTCTTATTTCAGTTATCATCTATTTCCTTTCAGTCATAATATTGTACATTAGTCTCAGTTCCCTTTAACTTCTTTAAGGAACTGTGTGTTGCAGTACACTAGCAGATGTGCTTGTCTGATTATTTCCTATCTTTTCTCTGCCTCATAATTTTGTTCCCATTTGCTGCGGAGATTTTAGAAATCATCCAGATTGTTTGGGACAGGAAGGAAATCAGCAGTGGGCTGCCTGCGTAGTTGCAGTTTTCCTACTTCTCCTTGGGTTTATTTTCATTCTTAAATTCATTGGGCATTTTTTGTTAACCACTTTTTGCATTCAGCTTTACTCTATTTCCAACAGTAGCTTGTTGTGTATTAAGTCAAACCATTTTTCTATTAAAAGTGGATAAAGTAACTCATGATGTTGCAGCAGGAAATACATTTGATTTGGAATTTTTAAAATAAACTGTATCTTGAAAGTTTTATATGCAGTCATAATAGAAAGACAATAGAAATAAAGCATATATATATATATATATATATATATATATATGAAAAATATATCAATATTTATATTAATAAAGTGCTTATACATTTAGGTTATTTATTGTACTTTAAAATTGGCTTAGCATTTGGCTATATTCACTCCTGTTTGATTCGCTTTTTAAAATAGTACAGAAAGACAAGGATAACAAAAATAAAGACATGGATAAATTTAGGGAACACACATTCTCATAAAAATATAAAAATGAAGGTTCATTGGTTTGGATCCAAACCTAATGTGCATTTCCCATTGTTCTTCATTTCTCATGACTCAACCACTCAGATCAGAAAGGTTCAGGGCAGATGGAAGAGGAATGAGAGCAAGGCTTAATATGTGAAATGGAGAGATGAATAAAAAGTAGTTAATAAACCAGTTAGGTGGTGTAGACTGAATAGTCATTTTCACACAATTATAGTTTGTTTGTTTTTTCTAACTTGTTTCTTCAAGTTTCCTATTCTTAGCTGAAAGCTAAGGGAAGAATTTATGATAGAAATAATAATAGTTATCTTATATTTTATATTGATATTTTTAGGAAGGTAGAAAAATTTCTAATATATACTGCTAACATGTTTCCTTCTTTTCCTTTGTCACCGATCTCATTTATAAATTGTGTATCTCTCTCCTATCTTTCTTTTATTACTTAAGAGATGTCATATGAATAGTTGTCGGGGAAAACGAAATTGATCTTGTACCTGCTCAATATTTGGCATTTTCCAGTTCTTCCATAATATTCCTGTTAAGCATACATATGCCGCTCACCTCCTCCTCCTCCTCTGTATTCCAGTGCTCAGACTTCTCTCATTAATCATCCTTACACCTAGAGATTCTGTTATTTTCTAAAACCCACACAAGATGAAAGCTTTAGGGATTTGACAGGCATTATTTTTTAACTCGACTCTTTCCTTTATATTTGGAGGGAGCTGGTAACATTTTTCCACTTGGCAGGAAAAAAGTCCCCTCCATCACATATTTGCATGGTCCCCCTTTAGCCAGGCTTATGCTCAGTGCAGTGACAGCCAATTCTGTCAGCTCTGCGCGGGGAGATGCAGGCTGACTAGTCTTGGCTTGACTCTCTTTCCAGATTCACGTTCTCATCCTTTCTGGACACGGCTCAACTCTCCTCCTGAGGAATCCATGATGTCTCACACAATCAAGCAAATTGAACATTATTTTAGGTAGGCTTTATATTTATAATAATGTAGTTTAAGGATACCTGCATTATAATGAAATTAACAATGAACATTGATAACAGAAGGACTGACGCATATCTGTGGTGGCAATTATGCCTGGATAAGTTTTCATTAATAGTATGCATTCCTGCTGAAACTGGTTTGGCTCAGTGGATAGAGCATCAGACTGCAGACTGAAGGGTCTGGGTTTGATTCAGGTCAAGGGCACATACTCTGGTTGCCAGCACATCCCCAGTAGGGGGTGTGGAGGAGACAGCTGATCAATGTTTCTCTCTCATCAATGTTTCTAGCTCTCTATCTCTCTCCCTTCCTCTCTTTAAAAAAAACAAACAAACAAACCAATAAAATATATTTTAAAAAAGTATACATTCCTTCCCAATGTTAGGAAGGAAAATAGCAAAATATGAAACAAAGCATGATACCAGAACCTTGTCCTTTGCATATTTCAAAATAGATTACATGCAATGAATATTTTTTCAGTTTTTGTTAATTGACAGCAATCATCTCTGGAGAGGAAGAAAGCATGCACTTTTGCCAAAGGGCCTAATCCACTTGCCTCATAATAGCACAATAGAGGTGTCTTGTGTAACCCAGAAAAGCTGAATACTGTGTGGTGACACTTTGTAATAAAGAGTAAATATTCTGAGTGTGAAGAGTTCACCTTGAGAGTGAACAGGCACTAGAGCTGAGGGAATTAACTGCAGGAAAGGACAAAAATATATGAATAGACAACAGCATGCTTTCCCTGGAGGAGAGGAGCTAGAGAATAGGCCCAGAGAAAGCAATTACTATGAAACTGAGTGACGGATGCTGAGAAATGAAAGGGAAGTTCATGACTTAAAAAGAAAAGGGAAAGGCAGCAAATAAGAAAAATAGGTGGTTAACCTGTGGAAGTTGTAAACAAATACATGTCTACATATAGCGTCTGCAGGGCGCATGCCTCTTGAGTGCACTTAGCCCTATGCACATCTTATCCCCTCTAATGGGCAGTGTGCTATGCAAGAAAAGCATTGGAGATATGGTCGTTTTAAAAGGACCAACATCTCTTCACATGCCCAGCATGGAGTTAAGAGCTCAGACACATACTGGACAGGAGATGTTAACTAAAGTCTGTCTGGACATTCAGATCCCACCTGTGTAAAGTGTCTGGGATGTTTCTGAACTAAGCCTCAGTTGTTACACAGAAGTTCTCTGAACATCAGAATCCAGCTGAGGAGAGGCTTCTGTCCCCCTCCCTGATGGATGTTTCACTATGTTTAGATACCGGAGTCCCCAGACCCAGTGATCATTCAACGAGGTGCACACAATAAAAGACTTAGCAAGCAGTTTAGTTTTTTCAACACCCAGCAACAGAGCCTTCTAGATGGAAGTGCCACCCAAGGAATTGATTTTATAACCTTTTTCAATCTAATTTTAATAACATATCCCATTCTTCCACCATAAAGCTCAATGCTTTACTAGATTGGCTTAATTTTTAAAAAGGGTCGCCTTTATATTGTTCCTTAAGTTATTAGTGAAGGTGATGACCACGGTGTTAAGCCTGATTACACTTTAGAACTTTAGACAGGCTTTTTCCTGATTGTAACTACCCCCCCTCACTCCCCCACCCCCGCAACACACACGCATACAATGTCTCATTTCTTCGAGAATTTACATTGGAAAACTTGTAATTCTAAATTCTTCCTCTGATCCTTTGAAATCAATCTTTTCCTTACAAGCCTTTACCTAAGAATGCCTTCTTAATGGACCTGGGGACCATCTCTGTGCAAGGGAAGCATAGAGACAGCAACCCCGCCTCTCAGTTGCTGTGGAAATTAGGAGCCTAAATTCAGTGGCTTACAACTGGCAAACACAGCTGATCCCAGAGAAAAATATTTGCAAACTCAAGAATAACTCCATCTTTCCACACGCCCCATTGCTCAGGCACCCTCCTCATGTCTCCCAGTACTTCTTCTCTGCCTTACCCCCGTGCTTAGAAATCCAGTGCCTCTTGTTTCATTGGATCTGGGCTCAGACTGAGTTATGGTCACTCTCACCTGTAACCTTGAATAAAGTCTTTCTTGCCTGTTTGACTTTGACAGGTACAATTTTTGCCTTGGCAAATGTCTTCAGAGAAAAAAAAAAAAAAGTAGTCATGTAAAACTACTGTATTTTTCCGGCGTATAAGACGACTTTTGAAATGAAAAAAAGCCTGCTCAGATTGGCCAGAGTCAGAGAGGTGGTCTATTAAAAAAACAACTGGTGTTACCTTGGAAGTGGGGGGTAGTCTTATACAGCGAATATAGGCCTAAACCTATGTTTTAACTGTAAAATTAGGAGGTTCGTCTTATACGCCGGAAAATATGGTATATTTTCATTAGCCCTATAATTATTATAAAATGTATGACCTGGTTTATTATTTGGGATCCCTGATGATCCTATATAATAAAAGCCTAGGTGGTGTCACAGGACATCATCACAAGATGGCCACCACAAGATGGTCACCACAAGATGGCAAGCAGAGGAGGGCAGTTATGGGTGATCAGGCCAACAGGGGAGAGCAGTTGGGGTGTTTGGGCCACCAGGGGAGGGCATTTGGGGACAACCAGGCTGGCAGGGGAGAGCAGTTGGGATGAGATCAGGCTGGCAGGGGAGCAGTTAGGCATTAATCAAGCTGCAGGGGAGCAGATAGTGTTTAGGAGCCACCAGTCCCAGATTATGAGGGGGATGTCCCACTGCTGTTGGATCAGGCCTAAACCAGCAGTCAGACATCTCCCAAGAGATCCCAGATTAGAGAGGGTGCAGGCTGGGCTGAAGGACAACCCTCATGCACAAATTTCATGCACTGGGTCTCTAGTGACTTTCATAAGATGGTAACAGTCAATTGTATTTTTTATTTATTGTTTTTTCAAGGTTAAAACAGAATATATTGACTTATTGATGATATATTGAAAGACTACTTGGTATTTATCTTAAAACTTTTCTGGGATTATAGATTGTTTCTATTTTGTGAAGAGACATTTAGTAATATGCATCAACAATTTTAACACATGCACACTTTTAAACCAAGTAATTACAGTTTTATGAATTTGCATTAAAGGAACAATCATAGATTTGTACAATTATTTATAAAAATAACTGCTGAATTTCTAAATGCTGAACACTGATATAATGGCTAAGAAAATTATGGCATATGCAGAAGAAAAGTTATAAAGATAAAATAGCCATCAAATAACATTGGGAATGATATTTAATAGTATACATTCATTGTCCTTTTGTACTATTACAAAAGGTAGAAAGTGATTTTTTATGGCCATATTGTAATCACCTCAAAAGGAATTATCTAAGCAGAGAATGATTTTAAAGGCTCAGGAAGATCAAAACCTGTATATGAGATATTAATAAACTAGAGATACAATAATAAACTGCTTTGTTAATAATGTACCTTTTTGAATGAGGAATCTT
The DNA here is from genome assembly GCF_964339955.1 of Pipistrellus hanaki. Lineage (NCBI taxonomy): Eukaryota > Metazoa > Chordata > Mammalia > Chiroptera > Vespertilionidae > Pipistrellus > Pipistrellus hanaki. The sequence goes on from NC_140503.1 coordinate 191,929,927, forward strand.
TACTTGGATTCTATTTGCTTTCTAAAAGGGTTTTAAGGAGCCCATGCAAGCCTGACAGGCATGGCTCAGTGGTTAAGCATCAGCCTATGAACCAGGAGGTCACAGTTCAATTCTGAGTCAAGGCACATGACTGGGTTGTTTGCTTCATCCCCAGTAGGGGGTGTGCAGAAGGCAGTTGATCAGTGATTCTTTTTCATCATTGGTGATTCTGTCTCTCTCTTCCATCCTCTCAGAATTCAATAAAAACATTTCTTTCTGTTTTTAAAAAAGAGTCTATGACTTTTTAAAAATAATATGCAAATTTGTATCTGTATGTACTTTTTAGGTTAAGGAGTTCTTAGATTTTATCAGGTTTTCAACAGATTTGACAATCTCCAAAATCTTAGGCATAAACACATTTGAATTAATAGAAGAGTACCTCTCTCACATTGGGCTGGTGGCTTTTACAGCTCCTCCATTAATGATAAAGGTATTTTAAGCCTTTGCTCTCTGCATGTGTTGCTTCTGGTAAATGCTGGCCAGTATCTAAATATCATCAGTTAAAAATGCAAATGGAAACAGTAAAAAATGATTTTATTAAACAGGCGTTTGCCTTCCAGCAATCAATGTTGCTTTCCCCACTTAAGAGTGAGAGAGACCAATGGAATCAAAAGTTCCCTCTCACTCATGCAGGTGCTAGCTAGATTTCAGAGTATGTACTTACTTGCCCTGTTCTAAGGGAACCTGCTTTTTCAGCAATAGCATTTTACTTTCTATGGTAATTGAACTTTCCGGAAGCAAACTTTCTTCTGTTATGTTTCCTCAAGTAAAACTTCTGCAAAATATATTGAGTTGTGTTTCTTTAAAAACTTTAAAACATTTTTGCATATGCTGTTCAAATACAAGCTGAATTCATTAAATAATTATTATTTAATTGTGACATGTAAAGCTAAAATATTACATTGAGAAAAAAATGAGTGGTCATCTTTTTAGCATTTTAAATGTACTAAAAGCAATATTCATCCAGCAAATCATTTATTTTAAATACACCTAACTGCCAAAACCGGTTTGGCTCAGTGGATAGAGCGTCAACCTGTGGACTGAAGGGTCCCAGGTTCGATTCTGGTCAAGGACATGTACCTTGGTTGCGGGAGCATCCCCAGTTGGGGATGTGAGGAGGCAGCTAATAGATGTTCCTCTCTCATCAATGTTTCTAACTCTCTATCTCTCTCTCTTCCTCTCTGTGAAAAATCAATAAAATATATTTAAAATAATAATAATAAATAAATAAACAAATACACCTAACAGAGACTGGGCATGTCTGAAAGCATAAGGTAAATCTGCTTCCATGCAGGTTAGTTAGGTGAAACAGAATGTTTAAAGGTAAGGTTAGGCCCTAGCCTATGTGGTTCAGTGGATAGAGCCTCGGCTTTCAGACTGAATGGTCCCAGGTTTGATTTCAGGCAAGGGCACATGCTCTGGTTGTGGGCTTGATCCCTAGTAGGGGGCATGCAGGAAGCAACTGATTATTGGTGTTTCTATCTCTCTCTCCCTCCCCCTTCCTCTCTGAAATCAACAAAGTTATATTTAAAAGGAATAAAATAAAGGTAAGGTTAGCAGGAAAAACACAACCTGTTTGATGAACTCCAGAAATTTCAACAACTCAGAATGTGATCTCATACCTGATTCTGTGAAAATAAATAGAATACAAGTGAATGTAATGATAAAGTCCTAAAGCAAGGAAGGAAAAATTATAAGATGGCTTTTATTTTTAGTCTCATTGTTTTAAAAGTATGCTTCATCATGTTTTCACAAAAGCATTAATCATATGTTTTATTTTGCCCTTCCTTCTTCTTATTGTGTTCCTCTCTCTAAACTGGTCCATAAGAGTTTCCTGAATTGCTTATGTCACATAAATAGATATATGTGTCAATGTTTCAAGGTTGGCTCTGAGTCTAAATCAGACATGTGTGTGCTTGTATTTCAATTCTTATAATCATAAGTGGCCCCTCGCCAGACTATTTTTTCCCCCCTGTGAAACACAACAGAAAACATCAAATTAGGGGAAAAGAGAGGCACAGGCTGCCCCAAGCAATTAGGAGAACTGAAGAACATTCCTAGTGACTGATTCACATACACCAGGGCTCTGCGGATGAAAAAAAAATAGAACTGGCAGTCACACCTGTGCTGATTTTCACTGAGGAGCTGAAATTATCATGAGTAAATATAATTACTTGGCAAATTTAATAAATGTTGTTTGGGGTTCTGAAAGCAGCACTTGGATCTACAAATTGCATGATAAATATGATGGCACACACTCAATGGTACCTTAAAACACTGAAATAGATAGATGGTTCTGGAATGCAGCAGGGTGGTTATGGAGAAGTAAAGATGATTAATTACTGCAAGTGCTGCGTACTAAGATACTCATAGTTACACATGCTCTCGTGCTCGTTCTTTGATTATATATTTCTGCCAAAATTATTTTCTTCTAAATATCCAGTAGTATAGATATCCAGGCTGTCCTCCTAAATTACAAATAAGGTTTTTTTTGTCATTCTGAGTGAGAAATTAATAAATATTTGTTAATACTTGAAATGAAGTGCCCTAAATATGCTTTTAATTAAAAAATAAAGCAGTTATTGCTCTTGAGTGTAATGATTGGCAGTAATTGCTTTATAGAATTTAATAGTTGTGAAACTAGCAGATATAAGTACTAAAAGCAAGAAATTATGCTACACTCTTCATCATAAAGTTAATTTATGTGTTCCTAAGACATAAAAATGATTGGTGTTCTATTCACTGAATATTAAGATAAACATTTAAATATCCCATTTTATCTTTGAAGAACTCTGTTGACCCACTAAGTTATAATTAATAATTAAAACACAATGCAATTTATTTTTATTAAGAGGAAATATAGTACTTATGTATATTGTAAAATTGCCATATGGTACAAGCCTATTCAGAGTATAAGTCTTTTGCTGTAGGACTAATAACTATCAGTCTTCCAATTAAAACGAGCGAAGTGTTAGAAAAAATTTTCAATCATTTGAGTATGTTTAACCATTTTGTAAAAAAGGCTTAAAATACTCATGTCCTAAGGCTGTTGGAACAACACACAAAACTGTGTCCTACCACTACAGAAACTATCTAGGTTCTGGAGACTAGATACCTAAAATCAAGGTCTCTTTTAGGCCGCAGGCACTGGCAAGATTCCTCTCTGACTTGGTCCAGCTTTTGGTATTTGCTGTCAGTCTTTGGCATTCCTTGGTTTGTAGAGGCCTGGTTTCAACCGCTGCCTCTTTTCTCACATGACCTTCTTCCCTGTATATCTGTCTGTGTATCTTCACATCATTCTTCCTCTGTGTAGGTCCTTGTGTTTAAATTTCCTTCATCTTACATGATACTGATTATATTGGAGTTTGTGGCCACCGTAATCCAGTATGACTACATCTTAATTTATTGCACTGCAAAGACCTGAGTTATACATGAGGTGACTGTCTTTGTCTGTTATGCTGCTATAACAAAAGTAACATAGGCTGGGTGGTTGGAAAAAAACAGATATTATTTCTCACAGTACTGGGCGCTGATAAGTCCAGGGCACCAGCAAGAGTCTGCTTCCTGGTTTATAGGTAGACATCTTTTCACAGTTGGATTTTGCCTAGCAGAAGGGGTAAGAGAATATTCCACACAGTCTTTCTTTTTCTTTTTCTTTTTTTTAATAACAGCAAAGCACAAATTCCATCATGAGAATTTTACACTCTTGACATGATCACCTCCCAAAGGTCCCACCATTTAATATCATAGGATTGGAGGGTAGGTATCAACACACCCTTTTTTGTGGAAAGCCAATGTTCATCCATAATACTCATCATAGTCATGGATTCTGGGTGGGCATGAATTTTTTGGGGGGACACTATTCAACCCAGTGCAAACATGAAACATCAGTGTTGATGTAAGTCCCAAGGCAGACTTCCCCAATTCTGTGATGTTCTACAACAAACAAAACTCTTGCTATAATATTTACCACCATAGAAAAAATAATGTTTCTTATGCTATCATAGAGGGACTAGCAACCTTTTTCTATAATAGGGCCACAGAGTACATATTTTAGGTTTTGCAAGCCAGATAGTCTCTGTCACAACTGCGCATGTCTGCCACTGTAGCACAAAAGCAGCCGTAAACAATAAATTAATGAGCATAGTTGGATTTTGCCCCGAGATATGCTTTTGTCTGCTCCTCCTACAGTGGAAAGCTGTTATTTTATTTAATAGGGTAAGTTAAAAAATAAATTCCAGAGAAAACCTATTCTCTGAAAGTATTGTCCATAATTTTTCAAAACTCTATTCTTAATTCTGGTGCTATTTTAAAACCTAGAAAACATAAGTTCAGAGCCCTTGTGACTACACAGGTTATATGTCCTTGGAGCTAACTCTGTCTAAAACTATTTTTGATATTTTGTTATTTTAATAGATTTTGTGGGATTTTAAAAACTCACAAATGGATTAAATGGGTAATACATTATTTAAAGTGTGTAGTATAGGGTTTTGGATATTGAGTAATGTCCCAGTCTTGAGACTTAGATAAATTAAATAGTATACTTAGTAATATTAACATTGAGTGGTGAGTGTTGCCCGATAAAGGGTATTTTAAATAGAATTTATTACATAACCAATAATATTCTTCTAATTTTAGTAATATGATAGTCAAATAACAATAAATAAGTTGTTGCTACATTATATGATTTTTGTAGAAATACTCAAGGTTTTCTTTATGAATGTTAAAAAAAATCAACTCAGTGAACATTCTGAATTACTGAAGGAATATAAGATCAATGTTGCAAATCTCATCCATTTAAATATTATTAACAAAAGAGGTTAAATTGCAAATGGCAAAATTTTGCTAAATGATTTTTTTAATGTGGGAACTTTCTCTAGGAGTGAAAAATTTATCTTCATGTACTTGTCATTTTAAATATAGAGTGGGGCAAAAGTAGGTTTACACTTATGAATACACAAAAGAAAGTATTCTTGAATTATTGTTCATTCATTTTTGTAAACCTGCTTTTGCCCCACCTGACAGACTATATTCAGAGATTGCTCACTGAAGGCAAGCAATTATGTCCTGAACCAGCATAGTGTCATGCACATCTTAGCTCTGTACATTGTTGGTGGTTAATGACTAAGTTAATGTCTGAAAAACAAAGAGAAGGAGATCATTTGTTTTTTAAATGAAAGGGTTTGTTTCAACTGGATCGTAGGTAGAAGTTGAGAAATGTTTAGAACCATTGCAAAGCCAACATTTGAAGTCACTTGATAAAGGATCTGGCAAAACAGGGATAGAGAACTTTAATTGGCTGTGTAAGTGATGGAGCACAGTGGATGGACTGCTGAATGGAATTATGGATTAGGAGATCCCGTCAGGCAATGGCGACTGACAGGAAATGGAGAAGAGGCAAATTGTCGATGAGAGAATCAGGAGACAGTGGCGTTCGTCTATTATAGCCACTAGGAAAGTGGCCGCTGGAAAGGCCATTAGCTGCCCTGTATTGTTTGCTTTGCTTTGCTTTCCCTTACACGGGCTAATTCTGGTGACCTTTTAAAAGTCTGCTGATAACATCCACTTCAGAAGAGTTGAGAGCACTTTCCCCTGTAGTGAAATTAGAGTTTAGCCTGTTTTCAAAAGATTTTTTTCTACTTCCTTTTCCTAGTCCTATTCATGCTATACTTTTTTATCTGATGAACATGGTTTTTGATGATTGGATCCAAATTTCATTAACTTTGAAGGGACTTTAAAGTTTAAGTAGAATTTCAGACCTGGAGGCTTTGGAAGATTTTATAACCCAGAGTTTGCTATGCCAGTCTTCTGAATATAATGATTACCAATTTTATCTAAGGTTTACTAGAAGAAAATTGATGCTTCCATAGGCAATGCAACTTGTGAACACTATATGGATAACAAGAAAGTCAACTTAAGTTAAACAATAAAATCTGTCATCTTAATTATCAAGAAAGTATCAGCTGATGACTCCTCATATTCCAAAATCAATGTATATATTTTAATTATGTGTTAAATCAGTCATGTATAAGAGGATGAGTATAAGGAAGGCTAGGATTTTACATATGCCATGGCAGAGATAATAATAATATGACTGATTTTAAAATCTGTACCTTCAAATCAATCTAGTGAAATTTTTGTGAAGGCAGAAAAAGAGTATGGAAAACAATAACCACATCAGCATAATAGGAATGTGGTTCTGCTTATGTGCTAGAGGAAATTATTATTATTATTATTATTATTATTATTATTATTTACTATTAGTGCAAATACATTGTTTTTCATTTTCTATCATCAAATTACTTTAAACAATGAGTCTGGGCAGTAAACAGAGGGATTTTTTTTTTCATAAAAGAACATTTTACATTGCAACATTTGGCTTCTCCAATTCAGCAAAACATTTCAAATGAGCTCATATTGTGAGGTCTTACAGACAAAATAGACATTTAACTTCAAAGTTTCACTTTCTGTGGTATTATGCTTGGATTTTTATATTTAAACAATGTAAAATATTATACCAGTTAATATATCTTGATGAAATAACCTAGAATTCTGTTAGGCAATATAATAAAGTTCATTTTTATTCTTAAAATTTTAAAAACACAAGGGTTGTTTTTAAAACTAAACACCCTGAGATAATGTAACTTCAAAATATCATCATAGTCTATTCCAGGAGAAACCACATATATTTATTTTAATTTAAAAAATTCTAGTGAAATAATTTAAAGTAGTGGGGATACTAAATAAGAGGGCATCTGAATGGAGACAATTCACGAGGTTCAAAACATGCATACAAAACTTTGCAAAAAGTTACTTTGAAGTATTTGGCTCCCCAAATTCATTTTAATCTTTTATACTGAGTATAATGGATTGATTGTATTTTTAAACTTAATTTTATGCAGATTTTTCTGAAGCATGAGCATGACCAACCCCTTGTATATTTTTTAGACAACTTGAAAATATATGTACAGATTTAAATTTCAGACTTTTTTTTTTAAGTATAGGAAATAGACTCAATCCACAGCCCCCCTCCTTTTTTTTTTTTAAAGTCCAAGTCCACATTCTGTGATCAAGCATATGATACAATTAAGAAAAATATTAATTAATACCTTTAAAGTCATGAAACAAAGGAACCACCACGTTCTTTCAGAATGGAGAAATTTGAACAGTCCCAGCTGACTACCACACCTCTCTTAACTTTTGATTTGACTTTCAGTCCGGCTCTTGATGTACCAAAGATGATCAGGAAAACGAAATGGCATTATTTTTATCAACCATTTGCAGGAAGTCTCCGAAATGCTATCCGGTTCAGGATAGAGGGATATCTTTTCTCACAGAAAGAAAAATCGCCTTGGCAGAATTGGATCTTAAACATTTTGCCCAACACAGTCATTTCCGGCATTTTTAAACTACCACATTGTCACATTGCACATGCTTGTAATCAATTGTGTTTTTAAATGTCTTGAAGCAGCTATGTTGGAAGAACAACCTATTTCAATATTTGGCCTAATTTTTTTTTTTTTAAGTGGGAGGAAAAGCCTTTTTTTGTGCTAGATTCTGCTTGCATTAAAATATTGTTTAAATATTTTTACTTCATTGCTTTGTTAAGTGGTTGACTTGGTAAAATGTATATTCAATTTAGAAAATAAAATAAACCAATTACTGCATGTATACTCACCTATATAACTGGATGGTGTTAGATCACCCATTTAATTGCTCAGACATAAAGATCTTTTCCACTCTCATAATCACATTCTTCTTTATACTCCTGAGGATATTCACCATAAACATAGGCATTATGACAGAGGGGGGGAAAGCAAGAGGGATGCTAGCAAATTTTAAAATTGTAAGAAACACAAACCTAAAATTGAGAAAATATTAATATTTTAATTGTTTATCTTGTCTATATTCCTCAATGTATTTTGAAAACTAATGAGGAACACTGTTCAGGTGTCTGGCTGAAAATGTAAAATAAGAATGAATTAAGTATCCTATATAATAAAAGCCTAATATGCAAATCAACCGAACAGCTGAATGACCGACGGGACAAACAGTTGCTATGAGCTGACCACCAGAGGGTAGATGCACAATGCAGGAACTGCCCTCAGCCCATAGGCCCCAGACCTGCCAAGGTGTGTACCAGCAGAGGTTCCCTGATCTTCCCACTGGTCACTCCACAGAGGAGGAAACTGGCAGTGGCAGTGGGGGGGTGGGGTTGGGGAGCAAGTGGTGCCAGTGCTAGCAGGGGGCCCCCAATTGCCCCACCAGTGCCCCACAGATAGGCCATGATTGCCAGCCAGGCCTAGGCAGAGCCCACTGGCCAATCATTCACGGCTCCTCCCCACACCTGACCCGGCCCAAAATTGGGCCCCCCGATAGAGGGAGGCTGGCCAGCCAAGCTCCAATGGTCTCCTCCTTCCAACATCCTGGCCCCATCAACCCCAATTGGGGCTGGGCCAGCCAAACCCCACCCATACATGAATTTGTGCACTGGGCCTCTAGTAAATATATGTTTATTTGTTACAAATACCGTTACTGACTACTTCAGTGCAAGGCATTAAACCTGTGACTGCATTTGTAGTTATGAACAAGACAAGGGGACACTCTTTTAGAGCTTCTAGTCTAGAAGACTCAGAAATAAAAGTACTGATTACAATGAATTATTTTATTAAAATATCCATTAATGATGTCTGAGAAAATGGAAGTTGCTATGAGAGTCTGTACCACAGCATGTGACTTAAGCCCAGAGATTTGAATAAAGCTTTCTCAGATGAGGTTGCACACGGATTTAACTCCAAAGGATTGGTGACTGTTAGGTAGGTGAGGAAAAGAGGGAAAGGTCCATCCCAGGAAGAGAAGAAGGCATTCAGTCACTGAACAGTAAAAATGTCAGGAAGAATGTTGGGTGGATAATGGGCCAAGGGTAGTGTTATAGATAATGTAAAATACACTGGTAAAATATGTAAGGGTCAAGACATGCACATATTTTTAATTTGTGTTAAGATGATAAAATTTACCCTATATATCAAGGAAAAACTATTAAAAATTTAAGTGCGTGTGTGTGTGTGTGTGTGTGTGTGTGTGTGTGTGTCTCTGTGTGTGTCTGTATGTCTGTGTGTGTGTGTCTGTGTGTTTGTATGTTTGAGACAGGTTTTTATTGGCTGCAGTATTGAAAGTGAATTGAATGAGGGAAGAATGCATTTAGGGAAACAAGTAAAAAATGAATCTTTTTAGAGAGAGACTATGAAGAATAGTCTGTTTTTGTAAGTGGATGTGCAGAAAATAGAGATATTTGAGAGGGGGGGCAATGGTAAAATATGTACACAGATAATAATTTAATAAAAAAATAAAATTAAAAAAAAATAAAAATTATTAAAATAGGAAGTACTTGAAAATGCATACACCACAGGCTGTGATGAAAGAAAAGTAAAGGAATAATGACTTCAGGTTTATAGTTTGGAAAACTAGGTGTTTTGGAAGTACCATTCAATAATATGAGGATAACCTTTTATTTTTAAAATTAATGTTAGAGAAGGAAAGTTTTAGTGTAAATTTCGGACAGTTTGAATTTGAAATGCCATTAGATACCCAGATGGAGATAAGAAAGTATGTAGGACAACACACAGCATTTTATAAGCATTTAATACATATTAGCATAAAAATGAATACATGAATGAATGAATAAAGGAAACATTTAGCATGATATTTCTTTGCTTTCAAGAGAAGCAGAAAATATTTACTAGATAAAAGTGAAAAATGCACAGAAAATTGAGTTACTTGCCAAAAGTCATCTGGAAACATAAAGGAAAGACTTAAAATAAAATGGAAAAAAAAAGGAGCACAAGTTCATATTAAATTATGCTGAGACCAGTAGCTATTTATTTTTAAAATTGGAACACTTTTCTCAGAACTTATAATACATTGAAATACATTAGAAATATTATTCATGCACATATCTAAGTCAAATATATAATCTACCAAATGGTTTTTCGCTTGCATTTTCCTGTCAGTATTTCTTCAGAGCATACTATGAAAACACAAGAAATAAATGGTATTTATAAGAACAGACTTAGTAATTTCAGATAAATAAATAAGAAGTGAAAATCTAATTTAAAACATAAACTATATTTTAATAGATCATACAAGATGAGAATGTTTTCTTTTTTACATTTCAATTACATTTGTTAACAATGCTGTCCATCAACCACTATTATTCTTATGTGTTTCCTACTTTTGTTCAATTTTTATTATTGAATTTGCTATAAAAGATTATGTTTGGTTACAAGCTTTTAAGAATAATAATATTATATTGGAATAAATGCATTTTTAAAATTCAAATGAAATCTTTTACCAAGTTTACAATCAACCATGTTCCTTCATAATTTAATTTATTGGAAATAGAGAACATTACTGGTAGTACATTACAGTGATTTAAAAATCTTTATAACAGATAAAAATGCATGTTAGCTTTGAAAAATATTATTTTTCATGAATAAAAGCAGTCTTATATTCAAAGATTGTAAGGTAGTCATTCTGAGGGACATTTTTATTTTTTAAAAATACTTTTTATTGATTTTTATCTTTTTTTAAAATATATTTTAATGATTTTTTACAGAGAGGAAGAGAGAGTTAGAAACATCGATGAGAGAGAATCATTGATTAGCTGCCTCTTGCACACCCCCTACTGGGGATGTGCCTGCAACCAAGGTACATGCCATTGACCGGAATAGAACCTGGGACCCTTCAGTCCGCAGGTGGACACTCTATCCAGTGAGCCAAACCAGTTTTGGGGTGAGGGACATTTTTAGATTTACAACTGTTTTTGAGTGAAAGATGAGGGAAAATATAAATCCTGATTTTTGTGATGGAGTGAACATCAGAATAGCAACCTTTGATATCTTAAGGCAATTTAGGTGTGTTGAGGAAAAATAATTAAAAATCTCCTTCCAACCTTTAAAGCCTGTCCACAAATTTATATGGCAAAGCAAAGCATTTTATTACTGAGTGAGTACTAAACCAGAATGAGGTGCACATCATAGGGATTTTAAGAAGGAAGAAATTACACCTTTTTTGTATAACCAGATACTACCCATTACATAAATGCTTTCCTGATAAACAATACCTCTCAAGAGGAACACCATTTTTTGCACCAAGTTCATCCTAGACTCATTTGGCATTATACAAGAAAAATAAACTTCTCATATATTAAAACAAGACCTAATCTTGCAACTTTGAGAGAAACACCTGCTAAAGTTAGGGTCCCTCCTTTTCTATAGATGCTAACTCTCTTTCTTGCTGATTCCTTATCCAGGAGATGGTTTCCAGGTCCTTGGTCCTTGAGAAAGACATTCCTGGGTCTTATAGCTGGTAGGAAGCTTAATTAGCTTTAAAACAATTTATTTTTTTAAATATATTTTTATTGATTTCTTAGAGGAAGGCAGAGGAAGAGAGAGATAGAAATTTCAATGATGAGAAAGAATCATTGGTTGCCACCTACAGGACCACACTGGCGATCAAGCCTATAACCTGGGAATGTGCTCTGACCAGGAATCAAACCATGACCTCCTGGTTGATAGGTCAATGCTCAACCACTGAGCCACCCTGCCCTGGCTTTAAAACAATTTACCTGCATTTTAAAAGAGATAGAAAAAGTTTTCAGTTACAAGTTATCCCAAGCAAATACTCTAAAAAAGATAATGGTGTCTTCCCTTATTTTCAAAAGGAAGAATTAAGCCTCTTATTGTTAATTAGGAATCCAGCTGGAAAATTGCACAGCCCTGCCCACCCACTCGTACAGCCCCACCCACCTGTGCATGCCACCTGGTGTGTCTGGTCTTGGTCCTTCTGAGTTACTGCATGACGAACACAGGCTTAGCATGATATAGAATCTTATTTGCCTTTACAATCTCCTACCTATAAAAGTGTGGTACTATAAAAGTAGTAACACTATCTATATTAGTAAAACAGAAACTTGCAAATTGACTGTCAGGCTGCTACACCCTCCAGCCAATCAGAAGAGAATATGCAAATTAGAAGGACAAAGATGGCAGCTTCCCAGCAGCTCCAGGTGCAGAGTGGTTAGGCAGGGCAGGACACCTGCTATGAGAAGGAGGTGGGGTGGTAAAGGTATCTACAGAAGCGGCACTCCTGTCACAGCAAAGATGAAGACTGTGGACTCCGGCCTGAGTCTGCAAGGAAGACAAAGATGGCAGACTGGCAAAATCTGCAGTGAAGACAACAGACTCTGGCAGGAGCGAAGACCTGGGTCCCGGGTGCTGGAGAAAAACCAATGCTGGAAGCCAAGGGAAGGAAGGCCTCTGGTACAAATCTCTTTGAGCAACAGGCCTCTATTAATTTTATATTTATTTCCATTGCTATTTCTATCTTTCTCTGGGCAAATTAAATATATTATACATCTAAATATCCATCAAGTCCATCATAAAAAACAAACAAAGCAATTATCAGGATTATGATAGAACTATTTAATTTTTAAAAAGTCAATATGTTGCCCAGTTTGGTTCCCTGTCAGGGCACATGCCCAGGTTGAGGGCTCAATCCCCAGTAGGAGGTGTGTAGGAGGGAGCCTATCCATGATTCTCTCTCATCATTGATGTTTTTATCTCTCTCTCCCTTTTTCTTCCTCTCTGACATCAATAAAATATTTTTTAAAAGCCAATATGTTAAGTGCTATGTGGGAATAATCTTTGCATAAGCAATCATACCAATGGTGAATGGTTAAATAAGATTCTTAGCAATGCACAATGATTTTTCTTAGTCATACATGAATTTTACAAATTGTGATATCTTTGTTGCTTGTGTTTTCAATGATAAAGTATGTAAATATTGATTGGGGGATCTTTATTAAGTCTTTCACCATCTAAACCTAAAGAAATAGCTTAACTCTAAATCCTGATAAATCAAATTTTTAATTATGGTGTTTTTTTATAAGGCCCAATAAATGTGTTCTGAATTTTAGAGAATTAAAGGTACTATCACATTTATATAACTCTCTAGGCCCTGTAATAATTGTTATATTTTTCAAATTATTTTTCCCATGTATGAAATGCAATGATATCCTTGGCTGTCATATAGTATACAAAACTTATTGTGAGGCACATGTTGAAAATCACAAATTGAAATTTTAATGTTTAATGTATATGGCTTTAGTAATTTTGAGACTTTAGGACAAACCCAATCTACTGAATTTTTTTTTTAAAGTTCTATCAATAGTTATACTATTAGAAGAGTTAAATCTCTATGAATGAGAGGCGTTCACATTTATTCATCAATCTGTCCTGGGACTGGAGAGAACTTGCATCCTGTGGTTAATGAAGGAAAATTAGACCCAATTTTGCAATTTTCATTTAACAATACCAGATTTTTATTTTGCTTTTAATAAGTATTGATATTTTTACAACATCCTTCCATTGAGTCCAGTTAAACCATTATTTCTGATTTGGGGCTTGAGTAACAATGCTTATCAGTTACTTTTAGTTTGTTATTATAAAAAAATGACTAATGAAGATGGCTTCTCTTTGACTCTGTCATTGATCATATTGTTGGACTTATAAGGCTGGGCCCTGGTCACACTGGAAGGAAAATTTACAGCTGATCAGAAATGAGATTGTGAAAGCAATACTGGGAGGTCAGAAAGAAAGCATAATATAACAAATAATGTATCTCTAGAAAAATGTGATTCTTAAATAATTGAAATCACCCCACTGTGACTATGATAGCAAGACAGTATAAAAGAATGTAAAATGTTCTCTAGAAAACTTCTTTGTATTTGAGTTCAGTAACAATTTCAATTAACTTGAGTTTTCAAGTTCGTGAGGGAACCACAGTTAAAACCTGTGGGTCTGGCTTCACCTGGGAGGCATAAATACCCCTGACTTTTTCTTAACTGTGATAGCTGGATGAATGATCCACCATGTTTGAAAGGGTTCTTCCCAACAGGGTGACAGTCTATCTTTCTTATAGAATATCTATACGTATATAAAATTTCACAGTATATGGGAATATCCTTCCAGATCCTTAATACTTTAAGTCTCATGATCTTAGAAAAGAGAGGGATCCTTTTAAATATTGATTATAGTTATAATTATGAGTGGGTTTATTTAAATGCAGCTTAGGACATGGTCTCCAACCAATGTTCACAGGGTCTTCCAAACAAATTCAAAGAAAGAGATTCTGTGCTTCTATGCAGGGGTCATACTAACAAAGCTAACAATTACTCAATTAATTGAATATCTATAATAATAAAATCATAATAAGCTAATTAGACTGGATGACCTTCTGGACGAAGCCAGAGCTACAAAGGAAGCCCAGGTCCCAGGTGCAAGAGGAAAGCAGGTGCTGACAGCCAGGGGGAGGAAAGCCTATTCTTGCAGGAATTTCATGCATGGAGCCTTTAGTGACATAACAAATATGTTAAAAAGTGATTTAATTTCATATACAAGTTACTTGAATACATGATTGACACAAAAAAGTTATATGTTGAAATAAAAGACTTAGGAAAATTTTCAAATGTGTAAACATTTTGCAAATAGAACTGATAAAAATGTACCATTTATAAAAAAAAGAGTGACCTTGTTTTTTTTGCTGTATATTTCCTCTACATGCTCCTATTATATATGTTCTTCCTGTTCTATATAAAAACATGAGTGATGCTATACTTTAATAATAATCAAAATAAAGATTTCTGAAGTTAGGAAAGAAAAGAAATTAAATATATCTTTATTGACTTCAGAGAAGAAGGGAGAGGGAAGGAGAGATAGAAACATCAATGATGAGAGAGAATCATTGATTGGCTGCCTATTGCACGTCCCTACTGGTGATCAAGCCCTCAACCCAGGCATGTACCCTTGACTGGAATCTAATCAAGGATCCTTCAGTCCACAGGCTGACACTCTATCCATTGAGCCAAACCAGCTAGGGCAGAAAAATGTTTAAAGAAATTATTAGTGCCATCACTGGGGTAGTGTTTTTCTATTTCTTGTAGTTT
Source organism: Pipistrellus hanaki (assembly GCF_964339955.1). Lineage (NCBI taxonomy): Eukaryota > Metazoa > Chordata > Mammalia > Chiroptera > Vespertilionidae > Pipistrellus > Pipistrellus hanaki. The sequence continues at coordinate 191,944,970 of NC_140503.1, forward strand.
AGAAACAATTTATTCATTATCATTTATGGCATGATATCCAAAATGAGTAAAACTTTGCATTTAAAGCCATAAAATTTAACACATGGGTAGTAAAAAATAATAGTAAGGAAATAACTTTCTCATGCTGGTAATGTTCCCTAAAGCAATGTGTGAAGCAAGTTGTGTCTGTTTTGCTTTGTTCATATTGGGGACAGAATATTTATAGTGAGAGATTAGCAAAGCCTTCTTTGCACCTGAGAATCATACACATTGTTTTATTTCACTGTGATTGACTTTGGTAGAAAGTGTAGGCATATAAAGTATGTATAGTTATACAGGGCATCCCTCTTTTCTAATCAAAATTTAATTTTAAAACAGAAAAATATATATACTCTAATTAGGGGTGAATACATGATTCACAGGAAAAAAAGACAATGATTTCCCTAAAGTTATAGCTCAAATTCAAGAGTCTCCTTTCACTCAATTAATATAATCCTAAAGCTCTTTTGAGTCTTATTTGACTGAATTCTTAATATGCTGAAAACTGAAATTTCTAAGCATCCGAAGCATGGCTGCTTCTGATTTTTTCATTAGCGCCAAGATAAAGTGCTTCCCATCATGGCTCATGAGACTGTATCAGTACTAATATACTATTTCTTTCCTGATGCTTCCAGACAACTGAAAGCTCCTAATTTGCAATAATTAACCTCCTGAGAGTAGCATTTCTCATTTATGGCAGGGAGCAACCACATCTCTCTGTTTCCGGCTTTGCAAACTCACGGAGTCTGTTTGGTCTATATTTCAGGAATCAGGCAAATTATGCAATAAGAAACACTTCGGGTTTTTGTAGTAAAATTCCAAATTATATGAACAGTATATGTCATATGGAGAGGCTGTAGTCAAGAGCAGATGGCTTCGGTTTGTACCTGATTCTAATTGTGGGATGGTAAAAAAGTTATGTAATCTCTCTTGCCTCAGTTTCTGTATCTTTAATGTCCTTATAAGGTTGTTTTGATGCCTGTGCACTGAAAGGTCACAGTTTTAATTCCCGTGAAGGGCACCTACCTGGGTTGCAGGTCCAATCCCCAGCCTGGTTCGGAGGCAGCCAATGGATGTGTCTCTCTCACAGGGATAGCTCTCTGTCCCTTTCCCTCCATTCTCTCTCTTAAAAAAAAATCAGTGGAAAAATATCCTTGGTGGGGAATAACAACAACAATAATAAAAATGATGATAAATGACCAGAAAGCTAGAGAAACTGAAAGATAGATGGATGAAGAACATAGCAGTAAAAAGAAACTATAATTACTAAGGCCCTAAGCATGGCCTTGCTAGCTAGACAGGCTCAACATAATTCTTTCTCCATGCCCCATTGCGTCACAGTGTACATTGTATGCTTCAGAAACACCATATTTTATCTGATCATTTGTGTTCTTGTCTTTGTACCTTTTTTCAGAATGTTCTTCCTATCTGGAATGGTCTTCTTCACAGTCCCCAAACTATTCTCTCCAAAGAAGTCTTCTTAGAATTCAAATGAGAAAATAATATTTAAAATACCATTCAGTTCCTTAAGATTACAATTGTGTTTTATTCATTTTTATATCCATGGTCCACTGTCGTATCTTGGGCATATACCGCACATGGCACATAGTAGGTACCTAAAATGTATCACTAACTAAATGTATGCTAAATCATGAGTTATCAAAAATGATATACTTTTAAATTATCAAATTAAAACCTATTCATGCTAAATGCAACTCTATGAGCTACTGAATACTTACTATATTCTAATTTAATGTTTTATATTCTTCACATGCATTTGCTTTTCTAAACCTCAAAACAAAATAAAAAATGGAAAGGAAAGAACAAAAGATACTCTTCTTCTAGAGCACAATAAGAAAGAAATATGAAATGAAGAAATACAGCAACACCAAAGCTAAAACTTTAATCAACAAAACTCCTTTCTTTAATCTAACTGCTAACAATTTTTAATCAGGAACTTATCTTGGTGCTTCATAAACATACTAAATTGGGAATCAGATGAATGTATAGCTGAAAACAAAATAATGTATCATTTTACTATGAGAGTTTACACAGTTTCAAAGAGCAGATGTTTTTGGTTCTACCAAACGGTGGTTGACAAATTTGCTAGCAGTGGCAGTAGAAAATTAGTTTTCATTTTTAGAAATTATTTGATAGCATTTACAGACCTTTGCTATTTATCACATTGATTAAAAGCTGTCACTTGCAGCATTTATAGTCTTCCAGTTATGTCAAAACAGTTTCTAGCCAATTCAAATGTTCTTCTGAAAAGGCATATTAAACCAAACCAGGCTATATATATCCTCTTTTCTTAGGCAATACATCAACACTATGCAGCAAGGTGTATTCTTAATAGTATTGAGAATTCCAATGATTAAATTTGGAAGGATTCTTATCTATCACTTACAAACTTAGAAAGATCTTTAGAGCCAAAGATAAATATGAATAGGTAAGAAATATTGCCTCCAAGTGTCATGATGAAATAGCTACAATTTCCATAAAAGCAACAATATCTCAAAGTCATTTATCCTATGAGAACAAATCTTCATTTCAGAAAAAAAGCAAGATCATTTATTAAAGCTTGTGAATCGGGAACTGAATTTCCATGAGGATTTCTCATGGTCACCAAGAGTTTCTTATACAGATGCCAGAAAGAACCAAAAAAGGCAAGGTTCCACTTCCCTTCAATCATTTAGTCTCAGGATTTGCCACGAGTTGACTCATGCATGCACTTTTATTAAAAATCAAAACTGTTAAACACATTGTGTAGTTTCAGTCTTTGATTAATTAATAGCTCTTATTTTGAAGAAAGGGCTTGTATCTAGATACTTTTTTTTAAAAAAAAACTCCTAAATAATAATAGCTTTTAACTAGTGTGATCAGTTTGCATTGTATATGCACAGCAATTTAATATGCTATAAATTATTAAGAACTAAGAACAGCCTAAAATGGTTTGGCTCAGTGGATAGAGCCTCAGCCTGCCGACTGAAAGGTTCCAGGTTTGATTCAGGTCAAGGGCATGTACCTTGGTTGCGGGCATATCCCCTGTAGGAGGTGTGCAAGAGGCAGCTGATTGATGATTCTCTCTCATTGATGTTTCTAACTCTCTATCCCTCTCTCTTTCTCTCTGTAAAAAATCAATAATATATATATATATATATATATATATATATATATATATATATATATATATTTTTAAAGAACTAAGAACAAATTATATTTTTTTCTGAAAATTAAAGGTAATTAATGGAAGTTTGTTATGTGGGTTCATTAATGAAGAGTGTGTGTGTATTCAGTGAACATATTTTTATGTCTATTTTTTTCATCATCTTTTGTTGTTGTTTTTATTGCTAACCCTCACCTGAGGATATCTTTTTCGTTGATTTTTAAAGAGAATGGAAGGATGCGAGGGGAAGAGAGAGAGAGCAAGAGAAACATCCGTGTGAAAACGATACACTGATTGGTTTCCTCTAGCAAGTGCCCAGGGCCATGGAACTAACTGGCAACCCACGTACAAGCCCTTGAGCCACACCGTCCAGGGCTATGTGTATATTTTCTGTGTTAGCTAAATGAGGCTCAAAAGGAGAATATTAAAAGAATGAATATACACGATAGATTTTTATAGAAACATTTGAGAGACCAAAGTTCTAAAATGAGGGAGAAGGGAAATGATGAAAATTTTGAATGAGTTAGTCTTATGTTGGGGTTCCTGATTTTTAACTTTTATATTGGATCAAACTTTTTTTAAAAAAGTCTTTTTGTCCTTGCTTAAAAATAACAACATATATAACAAAATTATTCTTAAAAATTTAATATCTTAAAAATTTTTAATAATTTTGAAACAAATCTTTCTTTAAATTTGGTCAATAAGACTAATAGGGTTCATCCTTGTTCTTTCTTTCTCTTTGTTTCTCATTATAGAACATGTAGCTTCTGAAATATATTATAGTAAAGGCAATTAATATGAATTTGTGCAAAATATCACTAAAAGTATATATTATATTCACATATGTAAACATCTAAAATATATTTTAAATCTATGTAGAAATATAATGGATATCGATATTATAACCAAAATTTATATTCACTCAGGGAATATTAAGGACGATACTTTTAGTGTGAAATGATGAATTACTATAAACTGTTACTGATGTATACAAATGTGTTCATTAGTATAGCATGTGTGTGTGTGTGTGAGAGAGAGAGCGAGAGAGAGATTGTGTGTATTTGTGTGTATGTGTGTGTGTGTGTGTGTGTGTGTGCATAATCTTGTTACTAGGTTTGGGCCTATGTTAGGTGATTTGAGGAAGGTTTCAAAGCACAATAGCATAACGATTTTGGTTTGGTTTGAAGATTGTAAAAAAGTGGAAGATATGATTGGATGTAAACTTTATTTGGAATATAATATAGTGAATAATATAGTATTAGTTATCATTATCCTTCAGAATAATATTTTTGCTCAAGTATTTTTTTAATATCTACCTATTTCAGAATCGGATTACGATACTTGAACAACATCCACTCAAAGACAATGCTAGATGCTTTATACAGGCTGACTGAAAACAGTTTCCTCTTTGTTTAGTAAAATAATTATTCTAATTGTTAGCCTAAGCAAAGAAATGAATGCAGAGAGCCCAGTCTAGCATATCAATTAAGCTCTGACTCTTAGGAAATTAACTTCCCTGAGTAATGCTGTGCCCAGGAGCACAGTCATGCCTGGAGATATCTTTAGAAGGGGTGTCCATATGCGAACTGCTGAAAGCTGTGCTTGTGTGAGTTGTTTGCCTCTTCTCTGTAATGTTTCTACTTATTCATTCTTCCTGGGAGACAGGGACAACTCCCTTCTTCCCACCATGATTATTTTATGTCCTTATGCATAAAGCTGTTTATTAATTGTCTCTTCACACCATTGTCCTGCAGAAGAGGAAAATTAAAAGTCTGTATATGGCCATCAGGTGCACACGTTCCCTTGAATGCTGTTGTCTTTCCTTCAGTAAGAGTCAATCTTGCAACCACTACAAACAAACACACAGAGAACCTGGACTCTTTCAGTATGTAATGGGGGAGCATGTTATGTGAAAGAAAGAGCTGTTTATGAGGATGATAATAAACAGAATCACAAAGCCATCTTTGTGATGCCTGATGTTATAGCTACTCAGATTATATGGTACTGCACAACCCGATATGGTATGTAAAATCAGATTCAAAAAGCTTCCAGAATACACTCCTGTCTTATAAACTAGCACACTACGCCAATGAAATCGAAGTTATTTTATCTACATTATACAAGTGAGAGATGAATATAGATAGATGATGATAGATAGATAGATGATTGAAAAAAATAAATATATGTATATATATATATATATATATATATATATATATGTATATATAGAGAGACACATATATACATATTTTATAGTATGTAAGATTTACTGATTAATTCATTTAACAAGTGTTAATTACTTATTTTATGTAGGCACTCTTTTCTTTTCTTTTCTTTTCTTTTATTTCACACCAGAGAACATTTAATAAAGATACATTTTTTAAAAAGAAAAGAAAAATACTGTGCTGAGAGGGAAAAAAATCTACCTGACTATTGATATAAACTATTAGGGAGGGATGACCATTTTAGTTAGGATGAGCATAACTGTCTTGTAGAGCAGATAACATGTGCATACAGACCTGAAATAAGTCAGAGAATAAGACTTGCCACTTAGTTAATGAGAAGTATTATAGCTCCTCTCCTATATATAGCCTCTAATGAGCCAGGTTTCCAGCGTGCATGACCTTGAATTGGCCTAGGCTGGCCTATGACTGCAACTGCATTAACCAACTGAACACAACAATGACAATAGTAACACTAGTTTTTTAAAACCTGGTAGCTTCCTTTTCTTCTCTCTTTGAATGCTTGTCATTGGCAGCTCAGAGCCACCATGTGAGAAGTCTTTTGATCTAACTCAAGAGACCACATAAAAAGACTATGTGTAGAGGCCACGTGGAGAAGAGAAGCCCTGGACTACAGGAGAGAGAGATAGCAATGTTCAACTATGTTGGCATCGCTGTCCAGCCTAAAGATGATGTGATGTGGACTCTTCAACATCCAGGACTGGTTTCATGGGTGTTTGACCTGTTCGCTCACAGAAGGGCCTGGGCTTAGGTGAATAAGGCATTTGGTTCTTGAAAGATGAAACAGGGCCAAAAGCCAGGACTACAGGCTTTCTTAGAGGAGAAGGACCCCTGCTGAGCTGCCCCTCAAGGGGAAGTAGCAGCACGTGAGAGGGAACAAGCTTTTTGAGGGGAGGAATGGGAAGGGAATGAGGCTTGGGGTACTTGGCATGTGCTGATTGGTGGTTTCATATAGGGCATGTGATTAGGCACTTAGGTACTTAGGAATCAAGAGCTTAGGGTATTTGGCAGGTGCTGATTGGTGGTTCAATGTATAGTCCATACAAGGTGCCTGGTTAGGTGCTCAGGAATGTCTGAGCCATTGATGCAATTTAAGTCATACTCCATCCATCAGTTGGGGGAAGGGAGGATCTATCAGTTCACTTCTCTGCTTCTGTCATTAAATTCTTAATAATTTTTAAAGCCATATTTTAACTTATGTATCTGGCTCTGCCCAAAGTGCCCAAGATATTCGATGAGATCAGCTGAAGGACTGTAAAGCTGGATTCAGTCAACCCAAAATATCTGAGAGACAAGATACATTTTATTTTAAAACATCAGGTTTAATACATTAGGGAAGATTGTAAGTACCGCAGAAAATGTGAAGATCTTTTTTGCAAGAAATGAAATTTTGGAAACAGTATTGAAGCAAGATTTTTAGGGGAACATAGGCAGGCTTAGGGATTTTTAAAGCTGAGGTCCATCGGAAATCACAGGGCCACAGACTGGGAGAAGGTACATCTCCATAACACAAGGAAGCCAGGTGCAGTGACATCTCCATGAGACAAAGAGGCACCAACAGGTATATTTCCATAAGACAGGGGACTGGAAGTAGCCAAGAAAGGTCACATTTACAAAATAAAGCAAAGGAAGCCCTTTATCCAGAAAGAGATGAAAGAACAAAGGGAATAGGAAAACAATAAGGAAGGGGGTGGGAGGGGGGAGAACCTCAGATGTGCCCTGTGAGGTTTGACCTTTGAGCCTAGAAGTCACTATAGTAACCAGCCTAGGAGAATAGTGACCAATCAGAGGGGATATCAGGCACCAGGATATGTAGCCTTTATAAGCCATTGGGAAGAGAAACTCAGTGGGACCCTTTCCCCCTCCCTACCCAGGAGTCCATTCTGTGGTACTCTTTCCCTCTCCTCAGGAGGGAGTCTGTACTTGTTCTTCAATAAATCTCCACCTTTGCTATATCACTTTCTGTCTGTGGATTCATTCTTCAATTCTGGTGGACAAACAATCCGGGTTCTAGTCCAAAAATTTGGTATTAGTGTCTTATTCTCAGCATTGGGCAGGCCATGCTGCAAGCCTGTAGGCTGAACGTGATAAGAAGTGAAGGGGTCTTTCCATTAAGAATTAAATGATAGGACCCCTTTCAAAGCTTTAGGATGGAGCTGTAGAGATCTAAGGTCTCCATTTTATAATGTCAGGCATCATAATCTAGAACACCAGTAACATAATTTACTTTCCAATATCTTTGCTGTTATAAATTTACTAAATATCTGTAGGGTGTTTTGTTTGTTTGTTTGTTTGTTTTTTCCTAATACAAAGATTGGCATAGAGTGAGAACTCATTAATGTTGACTAAATAAATTGTTTTATTTAATTAATCTGGACTATTTCTGATTCCTTCATGAAACAGGTACAGTTGATCACATTGTCAAGATTTAATCTAGCCCTAAAAACCATATTTTTTCAAGAGGGGTTGAATGTTTCATGGTCACTTTCTCTTCTTAATATTAATTAATTAACTATTAATTATTGTTTTCTTTATACCTTTTTTATTATCACCTGAAGTTGGATTAGTTGAAATAAAGTAGATTTATTATTCTTCCAAAAGAATTTGTTTCCTTTTACTCCACAGTCAAATCACTTCATCTTTGTCACCATTTTTGGAGGACACCTGGTTTCTATTTCTGCCATATAAGTAATCCTGTCCACCTATAGAAACCATGAAATAATATTTTATGTCTTTTCTACATTGCAGTCGTATGAAATAAACTCTTTATGTTCAGTACAGTTTGATTAAACAAATGCTCAACTTATGAAATGTAGTTTTTCAATTCCCAGATACATTGTACTATATGTTATCATACAAATGTCACCTCTCCTCTGTCCACTATAAGGAAGCATTTTATAGGCCATGAAATGTATTTTAATTACTAATTTTAAAACATATCCCTTTCTATTTTTAACAGTGCAACATTAATTCATGATAGACTCTGAAAGCTGTATAATAAAGAAATTGCATTAATGTGTTTGTTTTCTCAACTCTAAAATAAAAGTGTGTGTATATATATATATATATATATATATATATATAAACTAGAGTTACCTTATAAAAGTTTGTCTTACATTCAATGATAAAATAACTTCTAAACACACCCAGATAAACACATACTCTACACTCAGGGCTCTAGAGGCCCAAGAGTGACCACATGAGCCTTCTTACCTCTTCTCCTCACCCTGCCCTCCTCACTCACTGCACTCCAGTCAGACTGACTTGCTACAGTTGGGAAATATATTCTTGTTTTCACCCCAGTTGTCTCACACATGTTCTTCCATCCATTTAGAAAGCACTTTCCACAATCCTTTCCATTGCCTTACTCTACTTACTCCTTTACTTTAGTCTTCATATTTCACTCTTCCAGAAAACTTGTCCCAACCACCCAGTCCACCATTTGGTAACATCTTACCCAGGTTTATTGCTTAATGACTCTTTTCTTCACTGGTAATGGGTTTTTGTCTTAATCATTGCTGAACTCACAGCAGCTAGAACTAAGGTCGAGTACATATTGGACAAATGGGTAAATAAAATAGAGTGAGAATATATGGTACATTTGAATGGTTCTTCTAGGTTGATTGCTGTTGTGCCTTCAATTCTCCACTCCTTATAGCCTCCCCTTTGCCATCTATCTCACAACTCCTTGTAGGATATTCTGTCTCATTCCTTAACTATGGGCTCAATCTGGAGCCTTTATTGACCAATAGAATATTAGTAAATGTGAATTAGCAAAGGCAAGCTGACAGCAATAAGTTACAAATGTGTATTTTATTGCTTAGTGCAACTACTAAGAAAAGTATGCTAAATAATATACTGGGGGGAAAACACTATAAACAAATTAAGATAAGTTAAAAAAAATCTTCAAATATCTGCAGGAAGTCAAGCAAAAAATAAACTGAGTAATGAGCAACAGAGAAAAATAAGAAAACAAATATTACAAATAAATGTTTTCCTAATATCCTAGGACCATTTCATTGGCAGCTGTTGTACGTGATGTATTTCTGTAATCCAGCCATTTTCATGTTATTTTGAAAACCTCTATTTTACTCAAAGTTGCTAAGCTTCCAGAAATCAGAAGTCACTTTTTTTTTTAAATCTCCTCATTGTAAATGCATGCCACATAATGCCATTTGATTTATGTGTCTAGCAAAGTGGCACTACCAATGGATGGCTCCGGGGGGAAAGATTTGGTCCTCTCACATCCTATCATCCATCCACTCCCAAACCACTTAAATTAATCTAAGTTAAAATGTCGTGCATGATATTCAAATGGAGCTTCAAGAGAACTCCCCCAGCTTCTCTCTTACAACAGAATTAGTTTCTCAGCTCTTCACACAGAAACTCTTTAACATGTCAGTGAGAACATTTTCTTTCTGTTTATCAGAGGGTGTGTTTTGGGATACTTTTGTAGTTTAATTATATTTTTTTAAAAATTCAATTCAATTTAAGATTTTTATATGACATCTACAATTCAAACAATAAACTTTTGCATTATCTATTGCAAATCAGAAGTACATATGCAATACACAAAGATCCCTAAGTATAATACTTGTTTGGTTTTACTCATTGTTAATCTATCAATAAATTTTTAAATGCTTCCATGAATTTAATTATGTAAGTTTTATATATTCATGGTCTTTTTTATTGAGGTTTCCATAGAGATGATTAGGTAAAATAAAAATGGACATTTTGAAAAAATTTCAACAATGACCAAAGAAGCAGATGTTTGCATAAATTTGGGGTGATTGCTGTTAAATTACTTTTCTTGTTTAGTGGATCCTTTTATGGGATTGGAAATTGCTTTTGGTATCCTCTATTAAATATTTTACAAGAATAGAATGATATATTGTTCTTTGTTACTATGTTCAAGGCATTTCTTTCTTATTTTTCATAGCACCAGTGTTTGTTTTTTTTCTCTCTATTTGGTACAAATTTCTACATTTTGTTAGGTCTGTTACTAATGATGTGTGGCTTAAGTCTGCATTAGTTTCCTCTTAAGCTAACATTACCATCATGGTTCAGTGTTTAAATATTTCAGATTAAGGTTTTTTCTAACTTCTTAAGATGTCTGAAATTACCTTTCCTTAAAATCTGTATGTCTAAATCAAATCTGTCTGCACAATTTTCATCATCATGTTTTTTTTTGTACATGTACATATTTGCAAACTTTTCAAAATTCAAAAGAATTTAAATGTATTATATCAACAGAGTTGACAGCAGTAAAAACAAAGGTTAAAGTTAAAAAATATTTTTTTAGATAGATGATAGAGACATTCAAAATTTTATGCTATTTCCAAAAACTCAAATAGTACTAGAGGCCAGTGCACAAAGATTCATGCAATCATGGGCCTTCCTTCCCCTGGCTGCCGGCACCACCTTCCCTCCAGCCAGAGCTGCCTTTTCACTCTGGCCTGAAGACGCCTTCCCACCTTCCCATGCTACCCACAGGCCCTGAGAAGCTGGGTGCCTGAAAATGCAAATTAACCACCATCTTTATTGTGCTAATTTGCATACTCATTCCTGATTGGCTTGTGGGTGTTGTGAAGGTATGGTCAATTTGCATCTTACACTTTTATTAATGTAGATGTCTACTTGTGATCTAAAGTTGTTAACAAAAAGCATCCAAAATTTTAGTAGAAGGCCCTTTTCAGATTATCCTGAGGTGGTGTTTAATAGTACAAGTCAGAGAAGGTTCTTGTATTTCCCTTTGTTATTGACTATTTTATTAGAGTGCAGGATTTGTGACAACAGACACAGCAAGTCCAGCTGTCACAGGACTCTAGCCACACTGCCTCTATTCTTTCCATCTTTGACTTTGCCCAGTATGCTCTCAACTCAGTAGGGCCTTTGCACCTGCTATTCTCTCTTTTCTCAGATACCCAAATTATTCCTTTCCTTGTTTCTATTAGTTCTCTGGTCAAATGGCATCTCTTTATAGGTGCCTTCACTGGTTACCTAATTTATGTATGTATGTATTTATTTGTTGTTTAAATATTTTATGATTTTTCTAAAAATTAAATTTATTAGGGTGACATTGGTTGGTAGGATCATATAGTTTTAAGGTGTGGATTTCTATCTTACAAGATCTGTATATAGCACTCTGGGACCACCACCCAACGTCAAATCATCTTCTGTCACCTTATATTAGGTCTCCTTCACCCTCCACTTCCTTCCCTCTGGCAACAACCACACTACTGTTTATGTCCATGAGTTTCATTTTTACCTCCCAGATATGAGTGAAATCTTATGGTTCTTAGCTTTTTCTGACTTAAATAAACCATCAGTCTCTCTCTTTTCTGTCTTATTCAATAGCCTTATCTAAAATATATTTCTGTATTATATTCTTCTCCCTTCCCCCAGTAAAATGTAAGTTCCTTGAGGTAAAAGACTGTCTGCTTGATTCATCCTGGCACATAAAAAGTAGTTGGCAGGGTTTTAATAAATAAATTGGTCTATTGTGCTATGCCTTTCGTAATTGCAATAACACAAATCACTACTAAGTTCCCTCTGTTTTACCTACCTCTTTTGTTATATTCTCTTCACGAGATTTGGTTAATCACTAGAGTTGCTGATACATAATCAATTGCCTTTTCCAAAAACTTATTCTGCCTAAATTTGCTGCCATTTCTAAATTTCCCCTTCAGTGTAATAATTTCTACTAAATGACTTAAATGTTCCTCTAGTCACACAAATTGTTGTAGTTCATGAATGTGTCTATTTAATCTGGAATAAATGTATGTATTTACACAACCACTCATTCATACTTACATGCATTCACCAACTATATATGAAATGTTTACCAAGTGACAGGATTTGTACCCCTGCAATTGTTTAAACTTGATTTTATTCTCTTCTACTTAGCTGGCCTAATGACCATGAACAAAAGACATGATACATGTTCTATCATCTCCTAAATAGAGGCCCTTAGTATAGCATTTTTTTATTGTGTTCTTCATAAGTAAAGGAGGCATTTTCCATTTGCCTACAATGCGTACACCAAAACATAGTAAAAATGCTGCTGAACATCCCTTGGTTTCTCTGCTTACTCCTCTGCAATCCCATGGCTCTTAATATAAACTTCATCATAAAATTTACCTCCAAAGTATAGAAATATATATACCAAGTTTCACCAATGTATGAGCATCATATCAGTATGAATTTGGTCTTTCATATCTGATTCCCAGCAAAATGTATAGTCTGTGTTTTAAAATACTTGTGAGATGAATGAAAGATGTGTATGATCAAACTACCTTTGACCAGGAAATATATTGATTTTATATTTATTTTTAAAATAAATCATATACCTGGAAGTGAAATATAAGTCTGTTATGTCTATACTTGGATTGAATGTAAGCATAAATAAAAAAGGAAATCTCAGTTTTGTACTTGAAGCATCTTAACAATTCAAATCCAAATTCATTCTAAGTCTCCGAGCTCCTAAAAGTTACAATTGAAATCAAAGTGGCAGTGATTTCTGTTCCTTTTCTCTTTTGTAGAGGTGCGCCAGGGAAGCCGTGTATTTCTCAGTAGTCTTGCATCTACATGTAGTCCTGAGACTGGCTCTGGCCATTGTAAAGTGAATGAAAACGGTATGTGTGTGTCTTCCAGGCCAGGCCATTTGAAGAAATAGGGTTGCATCTTCCATATTTTCTCTTTATTGTCCTTTAATTTTGTTCCCCAGGAGATTGGCAAATTTGCATACAGATAGTTTACTCTGGAGAGTACTCCGGAACAAGGCTTGTAGAAAAGTGAAGGGAGCTGGATGGAAGAGGGAGAGAAGGTGAACATTTTGCTCCACATTAGAGGGATGCATCAGCTAACACCACGGTGAGTTACAAGGCTGGAAAAGCATTTCAGAGATAGCAACTCTTGAAGCAATGAGATGATCCCTTGTAACTCTGTATTGATCAGTCATTGGTTGCCGACAAACTCTGATGAGAAGAGTAACTTTGGGAAAGACACTTCTTTAGCCAAGGGAAACCCTTGGGAAACACTCAGATTGAGCCCTCAACAGCCAACATTCCTGTCAGTTAGAGAAATGAGTCCTCTAGACCTAAGAAGGTGGCACCTCACAATATCCAGTATTCTTCCTCCACCAGATGCATACTGGGACTCAAATGAATAGTTACACAGAAAGATCCTGAAGATCTGGATTGCTATGTGAAGGGAAGCTACCCAGGAACATCCACCAAAGATGAGGAAAACAAACCCAATGTATTTTAGGGGCTGGAAGACCACAGTCTAATTCTTGATCTGATATATATGTAACTGATAAATTTTGTCAGTTTTCTTCAGAGTCACCTCTTTCTAATATTGTCCTTTTCCCCATTGCCTTTAAGCTAAAGGAATGAGAACTACACAGAGCAATTATACAGATTGCATAATGTTTATTGGAGTTGCAGGGAAGCTCCTGAGAGGGGCTGTATTTCAGAAGCATAATATCTGAAGCTATTGATTTAAAACTATTCATCCCCAAGGAATCTTAAACTACATAGCATTCTCCAGCCCAACTGTTTTCATGTGAGGTATTAAAATCCAGTGATTCCGCATATGTATTCATTATTCGAGTAGGAAGCACTTGTGGAAAGAAATGTTTATTGCTATACCCAACTTAGAAAGTTTAAAAGGTATAATTTATTATAAAATTACTTTAACACTCTAAGGGAGACAATATAGACAGGTCTATATACAAAGTCCTTCTTGATATATATATATATATATATATATATATATATATATATCCTTAAATTCTTAGATTTTTTTTAGTTGGAGCTCTAAAATAAAAATCTAGGACTAAAGAATCAAACCATGTTCACTATACAAATACAACTCAAGTATCTGAAAAAATCATTTTGCTTACATATAACTCTGTATAGAAAATGTTTCTTCATTGCAGGATCAGTTAATCAATTCAGATCTGAGGCTATCTAGGGCATTGGAAGGTGTGTGTGCTGTAGTGTTACTAATATTTATGCCAACACACATTACCTTTCCAACACAAATAGCATGATGTAGAGGTATAAAATGAATAGGAATACCTTATTTTACTTTTTTTGTTGTTGTTTATTTTCAAATTGAAGGTTTCTGGTAATCCTGTGTTCAACAACTCTATGGGCACCATTTTTTTCCAAAAACATATGTTCACTTTGTGCCTTTCTGTCACATTTTGGTAATTCTTATAAGATTTCAAACTTTTTCATTATTATTGTATTATTATATGTGTTATGGTGGTCTGTCACCAGTGATCTTTGATCAGATTATTATTATTGTTTCTCACAATAAAGGGCTTTTAAATTAGGCTATGTACATTATTTTTAGACAATGTTATTGCACACTTACTAAGTTATAGGATTTTATAAACATATATACATCAGAAACTAAAAATTTTGTGTGACTCTATTGCAATATTCAATTTTCCATGGTGGTCTAGAAACAAACCCGCAACATGTCTGAGGTATACCAGTTATCAATACAATAGAATATTTAGAGAAATTTAGAGATTTAGCTTAATCTTCCAAACCTAATTGAACACCAATTGTAATATAATCATAAGAAAATGAAGACTGGTTAGTATTGGTGGTAAACATGCAACTTTTGAAATAAAAGTGGTTCTGGACTAGAATCCTAAGTACAACTCTTGTTAGTTGTGTGTGACCATGGATTAGTCAGTGAGCCTTAAGTTCCTTATTAATAAAATGAAATAAATTATTTTTAAGTCCTGTTGGGTTTGTAAAGACAAAGTAATATACATGCAATGCTTTTTATATGGTGGATCCTGGTGAGCAAGCATTCAAAATGCAATTGGTATTTTTACTATAATTTTGATTTAAGCACATATGAAAGCAAAGCTTCAGTTGAGATAGCTGTTTAAAAGTAGCATGAGTTTGTTTGATTTCCAGCTTCATTATTGTGTAGGACACATTATCGAACATGAAATAGCTCAATGATTCAATCATCTAGAACAAAGGAATAAGCAATTGTTGACACTGGGAACACATTTTAAGTGATTAAAAATTGCCTGCTCATTTACATAATTCAAAATGAGCATTTAATTTGAAATGCATCTTAGTAATAAAGTAAGAGCCCAGTGATACAGGGTATCAGATAGTCATGAAAGGACTGACTAAAATCACAGTAAACATCTTTTAGTTTTATAATAACACGTGCATACTTTTGATTATTAAATTATTCTTAAAAATATTTGTTGCAACTTTTATAACCAGAGTCTGTGATGTCAGGCAATCCACCAACTACTTTGTAATTAATCTGTTGTGAAGACAGAATACTTTCTTATTTTTCTCTAAATAAAATACAAGCAAACATATATCTTACTTTTCTTTATAGAGTATGTCTGGTCTTCTTATTTACATTTTAATAATGCTATTGTGTGATATTACTTAATTTTAGAAGTCTTCACTAATTCTAGATTTGAACGAGTATAGTTTAGCATATAACTTCTGTTGTGTTGATTCTATTTAAGTGATAGTGACAAAGGTAGACTACTGTCAGGGATATTATAAACCAAAAAAGACTCAATGCAATTTGAGAATAATAGTTATATAATTGGTATCCTATTACTGATGTACTCTTTTAAACATTTACATAAGTTTCTATCCTGGTTAAAAAACAATTGCTTCTCTTTTTCTGCTTATATTATATTACAAAATTTAATATATTTAGCTTACAAAATCCATACTTTAAGTGAAATGGATGGTGAGGTAATAATTAATCTAAGTCAAGGTTCCTCAGCCTCAGCACCGATGATATTTTGGGCTGGGAAATTGTTTATTGCTGGGGAAGCTATTCTATGCATTGTTTGGCAGCATTCTGGGCTTCTACCCAATAGATGCCAGTCCCTTGCTAGTCTCCAGCCCAGTGGTGACAAACAAAAATTTCTTCAGACAATACCAAATGTCCTTTTGGGGGCAAATCACTCCCTGTTGTGAATGACTGATCCAAGTAGACAGCAAACACAAGGAATCTGGTCAAAATTATATTTCAGAAGAACTTAAATAAGTATTGCTTATATGATATAATTTTCAGACATGCACATTGGAAAAATTAGCACTGAAGCATTTTACTGAACTTCCAAGGTGTATGAATTATTTATTTCTAATTCATATAATCAGGGACACACTCATTCCACTTAAAATGGACTTCAATTCATGTAACAGTGCATTTTGTTTCTATGACTCAGCTTTTCTTCAATTAAAAAGGATGTCTGAAATTTACTAGTCTCCCTTAGAACCAATACATCCCATAAAAAATGTTTTATTTTCAATTTTTTTCTAAAGAAGTGCTAATAAAATTAGAAGTTTAATTACACAAAACTCTGATATCTGTGGAATTTATCATTTTGTTAGCTTGCATGTATTTAATTTAGCTTTACTAAAGCAGACTACAACCTATATTTCAGCAAGAAATAAGTTCTAGTTTCTCAGAGGTAATATAAGTCACATTTATCTATACATCCAATGTTTATTAAGAATAGAAGAATTTTCTTCCTACCTTATAAGCTAAGCTGTTAAAAAATAAACATATTCTGACAGATAGTTTCCTTTCAAAGGAGAATAAGAATATAGCCGACATATTTAATGTATTTTAACTGAACTCAAGGATTGAATTAACTGACTGCATCTCTGATATACCTGTTGTCTATAGATCGTCTCATTTCATAACACATGTTGATTCAGTCAGAGCAGGAACTACCTCTGATAAGTGTTGAAATATTTGTGGAGAATTCTTAAGAATAGGAAAAGAATTGTAGAATTTTACTATTGGAAGAAAATCTGAATTGTTATATAGACTTCCTTCTCACTTTTCAAATTTTAATATAAGGCTCACAGGGATTAAGTAGCAAACATAATGACCCACCAGCTAAATAAATTAAAGTTGGAATTTATTCCCACTAACTCAAAAGGGAGATTGGAGTAAAATTTATTGCAATGTAATTTTAATGTCAATCCTTACATGCTTAGGCAAATAATTGGGAACAAATTCGCAGGTTAATTTGAGTATCTTAAGAGATCAAGGTATCTAGAAGCTGCTGACATGACTTAGTATAATTAGTCACACTACATATACAAAGAGATACATATAAATCTTGCATAAGAAATTTATATGTATATGTGCATATACATAGCTACATATATAGAGATATACATACATGCATATACATATACACAGAACATATTGATAATTATGTCCAGTTCTATGACTATGTTTACACCTTATCAACATCTATCTATATATTCTGTATGAATGTGGCAAGACATTGATTCTACCATGCAGGAGTTTGCTTCAGATAGCAGAATTAGCTAGGAGAAAAACATACAAATGCATCCTATAATTATTAAATCAAAGTCAAAATTGCAATCTGCAATTTAAAGAATACATAAATCATGCAAATAAATGTGTTAAAGTAATATTTTTATTTTATGCTGAATGTTGCCTTTTATATAATAAATAATGCAATATTACATATTACATATCATATTATAATAAATGAAGTTCAAAATGGATGTGAAAAGTTAGAAACTGGATATCATTTTGTTTCATTCCAGTTATATGATATGTATTTACACCTGATTTTATAAATAATGTTGTTTACAAAATTTTCCATAACACTGTAAATTCAACATACAAACTTAAAAACATTTTATCTGCTATTAAGAAATCATATGCTGGCTGGCATTCCGTTTAATAAAATCTGGTTGAAGAGTCATTAAAAGCTCCCTACAGACTAGATGTCCATTACTAAACATTCTGTAACTGCATACTTCTGCTTTGTAGCCATCATCAGAATGGAACTATTTGTTTTGTAATTTTTATTTATGTCTTATTTCCTTCACTAGCATGTTAGCTCTATAAGGACAGAGTTCGGGCCTGCATGGTACTTAAGAGTACCTGAATGTAGAAGACCGACCTAATATAATGTAGAATAAATGAGTAAATGACCTTATCCATTTATAGGTGAAAATAAATTAAGCATTGATTTACTAGAAAATACACTTAGAAGAACTTTTGAAAAATAGTTATGTTGCTTTTCCACAAGAACAGTAACAAGTTGATTCAGTTAGGATTTTGTTTTATGTTTTTGCAATAGCAGAGATTTTTTTTTTGCCGACATAATTTCTGATTTTTCTATTTTAATTGCTAGAGATCATTCTTTGATGATTCCTATTCTAAAAATTATTTCATCCCTTCATTCTTCAGACTGTGTTGTTCTTCTTTTTATATTCCCAATTACCGTTCATGTCTTATCTCTAATTATTTTTTTGTGTTGAATCATTTGTATCCCAAATTCAAATATATATCAGCAGCCATTCTAACTGTACACCACTAATCACTCTGCATTAACGGCTCAAGGCATAATTGATTCCATTAAGAAACTACATTTTTTCAGAGTGTTTAACTGAATAATTATTATAAATATTATTGAATTATAATAATCAATAGGATGTGAGAAGGAAAAAGTTAAATTGTACTCTAGTGTAAACTCATAGAGGGAAGACATATATTCTTTAAAGATGATAAAAATCTCTCCTCCATAATACTGAGGATTTAAGAAAAAAAAGGTTTTCAAACTCCTTAAGACTAATTAAATTCTGATATACAAGTTTATGTAATTTAATTTAGGTAAAGTTTTTATCTGGAATAAAAGAAAAAAGGAAAACATATTTAACTCCTTCATGCCTCAGTTTCTTCATAACAGTTGAATTACATTGTATTATATGAATACTTCCCATACTATAATACTATGAAGATTTATATCTAAAAGTAAACTCTTTCAGTGCTAAAGTTCTGTAGTTATTACTTTTCAAATTTTATTCCAATTAACTTAATTTAATCTGATTAATATTTTATTGTCTAGCTTTATAGTGACAGGAAACTTTGAAACTTTTAGGATGTCTGTGTGTTTTCTCTTTCCTATTAGCCTCTAATCAATCACTTGCAACTTTGTCACTATGCTATAAGAAAATAGGATTCCAATCGGATTTGGAATAAAAACTTAAAACCTTCTTCTTTATCTATGTGATTAATTTGTTGGCCAATTTCCGAAGCGCTTGCCTTGTCACTTCTATCTCAATCAGTATTCTTCATTTATAATGGCTTCATTCAGCTCTACTGCACCAAGTCCCTTTTCTACTTCTAATGCATACTTGCTCTATCTCATTATCACCTTTCAGGTCTTAATGTAAATGTCACCTACTCAGGGAACATTTCCTATATCAACATACAATAATTAGTAAGAAAATGAGAAGTTTATTTTGGTTTGTGAACTATAAATTTCATGATTACTCTGTGAATGACTTTCCTTCTTCCATTGAATGTCAATGACTTTGATGACATTATCAACAATTGTGGATAATAAATTATAATACTCTGGGGGATTTTATGTAGTACCCCAAAACTGATCCAGTTGAGATCTTGAATTTACTTGAATGAAAACTGTAGATTCAATAAATCATTATTACATGAATGAAATTTACTTTTAAATACTTCTAATATTTATCTATCTACCTATTTATCTATCTATCTATCTATCTATCTATCTACATATATATATATAAAAGTCTAAGTGACCAGTTGACCATAGCTACTAGCCGGCTGGTAGCTATGATGCACACTGATCACCAGGGAGCAGACACTCAGTGTAGAAGTGGAAACCACAGGCATGGAAACATGAAACAGACTGATGAATCTCAGAGGGGAGGAAAGAGCGGGGAGGGTGGGAAGAGATTAACCAAAGATCTTATATGCATACTAGAGGCCCAGTGCATGGATTTGTGCGCTGGTGGGGTCCCTCAGCCTGGCCTGTGGGGATTGAGCCAAAACCAGCTCTCTGATATCCCCTAAAGGGTCCCAGAATATGAGAGGGTGCAGGCCAGGTTGAGAGACCCCACCAGTGCACAAATCCATGCACTGGATTTTTAGTCCTATATAACAAAAGCCTAATATGTAAATTGTCCTCTTGGGAGTTTGACCGCTCTCTATGACGTGTGCTGACCACCAGCTATTATTTTTTATGTTGTTTTAAGTTAAATTGTCTCCACCTGGAAGCTGAGTCTGTGTTTAATCAGGTGCAGGAGCCAAACTTAGCAGGGTTAAAATTCAAACAGCAGTTTTTACCTGAGATGTATATTCTTAATGTCTTATTTCAGAAACACTGAGGTTGGAATGAAAAAATAAATGTTCATATGCTAAAATAAAAAAAGAGGGAATTATCATTGAGAAGTAAAAACAGAGAATGTTTTTCAGAATAGCAACAAATTGATAAAATACAAGCTGATATTTGAATCTGTTGGGATATTGTATCATTTGATTTTATCCATTTCATTACCCTAAGAAGTCCTAGATTTACTTAAGGATCTTTATAATCTACGTGTGAGTTTAGCAAGCCCTCCACTGTCCGCTGTATACCCCCACTTACATTATCCCATTTGTTCACCTCTTTCAAAAGCGAAATTTGGCTTTTGCTTTTCTCTGATCTTCACCTGACAGATCAGATGGCTTTCCTTTGCCTGAGTTCTCCTTGAAAGGAAAGGCAATGCTCACAATTGTTTTCCTGATATTACCCTTCCTTCATTTTGTTATTTATATCATAACCTTGAAATATACTACATGTAATATGCATGAACCTTGCCACAGTCATGACTCTCCTACTTGCTATTGGATTTGAAATGTTGCATCAAGTTTGATATGTTACTGATAAATCAATAAGTTTATAGCAATAAGTTTAAAGCAAATATGATATTTTCCCCCAAATGTATATTATACATCTTCGAAACTCAGCATCAATCTGCCATGCCCTTGACCGGAATTGAACCTGGGACCCTTCAGTCCACAGGCCGATGCTCTATCCACTGAACCACACCGGTTTCGGGTAGGGTAGAATAGAGGTTTTTGACCATTGCATCTCTTCATGAAGTCAGCCATGGCATCTCCTCACCTGGGGTCATAACTTTTCTGGGTCTGGAGCAGAAACTCAGCTGAGTCCTCTGTGGTCACTAGACCACATGCTTTGTCTTTCCTATGCCTCGCTGTCCTGGGGGACTTAATGATTAAGACAATGGATGTGCAAGGGAGAAAGAGGCAGGTAAGTCAGGGTGCTGGAGAAGGCCAGTTTGAATCAAAAGAAGAAAAGGTCAGGTTGAATAAAGAGTTTCTGCACAGTAGTGATTTTTCTACTGAAACTAAGAAGTTGTTTTTATAATGAAAAGAAACTGGTTGACAGGTCTCATGTACATCTTTGGCAAGTATATGTTCCCACCATGGGATATATTTCTGCTCTCGTTTTCTTTCTAAAATCTTTATCCCCTTCCTTTTTGATTCTTTGACAGCAATAATTCTCTTCAAGAGGGAAATGATGTCTTATTTCTTTTCTTGAGTGCTTTAAAAGAATTCTTCTGGAATGCTTTAAAGGAATACTCTTGCAATCAAAACAGTAATACTCTGGTTGAGGAACTGTAAATAAGATCAAAACAAATTAACAATTAGATAATTGTTTGGGTCCTAATCAGTATTTCCTTTGAAGAAAGGAAACGTGAAGTCAAAAAGATGAGGTTAACCTTTATATAAAGAATGGTATTTAAAGTGCTATTAAGTCATTAACTTTGGTAAATAGGCATTTAACCTTTGTCAAAATGCAACCGTGTTTAACCTTTGTGTTTAAAATAGTGTTTCTATTAGGTATGCTTCAGCTGCTGCAGATCAAATAGCAAGCAAGCTGCCTCTTGACCTCAAATGTAAACTAAACTTGATGTGACCTTTGCAGGAAGTTAAACCAAAGTTTGTTGAATTTTATTTTAAAATAGCAGTCTTTTTTATTTTATTTTTATGTTTTAGTTTTGCAGACCTTTGCATATGTCCTACATCCTGCAGGGTGGAGTTAGTTCCAAAATACCGCACTGAAAAGCTGTTGCTGTTGAATTTGCAGTTTTTTTGTTTGTTTGTTTTTGTTTCTGGAGGCTGGAAGCAAAGAACATTCTCCTGAAAAAGTATGTTTTCACAGTATGTCCTGCCAAATTTTGCAAACTCAGGAGTTCAGGTGAGCATTTCTGCTTTCACTATGGAAAAGTACAATGCTAATGTCTTGCCACTTTTACTCACTGTTAATTTACAGTCATGGAGGAGAGAAGACATAATTTGATTTACCTGTTATGGGCATACCAATTGTGTAAAAAGCATAATTTCAGTTCAGAAAGAGCTATTTTCCTCCAGCCATTTGCATCAGTCACTCTTAGGGATCCACCAGTACATTTCAAGTCATTTTCCTCCCCTAATTAATGCACTGGGCTCTGTCTTCTACAACAGATGTGATATTTGCAAGCATCTCAGGGGAGGGTATGTTTTTCTGAAAGATGCTTACCTGCACAACCAGAAGGCTTTCAGGAGCCTCTGAAAAGATAAACTAAAAAATACAACTTTTCCATGAATAGGTAGTAGTAGCAGGTGAGGGAACTGGATCCTGCTATCCTCAATTTGCCTTCTCTCCTCTGCAGATCTTCAAATAGACATTTGGAGCTGGTGTCCGGGAGCAAAAATTGCCACTTCAAACAATGCCTCTTTGGGATATTGCTTATTTTAAGGGGGTCATTTTTAAGAAACAAAAGCCTCGGGAAAAATCTTGGGCCTTCCTCCTAACTTAAGGT
The DNA here is from genome assembly GCF_964339955.1 of Pipistrellus hanaki. Classification (NCBI taxonomy): domain Eukaryota; kingdom Metazoa; phylum Chordata; class Mammalia; order Chiroptera; family Vespertilionidae; genus Pipistrellus; species Pipistrellus hanaki. Next base: position 191,968,096 of record NC_140503.1, read on the forward strand.
GACCAGACGTCCCTCTTTTGGCGGGACAGTCCCGATTTTTAACAATTTGTCCCGTGTCCAGCAGCATTTTAAAAAATTCTCAATTTTTGGAAAGAATGCAGGACAAGCTAGGGAACAGCGGGAGGACGGGAAGGGAATATACGGTTTTCGGCGGCTGTGTGGCTATTTAGCCAGGATATGAGTTTTATATTATTTTTGTTAATTTGGTAATGTTAAACTTTAATAATAACAAATAATTGTTGAGAACTGATTATGGAGAATTGCTTATCAAAGTTCACATGGTTGATCAGCTGTTAGAATTCGACCACCATTGTTTGTACTTAGTGAACAATGGCATTTTTGGGGATTGGCAACGACGAAAACATTTTGTAACTGTCTCTCAGACAAACACATCGTACTGCGTGCTAGTAAGCTAATTAAACAAGTGATGTCATTACAAATCAGCTATTCAGATAATTTAGGTAATTTATTTATTTGCTTCATAAATACATAAATTTTCTTGAATTTAGCAGACAGTACTCATATTATTTATATTTTATAGTGGTGGCAAAAAGTCTAGCACCGGTCTTGAAAGTGACACGACTATACATAATTTTTATTTATTTATTATATTTGTAAATTGTACTTATGTTGAAATTTAAAAAATATATTACAGTACTATTTTTGCGTTCTATGAAAGTTTTTGTTGCTCCATATTAGACCAAATTTTTAATAAAGAACCCCCCCCCCCCCCCCCCCCCCCCCCGTCAATGGTGTCCTGCTTTACCAATGTTAAAATCGGGTCACCTTACCCTATCTGCCTAAAAGAATCTGAATAGAGGAGGACCTACTCCTGAAAGGGAGCTCTCAGCACAGATAACTTCAGTTGAATATGAACTTGGTGTGACAGACAGGGAGGAACATAGCAAAGCCCTTTTGAACCAAGTCAACTGTGCCAGGAGCCAATTCCAGCAGGTCATAATTACAAGAGTTTTATCAAAAGGTTGATGAAACTTGGGGGCTCAACATGCACCGGGCATCTAATTATTATAATAATCTGGCCACTCAGTGTACATATGTGTATATATAGAGAGAGGTAGAGCCTGGTACGTGAAATTCGTGCAAGGGGGGGCGGGGGGGGGAAGGGGAGAGGAGGAGAGGAGGGGATCCTCAGCCAGACCTGCACCTTCCTCAATCCAAGAGCCCTCACGAGACATCTCTCTTGCAATCCAGGACCTCTGGCTCCTAACCACTCACCTGCCTGCCTGCCCTTACCACTCTGCTGCCTGCCTTATCCCCCTAACTGCCCTTCCCTGCTGACCTGGTCACCCCTAACTGCCCTTCCCTGTTGGCCTGGTCTCCCCTATTAACTTTTTTAAAAATCTTATCCCCTTCACACACAATTGTATTTGACTTCCTATTGGTTTCTTCCTCTCCCACGATTTTTCTCTCTCCTTTATGTAACACTTTTTCCTACTGACTCATCATTTATAAACTTTTCTTCCCTCCTTATTTCCTACTTCTTTTTTAATTTTAATTTTTTTATTAAGTTATTATCTGTTTTCCTACTTCTGTTCCATCATCCTCTTCCCATCTTTCTCCTACCTGCCCTCTCTCCCCACATTCCTTCTTTCCTTTATCTTTATTCCTGCCCTCTCTCCTCTTTCCTCCTTCCCACCTTAATTTTCTTCTTTACTTCCTCCCTTGGACCTGCTTTGCTCCATCCTCTACTTCTTCCTTCTTTCCATTCTCCTTTTAAACTCTATCAGCTCCTCTTAAAACTTTTCTTCCCTCCTTCTTTCCTTTTCATCCTACCTTTCCCATACATTCTCCTCTACTTACTTCAATTGTTTTAATATCTATCTATCTATCTATCTATCTATCTATCTATCTATCATCTATATATCTACTTTTCACTATCATTTATCTTTATTCTTTTCTGCCTCCTTCTTTTAAAATCTGCCCCAGTACACAGCTATACTTGATTTTCATTATAGCTTCTTCAGTTCATGCATACATTCTCTTTCCTTCTTTAACTCTGCTCTCTACTGACTCCTTTATAAAGTTCTTCCCTCCCTCCCTTCTTAAAGCTTCCTATCAGAGGTACATTAACCCCCAGCCAAGAGCTCAGCCCTGGCCAGGTGTTCACTGCCTCCCCACCCCCTCACCCCCCACCCCCGCTTTCCCAGCCTCCCCACTACTGTCCTGCTCCCCATCCCTCCCCAGGACACCTAGCCCAGCAAGGGTGGCCGAGGCCAATGCAGCCTAGGCACTGCTGCTGCTGCAAAGCAGGAATGCTGCCACCCAGAAGGCCGTGGACCATCCACCACTCTGTCCTGGACCCATGGGTGCCTCCCCGCCAAAGGCCCATGCCTAGGGCCACTGCCCTCCTTCCACATCTGGGCGGGGCTTCTGCCCTGCCCTTCGCCTGAGGCACCTGCTCCTCAGCACTCTCCCCCCATTGCCAGCCCCTCCAGAGTGCAGCCCCACCCAGGTTTCCTTCCCTTTTCCATCCCTGCATCTTTTTCTTGTTCCCTTTCTGTTTCTCCTCTAGGCCTGTCTGCATGCAGGCCTGCCTTCCTCTCCCTCTCCTTTCTTATCCCTTCCTATCATATCCTATCCTACCCCAGGCCTTGCAGCTGTCTGAGCAGAGGGCAGGGGATGCAGCCTGCTGATTTGGTCATGATGTGAGGCTGAAATGGATAATTTAAATATTTCTCTATTATTAGTATAGATTTAACTTAAAAGGAGCCCTTCTGTATATAAAGTTGGGGATTTATTTGTTCAACCAATCTTTTTCAACTATGAGAACCAGCGACAAAATAATACAATTATAAAAGAATTTAGAATAAGTAAAATTTAAAAAAGTTATTTTAAAACCTTTTAACCCAGTTACCTGGTATGATTATATCAGAATAGTTTGTTATCTGGGTATGGATTCTCATCCCTGCTTTGGATTTACTAAAGTTATGCATCTCAGCTGTAAGGCACGGATATAAATAGGCCTCAAATTAACGAGGAGCATTGTAAAATCTTCTAAACTGAGATGTTTGTATTCCCTCCCTTAGAGATCTAATAGGAATGAACATTGAACAAAAGTGACACATTATTAGTGAATATGTTAAAACAGATATGGATAATAGAAGATATAGGAAAAAATAATGAAACTTGATGATTATGATGGAAAAAAGTAGTCAAATAATACTGTTATTTTGGTATTTGGCATCTTAATTGAGACATATTATCATAGAATAAGTTGAACATATTTAAAGTATATAGTTCACGCTTTGACAGAAATATGTACCTGTGAATTCATTAACTCAGTCAAGTAATTGAATGTGTCTATCACCCACAAAAATTATCTCTGCCTCTTAGTGATCCACCCCTTCCCTGCTCCTTTCCGATCTCCTTTCGTTATCAGATCTATTGTGGGGTCCTCTTTCCCACTGGGTGCCCTTGGGAGTGAAGTTTTTATGAAAACTGAGAAAAAGAATTGTCTGAGACTTACATGAAAAAATGAGTGATTTTACTTGCATGGAGTTAAATCCCTGTTTCTAAAGGCTCATTTCCCTTAGTCCAGTCATAGAAGTGTAGCTAGCTGGGTTTTCAGTGGAGCTAGAAGCAGAGCCAGGGTCCAGAGTTTCCTTTCCATGTTGGAGACAGGTCCAGCCCCGCATCAGGGAGGTGTAGTCCATTGTTGGGAGGATCTGCAGGGCTGTGGGCCACATGGAAGAATGCCAGGAAGCCAAGTGTGAGTCAGGAGTCAAGCATGCCAATTTCTTTGTAAGGGAGGCAAACAATTGATGTTTCTCTCTCACATACATGTCTCTCTCTGTTTCTCTCTCTCTGCCTTCTTCTCTTTCTATAAAAAAAATCAGAAACAACAAAAAAAAATACATTCTCCTATTCTCAAGTGAGGATTACATTTTTATCACTTTTTATTTTTTATAAAATTCATATTACCAATTTGTTCTTTTAAAACTTGTGTCTTATCTTCAAATACTGTGTCTAACCCAATTTCCAAATTATTTTCCACTATGTTTTTTCATCTGTTTAGTTTAAAAACTTATATTTATGTCTTTAATCCATTTGGGAGTTAGCCATTATAGTTCAAGGTAGAATCAAAGTTTGTTTTTTTACTGTTTTGTTCTATTTTGGTTTTGCATATGAATTTCCAAAAAGACCATTCATTAAAAAGATTATTTTCTCCACTAAATTATCTTTATACCTTTCTTGAAAATCAGTATATATGGAGCTATTTCTAAACTATATTCTGCTCCATTGATGTATTTGCTTATCGTTACTCTAATGTCATACTATATTACTGAAAATTGACTAAATTTTAACTCAGGTAATATGAAAACTTCAAATTTATATATTTTTAAAAACATTTGATTATTTTTGGTTATTTGTCTTGTCATATAACTTGTAGAATCAACTTGCCAATATCTACATTTTATTATGTAGGTACTATTTTTACCAACATTTTTTTTCTGACATATAATAACTACTCAATGATTAAACATTAAATTGAGTCAGAAAAATGACCATTTGTGTATGTGTTTATTTCTATAACTCCAAATTAGTAGAGGATTGGCATAGAAAAAGAGCAAAAACTCTCTATATTCAAGGAAATTTTGACTATATTGTAAGGAAATTATTGGGTCAGTTTAACTTATTTAGTGGGAAGGATGGGCTGGGGGAGAATCAAAAATGTTTTCCAAAGCAAAGCATTATATATTGATTTTTTTTCTAGATTCATAGAGATTCTATCAACAAAGTAAAGTTCAAAAATTTTTTTTGACTTCTAAGTTTTCCATGATAGTTGGAAAGTTTTCAACATAGCTCTGGAAACATATTCTTCTAAGTCTGATGGATCTATAAACTAGGCACAGAAATAAAAGTGTCTTTGACACCTTTCTAGACTAAGGGTTTAGGATACAGATACTATTTAAAGGCTAAATTTTTTATATCAAGTTACTTATCCAAAATAATTATTAGACCTTATATTTTTCTACTAATTATTGATCATTTAATAAAATGAATTAATAATACATAATTCTCTATTCTGCTTAATTTTCCATGCATTTAGTCTACATGCAATTAAAAGAATATAGATAGCCATTTATCACAATACTTCATTAAATTTAAGTCTAATGCATGTTAGCAGAGCACACTGCAATGTGTGTGTGTGTGTGTGTGTGTGTGTGTGTAAAGTTGATGCTACCCTTTAACTAAAAATATGCACTAAATGAAATTATAGCCCAACAAATGCATTTATTTTACCATTACATTGGAAGAAAACAATCCCACATGTTTTCTTTGGATAAAAAGCACAGACTTCACAATCAATGCATTATTTTGGTTTATGTTACTCTTTTCTTCACTTATTAAAGTTCTGATGATCACATCACATAAAGATGATATTATGTTAAAGATAAATATCTAATTACTAATAAAGCAGTTTATAAGGTGGAAAAACACACTCTTGACTAGGTTTTGTAAAGGTTTGGCCATCTGGAGTATCAGCGTGAAATTTGGTCTCCACATTTACATCAACCCAAAGGTCAGCCATGTTTTCTGTTTCTAAACTTCTCACAGGGAATTAGACATGCACTTTTTCCTGTAATCTTTTCACCTCTCATTGTCTGCATACAGTGTGATAACATATGGGGAAAACATGAGAGCCAAAGCAATTATTTGTGGCTTCTGTCTTTATGGGCCATCAATGCATGGAGAGTGAGAAACATGAAAGATCCACAGTGTACATTTCTTTAGCTTGCTGGTTATTTTTAAAACGTCATCTTGCTGATATACTGCCATGGGATGAACACTGATTTTCAATTCGTTAGAGCAATGCTTCTCAAAATATCTGTGGTAGAGAACCTTAGTAAGAATTCCCCCAGATGGTGTGGCTCAGTGGTTGAGCAGCGACCCATGAACAAGGAGATCATGTTTCAACTCCCGTGCACATGCCCAAGTTGCAGGCATGATGGATCCCCAGTAGGGGATGTTCATAGGCAGCTTATCCATGATTCTCTCTCATCATTGATGTTTCTCTTTCTCTCTCCCTTTCTTTTCCTCTCTCTCTGAAAATCAATAAAGCATTTTAAAAAATCCCATCTCTCAGAAATAGATACATTAATGAATTATAATAACAATATAGTATCATAACCAAGCGAGGAGACTACAAAGACATATAAAATACAAACTCTATTTTGTAGACACTGGATTCAAAAGACATGAAATTATCTTGTCAAAATGTTCTATGTATGTTGAAATGCTTACCCTCAACTTGGGCCTTTATTTCAATCTGTTTGGTGTGCACCAATATTTCTCCCTGTGGTTTTATTTTGTGTTTTCTTGATATTTTATAGTGAACATATTTTTATGTGCTTATTGGCCACTTGTAAATGTTTTATAGTGAAGTGACTATTCAAGTTGTTTACATATTTTTAAAAAATAAATTGTCTTATTACTGTATTGTAAGAGTTATTTATATATTCTACATACAAGTACAATGACAGATACTCATATTGTAAATAAATTTTCCCTGTCTGTGGCTTGTCTTTTTACTTTCTTAACGGTATCTTTCACACAGCAGAAGTTGGTTAATGGTTTGTAAGGCCAAATTATGAAGATTTTATTTTAGGTTTTTAATTTTTGTGATCTATGATATAAATTATATACTTTCAGGAATAAAACCTTGTTCAGCTTATACCTCCTTTTATTGTAGTTTCTCATTGACTGGCCTTGTTTAGGATTAAAATTTACTTCAATTTAAATTTTGGGAGATAAAGGTTAAGTTTCAAATTTTTTTCCATACCTGTATCTAATAATTCTAGCAACACTTACAGAAGTAAGTATCGTTTCACCATATTATTATGTCAGCATTTTTTTCAAAACTTAGCTACCACGTACACATGGGTCTATTTCTAAATCTGTGTTCTATATCACTAATCTATAAGCCTCTTCTTATGCTAATACTAGACTCTCTTCATTACCATAGCTTTACACTGTCTTTAAATTAGGCAGTGTAAGGCTTCTAAATTTATTTTTCTTATTCTAAATTGTTTTGATCATTCTACATAGTTTCCTACATAATAAAACCCTAATATGCAAATCAACCTAACAGTGAAATGATCAGTTGCTATGATGCACTCTGACAACCAGGGGAGAGACACTCAATGCAGGAGGTCCCCTTGGTGGTCAGTGTGCTCCCACGGGGGGAGCACTGCTCAGCCAGAAGCCAGGCTCATGGCTGGCGAGCACAGTTGCGGTGGTGGGAGCCTCTCCTGCCTCCATGGCAGCACTAAGGATTCTTGAGAGGGGATGTCTGACTGTGAGAGGGCACAGGCTGGACTGAGAGAATCCCACTGTGCACAAATGTCATGCACTGGACACATTTGTGCATGGGGCAGGAGGATCCCCTCAGCCCAGCCTGCACCATCTCCAATCTGGGACCCCTTGGGGGATGTCCCTCTCACAAACCTGGACCGCTGGCTCTTAATCGCTCACCTGCCTGCCTGCCTGGTCTCTCCTGACAACCCCTGTTTGCCTGATCACCCCTCACTGCCTCTACATGCCAGCCTGATAGCCCCAAATTGCCCCCCCCCACCCTGCTAGCCTGGTTGCTCCTAACTATCCCCCCTCCACCAGCCTGGTCACCCTTTACTGCCCCCTACTGGCCTGGTGGCCCCCAACAACTCCCCTCTGCTGGCCTGGTCACCCACAACTGCCCCCCTGCTGGCCTGGTCACCCCTCACTGCCTCCCCCTACTAGCTTGGTTTTCTCCAACTGTCCCTCCTCCCCCCCACTGGCCTGATTACCCCTCACAGACCCCTGCTGGCCTAGTCTCCCCATGCAGCCTTCTTGTTTGATAGTCCCTCACTAACTCCCCTGCCGGCTTGATAGTAGGCAGCCATCTTGTGAAGTTGTGAGGGTCAATTTGCATATTACCTCTTGATTATATGGGATTGTAAATTGTAAATGTATGCTGTTAAATGTCTGGAAAATATTTTCTTTCTTTAAACTGTTGACTTTTGCTTTGATAGCCAGTTGAATTGCTTATGGATCAGCCTCAGCCTTTGATAGCATTGTTTTTGAGGTTTGTTTTAGTGGGGCCATAACTTCCCCTTGGGCTAGTTTAACCTCTGAAATTATACCCCTTCTACAGACTCTACTGAATTCCCTTGGTATTTAGCATATACCGTATTTTTCGGACCATAAGACGCACCAGTTTTTAGAGAAGGGAAATGAAGAAAAAAAGATTCTGAAACAAATAGTGTCCTAAAATATTTTATGTGCATTAAAACCCAACATCACAGTCATGAACACATGTAATCAACCCTGTAAAGTAAACAGCAGCATTTAGAACCATTTTAGAGCCGGGCAAGCACACAGAGACCACACAGAGCCGGGCAAGTAAAAAAACTTTTTTTTTACAGTATATGTGTAGGCTATATTTGGACCATAAGACACAGGGACTTTTTCCCCCCACTTCTGGGGGGAAAAAAGTGCGTCTTATGGTCCGAAAAATACGGTATTCCCCCTCCCCATTCTGTTTAGTTCAAATGCAAATACTTAGGTAATCTTGTGTATGAGATTTGGGCCTTGTTCAGCTTATACCTCCTTTTAGTTTTTCATTGACTGGCCTTGTGGAAATTCTTCCTCTCAATTCATTGTTTAATATTAAGCAAAAACTCAAGGTCATGTATATAGATTTATACATCATAATTTAGGAAATAGAGGCATTGTTGCGATTTCTGTAGATATTCAAAATTAATTCTTAAGTTAATTCTTCACTCTATCAGTTTTTTTCTCAAAGTTTGAATATTAATTTTAAAACAGTTATTCTTATTGAAATGTGTTACATAGAAATTTGATTCCCAAAAGGAACAGTGAGAAGCAAAGAAGGTGAGAAGCAATATTTTTCTTTTATTATTGATGTGGTTCTTATTCTTAGCTAAAAGTCTTACCTTAGTCCTCCTTTTAATTTTCCCTCACCCTTCTCATAACCCTCATAGAGCTTTCACACTCGTTTTATTTTTAGCTCCTTTGATAAACTCTAATTCTATGAAGAGAGATACAAGAGTTATGACCCTTAGTTCTAGAGACTAAAATATAGTCTACTTGAAAGAGAACATAAAATAACTGAAATGTTAGATTCTCCTTAAAAGCTGGCTTTGTTTGGTTTCCAGCTGAGTTCCTCAAGTGGATCAGAGAGCAGACAAATTAATTGGTGCTTCTGTGAACCAGATAGTAGTGCCTATGGTTAGTTGCCCTTCCCTGATCATTGTAGCATTGAGTCTTATGATGCTATTATGTGAGTGTTCTCTGGTGGTGGCGGTCCTGGGTCACAACCTGAGTTTGATAGCAACAATCACTGGCTCTTCAAAAGCCAACTTTCAGACCTCATGCATTTTCTGACATTGATGTACTAACTGAAAGAAAAAAAAAATATTCAGAGAACAGTAATGAACAAATGTTCATTTTGAATAGTACCTTCAGAGGTTTGAGACTCAGAAATACATGAAAATAAGAATTGCCAAACTGAGGACGTTGCCGTTAGAATACATGGTGAGTATTTTGCATGAAAATAAACAGAAGAAAAAAAAAAGGGTGGGCAGATTTGATTTAGCAGGCTACCCAAGTCTGAAGGTGAGACTGAGATGATGTTCGTCCACTGAATGGTGTTTGCATGGTTCCTCCATAACCAAACCTTCAGATAGCCTAGCCACCTCTCAGAAATGTGCTGCAGAGACTCAGAAAGCATTGTGAATTTCTTGAGAATTAGGCAACAGGGGGAAGGGAAAGCTGTGTTAGAAAAACTCTGTGCTTTTCAGAGTTTACTCCATTCCTCACAATAATTGGCCTTTGTCACAAATTCCACTTTTTCCTCAGATAAGAATACCACAGACTCATAAAATACATAAAGAATAAAACTAGGATGTTCTGGAGTTTGAGGGTAATTACACATCATTGAGGATCTGCACTCTTTTCTATATATTTTTATTTTAATTTTTAACTGACGGTACACACTGAATAAAACACACTGGAGAAGTACGCTAGGTTAATTCTCTAAAATTTTATGTGAAGTCATTACCTTCTGTGTTACCAAGAGGATTTTATCTTTACCCTCCTTGCAAAACCTCTACCTCTAAATGTGGGTGTCCATATTCCTTTCCTTCTTCAGAATTCTCATGTTCCATTTTGGCAACTGATTTTCACTGTAATAGACTTATTGCAACCAAAGTGGTCTGTTCATTATTTCTCTTTCCCACTTCAGTCCCAAATACGCTGTAACTTGGTAATACTTTATTTATGTAATCCTGCTCTTTGTCATAATCCAAAGTAAATCTGATAGTTTTCTTATGATCTTATGCATTCCAACAGAGTTTAAATGAATTGGTCAATTTCTGATCACTTCTGGCTTTTCTAAATAGGAAAATGTTGTCAAAAAGGGCTTTATCTACCACCTATTGTATGAGATCATATATATCAATCATTAGATATTTGTATATTGCTTTATCCCATCTGTATAACTCTAGTGTGTACTTTGGAGAAAGAAAAAAGAAAGTCCCTTAATTTTACCCCATATTGCATATTTTGAAAAATCATTTTGCTTTAATCCCTAAAATACCTTTACCATTTTCATCCCAATTCTATAACCCTAAAGCAAACTTTCTTTAATTAATTACTGGATTATAGAGAAATTTGGGGTTTACTATTGTCATATGTAAATAAAGGGATATGATTAGGCCAAGGATTAAGAATACCTAACCTCTGCCCTCTAACATGTAACTTTGTTTCCTGAGCAACTTGAAGATATTCTATTGAGAAATAGCACAAAGCAGAGCACAGAAATACTTTGTTACCCACAAGGCTCTGAATCCAAACACATATAGAGGTTGGATGAGGCTAGCAGAGTTACATAAAGAAGCCCTTTCTTCTTAAACTGAAATGTCTAAATTAACTAGAGTCAAAGCCAACAGAAATGTTCAATTTGCCCACTTTCAATTCACGCTCAAAGTTAATATGACATTTTACCAATTCAAGATAAACAAAGTATGAAAAGATGAGAGTGAAAATGAGGAGTCCAAAGGGAAGTTGGAAGGTTGGTCCAAGTGCTTCAATATAGTTGGTTTAGGACTCTTACTCCAGGTATTTTCCAGGTGAGTGTCACAGGAACAATTGTACAAGACAAATTTAAACAGGAAAAGAAGACTCTGTTCAGTTACTGCCATCGGGGAGAGAGTGATCAGAACATTGTCTGAGCTCAGCTATGTGGAAATGAAGAATGGGGGAATTTTTAAGGGTAGAGTTAGGGAAATCATAGACCATCTGTCCTGGCTAACTGGCTTCCAAAGAGAAAGTAAACATTCTCCTATCTTTGGGCTAAAGATAATTTTACAACTTGGAGAAATTCTCACTGAAGTTAGGCCACTGACCTCTCACAGAGACTGGACGGTAAGGACATCATCTTCCTTTATGATTAGATTTCAGTGGGATATTTCCCAAAACTGAGAGAGTTATAAAACTGGATGGAGACTTTATAAAAAAAATACATCTTAAGTGGGCAAAGAAATAATTTACAATGAGATTAATGCACAAAGGTTTATAAAGTAAATGCTCTAAGAAAAAGAGGAGGACTAATGTGGTTAACCTATCTGGATACTATTATATAAGGACTAGTGACCTGGAGATCAGGCATGTAAAGGCAGGAAGTAATTCATTAAACATTTCGATAAACTGAGGGATGCAATAAGGCCATCTTGGTTATAAGGAATAGCTATGTCAGAACTACCCCTGAAACTATCATCTTAGCCATGTAAGAGTGGGAAGAATATATTTTAAAAAGTGATAATTAGATATGACCTTAACCTGAAATTCCAAAATAGAACTGTAGAGAGAGAGAGACTGAACAAAACATATGAATTCTTGTCTGGTGTAGACTGAGGAAGCTACTCCTAGGCAAGAGGCTTGACCTAAACTGGACAACAAAAAAAGTTACCATCCTAGAGACAAATACGTTTTGCTTCTCATTCCCATTTTTTCTCAGTTCTGTTGGATTTAATACCTACCCTACATATAGATAAATCTTCATTTACCTTAATTAGAATATTTTGAATTCTGAAATATGCCAGGAGCTGCCCTGGGACTCGGAAATCAGGGAGTTGCGATCAGGGTAAAATTCAGTATAAAGAATTTCATAGCCGAAGCCGGTTTGGCTCAGTGGTAGAGTGTCGGTCTATGGACTGAAAGGTCCCAGGTTCAATTCCGGGAAAGGGCATGTACATTGGTTGCGAGTACATCACCAGTAGGGGGTGTGCAAGAGGCAGCTGGTCGATGTTTCTTTCTCATCGAAGTTTCTAGCTCTCTATCTCTCTCCCTTCCTTTCTGTAAAAAATCAATAAAATATATTTATAAAAAAATATTAAAAAAAAGAATTTCATAAGCAAACAGGTAATCCTATTTAGTAAAAGGCTAATATGCAAATAGATCAAAGGGCGGAACAATCAGAAAGACTGAACATGCTATGACATGCACTGACCAGCTTGTGTGGAACATGGCTGGTGTTGGCTGTGGTGGAATAGTGGAACAGGTGAGAGGGAGCTCCAGACCAAGAGAGGGCGCCAGTCCCTGTCATCGGTGTGAACCTCTGGTGGTTACAGAAAATTATTTGCTCCTGCATGCCGTGGTCCTGCCCACAGCTTGCACCCACTGCCAGTGGCAGCTCTGTTTGCACCTGCACCTGGTGCCAGAGTCACTGCTAGGACTTGCTGCTGGTGCCCAGCGCCAGTCCTGATTGCTCCTGAAGGCCTTTCTACCTCCCCTTGCTCCTGAAGGGCGATTGGGGTAGCAGTGGCTGCTTGTACCTGCTGATGGCGCTGGCCCCAATCACTCTGCACTGTCAGTGGTATAAATGCGGCCAGCTCCATCAGTACACAGGAGAGGCAGCAGCGGCGGGAGGGAGGTTGTGGGCAGACAGGAGACCAAGAGTTGTGGTGGGAAGGGCTAGGCTGGGGCATGGAGGATGGGCCGAGACTCACCCTGTGCCTACTGAAGCCTCTCGGCCCACAGTTCCTTTCAAGGTGCACGAATTAGTGCACTGGGCCTCTAGTTATAGTATAATGAATAAATGTTATGATAGATATAGGCATTTAGATATGGTCATTTAACTTAACCTTTACTTTGGGAGAAGGAAGGATTAGAGAAGACACCCAATAGCAGATAACACTGAAAAACACCCTAATGCTATCACTCTTCACTCAAAAACCCATTAATATTACACCCCAACATGTGCAAACTCTTTAGGATGCCTTTGAGTCTGACATTGGCTTCCCTCCTCACACCCTGGAGGCAGCATAATTGGATTGCATAAAATAAACGCTATGGGCCTTAGTAATTTCCCAGAACTCTAACTTCAATTATGACATTTCCTCCAACTAAAATATTCCACTTCCAGCTACATAGATATCCAAATTCAACCTCTCCTTCAAGTCCCAAATTCACATCTTCCAGGAAATGGACTGAAGAGCAACCTTTAAATTAAACATTGTAAGAAGTCATTCCTCTTCTGGTGCTCTTTACTGATCATTGGTGCAAAGGGCCTATAATACATTCTTTGACTTTTTCAGAGTCTAAGTAGATTCCTCTCTTGTGACTTCAGTTAAAAAAGAAAACTATTTTGTATTAAAATCTGTATTAATTTTAATATTATCAATAGTGTTAATTGGCCTTAGTATAAAACATGAATAAACAAATGGATACAAACTGCAGGATACTTGAGGGCAAAGTTACTGTTTTATTCATTTCTAAATTCCAACATTTTGTCAAAGTATTTTTTATATTATAGCCTTCCAATGAACAGAATTAATATTTTCTCTATTCATATGCTGTTTCTCACAGATGTTTTAGCCTTGCTGTATCAATAGGTTAAATACATGATTATTAAATACTTTAATCAATTCCATCCAGTTCTGAATTTAAAAAAATATATATTTTTTATTGATTTTTTTACAGAGAGAAAGAGAGAGGGATAGAAAGTTAGAAACATCGATGAGAGAGAATCATGGATCTGCTGCCTCCTGCACACCCCCCACTAGGGATGTGTCCACAACCAAGGTACATGCTCTTGACTGGAATCAAACCTGGGACCGTTCATCTACTGAGCCAAACTGGTTTCGGCCTGTTCTGAATTTCTTGAGTGTTATTTTAATAAAATAACTAAATTTTTCCCCCCTCACTTTTTCAGTAGCCTGCTCTCAGCTTTGTCACCGCTTAGGTCTCTGGTTTTCATAGTTAAATAATATTATAACTCATTCTGTGTTATAAATATATCCTCAAGTATTTTGCTTCCGAACAGCAGTTCTAATACAAAGGTGGAACACTTAGATGCTGGATCTGAAGAAAAAGAACCGAGGAAACGAATGTTTCTTCTGAGCCTGTATTAGGCAAAGAGACGCACAAATCAACTTCCCATCCCTACCCTCTTACATCCATGCTTAGCAGCTGACCGAGTCTCCTTTCCTGAGGAAACAGGAACCTTTTGGTGTGCACTTCTCTCCTAATGAGCTCTATGTTCCCTAACCCCTTTGCTTTCATCCTTTTTATTGACTCTGAGAAGAAAACTAAATTTATTTCTCCTCTAAAGAAGTTTTCTGTGTACTTTTTTCAAAGGTCTCTGTCTTAATATTTTCTTTCTGGTTAGTTACTTTTTTTCTAGACTACACCCAGCAAAAAAGAAAAATAAATAAATAAATAAATAAATAAATAAATAAATAAATAGTAAATAAAATAAAGCAAATGCTTTACAATTAGCCCTATCAGTTCTCCCCTTCCCTTCTTTTATTATTTATTTATTTATTTATTTATTTACTATTTATTTTTAATACTCACCTGAGGATATTTTCCCATTGATTTCCAGAGAATGGAAGAGAGAGGAAACGACAGAGAGAAACATCAATGTGAGAGAAACACATTGATTGGTTGTCTCCTGCAGGAGCCTAACCTGAGCCTCGGCTGACACCTGCAATCCAGATAAGTGCCCTTGACCAGATTGAGCCAGGGGACTTTCGATCTGCAAGCTGATGCCCTATCCACTGAGCCAAACCGGGTAGGGCTCCTCTTCCCTTCTTTGTATGACTATTTTAAATAAATAAATGCCCTATGTTCCTCTTTCCCTTTGTGTTTGCTAGTCTAACTTTAATATCTTTTCTAGTCAACATCAATGCAACGGTTAAGAAAAGGCTCCGATGATTTCTAATTACCAGACCTTTGGAATCCTGCCCTTTTCAAAAACAGTATCATTTGACATTGTTGTTTCCCAACTGTTCTTGGTATTCCCTTTTTTTAATGATTTATGACAAACCTATATCTTCTCATTTTCCTCTGACCCTTCCATTCTAATATTTTAGTTTGTTGCTTACCCTTCCCTTTCACAGACAGAGTCTCTAAAGGAAGAACTCTCTAACATGTATTTAAATTCCACCTCTTCACAGGGTGGGGCAGGAAGTGGGGCCAAAGGAAATGGAGAAAGCTTCATCAGTACCTACTGAAAGGAAATGAGAACTCATGTACACTGTTTTAATTTTCCGCTTTCTGTATCCCTGGGAGTTAAAGAGATTTTTAAAAATATTAAATGCTTCACCCAAGATTAATCTTATAAGCAGCCCTCCTTCCCAGAACTTTTTGAAGATCCATGCATTAGATGTGGTCCGAAAGAGTGAGAACAAGGCCGGGTTCACTTCCTGTTGCGGTTGTGCTTGTAGGTGTCAGGGACTGCCCAGATAGTGCCAGCCAATCAGGATGATGGATCACTAGAGAAGAGAAAAGGAAGGGAGGTTTTTGTTTGGATTTCGTGTTGTTTGTCTGGTTGTACCCCTTAGTGACAAGGTTTGCCTTGGGCTTTTTTTCAGGGAGAAGATAGCCTTAAGGTCAGGACCAGCTGCTTGCCTCTGTCACAGCTGACAATGATCATTTCCTCTGCTGAGCCAGGTATCACTGAACCTAGCACCTCACATTCTGCTTACCTCCCATACCCATGCCCTACGGATAGCGCAGCACCATTCATAAATTATCTTTTTTAAAAATAAATATATTTTTATTCAATTTTATTATTTATTTATTTATTTATTTATTTATTTATTTATTACAGAGAGGAGGGGAGAGAGATAAGAGAATTAGAAATATTGATGAGAGGGAGTCATTGATTGACTGCCTCTTGCACTCTTCCCACTGGAGATGTGCCCACAACCAAGGAACATGCCCTTGACCAGAATTGAACCCGGAACCTTTCAGTCCGCAGATCCACACTCTACCCAGAGTCAAACTGGTTTCGGCCATAAATTATCTTAAGAGCAGGCGGTAAAATACAGAAAGAGGGAAAGAGAATGAGTTTATTTTCAGAACCTTGGCTTCTATGGCACAATCTGAATATATCCCCAATTAAATTGTATTGTTATGTTGTTAGTTTAAATTTGTTTTGTTTTTGCTTTCCTAACTATGTGGATGCCACAGTTATAATGGTACCCTGCTTTGGCAATAGGGTTAATATTGAAAACCAAGGGCTCTTATGACTTGGATTACATTTAGTTTTAATGTCTTGCTCTAGGAATTATCTCTCTTACCGTGTTTATGCTCATCCTAGTCCTGGTGTTTTCCCTAACAGTCAGCAACCGCTGAGGCCCCAGAAGACAGCCTTGCCTGACCAATGGTCACACAGGCTGGACTTTGGCAGGCTATGGACAGCATCTTGACCTGTTATGTTTCAGCTCCTGAGCCCAATGTGGAATGATACCCTGGCTACTTTCCCATGAAACCAGACAGAACACTGGACCAGACCTCAGAGCTGTCCTCAAGACCCAAACAAATAGTATATTACCATTTTCCCAACTCCAACCAATCAGTCCCAGTGCCCTCTAACCAAGGTGCTTATGATTTTGCCCTAGAGAATTGTAACCTACACATATGGATCATCGGAGAGTTCGGGCATTTGAGCTTTGTTTCCCACTCTCTTGGATGGCTCTCTTCATAGTAAAATAGTCACTCTTTCTCCACTGCAATGCTTCTTGTCTAGTGTTTGGCTCTGTTAGTGCTGGGTAGACAAACTCTATAATAATACTAAGATGCAGAAATGCAAAGATAAAATATAGTTGTTCAGAACTACAAATTATGAAAAGATATATAAGATCTTGCTAATTTATGCAAATGTATTGTTTTCACACAAAAATAAATTGTAGTCAAATTCTCTTGGATGGTGGTATCCTGGAAAATACTTCTGGGAGTATTCATCGAAGTTTGGTAAAAAAAAAAAAAAAAAAAAAAAAGATAAATTATTCTCAGCTAGGAAGAAAAAAATAAAACTGCAAGGCAAATTAACCTATTAAGCCTAGTTGAGCATTTGAAACAATAAAATAAAAGATCTGGCATCATGTTAAAATAGAGTAATAAAATAAAGGGTTGAAAAAGTGTATCCTAATATTGTTCTAATACTAGAGGCCTGATGCATGAAAATTTGTGCACTCAGAGAGATCTTTTAGCCCGGCCTGCACCCTCTTGCAGTCTGGGACCCCTTGGGGGATGTCCTTCTGCCAGCTTAGTCTGGCCGTCAGTCAGATATCCTTCGCGCTCTGCGGAGGCAGGAGAGGTTCCACTACAGCTGCTGCGCTGGCCAGCCATGAGCCGACTTCTGGCTGAGCAGTGCTCCCTTCTGAAGAAGCACACTGACCACCAGGGGGCAGCTCCTGTGTTGAGTGTCTGCCTCCTGTTTGTCAGTGAGTGTCATAGCAACTGGTCGTTCCGCCTTTAGGGTCAATTTTCATATTATCCTTTTATTATATAGGATAACTCTATAATTAATTGGGTAAACTTTTTCTGACTAATGTGAGCTAGTCAGTAACTACCGAATACTATGGTCCAAGCGGACCCCAGATGCAATATGCTACAGCTGGGCACACCAGCCAAGCAGGCTGGACTCTGCTGTGCTTTGATAGGGAGCAGTGGTTCTGGGTAGTGGTTTTTATCTTAGCTCTGAAAATGAAATGGGGCTTTTTTCTTTGTGAGATGGAGAGAGATGGGACCTTGGAAACTCAGGGGTTTAATCTCACAGAAATAACATTGTCTGCAATACTTCACCCTCCAATTGGGGCCTCCATAATTTATTCCAGTGCCACCCCAAGAAGCCTACTTTCACAGGGAACCAGTTTAACACAGAGGACCCCATCCTGTCTAATCCTGTCACTATCACTGACCTTGAACCAAGGTGATAGGAAGAAGAATTTGAATTTAGATTTAAGGTTAAATAAGAAAAAGAAGAGAAGGGGAAGGGAGGGAAAGAGTGAGGAAAGGAGGAAGGGAAGGAGGGAGGGAAGGAAGGAAGGAAGGAAGGAAGGAAGGAAGGAAGGAAGGAAGGAAGGAAGGAAACATGAAAGAAAACTTGTAGTTTTGGGGAGTCTTAGAAATGTCTGTTTCCATGCTTTTTAAAAGGTGCCAAAAGTAGCTGAACGAAACAACACATATTCACTAATCATATTCAAATAGAAAGAAAATACTGTGCAATTCATTTGAATAAAGCATATAATGTAACATTCACATAGATCTTTTCATACAAACAGGATGTGATGGTCATTTCAAAATGTCACCGATAGAAACGAAACAGCTCTGATTTACCACAAGAGCTGTTCATCAGTGTGAACACCCTGTGTCCAGCTGCCACGGCGAGAAAAGGAGTCGAGGTAAGTAGGGTAGCAGCAAGCCTGTAGCTGAGACTGTGGCCAGTTTTCAGCACAATCGCAGAACTGCAGCCCTGCAAGGAAGACTAGAGCAGAGCACACTTCTCCTGTGCTTTACAAGCCTGCCTGTTGGTAGGATAAAAGAAGCATGTTGGCACAAAATGAACACATTTTTCTTGAGACATTCTAGGTGCCTGAATTACAATAAAATGACTAAATTTTACCAGCGGTTCTTGGCACAGTGATAATGCAATCTCTCTTCTAATCAACTTATACTAATTCTTCAGTGGGTTTTTATTCTTTCAGTGGCAGAATCAAATAGACTCTCTCTGCTTGCAGTAAAACATACAGGTTTGACCAGGCATAGCTTCCTCTAAAGTCAGAGGCATTGAGCTCTTTCCGTTCCCGCAATGGTTTAAGCAACGAAGAAGCTTTGTATTCTAACCACATTCTTCTGTTGTCACAGCTGACTCTTTAATAAACAAATATTAGCTACTTTTTTTCCCTTATTTTCTTTTTTGGGGTGTTCTTTGTTTTGAAGTAACCAGGTTGAGACAAATGGCGAGACATTTCTCATTAAAAGATGAGCCACAGATAAATCAAACAAACAAAACCCACCACTTCGCTTATATGCTACTAACTGAACATATCATGCCTCTTTCTTTTATTTAGTTTGTACTATATGCAAGAGCCTGGGCTTAGTTTGATACCAGTACACCCTCCAGCCTAGTCTAGGTTATGTTCTGTTATCAAACAACCAAATAATCTCAGTGGTTTAAAACAACACAAGTCTTTTGCTTACTCCAGCTGCATGTCCATCAAAAGTAGCCAGAGGGGGACAACACAGCGCAGTACTGCAGGAAAGCAGGCTGACAGAGCAGCCTTCATCATAAATGGTACCCACGGCGGTGCCAGAGGGCAAGTGCTACACGGAGACTCACATTGCCAATTAAGTGGTGTGTCACCCATCACTTCTGCTCACAGGGCATTGGTTGCAATTAATCACATGGCCACAGACACCACAGACGCAATATTACTGAGGGGCTGGGGGGCAGAATCTGGGATTATTCGGTTGAGGGCTCTCATGATTATCACAATAGGAGTGAACAAAATGCATTTGTTCTCTGTCTCAAAATTCACCATTTACTAGAGAATTCAGAAAATAAACATGTAGTCAAATAAGTCTACAATTCTGGCATATTGCAGGTACTGTTGCCATTGTAACTGGTCCGTAATTAATGTTAATAAGAGGAAGAAAGCCAAGGGAAGGCCAGACATTATAAGCATGACCATATAACCAGGAAATTGCCACCTTACCCTCCTCAGGGAACCACGGGTCCATTCCCTGCAGGTCCCTGGGGGAAGAGGTCCAACAAAAGAGAAGATGGAAGCATATCAGTAACGTGAGGGTGATGCAGGGAAAATACTGGCTGGTCAGTTGGACCTGGGAGCAAAAATCATTGGCCAGAGGGGGTGGGGACACTACAAGCCCGTGAAATCTCACAAGGTTAAAATCCGCAGACAAGGGAGTTCTTATCTCACTCTCTTGTGCCTCTTGCTTAAGTCCTGCTTCCTTGCACTCTCCTGTGCTCCCTCCAAAGGCATGTGACCCTAGAAATTGCAGGTGGCCCATGACTATGCGGACTCCACAAGCAACGGACTGCATCTGGGCACACACGCTAAACTGGCTGACTGTGCTGGCTTCAGTATGGAGCAGAGTCTCTGGGCAGTGACTTTAATCCCAGCTCTGCTGAAGACAAAATGGGACTGTTTCTTTGGTGGGATAGAGAGGATTGGGACCTTGAAATCCCAGGGGTTTAATTCCACCAAAAAAAAAAAAAAAGAAATGTCCATGATACCTCATCCTCATTCCAGCAGCTCCCTAAAGAACCCACTTCCACTGGTGACTGGTGGAGACACAGAAGATACCTCATCGATAACAGTACTGTGATGCTAAAGAAGAGAGTTTATTATTAGGAAATAATGGAGAAGAGGCCTCTTTAGCTACTATTGCTAAAAAAATGACATTTAATCTGAAATCTAATACATATGAAGGAGGGTTGAGAGGATGTTGACGGTAAATAAGAGATAAGATTCACGTGTCATAAGCATTAACCCACAAGATATTAAATACAACAGAAGCAGTGGAGATTTAAATATAATTTAAAATATTTGAGATTTAAAATAACATGACATGGGAGAATTTTAAACAGGTGTGTTGGGAGTGCAGAATGCAGATCACAACACCCAAGAAAATTTCACATAAAAAAGATTGTCTGTTAGAATTCAGAAGCTTGTCCTAACTAGTTTGGCTCAGAGGATAGAGCTTTGGCATGCAGACTGAAGAGTCCATTCCGGTCAAGGGCATGTACTTTGGTTGCGGGCACATCCCCAGTGGGGAGTGTGCAAGTGGCAGCTGATCAATGTTTCCCTCTTATTGATGTGTCTAACTCTCTAACCCTCTCTCCCTTCCTCACTGTAAAAAAAAATAAAATAAATAAAATAAAAATTATATATATAGTTATATATTATATATAATTTATATATATATATATATATATATATATATATATATATATATATATATATTTAATATGTAGTCTTTAACAAAAAAAGAATTCAGAAGCTCAATGGATATCAAGATTTTGGATGGAGCGGTTTATATTTTTATATTTTTCCTGGATGCTGCCTTATCCTCAAGGCTGCACTGGACCATCCAGCATCTCCTATAGGACATAGTCCTCCAGCAGGTCAGCTGCCTGCCCTCTCTGGGCCTGGGGATTACTATCAGCTGAAAGAACTGCATTGCTTAAGGTTATAGCCACCACCACCACCCCCCCCCCTCACTTCAGGGCTGCCTGTCTCTGATGGAATTTGGATTCCAACCCACCTCAATCAAGTGAGTTGTTCTCTTTTTGCTGGTGGAGGGTCTTGCCCTCAATCTGTAAAAAAAAAAAAAATGCAACACCTGTGAAGCTCAATATAGCAAGGGATGCCTGAACATGAGCGGGAAGTCCTGGCCTTTTCCTTAACTGGAGTAAGTATGCATGGTTGTCCTCGCTGCCTCGTTGGGACTGCAACACATCCCAGTTCTCCACCTGACAGGTCCTACTTCCCACGTGACTGCCATAAGTGCTGATGTGAAGAGGATTGTCCCAAATGTTATCTCCTGATAAAAATCCCTCCATGCATCTCTGTCTCAGGGTCTGTTTTCCTAGGAACCTCAATATCAACATTTGCTTCCAGAATAAAAACTGTGAAGATTCTGCCTTTTTTTTTCTTTACCCCACATGCCAATCAACAGTTTAGTCTGCCAACGTTGTATGTGTGTTGGCAGAAGACAAGACTATTCGGACACCCAAAGGGATGTTTATTACTCAGAGCAATAGCAGTAGCCAGATTAACATGTGTGCTCATCCCACAAGCTCCATCCGCACAAGGCTACATAATGAGTCAGAGGATGTACTGACTTCACAGTGAAGTGCATTACAGGAAAGGAAACCCAAGTTTAGGGTGCTTAAACTCTATAATGGACTGCTAGCCTGCCCAAGCTTTGCCAGAGAAAGAAATGACCTTTATTGTCCTGGACAGTAAATGAGCCTCCCCTTTGCTCCAGAGAGAGACTCTATCTCTACCTTCCAAGGCTATTTTCTGTACAAGAATACCAGAATATATATTCCTAAACAAAGCCAGTCTTTGGAGAATTGTATCTGCACAATCAGGGGGCTCCAAAAGATGGTAAAAATTGATTTTCAGAACTGGATTGTCTTCCAGCTGGCTGGCTATGATGGCCACAGGACTGGGAATAGGAAACAGTGAAATTATTAAAATAGTCATAGCCATGGACTGGAATGCATACTCCTGAAAGGAACTAACTGTATTAACAACTTACAGTGTATTCGGTGTTATATATATGTGGGTGAAAGAGAATTATAAGGACAATGGTAGTAGATGCTTTTTGCTCAGAGCTTTGGATATATATAATAGAAGATGAAGATAAATCATTCATTCCAGCTCTGGGTAGAAGGAGCAAATTGGCACCTGAAGATCTCCAAGAGCAATTATATTAATTCTCCACTGCAGAGGAAATTTGGCATACAGCCAAATCTGCTGGAAAAAAGAGTAAGAAAGCATTTATTTATTTATTTATTTATTTATTTATTTATTTATTTATTTTTGTATTAGTATTATGATGACCACACTTGCCAAATATCTCCAACAGTACTCCCAAAAACTAAGTTGACACAGTAATTTCATATTAACTTGCATATTTCCTGAGTCTTTTACTCAAGAGTTCATATCCTGAAAGAAGCTATGCTACCTATCAAGTACTCTATGTGGTGACTGCTAAACTCAAATAACCAGTTCCAAATTCTAGCTCTTACTACACAGGTGAAGTTGGTCAATTCCCTTACATAGAATTTCCATTAGTTCCTCCATATGCAAAATGTTATATAAATAGTACCAGATATTCTCAGGCACATAACAAACACTAAGTATTATCCATATCTATATGTCAATGAGGTGTTTTATGATCTTAAGTATTTCTTTACTGTTCACATATTAAATTAGATTTTGTTATGCATATTGTAATGAAATGGACTAAACTCATCAAACTGTAATTAATATATATTGGGATAAAAAGCAATTTTTAGATCTTTTCCAATTTAAAGGAAAATATTAATTTAAACTGATTTTCAGTAATCATCACTTAAGTTTGCATGGTGGTTTATAAGGTAGGTAAATATAACTTTCTGGGATTCGATAAACACACATAAATAAACAATGATTTCTAGTTAAAAGCTTTGTACTATAACACAATCCAATTTACCTCATCAATTTGTGGATTCTTTGAATAAGAGAAAATGTACATCAATTTTCCCCCCTAAAATAAATTTGCTTAAATAAATGGAATGTGTGAAAAGTTTTGAGGTTTTAAATAGAACATTTTCACAGTAAAATCTAATATCATCATTACACATTTCACACAACAGAAGGTAGTTAAAATATATCATGCTAATCATGCTTAAATTGGCGATTTTAGAAATTAATATCAGTATTTTTAAATATTTTTTAGAATTATGGATTTTTCCAAGGATGGTTGATTGTATTTGCTCAGTTTTAAGACATAAATTCATGCAAAAGAAAATGTGTAAAATTTTTAATTGAATCAATTGCAAAAGTTAATCTGTATTTCTAAATTATGGTTTTAACTTATACTTCATGCTTTAAGTTTTCCATTTTTAAACAGAATTGAACTGGTTATGTGTCCTGACCAGAAATTAAACACATAATCCTTCAGTGCATGGGATGATGCTCCAACCAAATGAGCCACACTGCCCTACAGGGTAAGAGGTGTAGTCTTTACTATTCCAGAATATTGCAAACTATTACATTTTATTTTTTAAAATGAATAAATATGATTTCATAATTTTAAAATGCTATTTAAAAATAGATTTGTCAATTAAATTTAGAGTTGTTTTCAACCAGATAAACATATGCCCAAAATAATTTTTATTAAACTTTTGAAGGTGCATTTGTATGTCAAATGATGAGAATTATGAAAACTCATCTGATTATAAAAAGCTTTGAAGGCAAGCAGGAACCTATTTATTTATAAGAGCCTGTCTTATTTGTTTAAATAAAAATTGCTAAGAGGAGCCGAAACCGGTTTGGCTCAGTGATAGAGCATCAGCCTGCGGACTAAATGGTCCCAGGTTTGATTCCGGTCAAGGGCATGTACCTTGGTTGCGGGCAAGTCCCCAGTAGGGGACGTGCAGGAGGTAGCTGATAGATGACTCTCCCTCATTGATGTTTCTAACTATCTCTCTCCCTTCCTCTCTCTGTAAAAAATCAATAAAATATTTTAAAATATTGCTAAGAGGAGACCTGCATTATGACAAAATTATGCAGGTTATTATGATTCTGTAATGCTATAGCTTTATGTAGAAATTCTCTTTCAGTCCTATATAATTTGGTAAATTATGGTCTAGAAATTCAGTTTTTAAATTACTTAGTTAAAAGAAAAATCTGTCAGGAATTATATTCTTTAATCAGTAAATTTCCATAAAAGATGATTTCCATTGAATTTTAAAGCTATATATTAAACTAAGAAATTAATGGAATGACAAAACAACTGCTTAAAGCAATTCAAGTATTTGTCACATAGAAATTTATTGCAATACTAATTTGCTTCAAATATCATGTGAAAGAGGCAAAAATTCAGACTGTCATGTAATTAAGGTCTTTGTTCATAGAAAGTATAAGTTTGATAACCTAAAAAGTAAAGCAGAAACATTTTAAAGGAAGGCCTGTTTCAAATAGTGAAACAGAATTCTTATTAGAGGCCTGGTGCAAGATGCATGGGAGGGGGGTTTTCCCTCAGCCCAGCTTAAACCCTCTTGCAATCTGGGACCACTGGCTCCTAACTGCTGGCCTACCTGCCTACCTGATCACCCCTAACCTCTCTGTCTGCCTGCCTGATCACCCCTAACCACCTCTGCCTCGGCCCCCGCCATCATGACTTCATCTGGAAAGATGTCTGTAGTGATGTCCAGAAGGTCGTTCAGCTGTCCAGTCTAAGTAGCATATTATGCTTTTATTATTATACTGGTAGATTAGTTCCGATGAATAAAGCCTTCACTCAATATAATTTACATTTCTAATCCGGTACATAAGAAATTGTACTTTAGTATTTCCCTTTGTATATCATGATTTCATATTCTTTCTTTAATGGCCACATGTCAATAAAAATTAGATCTACTATACCAGGTTTATGAATTACAGCTAACCAATTAAAGCAGTTATTTTGTCAATCTTAAACTTTATATGTGTTTTAAGAAAATTGGCTCTCAAAAGAAATTTCAGTCATTGCACTGTTGATATTTGGCTCTGTTAACTAATGAGTTTGCTGATCACTGGTCTAGGTAATAAATGTTACCTTTATTCCCTTTGAAATCTATATTTCTTTTTATAACATTATACCATAACATTACATAATATACATATCCAATATAATAAGAGGGTAATATGCAAATTGACTCTAATGGCAGAACGACCAGAACAACCACTGGACCAGTCACTATGAGGGGCTCTGACCACCTCTTGGTCCCTTTCCCTGACCAGCAGGCTCTGATCGCCTAATGGCCACCTGCTGCGGGGACAGGGCAGGCAAGTGGGCATGAATAGCTGTCAAGCACCAATCACCCGATGGCAAATGGGAAACTGAGGATGGGTGGTGGCAGGGGGTGTGGCCAGCTGCGGGCAGCTGGGGAAGATGGCCCTAATTGCAGTCCAGGCCTAGGAACTGTATCCACACATGAATTTCGTGCACCAGGCCTCTAGTACATTATATAACACTAGAGGCACAGTGCATGATTTGTGCCCTGGTGGGGGGATCAGCTCATCCCAATCTGTCAAGTGGCTGTGGACCTGCCCTCTGAGCGGCTGATGAATGAGGAAATTAGTCTGAACTGATATTTCAGGGTGATGTCTTGGGTAAAGGGTATTCTGTATCCTGGAGGAACCTGGTGGAGAGCTTTGTATCCCAAAGCCACTCAGTGAATGTCCTGGATGTGTGATGTCAGGTTGGTGACATCATCAGGGATGTTCATGGCAGCTGTGATCCAGGATCCTCAGCCATCAGGATAGCCTCCCCGTGGGGTCCACAGTCACATCCACTCTTGCCATCTACCTATGCCAGTTCCCTGTGCTCTTTCTAGAACATACCTTAGAGGGCCAGCATCAGCTGGTAGGGTCAGGCCAGAGTCTGGATTGTCTCAGGTATTTGATAGGTACAGAGACTCGGTTTCACTCTGGGCCTGTTAGTGGCTGCTCCTGCTGTGGGAAGCAGCTACTCATCCTGCTCAGACAAGTTGCACTCCCACCTTGGAAGCACATACCAGAGGGCAGCTCCGGCATGGAACATCTGTCTCCTGGTGGTCAGTGTGCATCATAGCAACTGGTCAACTCATCATTCTGGTTGTTCCACCATTTGGTCACTGGGCTTTTATATAGATAGGTAATATGCATACACTACATAACACACATAGCTTACATTACATTTCAGTACATTACACTATAACATCACTTACAATACCAATATTTTTTTTTTCCATAAGAACTTTACATTTTAAAGATGTCTCTGTCATCTAGCCCAGTCTCCTCCTGGAATTCTCTCTTTTATTCACATCTCAAAAACAGAATATCTTTTTTTTTTTTTTCTATTTCAATGTTACCTTATGAGCTATTTGTGTACGTGAGTAAAGGTTGTGCTTTTGAGAAAGTTTTCTTGGTGAGCCTAAGATATGTTTTTGAAGGAAGTAGCATGATTTCTGTTTCTGGACATTTAAAAAATAAGTTAAACTGTTTGGTTTCTGAGTGGTGTATTTCTGCCCAAAGGCAAGAAAATGAACTCTATGCTTTTAAACTTCCTACAGTCCTTGCAATTCTAACTTTTGAGAAAATACAATCAATAGCATTCATTAAATCAATAGCTATGCAATAGCCTGCAGCACTCCATGATAATTACTCATATTAAAGGGCTTGCTCTCTGAAAGAAAGAGCAGATGTATTTTCACATTAGTTCAACTAATTGCTTTCATGATTTTCTCCCTTCTACTCCTTTCAACCCCCTTTCTTTCCTCCATCAATTTCTCCCTTTCTTCCTCCAGGCTTTTAGCCTACATTTATTCCTTTTCATTTATTTCTTTCTTAACTAACTTATGGCTCTACTCCATTTTAAATTAAGGAGATTAGCAGTTTTATTCATTTGAAACATAACCTGAATATTTTAGAATGCTTTGAAAATATCTAAATGGAGTTTAAAAACATCTAGTTATAATTTTAAGGCTTCATTCACATTTCAATTTAGTTAAGGGAGAAAAAAATTTTAAGTTTTAGGTATCTTTTGTCAATCTCCAATAAATGAGTTTTCAAAAATTACTTTAAGGGCTATATACAAGAAATAAAAGCAGGCATAGTTAGGATGATGATAGAAAAAAAATGTACATATATGCTTTGGATATATGGATTACCATCCAAAAGAACCTAAGATAAAGTCATTGTTAGATAGGCTTATTTTGCATGATATTTAAATAAATTGTATTTATTCCTCTCTGCTAATACATTGTTTGGGATGTCAAGAGCCCATTCCTGGATTTCTGCAGATTTTTGTATGCTTACATTTTTTGAGGTTACTTTCTGGTTAAAGTTGCTGCATTTAATTTCATCCCAACATCAAAAAATATTTTAATCTCCCTTATTTTGATTTAGAAATAATAACCTATCAGCCTTTTTCTAACGGATTAACCCACTTCTCCCAAAAGTGACTGTTGTAGTCACTGAAGAAGTGAGATAGACTCACCACTCATTCTTTTTCTTCCTCTTTTTCCCCCTGTTGTTTTAGATGTTAATCCTCATCCAAGGATATTTTTTCCATTGATTTTTAGAGAGAGTGGTAGGGAGGCTTAGAGACAGAGAGAATCATCAGTGTGAGAGAAACACATTGATTGGTTGCCTCCTGCAAGTGTCCCAACCAGGAATAAGTATTGGGGATTGAGCCTGCAACTGAGTTATGCTTCCTTGACTAGAATTGAACCCATGACCCCACTTGGCTTTGGGTCAATGCTCTAACCTCTGAGTAACTAGCCAGGGTCATGCATATTTTTATATTATTAATGCCATTATTTATATATGTATTGAATGGAATTTGCTTTAATATTTAGAGTTGAAGTCACCATTTATTCTTAAAAAATGCAAAATTACCTTGAAACACACACACACACACACACACACACACACACATATATATATATATATATTTCAGAAAAAAATTAAATATATATATTTGAACAAGAGTCTGAAATTCTCATTACTCCCTCTTAAAATCTTAGCATAGGAAAACACTATTTTACTCATTATCAAATATAAAATTACCCATAGAACAGCAAAAACTATTGAATACAAAGCCAACTTTAAAAACAATGCAATTTATATATATATAAAATTAATTATATATAAAACCTCATGTTGCTAACTTGACCTTTTTTTCAGGTTTATATCCAGACTAAAACCTTAATTTCTACTCTCTAAGCAAAGGATATATTTCTGACTAAAAGTATGAGAAAATAAATTGCTCCTGACATCTAACTCTCAGGATAGTAGTAGAAAACTTTATTCTGAGAAACCAAATGGAATATTTTCTGCTACTTTTGGATGTAGGTGTAAGGTTTCATTTTCATAACAACTTCTCACATATCAAATGTACTTTAATTATTATGTAATATTATGTCCTTGGGTGCTATACTATATGCCAATATTTATACATACTAGAGGCCTGGTGTATGAAATTCGTGCACAGGTGTTGGGAGTTCCTCAGCCCAGCCTGAACCCTCTCCAATCCGGAACCCCTTGGGGTATGTGCAATTGCATCTCACAATCTGGGACCGTAGGCTCCTATCCACTTGCCTGCCTGCCTGATTGCCCCTAACTGTTCCCCTGTTGGCCTGATTGTGCCTAACCACTTCTGCCTTGCCCCACACCCATGGCCCAGGATTCCCTCCTCTGCCCAGTAGCAGGCATCTGGGACCCGGGCCAGCTTTGCATCTGCAGAAACCAGATGGCTTAGGCCAGGCTGCAGCTGTATCTACAGAATCCAGATGGCTTAGGCCAGGCTGCAGCTGCAGGCACCTGGGACCACGAGCAGGGTGACTTGTCCCTCTCCTGGGCCGCAGCCCCAGCTGCTGGCACCTGGGACTGCGAGTACTGTGGAGTGTGCAGATTGTCCCTCTCCCAGGCTGCAGCCCCAACAGCTGATGCTGGGGACCACAGGGCAGGTGGCTTGTCCCTCTCCTTGGTCTTCATTCCTCTCTCTATGTTATTGCATGTCTGAGCCATTATGCATGAGGGCACGATGACCATTTGCATATTAGCTCTTTATTATATAAGAGAATGCACTTAACATTCATTTAACTCACATAGCTAATATATTTATGCTTAATTACAGATTCTACACTAATTCTAATGGAGTTCGGTAGTAAGTGTGCTGAAAAGAAAAGATAATATCAGAAAAAATTAAAACAGAAGATAAAAGACAATCACTGGCTCCAGGCATCATGGAAAGCAGTGACATACTATAGCTCCAAGTACTGTGGTAGTTTATCAAGTTCTTATGAACTAAGAACCAGCAAATCCAGTTGCCAGGACAGGGAACAGAGCCAGGAGAGTAAGTAGTAAGTGGGCGTTTTGTGTTGTGGTTATTGTTGTTTCCGGGAAGAAGTACTGTACTCACAGGAAGCACACCAGGAGGATATATAAGTTCTAGAGACGGAGTCAGAAAGAGATAGGTATAATATCTGACCCTGGATATAGGATGGGTATTTATTATTTGGTGGATCCGGAAGGTACCTGCTATGAAACAAAATAGTAAGATTTATGGGAACTGAAGTCTACAATAGCGCCAGGTTCCAAAGAGGCAAACTTTCACTAGGTAACACTCAAGACTGAGAGACTTTTAGACTTTCCTATGTTGTGTCTCAACGCAGTATGACAGGTTATACTGTAACACATGTATGTAATGGAATGTTTTCTTCTTCTTTAAAGCAGTTATCATGTGAACCTACACGCTATTTTTTTTAATTAACCAGAATCTCTTTGGATATAATATTCCATATGGAATTTTCTGCTACACTTGTGGCACAGTTTTGAATATAGGCTTCAAGAGTGAGTGTTCCAGGTAGTAGGTACATGGCATTTTGTGCCCTGGCCTCAGGATTCACATGGAATTAATTTGGCCATATTTACTGGCTGTAACAATCACAGACAGGCCTTCCTCATAGTAAAAAGACCTGGTGCCTTCCTCCTCATGTGAGGAAGTATTTGTGACCATAAGTGAAAACTACGGGTTTATCTTCCACCCTAAAGAGATATCAACAGTACTGTCAGCAGTGGAATCAGGATTTGAACCCAGCTTGGTAATTGCTACAAAAGCATTTTGCTCATCTTCCTGTCATTATATTATTTTTGAAAAAAGGATGAAAGGGTGAGAGTTATGTTCTCACATTTCCTGTCATATGTAACACACACACACACACACACACACACACACACACACACACACACATATATATATATGTCAATCAATAGGATAAATTACAAAGGAAACTCAAAAATTAGTTTTTAGAAAAAAGAAAAACATATAACTTTTTCTGTCCTAGGCATTGAAAAGTCATCCAAATATGAATAAGATTGGAGCAATTGTTTAAAAAAATAAATCTTCTAATTTTATAAAATGAATAAGCATAACTGTCCACCAATATCACCTATAAATTTCCTTCCTAGGTTCTTCTAAAAGAAGTAGCCATCTATAAGGTTATTCTGGATTCGGGGGTGGGGGGTGGGGAGAGTGTAGAAAGGGAAAATAATGGAAAAAGAGTTTGGGGAAATGGATGGTAGCACAATCTTAAATTTAACTACTATGAAAAATGATGATTCATTACTTAGAAATGAGAATATAGTTCTAATGTCACTAGTCCATTAGTAATAAAACTAAGATTAAGTGATTTTAAGTATGGCATATTTAGAATGATCTTCTAGGGGTTTTATATGAAAAAATGTTATGTGTTACTAGTTTTGTTCAGAAAAATAAAATTAGAGCAGGTGTATGTTGTATAATTGTAGTATCTCTAATCTTTTTAATACACTCTGAAATAGTTTTTGTTAAAAATCAGTTTGATATTGAATTAGATATTATTTATATTTTGAAAATTTAAAGACTCTTAAGCAAATTGTAATATAATGCAATTTTAGTTACACTCAGTAGTGTAGTTACATCATGATTAAAGTCATTATAAAAGAAAGTATAACCACACATTGATGATTTTCCTCATATTTCTTTGGGCTAAGGATCAGTTGATTTTATTGTGACTATCCTTCAGGAGGAATACCACCTACATGGATCTATATTATTGTCTAAATAACAGCTAGGAGTTTCATTTGCATGTTTAGTATCGTTGAGAATATACCAATATATTGAAATGAACTTAAAATTATAACAGTATTTTTGTTTTCTGTTTACATTTGTGTCATTCTTTGGAGCAGACTCTACTGAACTGTAGAAAAGAGGCTTCTAGTTTGTTTTCTGGAAAGCATATCTAAATTAATTGTTTTCCTGAAACTTTATGAATAGCAGTAATCTCTTATAGACTTGGGAATCTAGATAATTCTACTTCAAACTGAAATTAAAAAGAAAAATATCTGAACAACATTAATTGTACATTTAACAAATATTTTATATTATATCTTATATTTCTGTGCACGGAAATACTTAAAAGTCAGTTTAGGGTAAAACATCCTTTCTCAGAACTATCATTATCTAGTTCTTCCTGTTTCATGCCTCCCTCTTCTCTCTTCTAGGTCTTATACCTTGGGTTCCTACTACAGCTCTTTGTAGCCCTTCTCCTTCTGATGTGCTTGGAGATGTTTTCTGACTCTTACTGACCTTTGTTCCTCCACACACTTCTCATTCTTGAGGAACTGTGCTGATTTCATGACCACCAGACACCTCTATGACACTAGCATATAGTACAGCAGTGTTTTCTAGTTTGCTCCCACAAACTTCAAATAACAGCACCCTCCTCTGTTTCCATATCCCTGTAAAAACATGGAATGAAAACTTTTAAAAACTAAGAGCAACCACACTTCAGTGTAACCATCAAAAGCTATAGTGCATAACGGTGTGGACAAGAAAACATAGTCAGAATGGACAAGTTTCACGATATAATGTGTCATGTAAGTACCCAATACTCACTGTGCTAGAGTTCTCTACTTGATGGAGAAAAGTGATGGAAGAAAATCGAACACCTTCACCTCATGTATGCCATCATAAATATAAAGTCCTTCATTCCTGTTAAATAAGAAACCAGTGATGGATACTGCTTACTGAAAACCACCTGTCCATGTTCATTTATGTCATCAAACTTGGGCCAATTGAAATTAACACAAGCTGTTATTTCTGTCTTTGCCAATGTTTAACAATGTCAGGTGATTTTACCTCTTCTCAGGCAGCACACAGGGTGGGGCAAAAGTAGTTTTACAGTCCTGAACATGAAAAACAGAGTTTACTCTTGTGTTATTATTCATTAATTATTATTTTATTTTCCATATGAGTAACTATAAGACTACTTTGCCCCACCTTGTATTATATGCAATTCTCAATGACATATCTGACTTTTGGGGGAGATAATATTCTTATTCTTTACATGGACAAAACTATATTACAAATTCTCTGCTCTTTGAAATATATGCACTAAAATTGTTTCAATTTTATAGATTCAATTCATATGTGAATAATTTTTATGAGGATAATCTAATAATATAAAATATTTATATTTCAATTAACATTTTACTTATTACTTCGCATTCCTCCCTTTTAATCAATCAAAAAGAACGCATTACCTGCCCAAAGGAGGCTTAGCTATGTATTATGCATTTGGAGCCTACATGGACGAATTTACTGAACAATGAGTTTTAGGTGTTTAAAGGGGACATTAAAACATAAAACTAGCCCGGACCGGTTTGGCTCAGTGAATAAAGCGTTGGCCTGCGGACTGAAAGGTCCCACGTTCGATTCTGGTCAAGGGCATGTACCTTGGTTGTGGGCACATCCTCAGTGGGGGGTGTACAAGAGGCAGCTGATCGATGATTCTCTCTCATCGATGTTTCTAACTCTCTGTCCCTCTCAATTTCTCTCTGTGTAAAATCAATAAAATATATTTTGAAAAAAACAACAAAAAAACAACAACATAAAACTAAGTGAATATTCAAGATGAGAAATTTAAAATTCAGTCTTAGATATTCAGGATTGGTACTAGCAAACAGGAAGATGTTTGAATGAAAAGTGTCTATGAGGCTATCAGAGTGGAACTGAAATTAAAATATACATATATTGTTCTCAGTAAAAAACAAACAAACAAGAAGATATTTTAAATAAGGTTGAAAAACATGTAATCTTTTAAATCAGAGATTAAAACTGTAGAGCCATCCCTGACAGCATGGCTCAGTGGTTGAGCATGGACCTATGAACCAGGAGGCCCTGGTTCAATTATTGTCAGTAATGTAACTCCATGCAAATAAAGTATTCTACCTCATCTCATTCTCCCATGCAAATCTTAGATAATTTTTTTTCCTGAAGCTATTGCAAGAGCCATGCCATGCCCAGTAGTGACAGAAAAATGTGGCTTACTAATTTCTCCTGTAACACATCTTTTCAATTTTCATTTTCAAAAGCTTTCTCTCTGTATTTGTCCCTGCTTAAGAAAAATCCATTACAGTATAAAATAAACTAA
This sequence comes from Pipistrellus hanaki, assembly GCF_964339955.1. Taxonomy (NCBI): domain Eukaryota; kingdom Metazoa; phylum Chordata; class Mammalia; order Chiroptera; family Vespertilionidae; genus Pipistrellus; species Pipistrellus hanaki. Next base: position 192,002,153 of record NC_140503.1, read on the forward strand.
GAAAAAGTTAGACTCAATGTTTATAAAAATTTCCTCTAATTTTAACACTGTAGTTCTTCCAGATATAATTTTTTTAAATCTGAAAATTAATATTTTAACGAATGGCCTCAAAGAATACATTTATTATTTTTAAAACTGCCCTCCAATAGAAAGGATTGTAATGTTTCAATTTTCAGCATGAAAAATCACTCTGGACATAGAATTAACCTTATAATTGGCAGATAACCTAACAGCTCATTTAACCACTAATTTTCTGCTCCCACTTATAGCAATCTTGTATTTGAATCTGTAGGATAAAAGTTATGTTTTTATACTGAACATGTCACAAAATAGTACAATAGTTTTAAGTTAAAAGGAGCAAGAGTACATAGTGATGCACAGTGTTTGAAACAAAGGTTTTATGAAGCTTTGCCTTTGACTGATATAAACACTTCTTCACTTCTGCTAGTGTCAAAATAGATAGGCATATTTTGCACACATACTGAGTCTAAGAATAAGGATGAATTACACCAAGTGAAAACATGGTAAATGCTTATCTAACTATGTACTATGAGAAGTCCCAAGCAAGAAACATTGCATAGAAAGCCTTGGGGAGAAAAAACCTAGTATCAACATCACAATGAAATCTATAATTTATCACTCCCAAGTCAGATAATGTAGCAGGACCTATGCCTGTTAGAGTAAAAATAATAACTTGATGTTTTTGTATATTTTTTACATTGAGAAAACCAGTTCTCTTTTACTTACAATTTGTTGACATAATTAAACTACACCAATGGCACATGGTTTTGATGGAAGCTTTTACTTTTCCTATGCACTTAAGAATTTTCTCCATTGTATTTGATAATTCAAACCACTTGATTTAGAATCCCCTACTTGATGTCGGAAGGACTTTACTTTGACATGAAATGTTTAAGACTTAAAATGTTCCAAATTGTCACCTCTAATTACAGTAACATGTAGTCAATGAGGCATAACAGGACTTCCAACTAAACTACATATGACTTGTCATTCCCCAAATACATCAGATACATAAAAGAGCTCCTTTTACTTTATGTTATAAAACATTTTATTTCACTTTCTTATAAGTTTTATTGTCTTTTCTTTCTCTGTTCAGTAATACACAAGAAATATGTTTGTTTGTTTGGTTGTTTTGTTTTGTTTTTTTAAGATTCCTGGCATAAAGTCTAAGGACTTGAAACAACTAACTAAAATAAAACAATCTATCCTTAAATGTAAAGATACATTTAAAAATATCAATTAATACAACCTTTAAAATATATTAATTAATAGGATCTTTAAGGAGGGCTTGATTTACATAGCATTTCCCAGTTATGGAGAACTGCTACTTTGCACCAGCCTTAATGTTTGACTTTTATTATCCGCTAAGGCCCCATGCACAAATTCATGCACCAGTGGGGCCTCTTGGCCTGGCCTGTGGCATCAGGCCAAAATCGGCTCTCTGACATCCCCCAAGGGGCTCTGGATTGTGAGAGGGCACAGGTCAGGACAAGGAACCCCATTGGTGCACGATCAGGACTGGGGAGAGATGTGGGAGGTTGGTCAGCTGGGGAGGGACCTAAGGAGGGCTCCAGAGCATGTCCAGCCCATCTCACTCAGTCCCTATTGGCCAGACACCAGTAGCAAGCTAATCTACCAAAGTGACTGCCCCCGGTGGTCAGTGCATGTCATAGCGAGCAGCGGAGTGGCCTTAGCATATCATTAGCATATTATGCTTTGATTGGTTGAATGGATGACTGGACAACCAGACACTTAGCATATTAGCGTGTTATCATATAGGGTGCTCTAGGGAGCCAGTCATAATATTATATTGAAATGATAAGATTAAAATACTTCATGTGTGAGATTGTGTTCATATGCCCTTTCCCTTCTCAACCAAGTCTCTGGTATAGAAATTTTTATTTATGTTTTCCAGATTTCTTATATACCATTTGATCTATTACTATGTATTTACCAGTTTTTTGTGTGTGTGTGTGGTTTTTTTTGTTTGTTTGTTTTAGTGGCTGAAAGCTTATCTGACACTCCTTCAAAGAGATGATTCTGTAAAGTTCCTAAATAAATGTCTTCATGATGTGTGCCTACATTCTGATTGTAGGTTCTGTCTAGCCCTTTTGATTTTGAGATTTCAGTCTAGCATCCATAGTCCTGAGAGACAAACATGATAGTTATGTTCTTTTTAGATAAAGCAGCTCAGACCTAGTGCATAGAAACACTTGTAGAAAAGGCAGGCTTTATATTTATTAGTCCCAATTTAAGAGTTTATTGACTGTTAAAGAATCATTAAAATTTTTGAAAAAATTCCAAGATATCCTGAAGGAACTTTTAGTATTAGACGAGGTGCATTTCCTGATAAGTGCATCCATAGAGAAATTATTATCTATATAAATTTTGCAATATGATATGTGATTTTTCAATGTTACATGTGAATTTGTAGATTTCTCTCTGAGAAAAGAACATGCTCCAAATTACTTTATTGCTCTGAAGGACCTTAACTGGTTTTGTATTTTACCCAGCTAACCATTTTTAACATTCCCCCCAAAATGCAAATCTGCAAAATACCAATTGACCCAGTTTTACCTTCTTTTTTGGTTTCCCCATTAATTGGGTTAAACACAGTCTTTAATGGTGCTTATAATATGTTTGTGGGAGAGTCATATTTTTAACTTTCTATAAATAATACATGAATGATTATGATAATTAGGATAACTGCAATAATCTGAAGCTTTAATATTATTTCTTTATACATAAGTGTTGTGAGATGAGGCCTACTATTGTGAGAGAAAATTAAAATACATACAAAGTAATATTGAGTGCATAAAATATTGAGTATACACAATATCTGAAATAAGACTAAGCATTTTGGTATGTTATTTAATTTTTTAAGTATGAGGAAATTGAGACACAAAGAGTTGAAAAATTATTATATGAATGATAATTGACAAGAGCTTCAAGACAGATGCAATCAATGAAGAAAACACTTGACCTAAGTGATGAGTGAGGAAAACAAATGACCTGGAGCTCACTAAAGGTGGGATAGGTTTCCAGAAATGCAACAAGTCTGAATGCACAGAGTGTAGCTTAATGCCCATATTTATACATAAATAAATGTTTAGGAAATGGTTTCTTAAGTGTGTATTGTATCACTGTCTACTATCTGTTTGAAGAAAAGAAAGCAGGAAGAACAAAAAATATAAGCTAGAGGATTAAAGCATTTCAGTAACCTAACAAATACCATAGCTACTTTTCTGAGAAAGATATGTGATGCATTCTCCTTTAAGAACTTCCTATTATTGACTAATGTTCTATTCAAATAATAAAAAATTGCTAACCTTTGGTCCTGCCTCAAATAATAAATACATTGAAGTGATTATACTTGCAGCATTTTATTTTATTTTAGTAAAACTTTGTAACACAAGTAGTTAATTTAGTTCAAGAAATATTGGGGAATGGCTGTTTTAGGCAAGTGACAGGAGCTAGCCATAAAAATGTCTAATATCTGTTTACTTCATTTAAGGAGCTCGATAAAAGATAATGTAAAAGATAAGAGATAAAATATGATAAGTGATAAAGAAATATTTATAGATAGAATGTTTCTTGTGAACTGTGGAATGCTATGGAAGCTGATGAAATTAAAATGGTTTTATGGACAAAATGACTTTAAAAGAGAATATGATATTCTTACTAAAATTAAGTAAATATTAAATTTACATTACAAAAGATTTTATGTAGCATTCCTCAATAACCATAATTCCTCCACTTTTTTTTCTATTTTTAAAACACCTAGTTAATTTAGTTCAAGAAATAATTAAAAAACAACAACAACAACCCTGTAATCTCTTTAACATTCTTGGCCAATGTCTCTCATTTAAAACAATAGCATTCAATAGCTTTTTTTTTTCTTTCCTTTTTTTCTAGAGAGGGTATTATGCTAACTGAAATAAACTAGTCAGAGAAAAATAAATACCATAGCCCAGCTGATGTGGCTCAGTGGTTGAGTATAAACCCATGAACCAAGATATTAGTGGTTTGATTGTAGGTCTGGGCACATGTCATAGTGACTGGTTGACTGGTTGTTCTGGTCATTCTGCCATTTGGTCCCTGAGCTTTTATTATATAGGATGTAGATATATTTGAAACATATAATTTTATTAACCAATGTAACTCCAATTAATTAAATAAAAAGAACAAACAGCTTTTGATATGCTACTGGTATGGGGATACTGATATGGCCACTACCTTTAACAATCTCAAGTCCAACTGAATAGAAACAGACAAAAAGCTTTTATGAGTAAACAACCAGCTCTCAACACTGCTGTACTTTCTAAAAGCCAGTTATGATTTCATAAGTGTGACATTCTTTATTTTGGTGTAAATATGGAAATTAGGTTACTAGTACATTCCTTCAGAATCTTATTCTACTCATGAAAAATAACTGTATTAGAAATGCTTACCACATTAACGTCTTCACTTTTCCATTATGAATAATTTCAGATCCAAAATGTTTCTGAAATGAGATTTTGCATCTATCTCCTCATTGCATCTCATGCAGTTTGAAACAGAAATACCCTTCAAGAACAATAGAGATAAGCTAATGGATAACAAGTTTACTGTTTTGATTTTTAGCACATAATGCTTTATCCTAACTCATCCGTATGAGAAGAGCATATTTAGAAATGGAAATGAGAAATTTTCATTTTGTATTCAACTAGTTAAACATAATTGAGTCTATAAAGGTAATTTTTTTTTTTGCAGTATATAAGACCATGTAAATACTACAGATAAGTCTTAAATGTTTCCAGGCATAATTGTTTAGGAAGAGTTAAAATCTGTCAAAGTCAAAATTATGCCACTGTATAGCATCTAATATGATAGGTCTGATCAGATAATCACAATGGTTTATAACAAATGATATAAATTGAAACAGATCCAGTATGAAACCCAAGGAAATGATGTCATACTTAGAAGTATTAGTGAGTTTCAAAGACTTATAGATTACAGAATTAGACAGGGACTAAGGAGTAGTTTGAGAGGCAGGGGGACTGAGTCAGAGGTGGTTAGGGGCAATCAGGCCAGCAGGGGAGGGCAGTAGGGGGTGTGCAGCTTGTCATGGGGGATTAGGCCAGCAGAGGGGTCAGGTGGGAGTGATCAGATTGGCAAGGGGACAGTTGTGGGTGAGCAGGCTGGTGGGGGGACATTTGGAGCAATCAGGCCTGCAGGCAGAGTGGTCAGGGGTGATCAGGCAGGCAGGCAAGTGAGCAGTTGGGAGCTAGCAATCCCAGATTGTGAGAGGGATGTTCCAGAAGGGGGAGGGTGCAGGCTGGGCTGAGCGACACTCCCCAATTCATGAATTTTGTGCACTGGGCCATTAGTACATTTGTAATAAGCTTTGCAATCATCAACTTCAAATATTATACAAACTTATTCTCCTTATTCTGTACAATATGAGTTTAGCTTGCTATAGTATAGATTCCCATTGTTCTCATTATAAAAATAATAAAAATACCTATATACTTAAGCGTATACATATTTATTTTTATATGATAATTTAGTCTCTACCAGTTTAAAAACAATTAATGTTACAATTCCTTGTTCTCTCAGATCAGCCAAAATTAATAGCCCCAGTTCAAAAATCACAAGTAAATTAAAAATTATAAGCATACTTAGGTTGTACTTTCATAGTTTTTGTTTATGAAAATGAATATTGTATGACAAAAATCAAGTGCTGCTTAGAAAATAATTTCAAGAAGAAAATTCATTGTGTAGCACAGAAAATTAGCAGTGTTTGAGACAAAGAGATTGTTATATGTGTGAATTAAATTTTTAACTTGTGTTTGGATCCTACATCAAAACTAATTCCTCTTTTTTTTTTGTTTTGTTATCATTTGAGTCCCTTGAATGACAAGGGCCTATTACTCACATGCTTTACAGTGACCAAAGGAATTTCTAAATTGATGTAAATCTGATTACATTTCATAACATTATGAAGGCTTCATACATGAGATCCTTATTAATTTTCCCAGGGCTCTTAATGTCAACTTAGGTAAAATTAATTAGAGCAACCACATTTTAGGAAAATCGAATCAATGAACAGAGTATGACATATTTACAGGAAGTGAAAGCAGATGAGAGCTGTCCCTGAGGAACAGATAAGGAGAATGAGTCAGCGGGAGATGGGGGAGGAGGGAAAAATAAGATGCAATTGTTGCACTTGTAAAAGCAATTTTGGAAGAGTCACCTACACATCGTGGATGAACTGCAATGTATTCCTGAGAAGTGTTTGCTGCTGAGGTTGGGCTAATGATTGATTTTAAATAGATTTACTTTTTGATAAATCAGATATCTTTTGGGAATCTTACTCAGTTTGGATTGCTAAAAAATATCCTACTTAGACAAGCAAAGTCCACTTGCTTCATGGCATTACATCAGCCTCAGGGTATACGGAGGACAGTTTCCCTTGGAATAAGGGCACCCTTCAAGTCAGATGTTTGTAGGGCATCATACCCAATGGGTTGGATCGTGTGTGTTACATCTATCGGTGTTAGATGCATTCATTTGTATTTATTTATATTTATATTTATATTTATTTTTTTCAGATCTGAAAGGATCCTAGGAATATACCATTTTAATTAGCATTATCTTGATTCTTACATTAATCTACCTAAATTGAAGTTCTTACCTTACTTCAAATAAGATATTTTCTTTATCACTAGTGTTTTTTTATGTAATCTAGAGTTCTTGCCAGCCCATGTTGATAAAAAGATTCTGCAATATCCCTAACTCCATCCCCAAGTTTTATAGGGATTTTTTTAAACCTGTTGAATAATCCTCAGGATTTGTGGGTATAACATTTTCATGAAAATGAAGTTCTATCTAGAGGAAGTTCTATCCTCTTCATTTACAAAGGTTGGCTTTCTTTGGAAATAGCTTCTCCAATCAATAAAGAATAATCACGAAATCTAGAATCAGAATATAAAATAATGATTACAAAGAATTTTATAACTTTTCAAATTTTCTAGACTTCTATAATAAAATCAAATGCAAACTAAAAAGAAAAGTAATGGGCTTTCATTTATTTTTGAAGCTGAGTTCATTTTAACTTGAGGGGAGAGTGGTGATAAAGGAAAGCCAATAAATTAAAGTAAAAGGCTGAAATGAAAATAAAATCAATAATAAAATATTAGAATTAGAAAGACTTTAGGGAACCTTTCGTCTAAGTCTCATTATATTTGTACAAAAAAAAAAAAATCAAAGCTCAAAAAGATTAATTGGTTTGCCCATAGTAATTCAGAGACAGACCAGTTTCTGAGACTGGTGCTTTTCCAGCCACAGATCAATAAAAGAAAGAGTAAAAGGATAAAATGTAGACCCTCCCTGGTCTTCGCTTCACCTGGAGAAGTTGAATCAGTGTATTTGGGATGAGACCTTAAATATCTTACTTGCTTGACAAACAACAACAGCAACATAAAAAGGAAGAAGAAAAGGTGTGAACTAAAAGGGTAGGAAACAAAGGACAAACCAGAGAAAACTTGTTTGTGATAGTTTTCCTTACATGCATGTTTCTCAGAGACCACAGGAGAAAGGAAGGCTGGGTTTGCATCCCAGTTCAGTTTATCTCCATTCTTTAGACAAGCCTGTCTCAAAATATATTTATGAGACTATCACCTCAAAATCACAAGGCAAGTGAGCATGCCTATCCTCAGATTGTCTCACTCTAGCAATCAATATCTCTATGGAGAGGGCCCGGATATCTGCATATGTCATTTTGTCACTTGTTTACTGCCTCCGTGAGTACAGGGAGGCCACGTGCTTCACTTTGTATCTGAGACACTTTGTGCAGACTCTGGTGCTTAGGAGGGACTCAGTAATATGCGATGCAAATATGATTGGCTTCAGTGCACAACATGAATAGTAAATCTTAATCATTTCAGTGTTTTAAAAATAATTTAGACATGTCAAACTACTCGATCTGAATGATTTTTGTTCCCCATTTAACAAAGGGGTGGCTTTGGAATATTTCTAAAAATACTAGTTGCTGCTCTGGACTCTGCAGAATCCACAGGAAATCAGTTTGGGCATATAAAACTGGCTTATTTTAAGATTATAAAAAAATACATGGTTAGCAACTTGTTTTTGTCTTTGTAATATATTAATCAAATTGGAAACCTCTGACAAAAGCATCTAAGCTATTTTAATAACAGAAATAAAATACTAGTGATAATATGAGCAAAGGTGTAATATACCTGGAGATTAAAATAAATCTGAAATAGTCCAGTGTCTAGATACCTTTGCTTTTGTCAAGAACTAGTTTTGCAAAATAGTCACAGGCTGCAGAGATAATCCACATACACGATGTTATTAATATGCAATCTTCCTTCCTGAAACAGTTTACATATGCAATATACAGCATCTGGACCTTGTAATTGAATTTTTGAAGTTCACTGTGGTTTGGGAGCTGCATATGGGTCAGTAATCACTATCCAGACACCATCATTCATAGTACACATATAATTAATCAACTCATTAATCATGGAACAAGAGTCTCGGAGAAGTCTAGCACACCTATTTCTTAAACAAATATTTCACCCCTGAGCTGCAAAAGCAGCATCTCCATTAGCCATTGCTTTAGATTACTATTAGTGATTTATTTAGAGAACTTTTAGAATGAGGTCCCTAAGAAGAGTCCATATAAAAATCTTTCAAACGCAGGACTCATTACACATAGCCAGAAAATTTAATCACTTTCCTGTTAAATCACTGCTTCGGATCTTTATCTTCCAAAGCTAATGTCAATAACACTTTATTTTTAATTTAACTAAATCCAGCCAACTGTAGGAAAAACAAATCACGCTCTTTTTTATTATTAGTTTTAGTAGATGGTTGCCAGGGTAAAACTGGTAATTAGGGAAAGTAAACTTATTCCTCAGATTTTTTCCCCCCTGTTACACATTAGCAAGCCCAGATTGTTTAACAGAGATGCTTTATAGATGCATAAAGAAAAAAAAAGTCTCTAAATATATTTTATCAAATTTGGCTCATTAGCGCTTCCTACCAAACTCCCTTCTTTTTCCCTCTTCATCAATCCCACACGTTGCTATGTTTTTCCCTACTCTTAACAATTTATCTCCATATTGCACTGACATACATTATGACCTACAAAACTTCTTGCAGAGAGAGATACGGCATTAACATGAAAAAGAGCCTAATTGCGTCAGATAAATACCAATCCCCAAATGATAAAGAAATATAATCGGATATCAGTTCAAGGTAGAGACAGGAAGGACTGTTTAATAGAGTTGCTGCGAAATGAATGGGGAGCTTAAGGAAGATGAAGCGCTGTTTGCTATCTTCACTGAAGCTAGAAATAACTTAGGCTTAAAATGAGAGACATGAGGAAGAGATTTCTGTCTGCAGATTTCTAATGAGATTCCTAGTCAGGAACCATGCAATCCATAGAGTTTTATTTCTTGTTAGATGCAGAGAAATATGAGATAATTTAGGGACTATTCAATTTGGAGGTAGGAGGAATGATCAATCTATGTTTTAAGGGTTCCTCTTTTTCAAATATCACATTATCCTGATTGCTCAGAGTCCCTCCGCTTTAAAATTATAAAATACCACACAGATCCAAGCTTAAACTTCCAGCTCTTTGGGCCAAGGTGCTACAGAGGAAAATAAGCAAAGGCAAGACAAAGCTGAGTTCCTAAGGTTTTAGAACTGTCACGTATAGCTCAGAATTGCATTCAGGTTTAAGTACGTGGAGTGGAGAATGGGCCATGGAAGACACATTTGCTTCTTCCTTATTATCTAGACACTAAAACACTTTTTTAATATCACTCAGGTACATTCCCAACTATCAAATATGTCCCTGTCTCATGGTCAGTTAGGACTTGTTCTTTAAACTGTTCAGTAAATGAATGAAGGCATGTGACAGGTGGTGTGATGTCAAAGGTAGGGGTTTGGGGTGTAAGAAAGCATATAGGCAAAGGATATACTTCAAATAAAAACAACAAACTGTAGCAGTATTGTTTTAGATCAGTATGAGAACACCACAGAAATCCTGGACATTAAGCTAAAGAGTTTCATGGATTGTTTCAAACCCTTTTTAGCTATGAATGTCTTTTTTTTTTTTTTTTTTTTTTTTTTAAGAAAGCTCTTGAGGAAATTTAATATAGAAGTGGCATAAACAGAGGTGCAGTTCCAGGTGGAGAAGCAATAGGGAATCTGGGGATTCTACCTGACCTCAGTGGAGGCCAGAATAGTTTCAGGAATTCACATAATGCTAGTTTTAAAACTATACCCTCAATGCTAGATGCAAGTATTGAAGAAACAAAGGAGTATAATCAAATGTACATTCTCACCTTGAAGTGGCAAGATGTGTTGTTCAGACAATATAAACACAGAACACCCCTGGCTCTGTTATGCCCCTGCCTTCAACTAGCTACCGCCACAGTGCCATGGGATGCCAGTAAGGCCAGGAGAAAAAGAAAGGAGGTGGTACTTTGGTTCCCTAATTAAGTGGAGTTGGGGGGACGAGAGGAAGAGAAGGAAGTACCACTCATCCTTCCCCCACACCCTGCCCTAGTATTTGCAGGGCTGAATTAAGCAGGATAAAATTGTTTAAGATGAAGGAGTAGTTAATAGCACCCTGTTACATCTTCTTAAATCAAAGAAAATAAAACTTCAATTACTTTAGTTTTCATTATCCCTTTCTTCTTTTTAAAATATATTTTATTTTATTTATTTATTTATTTATTTTTCTTAATATATTTTATGATTTTTTACAGAGAGGAAGAGAGAGGGATAGAGAGTTAGAAACATCGATGAGAGAGAAACATCCATCAGCTGCCTCCTGCACACCCCCCCACTGGAGTGGTGCCTGCAACCAAGGTACATGCCCTTGACTGGAATAGAACCCAGGACCTTTTAGTCTGCAGGCCGATGCTCTATCCACTGAGCCTAACCGGTTTCAGCTATTTTATTCATTTCAGAGAGAAGGGGAGAGAGAGAGAGAGAGAGAGAGAGAGAGAGAGAGAGAGAGAGAGAGGGAGAGAGAGAAACATCAATGATGAGAAAGAATCATTGATTAGCTGCCTTCTTCATGTTCCCTACAGGGGGATCAACCGTGTAACCCAGGCATGTGCCTGGAATGGAACCATGATCTCCTAGTTCATAGGTCAACACTCAACCACTGAGCCACATTGGCTGAGCTATTCTTTTCTTTTTGAAATCTCTACAGATCCTTAAAAGTTTTTGCTTTTATCATTCAATCTTTTTTTTAATTATCTTTATGGTAGAAAGTATTATAGATGTCTCCCCCTCCCCCCCATTGATCCCCTCCACCCTGCACCTGCATCCGCCCCTCCCAGCCCTTCACCACACTATTGTCTGTGTCTACAGCTTATGGAGGTATGCATATAAATTCTCTAGTTAATCCCTTCTACTCCTGACCCTATTCTTCTTAATTTAATGTAATTTTCCCACTACTGTCTTTTCTTCAAGATTTAACCTTTCATGAAAGGCAGAATAACACATGACTGATATTTATATATTCATGTTAGCTAACAGGCAACAACACAGTAAGGGTTAAAATGCAAACATAGTATATGAGTCTTTAACATTAGATACAGCCCCTATCAGTCAAAGAAAAATGCATTTACAACTTACGTTTCCACAGTTCAAGGTCCACATCAATAAATACAGATTTGAAATGTGTTTTTAATAATTTTACTTTTGAATCATTAAAAGTACAATCTGTTTTTATTTAATAGGATCCTTTTGTTTTATCATTTTTACTCCATTAAAAAGCTCACAGATACTAGAGACTAAGTTTAAACTAGAACCAAGTTTAAAATTGTTCTCACCTTTGTCCAAAATGCTTGCTGGTCTCTATAGCAGTTTGTGTTCTTCTGCCCAAGCCCAGGTAGCAGACACTGACTCCCTGCGGGGAAGAGCAGCTTCCTATTCCACAGCGTCAGGCTGGTGTGTTACTTATGTGGTGCATGGATCTGCTCACTGCCATCACAAAACACCACACACTGGGAAGCTGAAACAACAGGAACGTATTTTCTTACAGTTCCAGAGGCTAGAAGATCAAGATCAAGGGTACTGCAGGTTTGGTTTCTAGTGAGACTTCTCCTGGTTTGTAGACAGACACTTTCTCCCCATGTCCTCCTCCAGCCTTTCTTTCTTCCCTGTGTATGTCTTTGGTGTCTCCCCTGATAAAGACACTGGTCATAATGGATCAGAGCATCCCCCCGCCCCCCATTATCCTGACATCTCTCCTTAAACCCATCTCCAAACACAATCACAATGGAAGTTAGGGCTTCGATATTGTGGCAAAACACAGTTCAGTCCATGGCACTTGAGCTAATGAGACATTACTGAATGTAACATAGGAGTCTGGAATCAAAGGTTGAAGAGCCATTTCATACTTCCACCATAGCTCTCTTTTGTCACTAAGCCAGCATGTACTCAGAAGATCCTGCCTCCTCACTCTGGGCTCGGGATTAAAGAGGACATGGAACAAACACTGGCCTACTTATACTAAAATATAAACAGGAGAAGAATGAAACGTTCCCTCCATTAACATCCTGATCTTTTGATACCTCAGTTTTGCCTAGCAAAAGCTTATTAACAAAGACATTAGTAAATACATTATGTAAGTGCTGACTCAAAATCTAAAATTTTCTTGTATTTTTCTAATATTGTGTTTGTTGTTTGCTAATTGATTGGTATTGACACCATGGGGGTGTTTCATTTTATTGTACTACGAAAGGTAGTTTTTTAGAGCATGATGAACTATATTTACTTATTTACGTATTTTTTAAATTTATTTATATTGTTGACAGTATTACAAATGTCCCTCATTCCCCTTCCTTAAATATGATGCATATTTAATACTGTACAATATTGCTTTCCTACATATCACACTGCTGTTCCTTTGGTACCTATTACATTAGTTTAACTGCTGAGGCTATACTTATGGGGCAATGTTAAGCAGTCTCTTCTACAATGTGGAGACTAATGGGAGTTCAAGGGTAAAAACCACAGTACATCCCAGTTCCCTGTTACACTAAACTCATCTGAGAATCATTCTTCACTGACCTATTGAGTAGGTTGTTTATTGTTGGTGGTCTCTGTTGAAGAGGTGAGGAAAGACTATTGTAATGAAGGTGTTTATTGTGTAGGGTTCTGGGAGTTTGGGAAAGAAGAATTCCCAGCACTGAGCCAGTGGGAATGGACTTTAGTGATTGGGAGGTAACACAATAAATATATAATGAAGGAGACAAAGTAGTGACATGGAACAAGCTGTGAACAATTGCTAGGAGAAGGTAACTAGCTAGTGTACTGATAAGCCTATGCAATATTGTTGCAAAATTATGAAAGGTAAGCAGCTTCTTTAGAGATCACATAGGGACTTCAAGTGATATAGTATAACTAGTTTTATCTTATAACTAGTTTCAGATTGATCCAAACACCCATTTTATAAGGCAAATTACTCTCATGCTTTAATTCAAGTGAAGAAATATTTATTAATAAATTATTAGATACATGTAGAAAATTACAGTATATGAAAGAATAAATAAGACAGACTCTGACTTTCAGGGATTTGCATTCCAATTTCTAAAGATTAATAAAGGGTTCGATCATTGAAAATAACATGTAAGCCAAGTGCCACAATAGAAAGCATTCAAGAGATCCAATGGAGGAAGTCAACATATCTAATAGGAACCTGAAAGTTTATTTTGGAAGATATGGCATTTGCTACGGCCAATAAAAGAGGACAAAATATAGAAAAGTAGAAATGGTGTATACATATTATATCAAAGGAAAGATATTTAAACAAAGTTTTAGTAGTAGAAAAGCACAGAATATATTTATTTGACTTTGTCAAAAATATTAATCGTATATGTATATGTACATATATACATATATATATTTTGCCACTTTGTGTACATGTGTGTGTATGTTTATGTGTTTTCTCCCCTTCAGTATGCTTTCCCACATTTATGTAATATTCTCTACTTGCCTGAATACATAAAACAGATTGATTTAAAAAAGATTAGTCACTTGTTACAGTGATTGCACATTTATTTTTATTCATTAAACTAATCAAAAGGCATTGAGTACTTGCCATATAATAGGAAATAAATAAATGTTAACATGAAAAAGATAAAGTCCCTACCTCCACTAAGCTTATTTTCTAATGAGGGAAGTGAAATAACTGGTGGTGATTCAAAGAAGAGAGCAATTTGAGAATCATACAGTCTTTCTAAGAAATTAATATTTAATGGCAAACTTAAAGATGTAATGAGTAACTATGGAAAAAGCCAAGGAAAGAATATTCCAGAAAGCTGGAAGAAATGCAAAGTTGCTAGGGTGAGGATATATTCTGTGGCAAGTCACTGGCAACAATAACCTTAGTAAGCTGATCACAAAAAGTGTTCATAATATTGCACCTTCTCTGTCTTTGTCTGTTGTCATATTATATTCCAAATTTTCCATCAACCACTGTAGTATATTTCCTCTCCATGTGAATATGGACTAGCTTTGTGATCTTCATTGGCCAGAAGATCATGGTAGAAGTGACTCTGTGTTAGTTCTGAGTCTAGCCTTGACATTATAACTCAGTTAATAGGATTCCTGTTAATACCATGAGACTGAGCCAGAGCTAGTCTGTAGGGGGATAAGAAAATTAAGAAAATTTGTTGATTCATCTCATTTGTCAGAGGTAAAAGCCCATCTCATTTGTCACAGTTAAGAGCCAAGATCAGCCAAGCTGACTGCAGCCGACTTGTTAGATGACCATGGATGATTGATTGAACCTGCCAAGATCAACCAAGCCTAATCCAGATCAACAGAACCACAGATCCAAACTGTAGAATCTTAAGCAACAATAAATTATTATTAAAGTCATTAAATTTTAGAGTGACCTTCATTCAGCCTGAGATATTTTATTGTTTTTTTAAAATATATTTTATTGATTTTTTACAGAGAGGAGGAAAGAGAGATAGAGAGCTAGAAATGTCAATGAGAGAGAAACATCGACCAGCTGCCTCTTGCACACCCCCTACTGGGGATGTGCCCACAACCAATGTACATGCCCTTGACCAGAATCGAACCTGGGACCTTTCAGTCCGCAGACCGATGCTCTACCACTGAGCCAAACCAGCTTCGGCGTGCCTGAGATATTTTAAATAATAGCTTAAGCAATAAAAACACCCTACCCAGCAAAGCTATCATTCGGAATCGAAGGCCAGATAAAGAGCTTCACAAATAAAAAAAAAGCTAAAGGAGTTCATCATTGCCAAACCAGAATTATATGAATTGCTGAAGGGGGTTCTTTAGGAAGACGAAGAAGATAAAGATAAAAATTATGAACAACAAATACGTAACTATCAACAAGTGAAACTAAAAACCAAGGGAATTAAAAAATCTGATGAACAATATTAACTGGTGAATATAATAGAATCAGAGGTATGGAAGGGGAGTGGACTGACAATTCTAGGAGAAAAGGGGATTGGTGGGTGCAGAAAGAGACTGAACAAAAACTGTGCACCTATGGATGAGGAAAATAGGGAGTGAGCAAAGGGCAGAGGGTGGGGTGGGAACCTGGTGGAGGGGAGCAATGGAGGGGGAAAAAGAGGAACATTTGTAATAATCTGAACAATAAAGATTTATTTTAAAAAGAAGATATTTAACTTCATGTTATAATAATTTTCAAATTGGTTCAGGTGCTTATCATCATCATTAAGAACCCAGATATTCTCTGCCAACCTCACATTTTGGAGTTTGTTGTTGTTGTTTATCTATTTTACCTCCATGGTACTGTTAAAAGATAACTATTACATTTCAAAAAATCATCTATATATATAAAAGCCAAGTGACTGGAATGATGGAACAACCAGAATGACCAGAACAACTGGAACAACGGGAATGACCAGTAGTTATGATGTGCACTGTGGCTGCCAACCAGCCCTATCCAGGCCCTGGTCAGCTCCCCCAACCTCCTGCAATGCACCTGCAACCCCCATTGGCTGGGTGCTCCCATCTGTTGGTGAAGATTTTGGATTTTATTTTAAGTGAAAGAAACTTATAGCAGCATTAAAGAAAATGGAGAATTGATCTTAAGTGAATAAGTACAGAATAGATTTAGCTTATTTTTAAACATTAATATTGTTAATATTATTAAAACATGCTTGATTTCAATATACCAGGCAAGATAAAACTCTCAGAATTTTTGAAGTCTAAGAATTTTCTTAGGATAATAATGTTTTGACTTTTTCCCCTCTTGCTATATTCCTTTAGTGTTAACCCACTCTGATACTGAGTCTTATTCTACCTCCACAATATTTATTTTATTCTATATTGAATAAAATAAATATTTTATTCTATATTGAATAAAATAAATATTGAATAAAATAAATATTGTGAATAAATAAATATTGTGAATAAATAAATTATTCAATAAAATACTTATTTTATTGAATAAAATAAATATCGTGGAGGTAGAATAAGACTTTTTTAATCTCATTTGAATTAAAGATCTCCACAAAATCACTGCTATTAACTTTTGGAATCACTCACTGAAGAGCATCACCATTTTAAAGCCCTAAAATAGCTGGAATCACAAATGTGCAGTGTATCGTCATATCTGCAATGTCTACCAGCCCCAATCACATGATATTGTTGAATGGAGCCCTGTCTAAATAAATGAGCTAGCACAGCAACCTATGGTCTTATTCCTGTCTTAGTTGTATTGCTCACTCACCACAAAGCATCATCCTGTATACTTTCAAATTAAGTATTGTATGCATTAAAAAGAAAAAGAAAAAAAAAAGGAGAGAGGATGCAAAACACATTGCAGAAAATTGATGAGAACCCATTCGAGAGGTAGCAGTAAATGGGATCTTGCTGAAAAGACATGGAGTACTTTAGCATAAATAAATTAAAAAAAATAATAATAAAAAAAAACAGAAAAAAATAAGACTAAATGAAGAGAAGCACTTTCTTAAATATGAAAAGTAATAGTTCCAGTTCATTCTACTCTATCCTAAAAGTTATCTGGAGCCTTAGGTTTAATTTTGGGCACCATGTTTGAAGAAAGGCATTGACACATTACCGAATTGAATAGAGTTGGATATATTTGCACAGTTCCAATTGAGTTTGACAAGCAGGAAAGTGATGTTTGCAGAGCAGGAAAAGAATATTTGAAGTCCAGTGGAGTTGATTACACAGATGACCCCAAGAACCAAGATGAATGAGGCTGTACATATGAGATGCACCTTTCCTTTGAACTTTCAATACTGGAATATTCCTCTGATTGTTCTGAAAAGTGCAATTATCCCCAAGGTCTTTAAAAATTCCTATTAGAATTCATAGGTCTAGGAGCCTGGAACGCAATTATTGGCATCTGTGATCGTTTTCCTGACAATTCTGCAACTGGTATTCACCTGCCCAGCCATGTGTTCCCATTCAAATTCCCATAATTCTCTCCTACATAATCAGTAAATAACTTATCTTCCTGCATCCAGCCAAATGTAAATTCCTCACCTAATATTACTTATTACTCAGTAAAACGAAAATGTTAAAGTATCTGCTCATTTTCTAAAGATAAATTAAGAGAATTTTCACTTACCAAGGGAAGTGTCAGTACTGATGAACTTTCTGATAGTTGGGATAGAAATTTGAAGAGGCGTGTAAACAAGTTAGAATGTGTCCAGAGGGGTAAAAAGATGCTGAAGTTTCTGGAAGAGGACATAAAAAATGACTGATAGATTGGGAATATTGACCTTGAAAAAGCCACACTTAAGTGGTGTTAATAGCAGTCTTCAAATATTTGAATGGCTATTCCTATAGATGGGTTAGTGAATCAATTCTATTACTTCAGGTAGCAACATACTAAGAATAATAGTTGAAAGTTATAAAAAAAAATACATTTTGCTCAAAATAAGAAAGGTGTTTTTAATAATTACTATTTTCCAAAAGTAGAATATTCACCAAAACTTCAAAATTTTAGCCAATGACCAGATTATTATATATGCAAGATGATGAGGAACAGGTTTTAAAGGGGTCATAAGAGAGATTTTATTTTTCTATTAGAGAGATTTTTAAGTATACTTTATTATATATTTTATTCTTATCACTCCATGAGGTAGGTGTTATTATTTTTATTTTATATAGAAAAAGTGAGAGATAGAGAGTTGAAATAACTAGACAAGTCTATACCAGTTACAAGCAGAAGAATTTGGTTTCCAGTTGTTTTCTGTGAGCATGAAGGCCTTCCTTTAAATCCATGTACACAGCACTGGGAAATCAGAAAGTACAGGAGGAAAATATAAAACGCAGTTTTCTCTGGAAGGTAACACACACACACACACACACACACACACACACCTTATCTAATAAAGAGGGAATATGCTAATTGACCTTCATGGAATCACAAAGATGATGTCATCCACAGCCAATAAGGAGGGAATGTGCTAACTGACTGCCCTCCCCTCAAATATGGTGGCGCCCACAGCCACAAGAAGGCAGTGCCCAGTCCTCAAAGCCCTGTCAGGGTGGCAGGTGCACAGCAAGGGTGCCTGCCTCTGGAGTCCCCCAGTCCCTTCAGGCCCCCAACAACCCAAGGCTGGCCCGAGGCACAAGCAAGCCTAGGATGGTGGCTGCCCAGCCGCCCAGGGTCACCTGAGGCTCAGGGTCACCACAGCTGCTGGCCACGGCTTGTGCTGTTGGCAGTGGCAGCAAATTCCCTGATCACTGGGTCACCTCCCACCCCTGAGGGCTCCCGGACTGTGAGAGGGGGCAGGCCAGGATGAGGGACCCCCCTCCAGAGCATGAATTTTCATTCACTGGACCTCTAGAATATATATATATCCTCACTTTTGTTTTTAAAACCTTTCCATAATAAAACCTTATTAAGTTGAATGAAATTATGACTATTTCATGTTTAAAAAAAGAAATGAGAACATATGTTAATCACTTCTAATTACACATCATTTTTATTTAAGGAATCAAATTATTTTTAACATTTTGAAATAATTTAAAATTAGAGATAAATAGCAAGATTCAATGAAAGGAGCTGTATATCAGGGGTTATGTTTATATTTTCTCGCTTTTGTGTGTGTGTGTGTGTGTGTGTGTGTGCATGTGCATTTGTGTGTATGTGTGTGTGTTTACCACTATCTCTCAAATTCTGTTCCAATATCACAGGATTCATACTAATCTTCCTTTTTTCTATATTTGCATTCTCTTCTGCAACACTGCCAAATATGTCCCCTTTTTCTTCAAACTAAATGTTCACTCTATCAGTTTGTACTGGACCAATATTTCAAACACAGGTGTTGCTTTCACAGTCCTATCTCATTGGCCATAGCCATTCAATTTCCACTTCATTTAGGGCCCTGCCCAACATACCCCATAAACATAAGAGCAGTACCTATCAAACTCTCAGCCCAGGCAAGGGCTAGGAGATGGTAAAGATGAAAGGGTGGCTATTACCTGTATACATTAGAGTTTTTTTGTATTCCATACTAAAGGCCTGAGGGCTTCCCTCAGTCCGGCCTGCACCCTCTTGCAGTCTGGGATCCTTCAGGGGATGCCGACTGCCGTCTTAGGCCTGCTCCCTGCTCTTTAGTGCTGCCTTGGAGGCGAGAGAGGTTCCTGCCACCACTGCTGCACTCACCAGCAGTAATCCTGGCTTCTGGCTGAGCAGCGCTCCACTTGTTGGACTGCACTGACCACCAGGGGGAAGCTCCTGCATTGAGCGTCTGCCCCCTGGTGGTCAGTGTGCGTCATAGCGACCCGTCATTCTGTTGTTTGGTCAATTTTTATATTAGTCTTTTATTATATAGGATATTCTACTCTTTTAAAAAATCTTCTTTCAAGAATGTGTAGTATTCAAATGTTGAATTTTTGCTATTTAGGCTTTAAGATTATCATCTCTTATGATTACTATCTCTTTGTACTTTACTCTTGCAGTCTTATAAAAACTTTCAAATGTATGTTCACACTAATAATTTGATTTTCTGAAGTTTCAATTATGCTTTTCATTGAATTCAGAATTGAATTTTAATCTTGCTATTACACTGTAGATATCTAGAGAAACTTCCCTGCATTAACTCTGGCTTCAAAGGAAATGAAGTTGATGTCATAGTATCTTATTGTATTCTTCTCCAAAGATATTTTGTTTTTATCTTAATTGAAGTCATGGAACACTATTCAGAGGTCCATGTAGATGTTTTCCTTTGTCATTTGCAATTACAACCGGAAGTGTTTTATTATTCTTTTTTTTTTCTCATCTTTAGTAACTATTATTTATCTCATGTTCTATATATTTCTTTGCTTATCATTTATTGAGTTTTTTCTCTAAGTGATTTTTTAAAAGAGACAAGACCAGGATTACCTTTCTCTGTTTACAATGTACTTAGGAATTCTAACATTTTTCTCCTTCACACACCCTACTAGAGAGTAGAGCATTTTGTAGAACCTCACTCCCAATTTCCAGTGCTGGGCAGGCATTCCTTTCATAAAGATCTATAATTTTGATAGTAGGAAAAAAAAACTTCATAAACTTATATTGCTTGGAAATGACATTTAGCTCAGATGTAGTTAAGGAAAAGTCACATTTTCTTGTATTCACTGCTTTTGCAGTCTCTCCGTCTCTGCTCCAGGTTACTGTCCATAGGCTGCACTGGTGAAATGGTGATGGCTCCCACAGGCTTTCAATATCCCAGTTAGACACCTCTCTCCAATTTCACATTCATGAATGACACACTGGCTTCTTGAGAGGGAACACTGTAAGAATATTTACGGTATGAAACTGTGTAAACAATACAAAGGAGGGCTTACATTTCTGTAAAGCCAATTGTTAAACATTCACCAACGCACCACTGGGCCAATGCCTCTCTCTCTCTCTCTCTCTCTCTCTCTCTCTCTCTCTCTCTCAACCTTCTATTAAGCCAAATGGATAATTATATAAAAGAGTTTATCTGCTGAAATATGCAAGGACTCGTTCTCATTTAATCTCCATGCAAATAATAGCACTGAAAATTCCTCACAAATCCAACACATGGACTATGATCTTAGTTTATGTTCTATTATAATTGCAAAGACTTTATTTTCAAGAAAAAGCTGAGAGATTAGAAAGTGGGGTTTAGACTGTTGTGTCCCCACCCTCAACCCAACCCCAGGATTTTTAGTGTAGCATCAGTTTTTAATCTGGGAGTTTCAATAAAAAACAAATATTCTATGTTTTCTATACTTTATTTCTCAATAGGAAATTGTTTGATATAGTTATCCTTGGTCAAAATATATATTTTAAAGTGTGACTCTGAAAAGTAATTACAAACAAGTTGTAATTACAAACAAGTTGATCAGTCCTGGCCAGGTAGTTCAGTTGGTTAGAGCACCATGTAGATATGCCAAGTTTGCGGTTCTTTCCCTGGTCAGAGCACAGACAAGAATCAACCAATGAATCATGCATAAATAAGTGGAACAACAAATCATTCTCTCGATTTCTCTCTCTGTCTCTCTTTTTTTTCCCTTTCTTTTTCTCCCTTTAAAATATCAATACATTTTTTTGTAAAGAAGTTGATAATTGTGAACATTATATTATTTATTTTCTGCCTTTTATTCTTTAATAGTTATAAATTTCTGGATATTAAAAATAACTTAAAGGCCACTTTTTAGCTTTCGGGACATGATGAACACCCACAATCTTATTCTTCCTAAATAATACAAGATCCATTCATTATCAAATATTTATTGGATGTCTAATGTTATCCAGAGACTCATCTCAGTGATAGGATGGATATACAGCCAACTATCTGGCCTTCATAGAATTATCATTCTTGTCAGGATTTTTCAGCATAGATCATTATTTACCTTGTTTCATTTTGAGCAAATGGCTTTACTTCACTTTTTTTTTTTTTATCTTACTTTCTCCAAAACTTGATTCTGCTGATAGCATTTTGTTATTGACAATATTTTTCAGCGTTTACATCCTACCTTGCTTTCGGCAAAGGCAATAAAAAAAAAGCATCAGCTGAATCATCTTAAAAATAAGAAGCATCTTTTCCCCAAACTTTCTGCCATGGAACTGGCCTCTATATAAACATCTCTCTTTCAAAATAAATGGATCAAGCAACATGAACACACATATCCATTTATTAGCTTTTGTTGATATCAAAAAGGACAAGAATATCTGTAAAGTATAAATATTTATCATTTTCTTTGTATTTGACTATTTTGCAAGGGTCTTTGGTTGGTGCCACACACATGGCTTTGTGTCATTTTTCAAGGTGAGGTCATTCTTCATACAGGTATTCTGTATTTCTGGAGTAATTTGTTTGCAAGTGTGTGTGTGCTTCATGGATGAGGGATAAAACCAGGAATAATAATATACACTATTCAGTAGTTATAGTATAGTGTAATCAAAGGATAGATAGACGTGTGTAAAACAAAACCACTTTCTAATGCCACTCCGATCTGAGCGTATTTTAAAAACCTTTCTTATAAACATTAGAAAATCAACATTTGTGATCCTACAAAATAATATACGAGTGGAAAAGAAATCCCTGTGAGTTATAAAAGAGGAGTGAACCAAACAAAAGAGCTGTGAGTTTATGGGCTGGCAATGCAGGGCCACTGGTCAGGGTGGGAAAGTTGAATGGGGTAAATCCCAATCTAAGCTCTAAGGCAGCGTTTCCCAAACTTCTCTCATGATGAGAATTACCTGGTGGAGTTGTTAAAATACAGATTCCTGAATCCCACCTAAGAAGTGCTAAACTAGAATTTTTGGAAACATATAGGTAAAATTATATACTTTTTTAAAATTGTAAGCTTAGAGCACTGGTTGAGTATACAATTTTACCTATATGTTCCCCAAAAGTATATAATCCGACTTTGGATTAGGCCCACAACCCAGGAATATGCTCTGACTGGAATCAAATTGTGACCTCCTGGTTCCTGGGTTGATATTCAACCACTGAGCCATGCCAGCAAGGCTAAGTTGCAAACTATCCTGAAGGATTAATCTACCTGGGGAAAAATTAACATAAAATTCAACCAGACAGTGACATTTTAAGGCATTTAGCTGAATAAAACAAAACAAAAACACAACAAAATCTGTGAAAAAAAAAAATTTGATCCTGGATTGTATTTTTCCCCCTCATGAATAAGAAATATCTGTCAAAAATGAATTCACATCAGAAATTTTCAACACAACATGAGCCAGTAAATAAATAAATAAATAAATAGGAAAATTAGCACTTCAATTCTCAGAATCAAAAGATAATAAAACAATGTAAAAATGATTATAAAATATATCTTGTACCTGACCTCTTCTTATAAACATCACTACTACAATCCATTCTAAGCAGCTACCATTTCCTACTTTGATATTAGACACAAAGCCTAAATCATGTTTTAGATTTGATTAGACATTGGACATCCACCAGTGTCCACATGAAGAAGTGTTCTCACCACAGCAGGCAGTAAAAAAAAAAAAAAAAAAAAAAAAAAAAAAGGAGCTCTTTACTATTTGAGGCAGCATGGAGAGACCTGAAGGAAATAAACCAGATAGAGAAAGACAAATATCACATGATCCCACTTATATGTGTAATCTAATACACAAAATAAACCGAGTAACAAAATAATTCCAGAGGTATGGATGCATGGAACAGAACAACAGATGGGGGTTGGGGAGAGAGACTAAACAAAGGCCATATTTGCATATATGTATAACCCATGGATCTAGACAATAGCGTGGAGAAGACCAAAGGTAAGGTTGAGTCGAGTTCTGTGGAGGGGAGCAAAAAGGGAGAAAATGGGGGACATCTGTTATAAGATCAACAATTAAATAAAATAAAATATTAAAAAGAAGGTGATATTCGCACCTGAAAGCTATACAATTGTATTAACCAATGTCATCCCAATGAATGAAACTAAAATAATAAATAAATAAATGCATAAGAAAAAAAAGAAGGTAGTATTTAAGCAGAGATAGAAAAATAAAGCCATAAAAGAGGGAAATTAGAAATATATTCCCATGTTTTTTGCAAATGAGTAAATGTGTAGGTCTACCCCCTCTCCCAATTTATCCACATCATAATCTCTGTAATCAGTTAATATGTTCCTATAAATAGTAGAGGAAACTGCAGATATGATTAAGTTAAGGATCTTGAGATGGAGAAATTGCCCTGGATTGTCTGGTGGGCCCAATCCTATATAATAAACGTCTAATATGCAAATAGACCAAATGATGGAACAGTCGAACAACCTGTTGCTATGATGTGCACCAGGGGGGCGTGCACAGAACATGGCGGGAATTGACAGCATGTAGCAGAGCCTGGAACATGGCATACATCAGTCAGGGCAGGATGGTAGAGCAGGTGAGCTGGGATGCCAGACCAAGGTGGGGCACTGATCGCTGTCATGGGGTGAGCCTCTGGTGGTTACTGAAAATTCTTTGTTCCCACATGCCGCAGTCCTGCCTGGTGCTTGTATCTGCTGCTGGCACCAGCCCCACTCACACCTGCTGCCAGCACTGGAGCTGCCACTCATACCCGCTGCCAGCACCCAGCACAGACCACAAATGCTCAGAGCCATCAGCGGGTGTGAGCAGTGGCTGCTGGCCCCGATCACGGATCAAGGTTTCTCCACCTACCCCTGCTCCTAAGGGGAGATCAGGACCAGCAGCCACCTCTTGCACCTGCTGTAGGCAATGGCGCTGCTTGAACCTGCTGTTGATGCCCAGGGTTGATCCTGATCGCTTAGCACCATCAGTGGATGCATGCGGCTGCTGGCCCTGATTACCCCTGAGAGCTTCTCCACCTCCACCTGCTCCTTAGGGGAAATCAAGAAGCAGCCCCCACTTGCACCCACTGCTGGTGCCAACCCCAATTGTTCCGCACTGTCAGCAGGTGCCAGTAAGGCCAGCTCCATTAGTGCGTGGGAGCAGTGGTGGTGGGAGGACTGCCTGTAGACAGGGGACAGGGGTGGGAGAAGCCACAGAAGGAAGGGCTGAGCAAAATGGGGGCATGGAGGATGGGCCAAGACCAGCCTCTGTGCCCACAGCAGCCCAGTGACCACAGTTCCTTTCAAGGTGTATGAATTCATGCACTGAGCTCCTAGTATAATCATAAGAGTATTTCTAAGTGTTGTCTGGTGTGCCCAATATAAATCATAAGAGTCTTTCTAAGTGAAAGAAGGAGGCAGAGGAGTCAGAGGAGGAGATATGATCATGGAAAAAGAAGCATGAGTGATACAATTGCTGGAGATTCAACAAGGAATGTGGGCAGCCTCTAGAATCTGGAAAAGGCAAGGAAATAAATCAATCAGAAAGTGCTACTACATATTTTCCTAAATGACTTAGTACTTAGTAATATAACCGCAAATTAGGATATAGTGTGATTTTTTAAAACAAATATATATTTGATTTTTTAAAAATATATTTTTTTCCATTGATTTTTTTTAGGGAGAGTGGAATAGAGAGGGAAAGACAGAGAGAAATATCAATGTCAGAGAAACATATCAATTGGTTGTCTCCTGTGTGGCCCCAACCAGAGCCCAGGCTAGGGAGGAGCCTGCAACCGAGGTAAGTGCCCTTGACCGGAATTGAACCCAGGATTCTTTGGTCCACAGGCTGATGCTCTATCCACTGAATTAATCTGGCTAGGGCTAGATACAATACAATTTTAATAAAATTATTTTAGTTTTCAAATTACTATCATCTATTCCACTATAATAACAATGCCATTTCAGCAACACTGTTAACCACATAGACACCCTTTTTTAAATGTTGAATTTATTTAATTAAATCCATAATTTGTTAAGAAATGAAAATTTTTATTGCATAAGCCAGGCATAATGGAAGTATATTACAGTCATATCAATAAAATAAAATATTTGATATAATGTAAAAAATTAATCATAAGCATGATTTCAATATAAAGTGTTCCAATGAGAAATCCTGTAAAGCTTGCAAATTAAAAAAAAATAATGTACACATTACATCTAGGGAGGAAGATCAAAATTAATTGAGTGGGAATATCCAAGTTTAGAACTGCAACAGAATCATGACTTAATTAAAACCAAAATCTCAATGTGTCCTTCAAGTGGCATCATAAAGAAATATCAATAGAGAACAATTTGAAATTAATTAAACATTATAGTGAGTACCAAGTCACAAATGCCTTTAGTAAAAGCTGCAGGTTAATTTAAACAAGAAGAAATCAATGATTTTGTTTACCTATGGACAAAACAGATATTTGATATTTGGGGTATATAATAGGAATATTTTAAATGAAACATACAAAATTGTTTGTTTTTAATTAATGCCTAATTATTCTACTAATGGAACTAGAAATTTTATATTACAGCATTAGTCTTAATTATCCCCATCTTACAGTGAGGAATGTTTGAAGCAAAATGAATAAGAAAGCCACACAAAATTATATTATAATTTTATTTCTAAGACCTGGTCCACCTCAAGGTTATATGACTAAATGTGATATCCTTCAAAATTTCCAACAGTAGATGCTAATTAAGGATCTTAAAAAATATTGGACCTTGGAAATATTGGCTATGCCATTTATCAGCTACATAACAGCATATAGTTGGTTCAGTTTACCAAGTTAATTGATCTTTCTGTGTTTTTGTCTTCTTAGTACAGAATAGTTACATTTACTAGAATTAATAAAACTATGAAGATAAATAATTTAACCATGTCATGTATTTCTCTAGTTAATAAATATCTTCCTCACATCCTTCTCTGTGAGATGGTTCTTTTCTATGAAAAGTCTGACTTTGGACAAAAATCTTCTCTCTCTCTCTCTCTCTCTCTCTCTCACTCAGCCCTTTCTACATACACACCTACAATACCATAACACAATATATTTGGGCATATTTGGATATATGTCATATCTAATTTTAATACAAGCCCAAAGATCTGCATTGCCACTTGTGTCTATAATGAAACAATGATTTAAAGAAGACATGTTTTTGGCCAGTCTTTCTTGACATTTGAATGTCATCACTGAAGCTCCAAAGAGTTTTTATGTTATTGGCTTGGCAATTTCTCAGAGGGAATCCTCTGTTTGATCCAGTCTTCTCCTTAGTCCTCCACCTGCCACTCTCAATTCCCACTGCACACTTCCTATTTTTCACCCATCTCCACGCAAAATAATTCAATTCTACCTTGCCTCAGGGTCCAGCTCAAATTCCATTTTGATTGACTGCTAGAACCTACTGATAGGAAGGATCATTTAGACATTTTCTGAGTATATGTCCTCTTCCTCTAGGACTGAAGTAGATATTCCCTGAAATTAGTCTAAGTTAAGGGTCCTTTAGTCTCAAGTAACAAAAATTAAACTCTATCCAATTGAGGTAAAAAAAAAAATGTTTCCTGGAAATATATTGGGGTGCATATAGGATTTATTGAATAGGCTTCTACTCAGAAACAGGTTGGAAAACAGAACATGTACTACCTGACTCCCTTCATGGCCTGAATGCACACGACTGCCTTGTTTAGTTTTATTTTGTTTTGCTTTGATCTGCCCTTCAACCTTTTGGTTACAGTCAGTGTTCTTGGGGCAGGGGGTGGGGCGGGGGGGAGACGGAGAGAAGAGATATGGGAATAGGTCCTTTAGCTGATCGAGGATTAGATTCTCTTGATTGTTGTACCAAGATGATGAGAAGACATTTCTGGCAACTGCAGTGTCCAGAAAGCTTCTGAAGGGTAGGAAGAATCACTTCATTTACTGTTCCACCAAAACCACATACAATTTTGGGGAGAAAATCCCCCCAAAAGAAATCCGTATGATGTTAGAAAAAGGAAAATCATGCCAAGTCCTTAAAGCAAAACAAAACACCTACAGAGACAAATTGTTCTTGCTTCATGTATTGAGAGACTCATCTGTGCTATAATTTGAGTTGGATATATTTCCCCATTGTTATGGATGAATCCACTATTTACTATGAAGTGCACAGAAAGTGGTATGTTAAGGGAAGCTGAAAGAGATGTGTAAAAGCAGGCAGGGGTGCAAGCAACACTTCTCGGTGTTCTGTCACATTATCTAAAGGAATTTTTACCTAATATTTATTACCTAATACTCAGCCAGTTTATTCTTAACAAGTTTATAAATCCATTTATTTGGAAAGTGTTGATTAAAAAGCTTATAGTTGGTTCAGTTTACATCAACTTATGTTAGAGGCAGATCAATAATCAGCAAGATCCTACTAATTTAAAATGATATTATTTCCACCACAGTAATTTATCTACCACTACCAATTCACATATAATCTGCCTTCTATCCTACTACTTCTATTTAGTGCCAAACATTGCATTTGGGTACTACATGCCACAATTTCTAGACAACTTCAGATATTACTCCACTAATTCTCTCTCTCTCTTTTTATCCTCACCAGAGGACATTTTCCATTGATTTTTAGAGAAAGGGAAGAGAGAGGGAAAGATATAGAGAAGCATTGATGTGAGAGAAACACATCTATTGATTATTTCTTGCAGAGCCCCCACGAAGGCCTGGGCTGAGGAGGAGCCTGCAACCCGGGTACATGCCTTTGACCAGAATCGAACCTGGGGCCCTTCAGTCTGCAGGCTGGCCCTCTATCTACTGAGCCAAATAGGCTAGGACATGCACTCTTTTTTTTCTCTACCAACAATCAATACCCCTACTGAATTATTTTTTATCAGAATATGGGGAAGACTGAGTAATGGTCACACCAAGATAATGTTCAGCTCTTATTTCCTAAAAACTGTGAATATAGTAATTGAGATGTCAGGAGATTTTGTAGATATGATCTTGAAGTGGGGAGGTATCTGGATTATTTAGAAAGGCCCCCTGTAATCACAGGAGTTCTTATCAGAGGAAGGCAAGAGAACAGAGGGAGAGAATGAGGTGTGATGATGAAAGCAGAGAGGTATTTGAAGATGCTAAGCTACTGATTTGAAGATGAAGAAACATGCCATGAACCAAGTAATGTACGGAATATAGCTGGAAAAAGCCAACAAATGCATTTTCTCCTACAAACTTGAGAAAGTGACCTTCATACCTATAACAAAATAGGTGTTTGTTGTGTTAGGCCACTACATGTGTACTTATTTGTTATTGAAGCAATAGGAAAGTAACATAATGCACAACAGCATTATCCCTATGTAGTTTAAAACAAGCACATAAACAGAATTTTTATGTAAACTAAATTCCCCCCCCCCCCCCGTTATCTACCGCCCAATGTATGTATTTTTTTTTTATCGGTTACAGCAAGAAAATCTAAAAAGAATCATCTGTTTTTGCTGCCTTTAATTTCTCTATCCCCATACACTTTTAAACACATTTTAATGAGATTTTTCACTCTTGTTATTCTTGTTAAGGTCAGCATTGCTATACATATTGCTAACTTCAATGTCACACATTTCAGTACTCATCTTACACAATCTGTCCACAGAATTTGACAGTTATTTTTGATAATTATTTTAAATTGAGTTTGAGGAAAAACAATTTCTTCAAAAATTTTCTTGATATTTTGTGGGCTCTTTCCATTCATCACAACATCTTAATATTAAAGGACCAGTGATCTATTATTTGCTACACTTCTCTGTATACTATCCCTCATTTGGTGATTATAAGGAAACTACAGGTTTCAAATACCATTTCCATGTCTGTGACTCATAATTTTATGGCTCTCATTGGATCTCTCCTCTAAATTCTAGTTTCATTTTTACAATCCCCTACTTAGACATTGAGCAGTTACCTGAAATAAAACATGTACAAAATTCAACTGATCTTCTACTTCTTGACATCCCTACGGGACCTCCTGATAGCCTTCCTGATCTGTTGATAACAAATCTAACCAACCCCTTGCCCAGGCCAAAACTTTAAATTACCTATATGTTCTCTTTTGCTCGAATCCTGCCTCCTGTTTGATGGAATATCACTTCTCAATCCTTTATCACCTTTGTTCAACTCATCAAGTTTTCTCTCCCATATTTTTTATTTTATTTTATTTTTTAAGAGTTTTCTTTTTTTTTTAAGATATATATTTTATTGATTTTTTACAGAGAGGAAGGGAGAGGGATAGAGAGTTAGAAACACCGATGAGAAAAACATCAACCAGCTGCCTCCTGCACTTTCCGCACTGGCGATGTGCCCCAAACCAACATGCCCTTGACCGGAATCGAACCTGGGACTCTTCAGTCAGTAGGCTGATGCTCTAACCACTGAGCAAATTGGTTATGGCTCCCATATTTTTTATAATAACTGGCCTTTCTACATCTACTCTTTTGTCCCTATAGTTTATTCTTTTTTAAAAAATATATTTTATTGATTTTTTACTGAGAGGAAGGGAGAGAGATAGAGAGCCAGAAACGTCGATGAGAGAGAAACATCGACCAGCTGCCTCCTGCACACCCCCCACCGGGGATGTGCCTGCAACCAATGTAAATGCCCTTGACCGGAATCGAACCCGGGACCCTTCAGTCCGCAGACAGACGCTCCTCCACTGAGCCAAACCGATTTCGGCCCTATAGTTTATTCTCAGCAGCACACAACCCTATGTCCCAGATTTTTCAGTGTCTGCCCACTTCAATCACAGCAAAAGTGAGAATCACTATAAAAAGGGGCCCAAAGTGTCCTTTGGCCTGCACATCCAAACTCAGAGAAGGAAGGATGAGTTCATCTCCTCGTGCTCCTCCACTTACTTATCTGAATTCAGCCCCATTAGCCTTCTTGAATTTTGTTGAGCACAGAGGATGCTTCTGCCTTAGGGACATTGTAGTAATGCCAGGTTTTCTTCCTGAAACAAGTACTCTCACCCACAGATATTGACATTGCTAGATTTCTAACTTCTTTCTAGCCTTTGGTAAGATCTTATCTTGTCAATAAGATTTAGTCTGGCCATGGTATTTTATGCAGCCATGCGCCATCTCTGTTTCCACCCAGGTAGTCTTCATTAAAATATCTGTTCTATTAAATTAGGGGTGTCGAACTCAATCAGAGAAGGGGCCAAAATCTAAAATCCAGCCTAAATCGCGGGCCGAATGGTTTACTGAACAGTCATAAACTGACAATGTCATAAACTGACAGCGAAGTGCAGTGATGACAGCGCGGTGCGGGCCACATTGCAAGGCCTGGCAAACCACTAATGATTTAATGATATTTGCTTATTAATTACCTAGAAAAATCGGACCCAGGCTGGATTTGGCCCGCGGGCCTTGTGTTTGACACATGTGTATTAAATAATGCCAATATCTAGAAACAAATCTCCCATGGAAGCTTTTACTTTAGAGAAGAATTATAGTTTAATCACCTGGAACAGATACCCAGTATGTTAATGGGGAAGGATGCAGAGGGATCCAACCTAGAAAACTCTTTACAACAACTCAAACAGATTCATGGGAGTAAGTTAACCCATCAAGAATCTTCTCTACCCAGAAGGTGATGAGATGTACATGCAATAAGGAGTGAGGGAAACAAGAGCATTTCCATGGTGGACATTACTCAAAGTAAGCAAAGAGAGTGTGGTTGGAAAGCTAAAACCAGCTAACAGGAAGGAAAACCAACTATTTCCATGACTGTGTGGCTTCAAAAGGACATCTAACTATAACTGATGGAATATACCATTATTAAAATAAAGATGTTTTTATAATAATGTAGATTTTGGTTATGTATATCATATACATATCCATTAAAATAATATATTATTTTCATAATTAGGGTTTGAACACTAAAAAAACACACACATGAATATTTCTGCTATATACCAACTTTGAAAAATCCACTACTAACTATCAAGTAAAATGATAGCCATCTTAAATTGCCAGCAATTAGCCATTATACAATAACCCATAATGAGTCTGATAGAGTCTTTATGTAAGATAGAGTGGAAATGCTCAGTGTGTCAGATTAAGCATTTACAAAGAGTATAAAACAGCTCTGAATAATCCACCATGGGCTACCAACTTAATAAGGCAGAATCTGTAATCTACTATTGCTAAAATCTGTCAACTATTGAATATACAGATATTAAGCATTCTTATCTTTTTTCTTTTGATACTAAGTATGATAAAACTGTGCCAAAGTCCAGGCTACAACCTCATTCCCAAATCTCTGCTCCCCCTTACAAAGACACTCCTGAGACACAAGTCTAAGCTCCTGAGATATTTTTCTATATCTTCATTTCTATTACTTTTTAAAAAGCATTGTAGGCATATATATTCATGCCCGTTGGTCCACTGAAATTCATTTTGCCAATCCCATGATTCATTTTCAATGTTAATCTAAAAAAAAATATTTTTCTTTATTTCAGAGAGGAAGAGAGAGGGAAAGAGAGATAGAAATATCAATGATGAGAGAGAATCATTGATTGGCTGCACACCCCCTATTGGGAATCAGGCCTGCAATCCAGTCACATACCCTTGATGGGAATCGGACCCAGGACTTTTCAGTCCACTGGCCAATGCTCTATCCACTGAGCCAAACCAGCTAAGGCCTCAACATTAATCTTATCTGAGCTTTCAGCAGTTAGCACATTTGATTTCTTCTTTCATAATAGTCCTTTAAGATGACCTATTCTCCTACTTCACTGATATCTCATCCAAATACCAGTTTTAGACATATCCGCTCACTTGGCAGTGTTCCAAAGTACTGGCAATAATTGTAAACTATTATCTTATCTTCAGTGACAAAAATATCTCATTAAATCCATTGGGTTTAAATACTATTTATACTTTAGTAACCCAAATTCATATGTCTGAGCCCCAAATGTATGTAACAACTGCTTACATGAACTCTCCATGTGAATGCTTATTAGGGTGGTATACAAATCAAGGATCATTTCTGCCACAAAGAAGCCCAACTGTAGGAATCAGATATGCTTTGGGAGCTATGTGAAGGTCCTATCTGTGAGAAATGGTGAGAATAGAAGGCATTTGGATTCCCTTTAGTGCACATTATGTTCACGTTAAGCCTAGCTACCCGTGACCTCT
The DNA here is from genome assembly GCF_964339955.1 of Pipistrellus hanaki. Taxonomy (NCBI): domain Eukaryota; kingdom Metazoa; phylum Chordata; class Mammalia; order Chiroptera; family Vespertilionidae; genus Pipistrellus; species Pipistrellus hanaki. Next base: position 192,035,181 of record NC_140503.1, read on the forward strand.
TGCAACCCTAGGTTTTCTCTTTTCCTATGGCACTTCTCTCTGCCCCAAATGCTCCTTTAATGCTCATTTTGTTAACCAGGCTCCTAATGATTCATGTCCTTGAAGGTGAGAAAGGGGTGTGCAAAGACCTTTTCATGGCCTGGGAGTAACACTGCTCCTATTATGCAGTGATGCAGAGGTGTCATGTGTGGGACAATGACAGCAAGCATACTCATTATTTTTCTCAATTTCATGTATATTTCTTTCTTTTATCTTTCTTTTTAATTTTTTTGTAAAGTTAACTTAGGAATTAAATTCAATTAGATTCATTGTCTACACAATTTACTGACATACTTGAGGCATGGGGAATTGATATTTAGTATTCTGAAGGCCTGATTCTGATTCCAAGTGAGAATTGTTTAGATTAAATACAGAGCTAAAAATGCCAAAAAAAAAATTACAGCTGGGAATCACATTTTCATATTCATAAATTAATCCAAGCTTTGATGTATTTGTGTTCTTTGGACTTTTTCTATTCTCAAGCCTTTGTTAATTCTCAGTAGATGTTCATATGCAACCATATGGCTTTTAGTACTTATTATTGAATTTCTGAATATATCTATACTTAGGAGATATGTCAGATAATGTTCTACATATTCTTAGTCAGATGGTATGGGTTTTCAAAATAGGTTAAATGGATGCTCTGTTAAGTTCAACATACACAAACCACTAATGATTTAATGATATTTGCTTATTAATTACCTAGAAAAAAATGCAGATGTTCTTAAAAGTAATAAAATGTATGTTGAATTCAACTAAAAATCATGAAAGCAACTGCATTTTGCTATAAGACATATTTTCACACTGTTTTATTAAAGAAGTTACTGTTAAAAGGTGTGAAATACAAATGTTTTCATTGTACCAAAATACTGCAGTAAAAATATACAATCATTTCTCCCTAAGAATTGATTATCTAAAATATCGAGGCTATTTTGCCTTCAACATGTATTGACATCACTGTTAAAATATTTGTACTATTATTGTGTCAATACTGTTCATTGACAGTGACAATTATTTAAGATGAATTTATGGTTATGAGATAGTTAGTGCTTTCATGATACTGGCCAGAATAAAAAGATGTGTTAAAAATGAGAAGAACCATATTCAATTGGCTGGTTGTTGAGAGTTACTGAATTAAACCACAGTACCTCTGTGTTTTTCTTTTTCCTTTTTAAAAAATTTTCTTTATAAATTAAGGTATCACATATTTGTCCTCATCCCCCCATTCCCATCTCGAACCCCTCCCCACGAATGCCCCCACCCTCTGTTGTTCGTGACCACTCGTTAGGCTTATATGCATGCATACAGTCCTTTAGTTGATCTCTCCCTCTTACCCCCACCCTCTCCTACCTTACCTCTGAGGTTTGATAGTCTTATCGATGCTTCCCTGTCTCCAGGTCTGTTTTTGTTTATCAGTTTATGTTGTTCATTATTTCCCCTAGATGCGTGAGATTATGTGATACAAGAAATGCACTTATAAGAACCTTTTTTTTTTTGTCATCATGTTTTAGTCTCATGAAATAGATTTATGGGTTATTCCCAACATTAACACATAAATAAATACAATAGAATAGGGCAGAGTAGGATATTCTAGTGTATTGGGAAGGGTAGTGCTATTTTTTTTTTTTATCATTTTTGCTTCCTGTGCATATACATATCAATCTCTATAATTTGACTTTATCTAAATATTTTTCCTTGAATCAAATCAACATAGTTTGAGAAATATAACCTCATTTTGGATACAAAATAATAACAATAAAAAGAAGACATAATACAAATTAATAATACAATAATTAATAAACAACATAAGAATAAAGTCTGTGTTTCATGTAATCACAAATGTAAACTACTTTTGCCCACCACTGTGTGTATACAGCTTTAAGTAGTCAATTATGTTTTACAAAGCTTAAATAAAAGATTAAATGTATTTTATCTCCACCCAAATAGTTTTCATTTCCAGAGGTCAGCCTAGCCTTATGTAGAGCAGATTTCTATTTAGTATCACTTTCTTTCTTCTCAAAGAAATATTTTTAAATTTCCAGTAATATGTTTCCTGATAATAATTTTTGTCAATTTTTGTTTATCTGGAAAAAAAAAACAAAAACCTCATCTAGTATGTTAAATATTTCATCCTCCTGGCTCTGGACTGAAGAGTTTCTGACCTGAAGTGTTCTATTATTCATACATATATTTATTCATCTGCACATTGTGCCTTTTGTTTGTTTGTTTGTTAGGCTGTATTTTAGATTTTTTTCTATTTACTGTTTTTTTTTTTTTTTGCTTGTTTATATTTATATACTTATCTATCTTTTGCAATGGAGTTATAATGGAGGTGACTTTCTTTTTTATTCTTCTACTTGAAGTTTATACGATTTCAGAATTCACCTTATCTGATTTCAACACTTATTTTAAAGCTAAGTGAACAAGACTTTTTGGTACTAGGAAAAAGGAATCAAAGATCAACGAAAAAGAACAGAAAGGCCAAAGGAGAACCACATGTATATGGAGAATTTAATATCAAACAATATTAGAGGAAGGAAGAATAGCCTTTTCAGCAAATGGAGCTGAAAAAAATCTGGACAACTTTGTGCAGAATAAAGACCCTCAATTTATAACTCATATTAATTCAAATGGATCATAGGTCCAAGCAAAAATCTAAATTCTGTAGATTTATGAAGGAAGCATATGAAAAATATATTTCAACCTTGGGCCTGTCAAATGTTTCTGTATTTTGACACTGAAAGCTTAAGCCATAAAAGAAAAAAGTTGATGAATTGGACATCATCAGGACTTTAAAAATTTCTGTTTTTCAAAGGTTATTATTAATATAATGAAAATAGAGATATACACTAGAAGAAAAAATATTACATAACAAAATCTAATAAAGGACACATATAAAATATATGTATACATATCTATATCCTACATAATAAAGAGGTAATTTATAAATTAACCCTCACCTCCTCACAAGATGGCCACCCCATATCGTCACAAGATGGTGGCCCCCATGTTGTCACAAGATGGCTTCCCACATGTCATCACAAGATAGCCACCACAATATGGCCACCCCCACATCATCACAATATGGCCACCCCCAGGTCACAAGATGGCCAGCAGGTGAGGGAAGTTAGGGGTGATTGGGTCAGTTAGGCAGCAATCAGGCCTGCAGGGGAACAGTTAGGGAGTGATCAGGCTGGCAGGCAGAAGTGACAATCAGGCAGGTGAATAGTTAGGAGCCAGCAGTCCCAAATTGGGCCTAAATCAGGAGTCAGACATATCCCCAGGGGTCTTAGATTAGAGAGGGTGCAGTCTAGACTGAGGGACACCCCCTTCAGTGTATCAATTTCATGCACCAGGCCTGTAGTACTGAACAAAAAGCAAAGAGAAACTAAATAAAATGCACAAAAGTTTTGAACAGATGTCTTTACAAAGAACATATACAGATGGAAAATGGGAACATAAAAACATACTCTAAACTAAATGATTAGTCATTGGAGAAATAAAAATTCAAACCAAAATTAGATGCACACCTATTAGGTAATCAGAAGAATAAAAACATAAAGCCAAAACTAAAAAGTATATGAATCAATTGAAATTTTTAGACATTGTTGGAAGGAACACAAAATGGTCAATTACTTTGAAAAACAGTTTGGCAGTTTTTTATGAAGTTACACATACACTTTCCATACAGCCAATCCAATCTAGTCCTGGCATTGAGCCATGATAAATGAAAAATTATGCACACATACAAACCTCTATACAAATGTTTACAGCCACATTATACATAATAACTAATATCTGGAAGCAACCCAAATGTCATTCATTTTTTGAATGATTAAACTAACTGCTCTTTATTCATAAAATTGAATACTTTTCAGCCATACAAGGAAAGAATGTACTAATGATATATGCAACAGCATGAATGCATGTCAAACGTGTTACACTAAGTGACAGAAGGCAGACTCAAAAAGGCACGTACTGTATGATGCTTACATAACATTCCAGAAAAAGGCAAAATGATAGGGAGGAAACACGGATCAGAGGTTGTCAGCTGTTGATGATGATTGAAGAGAATTGAATAAAAGAGACACAAGTGAGCCCTAGCCAGTTTGGCTCGGTGGATAGAGCACCAGCTTGTGGATTGAAGGGTCTGGGTTTCTATTCCCCATTCAAGGGCACATGCCTCAGTTGCAGGCTCCTCCTTGGTCCAGATCCTGATTGCGGTTCATGCAAAAGGCAACCAATTCATTTGCCTCTCTTGCATTGATATTTCTGTCTTTCCCTCTCTTTTCCACTCTCCCTAAAGATTAATGTGAAAGTTTCCTCAGGTAAGGATAAGAGAGAGAGAGAGAGAGAGAGAGAGAGAGAGAGAGAGAGAGAGAGAGAGAGTTACAAGTGAATATCTGTGGGTGATGAATCTGTTCTATATTTTGACTGTAATGGTGGTTCCATGATTGTGTTAACTTGTGCGAATATATATATATATATATATATATATATATATATATATATATGGGTAATATGCTAAGTGTCCCTCCTCCATCCAACTGGTCGCTATGATGTACACTGACCACCATGGGGCAGACGTTCATTGCAGGAGCTGCCATGACACACATTGGCTGGCACTGGAACTAGGGCCAACAAACCAACACTCAGCTTCCCCCAAGAGGAACACTGGCCCCGCCACCACCCCAGAGCAACACCCCACCAAATTGCAGCCAATGCTGCCAAGACCCCATGGCACAAAATGCAACCCACAGACAGCCCAGCCTGAAAATGGTAGCTGTGGGACTTCGGGTAATTGTGTCACATAGCAATGCCCAGCTATGTACCAATCACACACATGTGTTTCAATCTCTCATTGTCGATTATGAATTTGGTTGACACTTCTATTATAGAGAAAGGGTGAATAGCAATATTAAAATATATTTCTTCTAGTTAATTTCCTTTCAATGTGCATGAATTTGTACACTGGGCCACTAATATATATATATATATATATATATATATATATATATATATATATATATCCTAAAAATGGTGATTTTCACATGCTACATACTATACATCACTAAACCTGACCAAACATATGTAATAAACATTTGGTCATCTAGAGGTTTTACTAAATGATGGTAAGAAATATGAGTGATTTCAACTACAATACAAATGTTTACCAAGTTCCTTTATTTGCAGAAATAACTATAGGGAACAGGTAGTGAGCCACTGTGTGGATAAAGATGAGGAGCTCACAGGGGTTGTGATGAGTGGAGCATCAGCAGGAGGGCACCAGATGTCTGGCTGAGGAAATCTAGCAAAGAGTAGTGATGCCACCATGGTTTCAGGGTCACATCACAAATTATTATGGCCCCAATAAAAATGTGTGCATAGTTCTATCTCACACCTTTCTTTTCCATGTTTCTTTTGCTGGAAGAAGCCTATGACTCTAAGCTTTGTTTCTAGTTAACCTGCCCCCTGAGTTACTGGGTATGATTGTTGTTCTATTTCTCAGCATCAGGATATGGAGGTACCTGAATCAATGTTCTAGCCTGGAGTTTTTTGAGAATGATAGATTGATGGATGTGCAAAGTGTTCTTTCTGGCTACATGTATCATGTACTCTATTCCATATATTGCATTGTTTCCAAATCTCCTCCCATCTTTTTCAGTCTTCCTCCCCATTTTGTTTTATTTCATAGATTGGAGGAACTATTTCTAGATTGGTGGAACAGCCGGCAGAAAAGCTATAATTCTAGAAGTAAGTATATGACCCTGTACTCTTTCCTTACTCTGACATTTGCCTGCTAGTGAGACTTTGGAGAGAAGCTAACCTGTGGTATTGGAGAAAGTTGTCAATATCTCTGTTGCGTATATATGCTGAGCTGACTTCCTTTTGTATCTTTCAGATAGATAAACACTCATTGACATAGCCATATATTATCTCTTCCTGGCTATTCTGAAAAATCCATATTTACTATTGGCATTTGTAAAGAATGGATGTGCAATTTTCTTATGGAAATGATAAGACCTTCTAAGTCTATTTCTATTCACAATTATTGGAAATATTGAAGTGAACTTGGTTGGTAAGACAAAGATCAGAGCTTTTGCTGCCCGGGTTTTTGAAGAATTGCCAATGAAATATGAAAGACACCGGACACATTTACTTTTGCTAAATAAATGTTTTGATATTTTGAATAAATATTATGAGTATCACAAAAAGCACAATACTGGCAGGGAGCAGAAAATCTCCCATCTGTATCAGAAGCCCCTGAGAACATGTCTTTAGACCCTGAAAAAGCACCATGAGCAGAAAACTGGGTTATACAGAAATTTTCTCATTTGCTTACTTCAATTACAGCAACAAACAAACAAACAAACAAAAAAACAACACACCTTATTGTGTACAGATTGTTTATATTCCAGCACATATGAATAGAAATTTGATTTTTTTTTTGAAGTTTATATAACAGGCTTCATCTTAGGATCCTGAAACTCTACAAACTTGTCCCATTTAAAGTGTTCCCAATTTGGACACAGTGCAACCTTAATTCTTCCCAGACCTATTAAAATTTGTAGATTTTTCTTTCAAAGGACTGGGAGCAAAACAGTAATAAAAAGAGAGAGAACTCATGAACATGGACAAGAGTGTAGTAATTGGGGGCCTGAGTAGTGGGGTGAAAGGTGAAAGAGGCAGAGAAGGGATAAATGGTGATGGGGAAAATAAAATTAAATAAAAAAGAAAAATTTTAAAAGAAAAAAAGAAAAATTTCACCTTAATAATTTCAGGTTCTGGGTTTTCTCACTCCAGTTCATTTGCATGAGAAAGATCCAGATCCCACATACTTTTTTTTTCTTTTTATTCATTTTCACATCATGTAAATTAAGCTCAAAATAGTCCTAAATGTCTGTAGGATTATATTATCTATCAGAATTAGCATGGGTTACTTTCTTTGCCTACAATAATAGAAGAATGGTGTACAGAAAAAGATGGTTTATGGTAATTTCTTCTATTCACTAGAATGACATTTAAATATTGCACTTCATTGTGAGGACTGTTCTGTGAAGGCAATGTAAGTAAAGTAACATTCAAAAGGAATTGACAAGATTTGTAAGAGAACTTAAATTTTTCTCATATGAGGAATAAATGAAGGGATAGGATAGTTCACTGAAGGAAATGGTATTCCTGAGGAGTCATAGAAAATGCATCAAATATGTAAAAGTGCACTTATTTACCTGTCTTTCCTTTATGGTTTCAGTGTAACTATATCTGTGAAACAAATTGTCAAACTCAGTTTGAGAGAGGTAGGCACCTCATTTTCTATTAGCCTCTAGCAATTTGCACATAAAATTTAAGAATTGGATTTCTAAATGTGTGTGTGTGTGTGCGTGCGTGCGTGCAGAAACCATTGAATTATAAATTAGGACCTTGTGGAAATTGGGAAACTCGTCTAGCAAATATATGCGACTCAGTGCTAATACTGATTCAGCATCCTCTACACCCTGGTTCTCTATACCATCAACATCATCATTATGATCATCATCATCATCATCATCACTAACAGCAACAACAACACTAACAACATACTCTTTGTGTGATGAATATGGATGGTCCTTTATATAGAATTCCTCTAGTGCTTACACAATACCGCGAGGAAATGCCATTATGCCTATTTTTCCAATAAGGAAATTGAGCACAGGTGTGTTTATGCAGGTTCCCTAAAGCTACATAACTATAGCTTTGTGTCTAAGGCAGTGACAAGGCACAGTGTAAGTATTCCAACCCAAATTGGGTCTACAACAGATAACATGAATGGACATTGAGGGCATTTTATTTTTTAAAATTGAGTAAAAGTGTTAATACATTTAAAAAAAAAGTTGTGCACATAGCTTCAGTTGTATGCTTTACCCAATGACACTTTCATTCAATGATGATATTAACCACTCCTTTCTTCTTTGTAATTTTTCTCCAAAATGTTTTATTTTAATATATATTTTATTGATTTTTTTTTTACAGAGAGGAAAGGAGAGGGATAGAGAGTTAGAAACATCGATGAAAGAGAATCATCGATCAGCTGCCTCCTGCACACCTCCGATTGAGGATGTGCCCACAACCCAGGTACATGCCCTTGACCGGAATCGAACCGGGACCATTCAGTCCACAGGCTGACGCTCTATCCATGGAATCAAACCAGTTTTGGCTTTCTCCAAAATGTTTATTGATTTTGTTAACCTTGTATGGATCTGTATATTGTGCATTGAACCTCTAAATGTATTGTCGTTGGTAATATATTCCCCCTTTTTGTGCCATCTGAATATAAATAAATTGAATAAATGTAGGGCTTAAATTTATTGATATAATACTTTTAAACATTTAGCATTATCTTGCACTTCCGTGAAAGACTTGGAAGAGTGAATATGCAGGTGTAGAGATCAGGCACGGCAAGTAGGGCACCTTCCCCTAATCCAAGGCTATCTTATGTCACACCTTTCTTCCTTGTCTTTCCATCTTCATATCGTAGCCAATTTTGTGCCGAAATGATTAATTTATGTAATTACAGATTACGCATCTTCATCTCTCTCCTTTTCTTCCTCTCAATACCTGGACAAATGAGAGAGTTAATATACCTTGCCTAAAATAAGTCATGTGGGTTACTGAGCTTTAAACCCTCTTGTCAAAGATCCTTAAGGCCATGTTCTTTTCTCTACCCTGGACAGGGCTCATGCAGAAGGTAATCAAAGTGCTTCTGTCACATTGATGTTTCCCTCTGTCTTTCCCTCTCTCTTCTACTCTCCCTAAAAATCAATGGGAAGATATCCTTGGGTGAAGATTAACAACAGTAACAAAAAAGTTGCAGGTGTCTGTAATACAATGAGGTTATAATAAAAATTGATGCCAGGCACCTGGTTCATATTTGCAGTTATAAATCATTGCTTCTATTTTAATTGGAGAATACGTTCATATGGGATTTGGCTCTTTTAAATAACAGATCCAACTTTTCCCACTCCTTTGCAGACAACAAAACAACAACGTTTATATTTTTATTTCCTTGGAGAGATATAATGAAATGTCAAAAAATATGTTCTGATTTGAACAGTGAGTGGACGCCACTCCAGCTGGGACCATCTGCGAGGAGACAAAGTGGGTCAGCACATTTGTCTCATCAGCGCTTCTGTTCTCCAGCGAACCCACCTGGCTCACCGAGAAAACAGACTCCATGGGTCTTTGGGTAAAAATGTGATAACGAGGAAGACAAAACTTCAATTTTGTGGCTTAGGAAAGTTTTACTTTCAGGTTTAGTATTACTACCTTCAGCAAACTTCTCTTAGAGGGCCTTTTCATTGATGAGATGTTTTTACCAAAAGGTTGTCTTGTAGAGTGGGAAGGAAATGGGGTTTAGAATCAGGCAAATCTAGTTGTGAATAGTGGGCAAATGGCATTCCTTGTATAAATGTGTTACATGCCATATCTCATTTATGTCACATCCATAATGCAATAAAAGCTTCGGTATCTCCCATTTTACATTAAAAAGCAAACAAAATGAAACAAAACAAAACAAAAACAAAAAACTGAGAGTGGTTGAATTGATAGTCCAAAATCCCATCTCTATCAAAGAGTGAAGGAGGTATTTAAGTTCTGATGTTTTAACTCCAGGTCCCTCTTTAAAGGAAATAATACTAGTGGTGGTCCAGAATAATTCACCCCAAGATGTGCCTTTATGGTATGCAAATTGTTTTGAGGTAAAGGCAATTTTAGCCTCTGGCTCAAAAGAAACTTCTGCCCTTCTTTCCCTAAAAGGACTTGAATTAGGTTCCTTGCCCATGGAGATTATCAGCAATAGCCTTTCTGAAATACCTATATAACAGGGCATACCTTTATTTACTAAATGTCTGTTCTTACCATCCTGCAATGACCCTTTGAAGGCCCCAAGGCGCAATACCTCATCACTAGCTCAGGACGTCTTATATACCCCAATTTCCCTTCTCTCTCTGAACCTCTGGCACATGGAGAGGGGGGTCTCTGACTCTCATGTATGAGGGGGTCCCCATACATAAGTGAGTATGAAATTTGGTTGTTTTCCCTTGTTCATCTGTCTCATGTCTGTTTGATTATTAGACCAGCTGGAAGCACCTTGAGATTAAAGGAAAGTTTGTTTCCCTCCCATTAGCATATATACAACTTCACTAGTTTCACTAACAAAAGCAGAAATAGAAACGGAATGATAGGCATATAGATTGATAGATGATTTAAATATTTTTAAAAAAATGTCCTTAAGATAATTTAGAACAGATTACCAAGTCCATGATTTTGTTATTATTTACACTGAAACAACCTTATTATCCGTGACCTTCATGATAAGCAGTAGTTAGTTTCAGCACAATTCCTTCAATTTTTCAGTATTATAAATAAAGACATATACTAATCAAGAATAAAAGAATATTTGGAAAGACTTTTTCAAGGCACATCTATTTTCGTCTTTTAGATAAAAAATTTTAAAAGGATAATGTATGAAACCAATCAAAACGATAAGTTTCTAATAATTAACATAACAATGAAATTTTCATAAGAATGAAAGATAAATGTTCAATAGAAATATCAAATTCAAAACTTGCTTTTCTGGACTACACTGTTAGATTGGCTTTTAGGTATATGTGGAGAAGGCTAATTTCAAGTTCTCTGTTTCATGAAATTTATTAACATATTCAGATTTTAGAAAGTTATATCAGGAATTATGTTAGTCATTCATAATTTTATGAGACCAGTTACTGGTATTATTGCTTCTTAGAAAATCAGTTTTCCATTGAAATAATATCCCGCTTAAATTTTTATAAACAAATCTGGGTCTATTGAAATAGTCCCAGCCTTTAAGAAAAGTTATGATTTTTACTTGCAGTTGGATTTGTGTTATGAAAATGCATGCTGATTGATATCATTGAAATTCATCATTCCAGAACTCTTCAAAATAATGTTTCTCTGTCTTTCCCTCTCTCTTTTACTCTCTCTAAAAAAAAAATCAATGGAAAGATATCCTTTGGAGAGGATTAATACAAACAAAACAAAAAACTTTGTTTTTCTGACTTTTTATGTATATAATTAATAGCATAATTATTTGTCTTTATAAAATATCCTCTCATTTTTAAACATGATATGAACTACAACTCATGAATTATTTTTTAAAGCAGAAGTGCTACTTAAATCCCAAATAGCAGGAACATCACTTTCTACATTCCTTTTTGTGAGTTATGTAACTTTTTCTTAAAGTTCTCATGACTAATGAATTACTTTTTATTAACTTTTTCATTTAAGAAATGGTTATGATTTACATGTTGGAGAGAGATTTACATGATAGTAATCCCATTTACAAATAATACTAGCCACTATAATCTATATAATAAAATCCTAAGCGACCATTACTGAGGAACAACCAGAATGACTGGTTGCTATGATGTGCATTGACCACCAGGAGGCAGATGCTCAATGCAGGAGCTGCCCCTTGGTGGGCAGTACACTCCCACAGGGGGAGTGCAGCTCAGCCAGAGCCTGGCTCATGGATGGTGAGTGCAGCAGTGGTGGCAGAAGCTTCTCCAGCTGCCTCTGTAGCAATGCAAGGAACAGCGAGCAGGTGGGTGGTAAGGAGTGAGGGCCCTGGCCTGCTAGAGGGCACAGGGGTCCTCCTCAAATGCACAAATTTTGTGCACCAGGCCTCTAGTAATATAATAATATGATCCTGAACTTATTTTAAAGTCTCCACTTCTCTAGTAATTTTGTGATGGGTTTTTTTTTCTTTTCTTTAAGTAGGTAGCAACTAATCTAAACAGCAATTGTTCTTGACAAGTATTGTCTCTTGGTACCTTTTCATCACAATTTTAATTGCCACAACTACGCAAAAATTATGAGTCTCTAACTCTAATAGGTGTGCTATATTAAGATCATCATCTCCAAACTCCCACCTTAGTTCTTGTAAGACATCATTGTTAGCTCTGTCTTCTTAAATCTGATTGCCGTAGCTCTTCCCTTGCTCAAAGCCTTTAATTCTATAGATTTTTATTATTTCCATGGCACTGGATTTCTTGTAAGTCCGGAGAGATCCTAGCACGTGACTTGGTTATGAGTCTAAGATCAATGCACTGATTGTGCTTCAGTTCTCATAGCTGCTATTAAGTTGCTAAACCTGTTGCTAAACTCAACTAAGGCCACCCCATAAACAATCTGGAGTCATAATCATCCTGGAGTCATAAATAACCTGGGATAACAATTGCTACAAGGATAAATTTGGACTTCATTTCCTTCTAGTTTTCTCCACCCTCCTTTGCATATTGGAATTAAGGAATCCCCATTAATATAGCCAGGATCCTTCATTTGCCTGAAAGAATTATACTTTGTGGTTTCTGCATTTATGAATGCTCTGCAGAGTGCAGTTTTAGGTGCCACCTAAACCTGTGTCTCTGGGATTGCAATCCGTTTGTTCAAATAGACGCTTTTGGTTCTTTATTATAGTCTGAGCCTCTCCTCTGTATTGGTCAACAGTTGAATGAAAGAGTTAATGGTAGAATGAGTGAATATGTCATTTAAATGCTGTCGCAGTAGAACCACAGAGAATAATAATATACTGCCCATATAATTAAATAGTACATAATCTATGGCAGAAGATAGAAAGTATCAATAAATTTGTTTTTACAATAAAATTCTAGGAAGGTGATGATAGGGATATAAACATGGCTCTAATGAATCTTGCTCCACAGAGCTAGATGATTTCATACATTATTATATTTCCTTAATATTATTAATTATCTTAAGGAGTAAAGCATGCACCACTTTTCCTTAAGAATTCAAACTGATAAAAGTTTTATTTGTATTTTTTAAATGGCTGAGTCAAAATTTATTTATATTTCATTTAATCCAATTTTATTTTATTTTATTATTTATTTTATTTTTCCATCACCATTTAAACCCTCTATGCCCTCTTAAACCTCCAACCACTACACTCCCCTCCCACAATTGCCACACAAGCCCAAATTTAATTTACTAAAAATCCATGTTTAGTTTTCTCTATATGTAGCCTGCTAGAGTCCTTTGACGAATTGATTCTGACTTGCATTCTGAATCACTACATGATGAAGGCCAGCCAGAAAAGTCACAGCTTACTCAAATAATGTGAAGTGCATTGTAAAGGACCGAGTAGAGTTCTATGGTACTTTGTATTTTTATTAGTCTTCATCCCAGATACCAGAATCATGAACAACTAATAATATGGTAGAAGAAAGAACAAAATATATTTACTTCACTGTCAAAGGCTGACCAGTCCCACCTATTTAGATTCTTAAATCTCAGTTACCCACCATAATTTTAAGGGCAAAATACGACAAAGATATACTGTCTCTTTAGTGTTTTTAAGTACATTAATAGAATTGACTGTGTAAGTATTAAATAGTATTTTACTGCAAAAGTGGTATAAAATCATGCTATTTGCAAAAATAATGAAATTGTAATAATGAAGCCAATAAAATCATTTATTGTGCCCTTAAATTTCTTCAGTGAGTGAATGACAGCTTTTTCCCCTAGGACAACTCAAGTAGCAAATTGATGGTGTTCAATGCATTTCATGGATCAAGAGATAGTAAGAGTCATGTGAGCATTACAGTTAGAGAACCTCCCCTGGAGAGTTAATTTATATTCACTGCACCAGTGTTCATATTGCTTTGAGTTGGCAAGTAGACTCTTACATTTTTCCTCTAATATATTCCACCATCATGAATTCTAAGTTTGAAACTAATTTCTAACTATATATAGATATTTTTTCATGAAAAGTTACACTTAGAAAAGACAAAGGTAGTAGGCATTATAAAATGTAATAATATTAGAATATTAATTCAATATTAGAAATTATACCACTTCAAGGCAGTAATATTTTACAAGACTATTAAATTTTACAAAATAGGACTCTCTTAAATGGATCTCTCTCTCTTAAAAATGATTGATAATACAAATTCAAGTAACTTTTGAAAGTTTGTAAATTATTCCAAGGAAAGAAAATATATGCTTTTCGGGAAAGACACTAATTCTTAAAGCTCTTTATTATGCTGCAGAAGATATTTGCTAACCTGAATTCTAATTGCAATGCTTCTATAAGAACCTGGTAACATCAGTAATCATCTCTCATATTTATAAGATCTTGATAGTTTAGAAAGATCTTATGCCTATATTACTTCAGTTAATAGTATTTGAGACATTAGTTATGAATACATTTTTAACATCTATTTCAACACAAATTAAAGTGTAGAGGAAACTAGTGGTATGTTTGTTCTCTGAGCTTGAAAACTATCTCATTGTTGGTTCCTGTTGGTTTCAGGAGTTGAAAATAATATATTATTTTATTTCCCAATACAAAAAATGATAGGAAATGACAATATAAATATTAATATTAACAAAAATGACTGAGAATTATACAAGAATTTGCACATTTCATGTGCATTAAAAAACGCGTGCAATGAACTAGTAACTATTGTTTACCTGAATGCAGATTCTTAAACTAGGAGACCACAAATAATTTGTTCAAAATCTCAAAGCTAATAACAAAAGAAATGCAATTGGAAACCCAGGAAATTATTGTTATTACCTCCTAATCTGTAAATCACTAAAAATGAAAAAAAGACAAAAACAAAATAAATCAACAATCAAAATATGCTGAATCTCTAAAATGTGCCCTTTTTATTGTTGACTGTATTACAGATGTCCCTCATTTTAACCCGTTTTCCTCCTCCAACCTACGCCCACCTTACCTAGGCCTCCCCCACCTTATTGTTGTGTCCATGTGCCATGCATATCTGCACTAATAAAAGGGCAATGTGCTAATTAGACATGGAGTCGTTCTGGGAAACTTTCTGCATGTCCTTCCTGACAAAGCTATGGTGGTTGGGGCTGAGGCAGAGGTAGTTAGGGGTGATTGGGCCAGGAGGGCAGGGCAATTGGGAGCATTTAGGCTGACAGGGGAGCAGCTGGGGCTGGACAGGCTGGCATGGAGGGGCAGTAGTGGGCGAGCAGGTTGTCAAGAGAAGGCAGTTGGGGTGAGCAGGCTGGCAGGGGGCAGCTGGAGGCGAGCAGGATGGCAGGCAGAGTGGTTAGGGACAATCAGGCATGCAGAGGCAGTTAGGGGCAATCAGGCAGGCAGGCAGAAAGGTTAGGGGTGATCAGGCAGGCAGGCAGGCAGGCAGGCAGGCAAGCGGTTAGGAGCCAGTGGTCCCGGATTGCAAGAGGGATGTCTGACCAACAGGTTGAACATCTCCCAAGGGGTCTCAGATTGGAGAGGGTGGAGGCTGTGCTGAGTGACACCCCTCCCTCACCCCCATGCATGAATTTTTTGTGTACTGGGCCACTAGTCTTATATAAAAGGCTAATATGCAAATTATCTGCTTGGGAATTCAGACTTTGTGACTGCCCACAATGACATATGCTGACCACCAGGGGGTGGCAAAAACTGAAGGAAGGCCCGGCAGGCACCTGGCAGCCAGGGGAAGGAAGGCTCCGATTGGCTCTGATCACTGGTCAGGCCTAGGGACCCTACCTATGCATGAATTGCATGCACTGGGCCTCTAGTATGTATATATTCTTTGGCTGATCTCTTCAACCCTCCCCACCCTTTTAAAAGGCATTTTCTTTTGAAATTTCTAATGAGCACATTAGGCTTTCCCTTACATTAACACTCAAAATATATCTAAAACTAAATCATTACCTTAGTAAGCGGTTATCTTGACTTCTGCATAGTTGTTAGATGGCTTTAATGGTTTCATTGTGACCATGTTGCAATTTTAATGGTGTTAGAGTTCAGCCAGAGCTTTTCATGCAAGCTAGACTGAGTTTAATTATTCATAAAGCCTTTTGAGGAAAAAACACTAAGTTTAAATGACTTCAAAAAACAAATATTTTATGAAAATTTTTATTTCTTGTTTTATAGCAATTTATCAGAATATCAGATAGGAAAGATCTTCTTATACAATTAATGTTTTAGTTCACCAATAAACAGATTGCTTTTCTTTAGGGAAAAGCTAGTAAAAGCCCATGAGACTGGCATGGCACATTGGTGGAATGGATAACACAATATTAAAAGATGCAACAGCCCAGCCAGCATGGCTCAGTGGTTGAGAGTTGACCTATGAACCAGTAAGTAATGGTTTGATTCCCAGTTAGGGGACATGACCAGTTAAGTATGAATATAGACTTGAAAGTAGCTTATCTTGTCTTATAATTTGAACAGAGGGGCTGATTGAATTGGAAGAGCTAACAATCTTAGGATTTAATTACCAGGTGCTTTTCATAAATTGTGAAAGGTTATAGCAAAGAAAAAGAAAGGCCTTTATTGACCTCACACTCACAAATATGTGTCTCCACTTAGCACCACTGTGATGGTAATCTAACCAGTCCCATGTAATTAAGAACATCTTAATGTGGCCCCTACTTCAGAACATTCCTTATAAATTCCAGACTATTATATCCTATTTAATCAATCTAACTGCTTGGATATCTTACAGTCATTTTGAACTTCCTGTGTTCCATACTAATCTTCTGATCATCTGTTTGGAAATCTCTTCTGCTTTGCCTTTCTCGTCTTAGTTAATAACTACTTCTAGTTGCTCAGGCCCAAAACCTTAGAATCATCCCTGACTCTTCTTTGACCTTTCACACTGAATATCTAATTTATATCAAAATTATGTTGGCTTTAACTTCAAAATATAATCCATAATCCAACCACTTTTTGCCACCTTCCCTATTAACATCCTGGTCCAAGCCTCTACCAAGATGATTCTAACAGCTCCCTGAGTGATATTTTGATATTGACCTGTTTTCTCAGCAGCCAAAGTGATTCTTATAAAACAGAAGAAAACATTCTATTGCACAAAAAGTTACAATTACTCATAACAATGCTACGAGTGCTATAAATTCTGATTCTCTTTAACCTCTCTTCCTTCTCTCCTGTGACTCATACTCTTAATATTGTGTTAAAGCCAAGTGGACATCTTTTCTCTATCCATGTGAAGAGCATGAGAATTTTAACAACAACAACAACAAAAAAGTAAATACCAAATGTGTTCCCTTTCCTTTATTCTTCAATTACTCTGACTAATTATTTCATGGAACATATAATACCCTATAATTACTGTGCTCATTCATTCGTTTATAATTTTCTTTTTACCTTACTAATATATCTATCTATATCTATATCTATATCTATATCTATATCTATATCTATATCTATATCTATATCTATATCTATATCTATATATCTATATCTATCTGTCTCTATCTCTATCTCTATATCTATCTATGTATAACTGTATAAGGCAAAGGGAGGACAGTTGACTCAGCAGAATTCCATAACAGCCATGATTCAACTCAGAGATATATCTCCAGATCTTGGAATCTAGGCACACATGAATATCAATGGATGAGTTAAGATATTATGAATTTACTGCTATATATTCATTTTCAAGGGCTATAGATGCTGGGGACACTGTATGTGTGTTGAGGTTCAATTTTATTTATTTGTACAAAATATGAAACAAGATTTATACCTAGCATCACCTAGAGAATTTTCCAGGACTTCCTCCACCATGGTCTGTGTTAGATCATCTTTCCTTATCATGTCACCATTTATAAACACACAGACTTTTCCCATGATGACTTGCTAAATCATGATAAGTTTAATTAGACCTACCTGATTTTAATCTGTGCTGATATTTTTTTATCTGCTTTTTGATCAGAGGCTTGTTTTACTTAGATTTATTTTACTAATATGTACTCATTTATAAAGTACTGTAAGAACTACTTATATGGAAGGTTTTCTATCCTTTATCCCTGATTTAAAATGTAAACCAAAATGACATTGATTTTGTCCATACAGTTCACAGTTGTATTCCCAGTACAAAATACTCATTAATTTCATTTGCTCAACAAATATTTAGTGAATGTCTACTCTGTGCCAAGCACTGTCATAGGTTTAGGGTGTACAACAGTCAATAAAACATTAAAAAAAAAAAAGTCTAGAATCATAGAACTTAAGTTCTATTGGGGGAGATAGAAAAAAAGCAAAACAAAAGAAGACACAGCATCCTAACTAATAAAGGGGGAATATGCTAATTGACCATCATACCCTCACAAGATGGCAGTGCCTACAGTCAATAAGGAGGGGATATGCTAATTGACTGTCATGCCCTCAAAGATGGTGGTGCCCACAGCCATAAGATGGCAGCGCCCAGTCCCCTCAGCCCCTCCAGTCGTCCAGGGCAGTCCTGAGGCACAGGCAAGCCTTGGATGGCAGCTACCAGGGCCAGCCGAGGCTTGTGCTGCTGGCAGTGGCAGCAGCAGAGGTGTAATGGGGCATCACCTTCCCTTGATTGCCAGGTGGCATTCCACTCTAAGGGCTCCTGGACTGTGAAAGGGGGCAGGCCAAGCTAAGGGACCCCCATCCAGTGCATGAATTTTCATGCACTGGACCTCTAGTATTAAATAATGAGAAATGCTAAAAAGAAAGCAGTAGCAGGAAAGAGCATTAGAAATGTTGAGAGGGTTCGATTTAAAATACGGTCATAAGTAAAGGTCTCTATAAAAAAGTTAAATGGGAATGAGCAAGCCAGGAAGACATTTTTTGGTGAGGAGTATTCTAAAAACAAGCAGTACAGCAAGTATATGCAGTCAATGGCTATGGGGAGTATGTAAGACTGGGAGGGGTGATATAGATTAACAGCCAGGACAAGGAGGCTGGACAGAGTTAGCAAGTGGAGAGCAGTAGGAGATGTCTCATTTTCAAAATTTTGTTTTTTACTCTAGAAGTGATGGGAACCATGAGGGATTTGAGCAAGGGAGACATGACTATTCACAGGATTACACATACTTTTTCATTGATGGATACATAAGCTGAATTAATTAATTTGAAGCTCATAATAGGTAAAGTACTAGTTAAGGGTGTTAAAAAATTATGCTGAGAAAATTTAAGATTGAAATAACTTTATTAAACTTCCAATGCCTTCTTCAAATAAAATGTTCCTCCTGAATGTTGTTATTTTTCTTCTAAAGATAGTTATTTTTATGTAAGAAACATTTCAGGTATTTCTAAAATATGATAAAAAGAAAGTGCCACAGAATTCTAAAAAGGACAATCCTTGGTCAGAAAATCCCAGTGCTATATCAGGCTAGAAAACTAGTCAATAGAGATTAGGAGTTATTGACCCTTATTTCTGAAAAGAAGCATTTAATGGAACTCCTCTTACTAACTTTGTTTCCTGGAATGAACAAAGGCCCTTGTCCTCAGGTCTAAGTGAAAATTATCAAAATGAAGTATTATTACTTAGGCACCTTATGCAAGCATTTTATTTGCTCTGTTCATCCTGTAGCTCATATTTATATCTTTTTTATCTATAATTTTCATTTCTTAGACAGGGTCATCTAACGTGTAGGTTCTTACTCTTCGAGCAGCAGAAGCAAGTTTAGCAAGCAGTAAAACTGTACTTGGCAAGAAAGATTTTGGATGAAAATGCATTTTAGGACACATGGTTGAGAAGATGAAAGTGAATTCTATTGTACCTTACTCATTAAATCCATATGTTTGCCACAGGGAAAAATGCACTGAAAATACTCAGGTCATTGCAAATAGGAGGATAACTGTAACTAATTCTACTTTTTGAACAATAGAATTGTAGATTTTAGCATCGCTTTAAATGGATTTTTAAGCCTAAGATGTTTCAGTCAAGGCTTGTTTCTTTCCTGATTACCAATCACTGCATGTTTGACCTACATGTTTGTGTTCCTCCCAAATTAATATGTTTAAAATTCCTAATGTGATGGTATTTGGAGGTGGGGTCTTTGGGAGGTAACTGGGTTATGAGGATGGACACCTCATGATGAGATCAGCACCCTTATAAAGAGATTCCAGAATGCCCCAGCCCCTCCTGCCTTTGGAGTAAGCAAAGAGAAGATGGCAGTTTGTGAACCACGAGGTGGGTGCTTACCAGTCACGGAATCAGCTGAAGCCATGGTCTTAGATTTCCCAGATTCCTCAGTCATGAGAATGAAATGCCTGTTGTTTACAAGCGACACTGTGTATGGAATTTTGTTATAGCAGCCCAAACAGAATAAGACATCCGACTGTCAAAATTTTGTTCATTTTTTTCAATCCTTCATTGATTCACACTCAATGTGTTTATAGAGTGTGAACAATTTAAAGGTTATTGTTAGGATATAGATTTGATCATTTATATATGTCCTTCATTTTGTTAATATGCAAATTGCTAGGGCGTTTAGACTTGAAACCAAACGTGCCTGTTATCTTTTGACTTTTTTTTTACCCTCTCTATTCGCATGTGCACCTTCTGTTTTATAACCACCCTGCTAAATCTATGGTGCCTTATCTTATTGTTTTAATGTAATTATGTATTTTATTTCTAATTTTTAAAGGCTTTTAAAATCTATTTTTCTTAATGATTTATTTTTTTTCTTGCTAGATTCTCTCCTCCCCCACCAAATAAATAAATGAATGAATGAATGAATGAATGAATAATTATAGTAGTCTCCTGAAATGAGATGCAGTGTATATTATTTTCCTTTTTCTGAAATATTTATGTAATATTAATTTTTTTTTCTCTTTGAATGCTTAGTATAATTTATTCATAAAGTCATTTTGGCTTGGATTTTTCTTCTAGTGATGTTTTTAATTAAAGATCAAACTGTTCCATTATCTCTAAGCATGTTCAAATTGAATGCTACTATTTATGCCAGATTTGGTAAATAGAAGTTGTCCATTTAAGGATTTCAAATTTTCTGGCATCATATTTTAAAAATAATACCTCTCTATCTTCTCTTTAACATCTAAAGCCTCTTAGGTGGTATCTTTTATTGCCATGCCAGGTAATAGCTTTGATAAATGTTGCATCACTGAATATGATGGTTTTCTATCTCTTTGGCTTATAATATAATTCCTGCCTATCTTCTCTATTATGAAGTCAATACCACATATTTTCAAAGGGATTTTTATAGCTTCATCTCACCTATATCTCTATTAGTTAAAAATAACATTAGAGCAGTAAGACATAGACCTTGTAATTTCTGACTTAAGTCAGTAGAAATCTAGTGTTTTACTCACATAAAAATCAAAAGTATGCTTCTGGTCAGCAGAATGCTCTTTTCTGAGCAGAGATTCAGGATTTCCTATTAAGACACTACCATTTCATAGGTATGGTCCTTTCAGTAGGACAAGTGAGTGGAAACCTTACATGGAAGATGGCATACGTGGGCGGTATTAGGTTAGGCACACACCACTTCTATTCACATTCCATTGGCCAGAACTCGGTAATATGGCCGCTGGGCCACAGGACTATATTTATAGACAAAGGAGGCTGAGAAGTATTGATCTGTTAATTGTGCAAGGTAAAGATAAGAAGCGTTTAGTGAACCACTAGCTTGTCTCTTCCATAATAAATTAATAAGTTCTAGATATTTATTTGAAATGTGTAAGTTTTATTCTGGTGGTAATATAATCTAGAATGGAATTTCAGTAAAGGCAGAAACCACACCTGACTTTTATACTATTACTAGAGGTCCAGTGCATGAAATCATGAACATGTAGCTCGCAGTCCCACCTGCCACCAGTAGGCACTCCCCGCCCCACCCACTTGCCACCACTAGCCACACCCTGCCCACCCTCTGCCTGCCACTGCGGGCCACAAGCCTCCACTTATGGTCAGGGGTGAAGGACTGCGAAGTGGTCAATGCACCTCATGGTGACTGGTCAAGCGGGCATGCCAGTCATTATACTTATGGTCCCTGGCCTTTTATTATGTAGGATGACTCAGTGGTTAGAGTTGGTTAGTGTCAGTCTCTGCATGGAAGCATTCTAGGGTTCAATTCCTAGTCAAGGACACCTACATATTTGGGTTGTGGGTTTAAGCCCCACCCTGGTCTGGGCAATCAATGTGCCTCACATCTAGGTTTCTGATGTTTCCCTTTCTCCTTTCCTCCCTCCCTTCCACTCTGTAAATAAATAAATAAGTAAATAAATAAATAAATAGGAATAATATATATTTGGGTAAGGATGAACAATATCCTTCCCCAAAAAGCAACTCTACATAACCCCCTTTAATGGCTATTTTAGATTTCTGTATACAGTGTGTATTCAATGAACACCTTAGGTTGAGCAAGAATTAAAAAATATATCTTTAAAATGGCAAAACAGTAAATATATAGAGATTGAATTCACATTTTATTAGCATATCCCTTAAAGAATGAGAAAGTGTTTATCTGATAGTCAACGATGCTATCATTTTATATATTTTTTTGGGAAAAACATTTCCTTTTAAATATTTTAAAAATGCAAACAATGCTTTGTACAATATTACCTTGACATTTTTCGATACTCCAAAGTTCAGAAAATATGTCTCATTGAAAAGTACCACTACCTGAACAAGGTGCACCCTCTAGCATTGCAATGAAGACAGATGTTGTAATGCATAGATTGAGAATAAGCCCCCTTTTAGTGGAAAATAAATAAGTAATTTAATAGCTTTGGGGATTTTTATTATATGGAAAGTCTATTATTGCATTTTTGGCATATATGTATATTAGGGCATCTTGGCAGCATAAACATCGTTTTATATAGTAAATTCTTTAGAAGACTTGACTCCAACTGAGGTGAAATGAAAAATGTACCTGAAGTCCACAATGTCTGTCATATAATCAGTCCCCTTGCTGCTGGCGTAAGAGAATGTGCAGTTATGGCTCTGATATCTGTTGATTCAGCCTTTCTAGTCCAATCTTAGCATTATAACTACTAATTATTTTCTCTTTGCTTTGCTGTTCACAGTCCCGTGAGGCTTCTCAATCAAGAGCTCGATAAAAGACTAAGCAACAACTTGAGGCTGTGTGGTGGTGGATGTAGACTGGGTTATTGGTAAGAACATCATAGGAGAAGAGGACTAACAAAGATATGCCTTAAAAGCTATACTTTCAGGTGATAATTAGAACAACTATAACAGGGAGTTTGTTTCTAGAAGTATAAAGTATTCTGTGTTTGAAGTTTCCCCTAAAATAGAGAATAAATAGAATCCAAGTTTTGAGGGAAAGAAAACAAAAACGACACACACATCATCTTGACTGTATTTGCATCTTAAGCTCAAAATGTTGCCAAAAACCAAAATCAAGTTATTAATATGGATGTTTCAAAAATCAAAACCAAAAAAACGTTCAAATAGTTTTTGTTAAAGTTTTATGGTAACCTGGCCCAGTGAAAAGTTTATGACTATGAAATCCAACAGCTGTGGGTTTGCATTTTGTCACCTACTTGTATGTGAACCTGAACAAAACACTTGCTATTTACATCTTTACTTTTCTCACTTGCAAAATAGAAGTGTAATAAATAATGTGCAGTATTTTAAACTATTAAAATATGTAATGTGATATTTATAAAACTTTAACATGTACTACTCAGCATACTGTAGTTGCTCAACTATTACAACCAAACCTTTTTTGGGGTATTTTAAAATTCAAATGAGACTGGAAATTATTCAATAAACCCTAGAGGCTATGAAACAATTTCTTCTCATTAACGGATGGGTTTGGTTATTGTCAGCTCCTTTGCTCCTAAGAACACTTAGGTTGGAATATTTTATAATATTTCCTGCATTATATGTTTGCATTTTGGTTCACAAATTTGAATTAAGGACCTATTTGATATGGACCCAATTTCTTCAACCTTAGGAAAGAAATAAAAGTTTGAGTTTTAAATGCTCTAATCCTGGTTATTGTTATTTGAAAAGGAAAGTGTTTGAAGAAATTTAGAAACTTGTCTAAGAAAAAATAAAATAAAAAAAGAGGTAAATGTAAAACCAGCTATATAAAACACACACACACACACACAGATGCACATACATACACACACAAGCAAAAAAAGAAAACAATAAATGTGTATATACAACATGTCTCAACTCATGAATAAACTAGAACAGATTCTTTAACGCCCTAATCCATGCCCTGTCAGAGTGACTCCGGTGAGTGTTGTCCTGTGCACAAAAGGGATGCCTATGGAAGGCCTCTCTCTTATGTCAGTGTCTCATTCTATTTCTCTGAGCATATCCTCGGTGAGGATTAAAGAAAACAAAACAATAACAGCAAAAAGCAATGTAAGTCAGTAACTTAGAGCTACCTCTATTCTTTCTTGGTAAGTGAACTCATTTTCTTTTTTCTTCTGACCAAGGTTTTCCTAAAAATATATGTTTTGGGGTTGTTGTGTTTCTTTTTTGTTTGTTTGTTTGTGGGTTTTCTTTTTCCTTTCTTTCTTTGTTTCTTTCTTTGTTTCTTTCTTTTTTTATTCCTTCCTTCCTTCCTTCCTTCCTTCCTTCCTTCCTTCCTTCCTTCCTTCCTTCCTTCCTTCCTTTCTTTTTTGTTCAGCTCATTTGAGTATCTGTTCAAATTTGTCTTTCTAATTTACTAATGGGACCACCTTATTCTCATTTGTACTTGAGTCATAGATTGTGCTTTGAAGTTCACAAAGAAGGCTACTAACATAATTTGCAGACTCCCATGCTTTTGATAAGCTAAAATATTTTATGTAATGTTTTAAAAATCTGCATATTCCCTGGTGGTCAGTGCACTACTATAGCCCCTAGCCCTAGCTGGCCAACCTCCCACTAACCCTCCTCCCATCCGGCTGCCCTCCTCCTCCCTCTCCCCCCCATAGGCCTCAATCACTGATGAGGCTGAGAGACCCCACCCATGTACAGATTTGTAATATCAGCAAATAGGAAGAAAATACATGGTAAGACAGTCTTGCAAGGAGAAACTGTTTTTGACCCAAAACTTCAGAACCTGATTGTATTTATGATGTTAAATTGCATTGAGAACTCTTAAGTGTGCTTTCTCTCAATGATTCACATAAACATCAAGAGAAAAAAAAAAGATGGCAATTGAAAACACCCCCCATCATGAATTCTAGTTTCTAAGTCATTACCAGCTTTTTTTCTTTTTTTTTAAGTTTAATTTTAAAGAAATTGAGGAAGATGCTCTTGGAGATTAAAATGGAGAGTAGTCATGCTTGTATTTCTCTGTCCTCACCAACAAAGTATTTTCCCTTTAGGTTATAGAATGTTAAATAATATGTGAAAATATCATCCCTTTGTCTAATTTATTGTAGAAATGTGATTTTTTTTTTCTTAAATGATAATGCTTACAAGATGGACAGAATTCTCTTCCTTCTTTCTATTTCACTTAGTTTCTTCCTGAATATTATTTTATACATCCTGTAGACTAATGGAAAACATCAAGCTTCTAAAACTTATTTAAAAACCGGTTGAAATAAGCAAAAATAACTTGACAGAATTAGTCTTATCTTAAATGGAGAGATTAGGGAAATATGTTTTTTTGTGTGTTTTAAGAATGGAGATAATCTTATAAATTGGGGAATTAGTTGAATAATGTGAGAGTTTATGACATTAACAGTTTTGGATTAGAGTCAGTGAGGATTGAAATGGACTGTCATGACCAAGTTTTATTGAGAATAAGTCTATTTTAGTTGCTTCAGTTTCTTACCTTCTAAATGCAAATATTTCCTGGAAAGAGTAGTTAAGTTGTTTTTCCCCTGGTTTCAGAATTGTTTAGCACTTAAAAAGGAAAGTGCATTTGATCTTTCACTTAGTGTTTGTTTTTGTTTGTTTGTTTTTATTGCTATTACAAAATATCATACATTAGGCAGCTCATCAACAACAACTATTTACTTTTTACAGTTCTGGAAGCTTCAAAGTCCAACATTCTAGCTACTGAAGATCTGGTGTCTAGTTTCATAGATGGGTTTTCAAATATTTCATTGGTTGAATAATTGAGAACCAGGGAAGTAGAATAACTTTTCAGTCAAAAGATCTTATAAACTAGATATTAGGGAAAACATTCTTGAGTTGTTTTGTTTTATATGTGACAAAACCTCTATACACCAATCTTGCTATGATGGTTGACTTTCTGTGCCAATTTGACTATAAGGGTGTTTATGGAAGAGATTAGCAGTTGAATTGATAGGCTGAGTAAAGCAAATTACCTTCCCCAGTGTGGATGGGTTCATCCTCTGGGTGGTTAAGGGGAGGCAGCAAGGCGTTATGTCTTTGTTTCTCTGAATTACTGATTACACAGAGTGCTCTCCTGTGCTGTGTTCTTGCCCAGGTCGCTCAGCTCAGCTGCAGCTAGTGCTACTTTTGCTTCTACTGGCTGAAGGGTGTCTCAGCCATAACTGGATTCCTCCCCACTCTGGCAGAGACGCAAAGTGAGTTCCTAGCTGCCAGACTGCATCTTCAGCTCTTATCACCTGCTCCATTTTTGCCTCCCCCTTTAGGTCCACTTACCCACCTTTAGATATTTCAGTGCATGGGCCTCTCAGGCTTCTTTGTGCATTGAGCAGGGAATTCTTTGTTGAGTTACAGCTGATCAAATTGTTGAAACTTCAGAGAGAAAAACCAAGGGGATCTCTCATGCTTCCCTTCTTTGGATGTCCTTGATCTATTTTAATAATGAGAGTGATTTGGATTCCTTTCAATTTATTGTTGTAATAATTGATATGAACTTTTTGTACTTGTATTTTGTTGCAGAAGGGCATGGATTTTTGTGGGCATATTTATGTGAGTGAAACTGATGAGTCATGGGCCATGCTTATGTAAGTTTGAATGTTTCCAAAAGTGGTTATATTAATTTTACTTTTAAGAAGTTTTTATAAAAAATTTTTGGTGCATTATATCCTTCCCAAAACTTAATATTAAAAATTTGCTATTCAGTTGTGTATGTATAGGCACTTAATTTCATTTTAACTTGCATTATACTGATTACTAGAGAGACTGATCATGATTTCATAATGTTATTGATTTGGTTAAATTCTCCTATAAAATGCTTGCTCAAGTCTCTTAGTGATCTTTCTAATTAATTATCTCCCTATGTGTATATCTACCTATCATGTACATATAATTTATATATGTTTCTCTATCAATTTATCCATCCATTGTCTTTACATATCTCTCTATATATATATTATATGTGTTTATATAATTTTAATTTGTATGCAAATATACTTGTATTTTATTTTTCTTATATGTACATTTGCACTGTATCTTTAAATACACTTGTACTTTACTATCCTATATAATCTTATATAATGAAGATATAATATGCAAATCGACCCTCATGCCTTCACACAAGATGGCTGACCCAATGTGGTCAAAGATGGCCACCACAAGATGGCTGGCAGGGGAAGGTAGGTGGTGACCAGGCCTGCAAGGGAGGGCAGTTGGGGGCGACCATGTTGGCAGGGAGGGTAGTTGGTGGTGACTGGACCATCAGGGGAGTGTAGTTGGGGGCGATCAGGCTGCAGGGGAGCAGTTAGATATTGATCAGGAAGGCAGGAGAATGGTTAGGGGGTGATCAGGCATCTCTCAAGGGGTCCCAGATTAGAGAGGGTGCAGGCTCGGCTGAGGAACACCCCCTCCCAGTACACGAATCTTGTGCACTGGGCCTCTAGTCTAAAATAAGTTGTATGATGAGTAGAAATTTGTATTTGTAAAGTATATTTTACTCAACTCCCCCTTTGTTGGAAGCAAAGAATGCCTGCAGCCTCTCTAACTCTAGCCAAGACAATAAAAAGAGTTATAGATAAGGGAAGTTGAAGCAGAAAGATGTAACAATCTTAACCTATTGTAATGAGAATGGCTTAATTAGAAAATATTACAAAATTATATGACTATATTACAAAATTATATGACTCAAGAAATTATTACTGGTGCCCCTCCCATTTCTTGGAATGGATGTATGTAAGTGAAGGGCTGAAGTTTATGCTGATATAACTCATGGCCAATCTGCCGCTTTTTTCATATAATTAATTAATATGTTCTGTTACTCTCTGTCTTCTTTTCCAGAATATAAACTCCAGATGAGTAGGAACATTTCCTTTTCCCCCAAAGCCTAGAATAATATCTGGTACAGAAGAGGTCTTTAGAAATATTGGTTGGAAGAATAAGTGAATATAACAAACAATAAAAATATGTATCAAAAACAGAAAGAACCCAATGTAAATACATGGATTAATATCAGGAAGGATTTTATATCCAAGATTGATTATAAAAATATTGATACACTTTAATGTCTTTTGATTATTTTATTTGATTATTTTATTTCACTTATTAAGCTATTTATTTCCCTATTTTTCTCCTTAGTAAAAATGAGAGAACTTCTCTAAAGCTAAGCTCTCAAGCTCTTTTTTAAAACTGCATTTTATTTCTAAATTCCTTGAAAGTCTGATTCTCCATCTCTTCCTGTGGTAAAATATTTTAAGAAACCCTGAAGTGTTTTATAGGGCATTGCAATAGAAATGAAAAGACATGCACATATATTAGCATAACGAAAAATGTAGCTGTAAGTGCCTGGTACATGTTGAGTCTTCAATAACTGGTATTTAATTGGAAGTGTTATTGGACAAAGGAGACAGGTACATTCAAGTGATGATTGATATTCTTCTCAAAATGAAGTTTCAAGTCAATGGTGGAGATTGAAGCCCTGCCAGCTAAAGTGGTATTGCAGCAGGTTTTCCTTAAGGATGTTAAGGGAAGAAGAGGAAGAAGCTAAGTTTCCTTCAGGCTTGATCATTCATTTCCTGAAGC
The DNA here is from genome assembly GCF_964339955.1 of Pipistrellus hanaki. Classification (NCBI taxonomy): domain Eukaryota; kingdom Metazoa; phylum Chordata; class Mammalia; order Chiroptera; family Vespertilionidae; genus Pipistrellus; species Pipistrellus hanaki. Next base: position 192,063,878 of record NC_140503.1, read on the forward strand.
AGCCAGAAATAAAATACCACAAGTTAATTTAATACACTTTCTGATCTATTTTTAGGCAGGTAGTGTCAGATAATAAGAAAGTGAGGGAAGAGAGAGAGAGAGAGAGAGAAAGAGAGAGAGAGAGAATTTGTCTTTCTGCCTGAGAAATTGAGTTTAAGAAAACCAGCTGAGCATACATTTTTTATACATAATTAGAGGCCTAGTGCATGAAATTCATGCATCAGGGGAGGGGAGGAGGTTCCTCAGCCCGGCCTGTACTCACTTACAATCCAGGACCCCTTGGGGATTGTTCAACTGCCAGTTTAGGCCCAATCCCACAGGCTGGAATTGGACCGCTGGCTCCCAACTGCTTGCCTGCTTGCCTGATCACCCCTAACCATTCTGCCTACCTGCCTGGTCACCCCTAACCACTCGCCTGCCTGCCTGATCGCCCCTAACCCACCTCTACCTTGGCCCCTGCTGCAGAAGCTTCATCCATAAGGATGTCCAGTCTAATTAGCATATTACGCTTTTATTGTTATAGACTTAAGGCCCAGTGCATGAAAATTTGTGCATGGGGGTCCCTCAATGCAGCCTGGCCCCTCTCAAAGACTAGGAGCCCTCAGGGGATGTCCTACTAATGGCTTAGGCCCACTACCTGTGGCCAATCAGGGGAAGACACCACCCCATCAATTCCTCACTACTGCTGCCTCTCTTCTCCCTCTGTGGGAGGCAACTTGGTGATCAGGGGAAGTTGATGCTCCCATCACACCCTTGCTTCTGCCACTGCCAGCCACGTGGCTGCATGAGTCTCGACCCTTGAGCCTTGAGTCTTGAGCCTTGGGGCCAGCCCATCATCGATTGCTTGCCTGAGCCTCACGCTGGCCTTGAGCAGTGGCAGCTGCCACCTGTAACTTGCCTGAGTCTCAGGTAGCTGCTATGACTTTGTCTGGAAGGATCCAGTGTAAAGTCCCCACCCACCTGCACATGCCTCCTTAAGCACAAAGCCTCCCCACTCTGTCTTTATGGTGTGATGGTGTGACAACCATTTCCATATTAGCTCTTTATTATATAAGACTAGAGGCCCAGCGGATGAAATTTGTGCATGGTGTGTGTGTTTGTGTGTGTGTGTCTGTGTATATGTATGTCCCTGAGCCCAGCCTGTACCCTCTCCAATCGGGGACCCATCAAATGATGTCCAATTAGGCCTGATCCCACCAGGCAGTCAGACATTCCCCTCACAATCCAGGACTGCTGGCTCCCAACTGCTTGCCTGCCTGCCTGATTGTCCCTACTGACTCCCTTGCCAGCCAGATCACCTCCAACTACCTTCCCTTGCTAGCCTAGTCCCCCTCAATTGCCCTCCCTTGCAAGTCCAATTGCGCCAACTGCCTTCCCTTGCAGGACTGGTCTCTCCCAACTGCTCTCCTGCAGGCCTGATTGCCTACAACTGCCCTCCCCTGCTGGCCATCTTGTGGTGGCCATCTTGTGTCCAACATGGGGGCAGCCATCTTTGACCACATGGAGGCAGCCATCTTGTGTGTTGGAATGATTGTCAATTTGCATATCACTCTTTTGTTAGATAGGATATTTTGGAAAAGGAACAGAAATGGGGGAAAGGAAGATATTATTTAATAGGATTTTACTGTAATATATTAGCCCTGATTACAAATTAAGTACTGTTTGGAAGTGTATTATTGAGCTATTGATTCAGAAGTGGAGAAAAAAGAATTGTTTGATTCACAAGGAAATAAATTTCAGATCATAGCCATCAGTCATGAGTATCATTTGGGCATGCAGTTTTAAAATGAAAAAGTTTTATTCTTTTTCAGAGCATAAATGTTTCTCTAATAAATGCAATGGGTTTATTTACTTCATTTAAAAAACACTCCTGAATAAAACTGAGAAACTCTTTCCTATTAGGATGATGTTTCTTACTTCTACTGTATGGATTGTCAATACTTTTATTTTAAACTCCATAAAGATACTATAAATAGGCAGGATATCGACATAAAATAGGAGAATACATAAGAGTGTACTTGTCATATAAAATATATAAAATAGGAGAATACATTCTACAGCAAGTATAAAGGCAGAATATTAAAACATTCTGAGCATGGTAGCATTTTGTTTGATCACAAGATTTTCAATTAGAAGAGATATACACTATTATATTAGTGTCAGGTGTAACAATAGTGATGAGACATTTATATACCTATCAACACAATGAAAAAAAACCCTACTGAATGGAAAATGTATTTTCCAATGATACATAAGAGAAGAGGTTAATAAAACATATAAGGAAATCAAAACAATAACAAAAATCCGATTAAACAATGAGCAGGGGACCTGAATAGACATATTTCCAAAGAGGGAACACAGATGGCTGACAGACATGTGCAAAGATGCTCAAAATCCCTAATCATCAGGGAAATGCAAATTAAGACCACAATGAGATATCACCTCACACCTGTCAGAATGGGCATCATCAATAAATCAACAAACAACAAGTGTTGGCAGGGATGTGGAGAAAAAGGAACACTGGGAATTGTAAATTGATGTAGCTAGTATGGAAAACAGTATGGTGTTTCCTCCAAAATTTTAAATATAACTACCATATGACCCAGCAGTTCCACTTCTGGGTATATATCCAAAACACTAATTCACAAAGATATGTGCACCCATATGTTCATTGCAGCATTATTAACAATATCCAAGATATAGAAGCAAGCTAGGTATCCATCAATAGACAAATGGATAAAAAAGAGGTGGTACATATATGCAATGAAATATTACTCATCAATAAAACAGAATAAAATCTTATCATTTGTGACAACATGGATGAACCTATAGGGTATTAAGCTAAGTGAAATGTCAGAAAGAGAAAGACAAATAACCTAATTTTTGAGTGTCTACTATTTGCATACTTTGATCTAGGAGCCCACATGTATGTATGTTACACTTTTCTGTCATCTATGTCTCTCTTGTTTTTTTGTTTTTTTTAATTTTTTATTTGTTCTTCTTTATTGTTAGTTACAAAATCTCATTTTTGACTGGACTCAGACTTAGAGGTAGAAGCTTTCAGAGACGATAGTCTATGTCTCTGGGCAATCTGTTCCTGGCGTTTTTCTTTGGCCTTCTTCATTCTCAGCCAAAAGTGTAGCATATTCTGTGGCCTCATCCTTATTTTTCTTAGTACGTTGTTTCTTCAGAGCAATATGCCTGTGCCTGTGTTGTAGAACACGTGGATAACAAGATGCTGAATCTTGGGTGCTTTAGTCCTAAGTTTCCTACCTTCTCTCACTAGGGGCTTTCTCACAACATATTTGTGGACATCAGCTTTTTTAGAGAGATTGCAAAGTTTGCGGATTCTGCTAGCTCTTTTGGGCCCCAGGCACAGGGGTATCAGTGAGACCAGGATTATCTTTCTCCTCCTTTTTTCACAATGACCAAGTTGAGAACACTGAGATTGGCTCCACAATGCAACCATGAACAAATTTGCATTTTTCTCTCCCCAGTTCTCCTTGGTCTATAACAGCATACCCCTTACCTAGCAACAGGTGGACTTGGCCATGGGTCAATATACCCTGCTTCATGGGGAAACCTTGTTTGTTGTTCCCACCACTGATTCGAACCATATAACCTTTCCATTCTTCACCCAGAGCATCAGCAGCAAAGTCTGTGGCCATATGCTTCTCACAAAAGGTACAAAGTTTGCGTTCATCATCCACTTCAATGAGTTTCTGGCAGCCAGTAGCTAGGAAAGAGATGCTGAGCTTCATCCTGGAGCAGCCGATAGCTTCCAAGGCTCCACAAAAAAAAAAGACTTTTATGTCTCTTAATCCTACTCTCCAGCATATTATTTTGCCTCTCCTTTCTTAATTTCACTTTCCTATATTTTTACTAATAATTGAAATTATGTTTCAGCTATGTTTAAGTTGCATATAAACGTAAGCACTGAGATTGTAATAAAATGTTTTATTGCATTTGATAACATTTCTACTTTGTACTTTCTATGTTATGAATTTTTTCAAGCTATTCCCAAATCTTATTTATTATTTTCCTCAATTTACTAAAATTAAATGAAACCCAGAATATTAAGCTTAGGAGTAAATGATTTTAAAAAAAAAATATGGATAAGTACTTAGTTGTCATTAAGTAATTTGGAGTATAACTATCTTTAGCTTAATATCAACTAAATAAAGACTAATTCTTATTCATTCTCCTGAGCTCATCCTTGATCCAAAAATTCAGGGAAATCAGGAATTCCATTAGTAGGAAGCAGCTACAATTATTGTTACCATTCCCTTCCCTAAGATTTTTTTTTTCCTTCTCTTCTAGGATCCTGAATATTTGTTGCAGAAAAAGAAAGAAAAAAATAAATCCCGAGTCTAATTTATTTTGGGAGCAGAATTGGCTCCAATTCTTTTCCTTGCTTTGATTTTCCAAGTCTTCCTCTAAGTTATTTTAGGGGTTCCTCTACAGTTATGGTAATGTGAAATCCAGAAAGTTTAAAAAGACAAGCTTGTCCTCACTTCAGTCGCCTCTATTAAGCGCCATGTCCAAACTTCATAGCCCTTGCAAAAAATGGTTCTGTGCACATACCCAGTGTGGCCAGAGTATTTTTGTCTTAGATAAAAGATACTGCTCCTAGTTTTCAACTCTCACCGAGGGACTCTTCACAGGCCTGCAGAAGTCTAATCTTTTCCCCGGGGTTTTTAGAAGCAACCAAAACATATCCTCCGGCATGTCTGCTAACACTGCATTCCTTCTACGGAAAAGCCACCAGCTGCATATCTGTCACTTTTCCTTTCCAGAATCCTTCCCCTAACATAACCTAGAATTCACTACCTCCCTCTAGCAGCACTGCTCTGAGGCAAGGGAACACGGGTGTGATGATAGAGAAAAAGCTGCCCTTCATCATATCTGTCTCCAGAGTATCAGGGATATAAATATGATCTTTGAATAGATTTTTCCCCATTTTCTTAATATATTAGGTTGCTACAAAAAAGGTTTATGTAGTTCATCTTAGGTCTATGCCCACTCACCACTCTCCCGATTAGTTACCATTTGAATACTCATCGCTACCATTAACAGAATGCTTGTTCCATGCTTCCCACATTACTAAGAACTCTTTATTAATTATGTTCATCTTCAGAACAAGTTTCCTTCTTTCAAAAATAATTTAATAAAACCCAGAATATTAAGCTTAGGGGTAAATGATTTTTTTTTTAAATCTGGAGAAGTATTTAGTTGTCATTAAATAATTTAGATTATAACTATCTTTGGCTTAATATCAATTAAATAAGAACAAATTCTTGTTCATTCTACTGAGTTCATCCTTGATCCAAAAATTCAGGGAATCAGGAACTCCCTTAGTAGGAAACAGCTACCATTATTGTTATCATTATTGTAATATGTGAAATCAATATAAGAGTTACTCCTATTAAGTGAGAGAAACTGAGGACAAAGGATTGTGGGTAGTTTATCTAAGACTGTGCAAGAAATAAATGCTGAGGATAGGAGCCAGTGCACTTACCCATTGCACTAACTTACATTATTTCACCCTAAATTTTTTTTATCAAGTCACCAGTAAAGATTTGAACTGAATGCTGAATCAAAGGCAAGACAGCCACATTCATTACTTTGAACCCTTGAATAAAATATACCTATTCCCTTTGTTACCGAACCACGATTAAAACAACCACAAAAACAGTTACAGCTAAGTTCATAGAGCTGGAATCATGCACATCAAATCAAAGCATTTCTATTTCATCTGCTTCTTTGTCCCCAGGTCATAAGAGAAAGATCATTCTCAGCTGTATTCAGAAGAAAGCAATGATCTAGGACCATGGTTGGCAAACTGTGGCTCCTCGCGAGCCACAATGTGGCTCTTTGGCCCCTTGAGTGTGGTTCTTCTACAAAATACCATGGCCTGGACAAGTCTATTTTGAAGAAGTGGAGTCAAGAGTTTAAGTTTAAAAAATTTGGCTCTCAAAAGACATTTCAATCGTTGTACTATTGATATTTGGCTCTGCTGACTAATAAGTTTGCCGACCACTGCCCTAGGAGCTTGCCAGGTTTAAAGCTGGGAGTCCAGGAGAATCACTAAGGAAGTCCCTCCCCCTTCTTAACCTTGGGGGCACACCTCATTGCCCTCTGCAAGTTATAACCAGAAACACAAGCTCATGAACACTCTGCATTGTTTTTGTTTCTTTATGCATAAATATTTATTAAAAGTTTGAAGAATTTAGCACACCAGCTCAGGCGGCTTTCATGTAAATGTTCTATTATGAAACGTCCTCAGTTGCATATGAAAATGACTGTGGTCCACAGAGGTATGTCTGCGCTCCAGCTGCACCCTGTAACAACAGTGGCACGTTTTGAAGTTTAATTAAAGCATACTTATCATAGTCGCGTGGCCCGGGAATGTGGGATGACAAAACCCTGGTGTTGTGAAATTAATTACATCACCATAGTGGACTCTGTGCATGTGGAAAACTTGAACCCAAAGAAACAGCTCATTAATCTTCGCCAGCTCTCCTAAGGTAGAGAAGTGATTTCTGCGTGTGTGTTCACAACGAGTCTTCAAGAGGTAGGCTCCTAGGGATTCTTTTCCTGTTGTAACAATTGTTTATGTTGCAGAAATAAATTAAACCTAAGAAACATTAAATGTTAACAAATGCAAACAATTTTGGTAAACCCCATCTTTAAAATCCCTATAAAAATATCTTTCAGAAAAACCCTAATTATAGTTCTTAGCATCTATTTATTTGATGCTTACTGTGAACCATGCACACATTGAAAGACTCATCTTTTTTTAAAAAACAAAATCCTTATTGTTGAAAGTATTACATATGTCCCCATTTCCCCCTTGACCTCTTCTATCCTGCTTCCACTCCCTGCCCCAGGACTTCACCACCTTATTATCTGTGTCCATGGGTTATGCATGCATGCATATAAGTTCTTTGATCTCTTCCCACCCAATTCTACCTCCCCCTCCTTTCCTCTGAGATGCCATGGTTTGTTCCATACCTCTATGACTCTGGATCTATCTTGTTCACCAGTTTATTTTGTTCATTAGATCCCACATGTGAGTGGCACAACATTTCTAATTTTTGAGGCCACTATTTCTATTTTGCCAATGGAGAAACTGAAGCACATATTGATCAAGCAACATCCTGAGTTGATAAGGGTACAGTCATATCATAATCCCAAACTTGATTTATTACAACCCAATTTCTATGTTATCAGGCAAAATCAATAAGCAAACGAACTAGCAAAGTTTCCAGGGGACAGATGATGTAAGAAAAAGTCCCTGAGGTATTAATGATAGGATGTTTAAAGTGCTTGTGTTTCAGATGATTGACTTATAGCTGAAATTATTTAATATTTTATTGCATTGGAGACCTCTCAATAATGTTTAAATCAGATTATAAACAATAAAATCTATTCATTGAGAGTCATTCTATATAATAAAGAGGTAATATGCAAATTGACCATCACTCCAACACACAAGATGGCCACCCCCATGTGGTAAAAGATGGCTGCCACAAGATGACCAGCAGGGGAGTGTGGTTGGAGGCGATCAGGCCTGCAGGGGAGGACAGTTGGGGAGTACCTAGGCCTGCAGAGGAGGGCAGTTGGGGGGGGGGACCAGGCCAGCAGGGGAAGGGAGTTAAGGACAATTGGGCTGGCAGATAGGCAAGCGGTTGGGAGCTAGCAGTCCTGGATTGTGAGAGGGATCCCAGATTGGAGAGGGTGCAGGCTGGGCTGAGGGAAACACACCCTGTGCACAAATTTTGTGCACCATGCCTCTAGTGTATGGATAAATTATAATTCAATTTTTACAATTACTATGAATAGCATCTCTAGAAAACTAATGGCCAATGACTACTGAAGAAGAGGTGAAATGGTGAGACACTTAGTTTTGGCATAAGTTAAGTTTTTTCATCTGAGTAATGAGTTATAGGAATTTAAACACAATGGAATTCTGTTTCACACAAATCTGAAGATGCTGCTATTTGGTACAGTCAATAGTTATTTTGCATGGTTGATGGATATTTGCCTTTCACCTTATTTGTACTTAGCACTGCCTTTGGTTACATTATACAGAATAGTTGCTGGGCTCATCAGGGCTGGACTCAAGTCTTAATCATTCTGGCAAAAAGTTATTTTGGTAGCTCATGGCTCACATTCAGGGTTGACTTCTGTCAGGTTTACCCCAGGATGTCCTTAGTGGTTGTCTGCAGGTCCATTCTCATTGCTATTTGCCTGAGCTCTTCCTGCTATTGAATATCCACACTCATACCACTGCTTCTAATGACAACAATTTAGAAAATATGATGCATACAATTAAGACACTTGATGATAGTAGCATCCTCTCTAAACCTCTATCATTATATTTAACATATTGGTGGAAATTTTGTCTACCTTCCACCTCCCCATTATATGTAAAAAGTCTCAGGTAAACTGGTGGGGAAAAAAAGAAAGTATAAAAAAGAGTGCCAACTTGAAGAAAAATGAGAAGTTGATAAGTATTTTGAGCTTTAGATCCCAAAATTTATCCAATTCTTCCCAACTTCATTTTGTGATAAAATTACCCTATCTAATAAAGAGAGCATATGCTAATTGGCTCTCACACCATTGCAAAGATGGCAGCACCCACAGCCAATAAGGAGGGAATATGCTAATTGACGCTATGCCCTCAGAAATGGCAGTGCCCACAGCACAAGATGGCAGAGCCCAGTCCCTTCAGCCCCCCAGCTGCCCAGGGCCAGCCCAGGGTACAGCAAGCCTTGGAGGGTGGCTGCTCAGTCGCTCAGGACCGCCCAAGGCTCATGTAACCAGGTCCAGCCGATACTTGCACTGTTGGCAGTGGCAGCAACAGAAGTTTGATGGGGGCAGTGCTTTCCCTTGATCGCTGGGTCACCTCCCACCCTGAGGGTTCCCGGACTGTGAGAGGGGGCAGGCCAGGCTGAGGGTCTCCCCCCACACACAAGTGCATAAATTTTCATGCACCAGGTCTCTAGTAGTTCATAAAGATTAAGTGATTTTTCCAGGTCATACAGTCTGCATAATAGGTTGATAGTAAACTTGTTTCTTCCATTCTATCTCCGTGCTTTTTCTATTACCCTATGTTGTACAGGCCTACAATAGCACTACGCTGACAAGTATTTATTTTCATTACAATACTTTCTATGGCCTTGGAATAATAGAGAGTGTTTCTTGGTTTCATCAGATAAGCATCTGTAATCCAGCTATAGATTTTCCAAAATTAAACAATAGTTTAGCTCCATCTTATTCTGCAATGGGCAAGGTTATCCCGTCCTTTTCCATCACTTCACCTAGAGAACAGATGTAACTTTTCATGTTCCCCCATTTGAATTGTTATTTTCTTGGGTCCTCAGTATTCCCACTGGAGGCCAGACAGACATGAGGGAGGAATCTACTTGTCATGATTTATGTAAATCCAGATGCCAAAGTATGTAAAATTTTGATGTAAAATGGGTGAGAGGCATGGGAATCAAAGATAAAACAGAGAAAGATGATTTTTCATGGTCTTTCAAGTGCAGTTCCCTTCACTCAGCTCACTCAGGGTGGTCACAGTAGGAGGGGATTACAATTTGGAGAGAAAATGTGGCTTCTAAAATCTTTGTGAAATTTTCCCCCTAACTCTACCTGGGCTTTTGCTTGATTCATACCGCACAGGGGAGGTCAAGTAGCCATAAAACTCCCCACCCTTCTGCCTTTGAAAGTTATTCTCATTATTTACACTATCCCTGGGGTCATGGGAGAGCATGTGTCTGGTTCCCAGAATATATATAGCACTGGCTTGAAAAACTTTTGAGTCACTTTCTCTCTCCATCCTCAAACTCTTCCAAAAAAAATAAAAGCACAGGGAAACAGGTCTGAAGAGTGGTATGATTATATAACAAGTTTTGCTCATTTTTAGCTGTGTACTCTAGCACTGGTCAAAATGAGTCATCTGAGCATAAACAAAGTGGTCAACCAAGCAGTAGATCATGTATTTAAAGTACAATTTATTTTATTTCAATGTAAAGGGTTTTTAGTGTATGTCTTTAAGTGCCCTTTAAGATTTGCACATAAGTTTTTGAGAAACTGAGTTATATAAATAAATATTTAAATGTGCATTTGCTAAAAATAACTGGGTAGTTTTGCCAGAGAACTTCATTGTGAAATTTTATAACTTAGAATTGTATTTCATTCCATTAGCCTGTATTCTTCTGAATTACAGATTCATTCTACATTGATGAGAGTCCTCATAACTTATCTGTTTGAATATGGAACAGCACTGCAAGAATATAGACACTAGTAACCTCTGATGCATCTATAACTTTTAATTTTTCTTTTTTTCATTTTGCTATTTTACAGCAATTTTCAACCATTTTCATCTCATGGTACACATAAGCTAATTACTAAAATTCTGTAGCACACCAAAAACTATATCGTTTGCTGATCTGACCATAACAACAAAAAAATTGGTATAATTTTGATTCACACCAGAAGGTTATTGTTGTGTTGGTTGTTGTCATTTTTTTTTTAAATTGACAATCTAAGGAAAAAGAGGTCAGTGCCCCTGACTAAATAGACAGGTATTACATGTCTTAAAAATTCTTATGGCACACCAGCTGAACATCACTGGACTAGAGAAGGGCAATCTGCATTTTTAATGGTTTTCTTACTAAAGAAAAATGTCTTATTTCTTCAAGGAAATATAAAACAGAACATCTGGTAACTGGAAAGAATTACAAGACTGCTCTTCTAAACTCACTGAAATTGGCTTCAACTCTTTTCTCTCTATTCTAGAAAAAAGAAGACCATTTTCTATGATGTGTAAGATAGCCCATAAAGCATTGCTCAAGAAATGGGGGGAAAAAAACACATTTCATTTCAGTTGACTTTAATATTGAAAACTGTGCAGGAAATGTTCATAAATTTAATAGAAGTTAATGAAAAAAATGCAAATTATAATGAGTCCAATTTTGTAAAAACTGAAAAAATAAATATTAAAAAAATTAAAAGAATACATACTAAAAAGCATTTGTTTTCTCTGGATATTGAGATTATTGGTGATGTTTGCTTTGTAATGTTTATAGATTTTTAAATTGCTTAGATTGTTTGGCTGATGTTAGCACTAAATATAAACAAGCATGTTCTGAACATTCCTATACATGGATTTTGTCTCATAAACACATGCAGTTTCTAAAGCAGTGGTTCTTAATAAGGGAGATTTCCCACCATCCATCAGGAACATTTGGGAATGTCTATTGATACATAGGAGGCAACTGGAGACGGTGGTTGCTACTGACCTATAGTGGGAAGAAGATAGGGATCTGAAAACATTCTCTAAGTCACAAGGCAGCCTCACAAAACAAAAATTATTCAACCCAAAATGCCAATCATGTGATGGTTAAATAATCTGCTTCATGGTTTATACTTAGAAAGTCTTGAGATCTAGCAGACTAAGTTCTCATACTTTATTCTTTCAGTTTATCCTAGCCCTATTGTACTTTATATTTTTAGAAAAAAAAATCAAAACTGATTTTTATTTAAAAATTTCTGGACTTATTATCAGTATTATATTGAGCCCATAGATCACTTCTAGCATCTTTAAAATTGACTTCTCTTATTTATGATTATAAGTGTCCAATTAAGGTTTTTTAAAAATTATCTCATTATTTTTTAAACATTTTCTATATAGAGGTGGAGCATATTTATGGTTAAATTTATTCCTAAACATTTAATGTTTTTGTGATATTGTGAAGGTAACTAATTTAACTTATTGGATTTTTTACTTATTGCTGTTTTCTTTTATTGACCATAAAATTAATGTCTCTTATAGTATATGTATTAATTCTAATACCTTATCAGTTCTTGTGTGTGTGTGTGTGTTTTAATATATTTTGCTAATTTCAGAGAGGAAGGAGAGAGAGAGAGAGAGAGAGAGAGAGAGAGAGAGAGAGAGAGAGAGAGAGAGAGATAGGAATATCAATGATGAGTGAGAATCATTAATTGGCTGCCTCCTGGGGATCCAGCCTGCAACCCAGGCATGTGCCTTTAACAAGAATTGAATCTGTGTCCTTTCAGTTCACAGGCCAGCACTCTACCCACCAAGCCAAATCAACTAGGGGTCTTTTGTGTTTTTTATGGATGTTCCTATATCATCTGAAAATGACAGCTTTATAACTTCTTTATCAGTCCTCATTTTTTATTTTTATTATATTGACTATAAAGCCTAGAAAAATGTTGAATAAAGTAGTTTTCAGAGATATACTTCTTTTATTCTTAAGTATGATAACTCTTTTTGACTGTGTATTATAATATTTTAATCATCCTTCCTTTCCCATTATTCAATTTGAATATTTTCTTCCTACCTATGCTTGGCTAGTTTCTATTGGGTGACAGTCACTGTAAATGTAAAATCATAGAGACAATTGGAGGTTCTGTATGATGTTATCTTTCTTAGAAGTTTAATTAAATTTGCTTTTGCCAGCCTGTTAGCCTGAGGGCCATAATCACTCTAATCAACTAAAGGATTAAGTAACTGGAATTGGAGGGTTAGTCTCTGTGAAGAGTGATCTGTTTTCAGTTCCCTCTTATTCCCAGCATCTAGTACTCATGAGACCAACTTAAAATTTCAGGGACATTTATCCATAACTTTTTGTTCTCCCAACCCCATCAGTAAGGAAGATTTTTTTTTTTAATATCCACTTAATAAAGGCAGCTCTTATTATGGCTTGTTTTAATATTAGTACCAGGCACTTCACAAGTATTTGTAGCTTACTTCTACCTAATTAAATAAATGCTATGACTTTGGCTGCAAGGCTATTTATTTCTAGGCTCTACTGAGGTGAGAGGTGATGCTGTGCTTACATTTTTAAAAAATATATTTTCATTGATTTCAGAGAAAGGAAAGGAGAGGGAGAGAGATAAATAGAAACATCAATAAGGAGAGAGAATCATTGACAGGCTGCCTCCTATATGTTCCACATTGGGGATGGAGCCCACAAGCTGGGCATGAGCCCTGCCTGGGAGTCAAACCCTGACCTCCTGGTTCATAGGTCAATGCTCAACCACTGAGCCATGTAGTCAAGGCTGTTCCTTAAAGTGGACCACCTCAATAATCAATAGGACTGAATCTGCATTTGATAGGCATCACAGATTTCAACTTTGAAAGACTTAGGGAAGCAGGATTTGACAAATGGATGTGATGGAAGTTGGCTTTCTAACATTTTAAATGTTCATAGTTATGTAAATGCACATAGTTATGTGTTAAAAAGCAACATTTTCTCTATTGAGTTCTCAGTGTTCAGAATAGAAACCAGAGCAAATTAAAATTATATAATGAAGCAAAGATGTTTTTCTCAGCCAGGAAATCATTTGCCTTGTTTTCTTCCCCCATGATGATTCACATCAGAAGAAAAGATGTAAAACTGTTAATATGAAATTAGCCAATTAGAAACAGAATGTTGGAACCCATCAGTTTATATGTGTTGCTTCCAGTTGCCTTCCTGCTTGTTTTAAAAAAATATTTTGGCCTAGAAAAAGCTGTCATTTCCTTCCACTTGATTCAATCTTATGCTACTTCTCAGAAAAATAGATGAAGCTAAAAGTCCCATCCTAGATGTACCCTAAAAAGAAATCTAGTGGTAAAGCTTTATTTTTATGCAAGTGATATCTCCTTTCCACATTCGCCATCTGCCATCTTAAACAAATTTGTTTTCATTATGATTTTTATAATCATAGGTAGCCAAAAAAATTTTAGTTATCCACAATTATATGCTTAAAATGAAATAATTTATATCTTAAAATTTAAAATTTAAACATCTACAGATCTTTGAGGTCTATAATGTTTATGATGGAGGCATTTGCCCATTTGGTATCATATATTCATCATATCAGTATGGTTTTGCTTCATTTTCTCTATACTTTCTCTAAGATGTCACTTAAGTATTTATCAGCGTATATTCTTCCTATTAGATACCCTTACATTTCAGGGTTAGGTCTGCTTTTGAGAAAGCTTATCTTCAAACTCATGAACTAATGGTGCAATACTTTCACAAAGGAGAATTATATGGCATCTTAACCCAAACACTGCATATCTATCGTAGTCCATTATTTTGGGCTATGAGTGTGTACTCATCTCTTTCTCTAATATATTCTTCAAGAATTAACCATAGTACATTTCACCTAACATTATTCTTTGGGGGTATTCTCAAATCTTTATAACTGTTGTCTCATTGTGGTCTACCCTTCCTTCAGTTTCACATTGCCAGCTGCTTTCTCCACTTATCCATTTGAATGAGCAAATAATTGCTTCCTAAGATCACATAACTTAGATCAAAGTCATCATATTCCCTACCACCAACATGCACAATCAACTTTAAACTCTTCGGTTCCTAGCAATTCTACCAATATTACATTAAAGTAAATAACCTTATTTATTGAGCATAGCTATGTGTAAGACACAAACCATTCTCTAAGGAAATGTATTATCTATGTCACAATGCAGCATACAATTTTAAGTCATAGGGTTACATTTTTTCTCTAATTGATGGACCTAGAAGATGGAGGCATCCAATTTTCATTCTCCAGAAAATTTCTGAAACGTAGATTCTCAGAGATTTATCTTGTCACCGGGTACATGGTCCTTGAGAAATCTAATTATTTTCAGAGGGTTTACAGCACACATGAAAATGTCCCGGGTCCTTAAGAAGCAATTATAATTATCCATGAGCACTGACAATTTTAATATGTGGACAAGAGCAATCTATTGGACAAAGATTCTCCATGATTTTTACTCACCAGTGGATATAATAGCAAAGAAGAGCTACTGTGTGCTCTGAGAAACATGCTAGAATTTTCTCTTCTTTTTCAGGTAGAATGTGGTGGTTGATACAAGTATTGCTTCATTCACTGACTGATCAAGATTTAATAGAATTTGCAGTGTCATGTGTTTTATAATTATTCCTCTTCATTATGGCCTCACTTTCTGAATCCACATGGAAATTACATATGAGTTTGTACTCCTACAATAAACTTCATTTTTTATATATATACTAAAAAATATGAAGTGAAATCTTACTACATCCAAGACTTCTCAATTAACATGTCTAATAGTAAATGCTAAACAAAATAAAAATAAAAATGATTAACTTAGATATAATTTAGAAGCCATTGTGAATAAATGTTATAAACTGGATTTCAAATTTAGTCTCTTTTGAGAATGTAATTCTAATCATGAAAATGTGAAATGAGAACCTCTTTTCCTCTTTGAGAGTTTAAAACTGTGTTTTCCTGTGTTAAAAAAAAAATGCCTGGAAGAGGTAATGGCTAAATATATGTACTAAAGGGGATTTCACAGTTTATTTTTCTGAGTTTCAATTTCCTTTTTTTGTCACCTCTAGTGATCACAATCAGTGAAAAGTGTCAATAATAATAGAGGCATTTGCATTGCTGCAGATTTTAAATGGAAACTCTTGCCAACAAACCCAGCTGCACTGTGATCTTTCACTGCTGTCTCATTTCACTATTCAACAGCTTCTTTCTCCCTTTCTATCCCAGCTTAGAAATGTATAGTGAGAATTTTAGTTCTCAATACATATTTTAGAGTGTTTTAAAAATCGCACACAGTTGCCATGATAAGGGAATTTTATATAAGCAACAAAGAGAAGAAAGCAAAGAAAAAGGGCTGTGTGGTTTCTTCCACATTCGAAGCACAAGCAGGAATCCTATTTGCATCAAATCTGTTAGAACAATGATCCCTTCTGCCAGACATTATTCAATGATTGTGCAAGCTAAGCAATTCCATAAGATGTCGCTGCAGAACTAAGGCCTCAGAGTGCAGATAAAAAGACCAAATTCAACTTAAAGATTTTGACAAATTTTTAAAAATCAAGGTTTTTGAGAATCTTGAAAAGCTATTATTGACTTTAAGCCCTTACTATAAAATATATATATATATATATATATACAACTAGCTTCCTTCTATTTATTCCTTATTTGGTTTTCCAGGTAATATTTAGACATTCATTTTACAATGAACAGAGCAACATTTATGTTTGCTTATTATGAAAAAAAGTATTTGTTAATTATTTTTACTTCTTCTTACATAATAAAACCAACAATGCTAAAGCAGCAAAGCAAGAAAAAAAGTCACATGTATGCAGGCAGCTGTACAGTTTAGAATTATATTAACCTGTATTAATCCTTGTAAAGTTGGCAAGTTATTATAGAATCAATCCCACTTTATCAATGAGAATTTCTTCTCAAATGTACACAGAAAATGGCAAAAGTCAGATATTAATTCTAGCCATTAATCTTTCCATAAAAAACTCTCAGTGGCACACTGAAGTCACTGAGTAAATCTCTTTGTAAGTCTTCTCATGAATTCATAGACATCGCAAGTGATCCTTTCCTAAATATGCCTGTATGAGTCTCTCACTGTCTGACATGTTGCTTACTTTCTGTTGAGTTACAGAATCTATCTTTTCACTGTTTGGTTTCAGGCTGCAACAAACATACTTTACGGAATTTCAAAAAGCAGTTTTCATTGTTTCTCTTCTATTAACTTAGTTAAGGTTTGTTTTTTTTTATATCAACACTACTCATCAGAATTCCAGTTTGCAAAACAAAGAAACTGTCTCTGATTAACTTATGGAAATGGCATCAGAAGTGAAAGAATCTGGCTTAGGCGGAAAGGCCACAAAAACGGCAACCAGAGCAATAGCTTCTCACGATACAGCCACTGGTGCTGGCTCTTGGACAACACTGTTTATTGCCATCCCCGGGCACCCTCTGCCATTCCTTAGGACTCTGAGCACTGTAGTCATCCCAAATAATCTCCCAAGGATCCCTGCCTTCCCAGTAGTCTCTAAAAGGGCATGCCTTGCCGAAACCAGTTTGGCTCAGTGGATAGAGCGTTGGCCTGCGGACTGAAGAGTCCCGAGTTAGATTCCTATCAAGGGCATGTACCTTGGTTGCGGGCACATCCCCGGTAGGGGGTATGCAGGAGGCAGCAAATCGATGATTCTCTCTCATTGATGTTTCTAACTCTCTATTCCTCTCCCTTCCTCTCTGTAAAAAATCAATAATATATATATATATTAAAAATAAAAGGGCATGCCTGAGTGGGAACCTACTTTGGGCTATGCACAGGTGACATCAGAGACTGAATGTAAAAGCCGGCTCTTACATCTCCATAGATGATTAGCAATGAGCCTGAACTCTGTCTCTATGACACAGGCCCCAAAGCCCCCTTCTGATTAGAGGTAATAAGAAAAAGATGGCAACATGAATAAGGGATTGCTTACTATAAGAGGACAAATGAATGAAATATAATTTTTGAAATATATTTTTATTGATTTCAGAGAGGAAGGGAGAAGGAGAGAGAGATAGAAACATCAATGATGAGAGAGAATCATTGATCAGCTGCCTCCTGCATGCCCCCTACTGAGGACTGAGCCCACAAACTGTGTGTGTGTGTCCTGACAGGGAATATAACCTTGACTTCCCGGTTCATAGGTCCACACTCAACCACTGAACCAGACTGGCAGGGCTGAAATCCAAATTTTTGACAACTCTGTGGCTCTCAGACTAAATCTCCTGTTTAGACATCTACCTGAAGAGAGGCTCTTGAGCAACTGAGGATGCTGAATAAACACCAGCCAAGCCTTAAGAATTTGTTATAGGTTTTAGTCTTCCATAGCAAGTGTCTGTTACGATCTAAACATAAAAGGCAACACTGGGATTAATAAAGGTTAACAAGACCCTGTTTCCCCTCTAAGGCTTCTGAGGGCTGCTTCAAGTTTTCACCCCCGGAATCTGTGTGATGGTGTTCAAACCCCTGCTTCTGGGAAGGAGTGTGTAAAGTATATCATTCCCTTTGGGAAATGTCTGAATAGGCCTCAAACCACAGAATCATAACATTCAAGTGGGCTGGGAATATAAATTCAAGACTTAAATTTTATCTCCTTAAACTCTGGTATTTAATAAATCTTGATCATTTAACTTAAAAGCTTTTGTGGACTTTATACAGAATGCAACAACATATTTGTTTTTAGATAATTATTTACAAGTATTTTCATGTTGTTAGGATATATAAGTAATCCTTCTAACTAACTGTTAAAGTTGAGTACACTCTGCCAAAACTGGTTTGGCTCAGTGGCTAGAGCATCAGCCTGCAGACTGAAGGGTCTGGGGTTCCATTCAGGTCAGGGGTATATATCTTGGTTGCAGGCACATCCCCAGTGGGGAGGGGTGTGTGTGTGTGTGTGTGTGTGTGTGTGTGTGTGTGTGTGTGCATGCGTGCAGGAGACAGCTGATCAATGTTTCTCTCTCACTGATGTTTCTGGCTTTCTATCCCTCTCCTTTCTTCTCTGTGGAAAACCAATAAAATATATATTTTTTAAATTGGCTACATTCTTATTGCTATTTTTTACCATGTTCAACTGTCCTTCCATGATTAGGACAAGAAGTTAAAATAATTTCAAGTGATTTGTTCAGTCACTAATTTTCTCACTGGAAGAAGAGAGAAAATAAAACCTCTGAAGTTGCTTCATTTCTAAGATGCTGCTATATGTATCATCACGGAAGGAGAGAAAAATCAATAATCTTCTCCTGTTAAAAAGTGGCAAAACAAAGATTCATTATGTATTATACCTTGTTTTGTCTTTTACTTAAATGTCTTAAAATTAATAGTTGATCTGTGATTATATAGATCTCCTTCCCCTGACAAAGGGTGGTATATGTCCCTTCTTTTAAAACATTAGAGGGGATAACAGTGTTACATTGTTTTCTATAAATATGAGATCCATATTTTTTTTATAAAACCATGTTTGAGTCATTTTAAAATATTGCTGCTAGCTTTACAAAATAGAAGAAGGTAACCTTTCCTTATTCAGGATATTCACAGCATACATCTCCATTTCTAAGACATACCTCAGTCTTACCACCCAATAGGAGCCTTGAAGTTTGCCTTCTTAATATTTCCACAGAAAGTTGATATCACATATTAAGAAAAAAAAAAGTTGTTTTCTAATTGGAGGGGAAAACAGAAAAATGAGCACATGTTTGAGTTGAAATTATCAGTGCATGAAGCTCAGAGGTGATGCTGACCGGCTGACAGCCCTCCCATTTCACACCGCTCCAGTGCACTCTTTGGTAAATTTAATGGAAGAAAGAACCAACCAACCAGAAGCAATCTAACACCGTCCAACAACCGTCTGTTTAAAGGATGCTGGCTTCTTAGAAAATGCTAATCACAATGCCCCGTGTGAAGTTTCTGCAGACTCAGGAGCTAACATGATCATGCTCCTGTGGGTCACCACATGTTGTCCTTGCCATCATCATTGTTTCCTGCAGAAATAAAATGCCTAAGGGTTACCACAGGCTGATAGACACTGCGTGCCAAATTACACGCTGCATCACACCATCTGCCAAATCAGATTAGGATGCCGCAGCAAGGCAGAAAAAAAGAAAAGAAAAAAGTCTCCTGATTCTGAGTATGTTAGGGAAGACAGGTTTTTCTGATCTCCTATCTGGAATTATTTTTATGGATCTGATGATCAAGTATGCAGGCCAGGGTATGAGTTCCAAGGAAATCCTAATTAGGAGAAAATTCCAAAAGCCCAGCCTGAAAAGCTAAGTAAATTGAACGGAAGAGAGTCTGAATTCAGCTAGTGGCATTTGTTCTATTCTCATTTTTAATTAGCATCAAGGAGTTTAATTAGAAGGATAGCATATGAGTATCACCGGGAATGCAGCCGCTAGAAGGGACTATAGATTTCTCTGGCACAGCTGCTTCATTTTTCCCAATAAGTCAAAGAAGCTGTGGGGAGAGGATGAGGCACTCAGGGCCTCACAAATGCAGAGTCCAAATGAAAGCAGGGCTGTTCGGAGCTTGTGGGAACATGCACACACAGAGACGGAATCCCTTGAATATGTGTTTCTTTTATTCCATGAGTGTCCTCTTCCTGTGGAATTTGATGTCAACACTAAGCAAGGAAATCACAGGAACCACAAAGATCTTTATCCGTGTGCTATGCTTCTGTTTTTCGGGACCTCCCTATGAAATAGTATGCAACAAAGCCAACTGACCCTCATCATTTAAATCATTTACTTATTAAATAAACATTTCTGAGCAACATCTGTGCACCAGACACTTATATTAGATAGAAAACAATGTGTGCAATGGGGGTGTAGGAGTGGGGGTGGGGGAGGGAGGAAGACTGGGAATCTTCTACATCACAAAAAGAACTTCTAAGTTTAGAGAATATGTAGGTACCTTATCACATGTTTTACTTTAAGTAATCCACTAATTAAATACAACTCTACATCATGAAATCAAGTTCTGCCCAGTAACTACTGACATGGGAGTATTGATTCGTCAGTCTACTCTTAAGCAAAGAGCACACTAATCTACTAGTTCTGCTAGAACATTAGCTGAGTGTAAAAGATCGAATCTATTAATATAAGTTAATTTGCCTACAAAAATTTTAAAAATGAAATTATACAATGTTAAGAACATGTATATCACTAGTATTTATTGTTTTTATTACTTTGATGTATTTATACCTAGACAAGGTGGGGCAGACAAAGTGATATGGAAATGTGAGGGCTTCAAGGGAAGACTCCTTGACATAATTTGTTAGAATTTTCAGGTTCAAATTCTTTGATTAATTAGTTTCTTTGCCCATATTTATATTTTTTTTTCTTTGAGAGCTTATGATGAATAGTATGCTCAGGAATGTGTTGAGTTCATTTCTGATCTTGGAATTTATTTTATTAAGTCAAGTGATGTCTTGAATGAGAAGGTACCTAATAGAATTGCTTTCATATAATTTTTTTTTCAAATGAAAAATTAAACGTATCTCCAGATGATCTTTAAACGAGGTAGAAAAAAGCCAAACTTGAAAACAATTCCCCATGTGTTTCTAACATTTCTAACTAATAAAGTAAAACCAGAGATGAAACCATCTCCTATAATAAAAGGTAAGGATTCAATTCAACAAAATTTATTGACAACCTGCCATGTACTTGGCACTCTTCTCACCATTGTGGTAGAGACAAATATTGTTGCTCTCTATATGCATTTACTACAGTCCAGGCACTGTGCAAAATTAATTACATGTATTAACTTAGTTAATCTTTT
Source organism: Pipistrellus hanaki (assembly GCF_964339955.1). Lineage (NCBI taxonomy): Eukaryota > Metazoa > Chordata > Mammalia > Chiroptera > Vespertilionidae > Pipistrellus > Pipistrellus hanaki. The sequence continues at coordinate 192,085,032 of NC_140503.1, forward strand.
CAATCTAATGAATCTATGATGCTTTCAGTAGATATATATGAAGCAACATGGAGTCATGAAAGAAATGTCCATTCAACCATCAGATGATTTAGGAAATTCTACTTAGTTCATTTGGTTCCAGTGTAAACAATTCTCTGAAAATAAGGTGAATGAACTTTGAGAGCTATTTAGAAAAAATACTGAATTAATGAATAAAGTGAAGGAATTAAAGACATAAACTGCAAATATTGGATGACTTATGTTGAGTTCTCTCACTTACAGCTTTATAAGCTGTTATGTTAACCTAATTCTATGTTTTTGGTTTAAGAGCAAAACTGAGGAGGACATACTTTCTTAAATATACAGAAGAAAAATTTAAATTATTCACTAATTCCAACCATGTTATCACCTAGCACATCTACCCTGGGTTAATTTAAGTATCAAATCTATTCCAGTTTCTACTCTTGCCCTCTTAAAATCACTAGTCAAAAAAGGTGTGAGTGATCTATTAAAAACGTAAATCATGTCACATGCCTATATGCTTTAATCTTTCCAATAACTTTTTATAAAATGCAAACTGTTGAATCTGATTTATAAAGTCCTACATGAACTGGTGTCTTCCTGCTTTCCTTAGTCCTCTTTCTTACCCACTATACTCACAAGCCCATACTGACCTTCTAAATGTCCTTGAATTCATCATACTCATTTATATCCACTCTTTCTCAAGTACATTGATAATAAATTCCTCCTCCCCTTTTAAATGATCTTCTTTCTTTTTTTATATATATATATTTCTTATTGATTTTTTACAGAGAGGAGGAGAAAGGGATAGAGAGCTAGAAACATCGATGAGAGAGAAACATCGACCAGCTGCCTCTTGCACACCCCCTACCGGGGATGTGCCCGCAACCAATGTACATGCCCTTCACCGGAATCGAACCTGGGACCTTTCAGTCTGCAGACCGACACTCTACCACTGAGCCAAACCGGTTTCGGCTAAATGATCTTCTTTCTATCTTTAATTGATTTTTTATCAGGAAGTTTTCAGCTTAAATATCACCTTTCATAGAGAGATTTCCATGACAAACAAATCAAAAGTATCATTCATTCACATTTTATGAGTTTAGCATTCTAATTGTCTGCATAAAGGACAACACTCTTTGAAGTTGCACTTATCTGTATTTGTCAGCTTTGGTGCAGTAACAAACAGTCCCAAGTCACAATAGATGTAACAACAAAGGGTTATTTCTTCATCATATTACATGTATGCTACTGGAGGCTACAGTCTTGCTCCAAGCTAAGGCTCTATGCCAGTTTGTGGCTTGGCTATAGCTTTGTTTCACAAGTCACTTCATCCCAGGCCTCAAGTGGAAACCATCCTACTTATGCAGATATAAGTATTCTTATAATAGGAGAAATTTGTGACATTTAAAACAGCTTGAAGGTGCTATTTACCACATTCACACACATGTCAAAACCAAAATCCACGCAACTCCTTTCATGGGGACATGGGTAAGTCACATGTCAATAAGTGGGAATATATAATACTCTTAAAAGAAGAGAAAAATGAAACAGTGCAAACAATACAATTAACACATAATGTTTTAGACAATTGAAGCAAATATATTTTCCCTCTTGGTAATTTCTCTAACTCTTGAGCCTAGCAGTATCTGACATACATATTTGTTTAATAAATGCACATATGAGAAATAAATAATGAATAAATGCATAAATATTACTGTACATCATCCTATACTCCATCAATCCATTATCCCATTGTCAATTAGCTAAGGATATATAGTGGTTTAATGTTCAGCCTGTTAACAGAGAATTGTTTTTGTCTCAACTGGAGGCTGATATAATATTTAAGAAATTTAATTATCAAGTTTTCCAACAATTTTTATTCACAGATGTTTATAAGCAAATTTGGATAAAATTATTCTAAAAATGTTAGCATAGGTGTTTTAAAACCAATTTAAGTTGTTTCAAAAGTGGGTTTTATCTATATATTCATGGAAAATATGAAGAAAAAGAAAAGAGAAGCAAACACTTTTGAGCCCATGTTACATGCTGGGCACTTATGCATAACCTACATCATTAATCTTCAAAAAATCCTCATGGGTGGGTATTTTTAGCTTTATTTTTTCAGATGAGAAAAATGAGGCACAGAGAAATAATGTTAAGGGAATACAATAACACTAGTCTAATCAAGTCTCCACATTTCCTGTTGACAAGCATTTTGGCGGCCTTAGGAGAAATGAGATGGTAACTGTTTTTAGCCCTTGCTCCAAATCAGCTGGGCCATAGCAACACAGCTCACTGGTAGGTATACATTGATAGCAAAACCGTGTCTTTTTCATGTTGCAAAGAAAATAAATTATCCAATCTCTCTAGATTGCTGCAAAGATATATTAGCTCCCTTTCCCCAAAGAAATATGGCTCATAAAATAAGTATGACAAAGACAAAAATGGGTAAATAAACGTGATCTCAGAGTATTCAAATCAACTGGAAATATTTTTGACAAGTTTTTGAGAAGCTGTAACAGTGGTAACAGAAATGTTCATTAGTTTTTCAGAGCATTTTCTTGTTATGCCAATCTTTACAGATGATAAAGTAAGAAAGTGAGTAGGCTAGGAAGAGTAAGGGCATATAGTACTTTTATCATTGCTGAAGTGAAGTCATAATGATGAGATTCTACAAGGCTTGGAGCAGAATTAGATGTTGAGCAAGACCTTGAAGTCATGTTTTGCCAAGATTTTTAACGTGGCATGTATCAAGCAGAATGCCGCACCACTGGCATGTAAATATGCTATGTACAGAAGCAAGGAAGAGAACTTCTGTAATGCTTATTACCTATGTAAAGAGAATCTTTTCAATCATGAGACCTAGAGGTAGAGTAAATGTGGAAACTACAAATGACTCCCTTTTCCCATGCCTTTCAAGTAATAGACGGTACTATAAAAATTCCATCAAAGCTTGGATTTGGGGTTTTTAGCATAGGGTTATCCCTACCATATTAACATCAATTTTTGGAATGTAACTGTAGCTAGGCTTAGAAAACTATCTTGTGTGATATTGCCTACAAAGTGAGGCTAACATGATCCTCTTTTGTTCTAGGAATGTTTTTGGAAGTTTAAAGAGACATAATTGCAAACATGTAACTTATTTTTTAATTTCTTAGTTCATTTCCCTCTTTCTTCAATTTCATGTAGTTTTATTTCTACTAAAGTTCATTTAAACACACACACACACACACACACACACACACACTTTCTTTCATTCATTAAACACTTGCTACCTATAACAAGAGATTAAAAATAAATAGTTAATAAATAAGATTGTATTATAACTACATTTGAGAGATAAAACATATATGTTCTCTGAGTATAAGAAGAAAGATCTTTGCCAAAGTGAGTGATTATCAATGGCATGGGCAAGAAATTGGTGTTTGGACTAAACTATAAGGGAGGTAAAATATGTAATGACAATGGTAACATTAAAAAAAAACTTAAAGTGACAGTGTTCTAAGCACAAGTTCATAAAAATGTATGGAAAACATACATATCAACCAATCATTGGGCTTGAGGTGAAATAAGAGAATAGTGAAAAGCAATCAGATAAGAATTGCAAATTGTGAAAGGCTTAAATCTCAGTTATATTTCTAAGACAATTGTTTTAATTATACAGAATGTGAAACATATATATAAATATATATGTGTGTGTGTGTGTGTGTGTGTGCGTGTGTGTGTATATGCCTACGCGACTGTTACAACTGGTCAACTGAAGGACCTATTGCCTGTCTTTATGGTGTGCACTGACCACCAGGGGGTAGATGTCAATGCAGGAGCTGTCCCCTGGTGGTCAGTGAGCTCCCACAGCCAACCTCCTGCAGGTAGCCAACCTCCTGCAGTCCCTCCTCTGGCCAGCTGGCTCCAATTGGCCCTGATGATGACTGGGTGAGATGGCCTTGATCTTCCCCAATTGCTGGCCAGGCCAAGGAACCCCATATGTGCACGAATTTATGCACCGGGCCTCTAGTGAACAAATAAAATCCAATTTCTAGATTTTTGTAAGGTCTTTGAATGCAGAAGTTGATTGATTAGTCCTTGCATTTAGCATAAGGTGACCAGATTGTCCCTCTTTTGGCGGGACAGTCCCGATTTCTAACAGTTTTTCCCATGTCCCAAGGCATTTTTAAAAAAATGTCCTGATTTTTGGAAAGATTGTTAAGATTGGAAAGATTCTTTACAAAAATCGGGACTTTATAAAATGCCGCGGGACGTGGAAAAAATTGTTAGAAATTGGGACTGTCCTGCCAAAAGTGGAATGATCTGGTCACCTTAATTTAACAACAACAATAAAATCATAGGTTCTTATATGGGCCAGGTATTGAGAGGATCACAAGAAAGACATGGTTCCTGACAACAGGAGTAGGTTCCAGACAACAAGGGGACCTTGAGGAGAAAGATAACAAAAAAAATATTATATGAGAAGTCAATTAGCAAATTATAGCAAAGCTAAGGTGTCAGAAGTGATTCTGAAACTTTCTAAACTAGGCGTGACTATACGTAGGATTTTGCTTCAATAATCTATTGTATATTAGCCCCTAACAACAGAGTCAGCCTGTCCTTTAAAGCCAGGAATTGACTTCTTCACTTTAGTTGTGGAAGTCCTAGATGGCATCTTTTTCCAATATGACTGTTTTATCTACATTGAAAATCTGTAGCTGCCTTCATTAATTACTTTAGCTAGATCTTCCAGATAATTTGCTGTGGCTTCTATATCAGCATTCCCTGACTTCACTTTGCACTTGTTAGTTCTGGAAACAGCTTCTTTTCTTTAAATTTGATAAACCAGAAACAGTTTATGGGGCCCAGAAACAGTTACATTAATAACATCAAAGATCACTGATCATAGGTGAACATAATGAATATGATAATGAAAAATCTAGAGATGTTGCAACAATCACCAAACAGTGACACTGAGACACAAAGTGAACAAACACTATAAGAAAAATGCTGTGGGCACACCTGCTTGATGCTGAGTTGCCATAAGCCATCAACTTGTAAAACTGCAATATAGGCAAACTACAGTAAAGTGAAGTGCAATAAAAAAGGTATGCCTGTAAAATATAAAACAAAATTGCTCATTACCCAGTTTAACTCAGCCTTGTTGTTCATCTCAGTAAAAAGTAATGCTGTCATTTATACCGCTTGTAAAGATCAAAAGAGACCATGTATATAAAGCATGAGTGCATACTAAGTATTCAATACTTGTTATTATTTAATATGGAATAAACTGCTTTACTACAGGGAGGAAAATCAGTTCATGAAATATTCTCTTTCTGAATTTGCTGTTCTAGGAGCTTCAGCAGCTGTCCCAGAATTGCTTCTGTGGCTTGTACGGGGACTATTATTAATCAGGAGAAGTATGAAAATGTTTGTCTCCTCTCATTCTTTTCTCTGTCTTAAGAGAGAATACTGCTTTTATTACATTATGTTCAAAAGAAGATAATGAAGATCATTTATTTTTATAGCCCCATTGTTTTTTAGCCTGACTACCTTTTAGATTTTAGAGTCAAATAGATAATTTTTTAAATGCCTAAAACTGGGACCCATCCCAAACTTTAGAGTCTTGGAGGGTGTGACCTAGGAATCAGCATTAAAAAAAACATCCTGATAATTTCCAATGTCTAGTAACTACTGAGAATGATCAAATAGCATTTTCTGTTAAGAACTTTGCTATAGTACTTCACTAAGTGAATACTCAGACATGCCTTTGAAATTAGAAATGTATGCCTGAGAAAAGTATAGATATGTACTATAATATACTACATATATAATATAGGCTTATATAAACATTATACTATAATATCTATATATACAATGTTAAAAAAAAAACACCTTAAAATCAAATACTAAGGTAGGCTATTTTACAACTTTTTGAATCATTAATTTTCTGACATGTTTTTCTTGTTGTTGTTAATCCTCACCCAAGAAAAATTTTCCACTGATTTTTAGGGAGAGTGGAATAGAGGGAAAGACAGAGAGAAACATCAATATGATGGAAACACATTGATTGGTTGTTTCCTGCAAGAGCTCTGACCTGGGCTTGGGACTGGGAGGAGCCTGCAACCAAGGTACAAGCCCTTGACCAGAATCAAACCCGGGACCCTTTTATCAGCAGGTCGACGCTCTACTCACTGAGCTAAATTGGCTATGGTGTGACATGTTTTTTTTTTTTTGTTTTTTTTTAATGTATTTTTATTAATCTCAGGAAGATAGAGGGAGAGAGATAGAAACATCAACAATGAGAGAGAATCATTGATTGGCTGCCTTCTGCCCTCCCCATACTAGGGATTGAGCCTGCAAGCCTGGCATGTACCTGGACTGGGAATTGAACCATGAACTCCTGGTCCATAGATTGATGCTCAACCACTGACCTACACTGGCCAGGCTCCTTACATGTTCTTCTTTCACTTTTGAATCTGTAAGTTATCTGTGTTATTTGACAAAAAGTTAGAAACAGACATAGAATATCTGATCACTTTTTTATTGTGCCTTTAAGTCATTTATTAAATTTATTAAACTGTGCTTGCTGTGTGTACATCAAACGTCAAACTAAAATTAAATCAAGAGGAGACAAACCTGGGGACTGGTAGCAGATGCTAACCAATCCACTTAATTGTCTAACAACATATGCAGAGAGACAATCTCCAAGGCAACTGAGCCATAAAACCACACAAAGATTTGATTGTGTTGATTGAAGCCCCAATGAAGAAATCACACGATAAAGAATAAAAGACAAAGGGAAAAGGAAATCAGCAATTCTCTGTAATATCTGTCACTTTATCATTGTCTTGGTAGTGTGATGCATCCCTTAATTTCTTAATACCATGATTAGATACACACTGACCAATTCAAGCATTATATCTGTTTATGCTGGGTAAAACATCACTCAAAAACCTGCTTTCTTGAAATTAACAACCATTTATTGAACTCTTAAATCTGTTAATTTGGATTGTATTCTGTTAAGTAATTCTCTTGCCTCATTTATTCATCTGTGGTCAGCTTCTGGTCAGATTGTCAGATCCGTTTCAGGAGGTTGCCTGGATGACAGCTGGGTAACAGGGGCTACTTGGTCACATGCCTTCTCTCTCTCATACAGCAGTCTAACTGGGTCTCATTTATATGATAGTAAACTGTTTCAAAAGTAGGCGGTACAAATGTTCTTCAAGTTGACACATGTTTCACAATTGCCAATTTCCCATTGGCTAAGGCAAATCACATGGGCAGTGCCTATTCAAGAGGTAGAGATGGAAGGAGAAAATAGTGATACACACACACACACACACACACACACACACACACACACACACACACACATATATATATATATATATATATATATATATATATATATATCTGGGTTATTTCTCACAGTTCTCCTTCTGGCAATAATCATTCACATTACCTTCACAAGCAAATTATATTCATCCTATCTGAAGACTAAAAATTCTCATCCAAGCTGGAGTGCAGGATGAAATGATGCTCATCACGTTCTGAGATAGCTCTCTTCACTCAGAAAATTCCACTCCTTCCCCAATCTGAATAAATTAGCAGCTCTCCCAGCCCAGATTCGTCTATGCTTTTGTTCATTGGCCACTGTGCATTTTCATAATTGAGTGCCTACTTTCATTCTAGCATGAATACAAGGACAGTCGGTATTTCTTATATTTCTGGATATGCAACCCTGATTTTTGTATGTTTATGATATATATATATATTTAATTTTTGAATGAAGAAATGGTTGAATAAGTTAATAATAAAATGTGTACAATGATTGTACTAATATCTACTGACTCAAGTCTGCGACAATAACATAAATCATGTAAGAATCTACACTTTAAAAAATTGAATTTATTAAGGTGACATTGGTTAATAAATTTATATTATTTTCAAGTGTATAATTCTCTGATATGTCATCTGTAACTCCACTTCTTTTTAAGAAACAGTGTAAGAGAAAGAATGTAGATAAATGTATCACTTTAACCATATTGTGTGTACCAATTGAAACAGCATCCATTTTTGTACTGTACAATTACAATTTAGTTATGCATCTTTACACCAATTTCTTGTATTTTGCCAATTATTTTTGTTTGTATACAATACACACTGAAATTTATTATAAAATATCTAGTATAGATATGGTATTTTACCAATAGTCACCTTCAAAATTAATTAAATGAAAATATAAATAATTAAAAATCAGAAACTATTTTTAATATACAATTAATATCTTAATCATAGTATAAATTTTAAGATCCAATTGACTTTCTTATTCTATTAAAAATCTAAAACTGGACACTGAAAAATAATCCATCAGTTCATGGTTTTCTGCTGGTGTCATTCTTCTCTGCATCAATTTAAAAACTAAACTATTCCTTTTTTCACTTCAAATAGTAGCAAAGCGCTAAAAAATTATATCATATGTTCTATGAAATAGCTCTTCTTATCTATCTATCTATCTATCTATGGCTATAGATAAAGATATAGGATCTATTGCTAAGATGTAAGCATATTGGATTACTTCAAAATTGCTACACAACTTGACTTTGATCCTCTTCCTGATACTTTTTAGACAGCAGTTGAGCAAATGCAGTCTAAATTTTTTTTTATAATATATGTTCCCCCTTTTTATGTTCCAATTTATGTACTAAACTAGATTGCTTTAAAGCAGTTCATTTGCACATCAAAAAGCATGACCTAGCTGGGACCGGTTTAGCTCAATGGATAGAGCGTCGGCTTGGGGACTGAAGGGACCCGGGTTCGATTCCGGTCAAGGGCATGTACCTTGGTTGCGGGCATATCCCCAGTAGGGGGTGTGCAAGAGGCAACTGATCGATGACTCTCTCTCATCGATGTTTCTAGCTCTCTATCTCTCTCCCTTCCTCTCTGTACAAAATCAATAAAATATATATTTAAAAAAATAAATAAATAAAAAAAAATAAAAAAAAATAAAAAAAAAAGCATGACCTAACTCTCCTGGGTTGTTTACCCACCCTGCCTTTTTCTCATCTCCCTTAATGTACTATCACAACTGGCTTTTATTTAGCATAGTAAGCAACATTTCTAATGCTCTAAAGAGAAAAGAACAAATAACATTAAAATAGTATTTTTTAAACTTAGGTATCACATTACATATTTTGCCTAATGGTTATAAAATGTTCCTCTAAATAAGAATGCATATTAAAAACACACTATTCCATTTCATTTTAAGGAATGCGATTAGATTTAAAAAAAAAAAAAAAAAAAAAAAAAAAAAAAAAAAAAGGCTTTTGTTTCTCCCCACACACACTTAATCCTTTCTAAGCACTGTGAAATTTTTCCAGGTTGACATAGGTAAAACTTTTATAAGTTCCTCAGCTGCTGTACGAGTGGAAAAAGTACAAGAGGCAAGAGGACATCATTAAAGCTATGTACAATGAGACTTGTTTGTGTTTGGGTATAAAACAGGAGTCTGCTTCTGCAAAAATAATTTTAAAATGTGTTTTTTAAAAAAAATCATAACAAACAAATATTCATTACTTATACTAGTAATAGCCATTAAAATAAACTTGAATTGGTTAATTAGATTGCACTTGTTTTATACAAATCTTAGAAATGTTGAAAGAAATATAAATAATAATACAGGGGGCTTTCTTTCTCTCCTTTTTTAAATAACTTGACCTCTATTGAAACTAGTCACGTTTCTGTTCTAACTTGAGAACTTTCCTTAATATGGTAGTAACCAATTATGTTTTCCATCATGCCATTTACTTACACAGAGCCCATTAAAACTCTTATTTTATTAGCAATTTTCAGCCATGAAAATACCATCCCAAACATCACTTAAAAGAATTTCCACATATTTTGGGTTATTGTGTATCAAACACCTTCCCTCATATGTACCCTTGACAGAATTTCAACTACAATTATAACTCAATGTGTTTGGTAGACTCCTAAAATGTTCCTAACATTTCTGAACACAATCCTGGAGACTGGATATGATGGTATATCACTTCCATAATTATGTTACTAGAGGCTCAGTTCATCACATTTGTGTACTGGGGATGGGAGTCCCTCAGCCCAGCCTGTGCCCTCTCACAGTCTGGGACCCCTCAGGGGATGTCTGCCTGCTGGAGCCACAGAGTAGGGAATGGCTCCCGCCATGGCTGTTGCTCTTGCCAGCCTTGAGCCCGAGCCCTGCTTCTGGCTGAGCTGAGCTCCCCCTGCGAGAATGTACTGACCATCAGGGGGCAGATCTTGTGTTGAGCACTTGCCCCCTGGTGGTTAGTGTGTGTCATAGCAACTGGTCATTCCGCTCTTTGGTCTATTTGCATATTAGCCTTTTAATATATATGGAGGGTACTATTAACCTAAAAATTGGGAGATAATTGAGGTGAGCCTAATTTAACCAACAAGCCATTTAAGATTAGAGCGTTTTCTCTGGCTGGTAGAAGAAGTCAGAGGTTCCAAGTATGGGCCCTCCTTTATTCACCTTTGATGGCTTTGAAAGAAGTTTTGGGATAAAAAATGCTAGCAGCTTGAAGAAGCTGACAGCAATCCCTACTAGCCAAGATCCAGCAAAAAAAAAAGAAAGGATTTGAGTTCCCCCTCTCCCCCTCCCCCGTTCTTTTTCAGACCAAAGGCTACTGAAGTAGACCAGCAACCTAAAATCCTAAGTGAGTATGAAAGCAGATTTATCTGAAGAATTTATAGTGAAGAACCCAGCCTGGCTGAAGCCTTGATTTCAAACATCAGCGGAGAACTCAATTGAGCCCATCTAATCTTTTGACCTACACAAATGTGAAATAACAAATGGGTGGTAATTTGTTGCCTAGCAATAGAAAACTAAGATAGTATTTTCAAAATTTGGGGGGCAGATCCTATTTTTCAAATGAAATATTGTAGAAAGTCAGTAATTACAAGTTGTATAAGCAGAGTTTCTTGCTTGGTCAATTCTACACATCTACACAGAAACCTCACCTTATCCCACAAGGCCCGATCCTGAACCTGAGGAATCTTCAGAAGCCAGTAGAATCCTTGAGCATTAGTATTATTGGAGTCTTAAATACAAAGCCCATTACTAAGACCTTTCAATTTAAAAGTTTATTTCATCTACTCCTGGTATAGGACATAGAGACAATCAGCTATTTGGACTTACCAAAGTCTAGACACAGTTTTTAACTATATATAATTTTAGAGAGGAGAAGGGAGAGGGAGAGACAAATAGAAACCTCATTGATTGGCTGCCTCCTGCACACCCCACACCAGGGATCAAGCCTGCAACCCGGGCATGTGCCCTGATTGGGAATCGAATCATGACATCCTGCTTTATACAATAGGTTGACATGCAACCACTGAACTATGCTGGGCTGGGCTTAACTAAATTTTAATAGTTTCTCCATCCTAATTCTGGCAACTGCTCTTTATTCTTTATAGCCTAAGTAGAAAATAGCCTCTAAACTCCCTTTTGACTCAAATTGAAGGAAAACATAAGAGAAAGCATGTGATGGCATGTATCCCACATTGTAGTGATTTCTTGCCAAGCTTCAGAGCATGCAAAACTACAATCTTCCCACACACTTCTCAAAGCCATGAACCTTTTCATGAGTGAATTTTATCATTCAAAAAACAACAACGCCAAACCAGCATAGCTATATTGCCACAGATGATCCAACTGTTTGAACAGTGAATTCACAGGAAAACAAATACATTTCTCTAGAAAGTACGTAAGTCTTAAACTCTTCTCAGTTTAAAAACTGAACATGCCTTTAGATAACCATCTATCTCTAGATGATATTCAGAGAAATATCTGAGTAGAAGGATTTATTTTTTGCAATGGTTATTGGTTCAGTTGTACGCATTTGACACTTATTGGCAAACACTTTCTAAGCTAAATGTGTGCACGTAGAATTTTTCTTTCTATGCACAGCACATTTCTCTATTTTCTCTCCACTGCTAGGTGTTTGTTGAGCTACTCAAACAGAATTTCTAGGGAATATATAATTAACTGAATACATTTTGGGAGACATCTCCCTTGTATGATAGAGCATTGCTGCATAGCTAAACTACACAGGGCTTACTTGGGCAGAAGGATGCCTAGGAGCTCTTTGTGAATGTGCTTGTTTGTAGCATTCCCAGTAAAGCTTCAAGGAGCTATTACTCAGTTGTAGGATGGTTTTAATCATCATTACACTTTCCATGTGAGTAACGCTTCCAAATATGTGATATTTCTGTGTCATCTTAATAATGTTTGAAGTACATTGATTAAATATCATATTTCTATTTTGTTTGTTCAGCAAAATTTATGAAAAAAAATGTTTACATGAGCAAAACAGACTGTCATGTCTAGTGCTTCCATCTGGGTTAGTTGACCCATGTATCTGATTTTGTCTTTGATCTCTACAACTCTGTAAATTGTAGGGAAAAACACTGACAGCAATGTCAATGATACTCATCCATAGAAATGAAAATGGGTTTTATCCAGTGAATATAATTGATTACAGCCCTATAGATATGGACCAGTTTTGCATCTATCTGCAAACACTTTCCAGCATTCCTGATCACTATGTACACATTGTTTGTTGTTTAAATTCTCATTTGAATAAGTTATAGCATCTCATCGGTGTGCCCCCCATTAATTAATTAATGTGTGTATTGGTGTGTTTTTTAAAACACACACACACACACACACACACACACACTAGGGGCTCAGTGAACGAATTTGTGCCCCTTGAAAGGAACCACGGGGCTGCTAGGCTGCGGTGGGCACAGGGATGGGTCTTGGCGCATCCTCCACACCCCTGACCAGCCCCTCCCGCCACAGTCCCTGTCCCCTGTGTGCCAGCAGCCCTGCTCCCACAGCTGCTGCTCCCAGGTACTGATGGTGCTGGCCCCACTTGCACCCACTATTGGCATGGAGTGATTGGGGCCAGTGCCAACAGTGGGTGCGAGTGGTGGCTGCTGCCTCATTAGCCCCTTAGGAGCAGAGAGAGATGGAGAAACCCTCAGGGGTGATTGGTGCCAGCAGCCACCACTCGCACCTGCTGATGGCGCCCAGAGATCGGACCAGCACTGGCAGTAGAGGCGAGTACTTGGTGGGACTGCTATGTGCAGGAGCAAAGAATTTTCAGTAACTACCAGAAGCTTGCTCCCATGACAGTGACTGGCGCCCCACGTTGGTCTAGCCCCCCCCGTTCACCTGCTCCACCATCCTGCCACAGTCAGTGCCTGCCATGTTCGTGCTCTGTTGTCTGCTGCTGCTGCTGCTCTCCATGTCCCATGAGCACCCCTTGTTGGTCAGTGCATGTCATAGCGACTGGTTGTTTGGTTGTTCTGCTTTTGGGTCTATTTACATATTAGGGTATATATATATATATATATATATATATATATATATATATATATAATATATATATTGATTTCAATCTCTTTTATATATTGATTTCAGAGATGAAGGAAGAGGAAGAGAGAGATAGAAACATCAATCGTGAGAGAGAAACAGTGATTGGCTGCCTCCTGCATGCCCCACATTGAGAATCCAGTCAGGGCATATGCCTGCAACCCAGGCATATGCCCTGACTGGAAATTGAACCATGACATCCTGGTTCATAGGTTGATGCTCAACTACTGAGCCAGGCTAGGCTGGGCTGCATTGGTTTTCTATTGCTGCATAACAATTACTTTACCGCAAACATAGCACAAAACCCACACATGAGCTGTTTCATAGTTTCTGTGTGTTAGTAGTCTGGGCAATGCTTAGCTAGGTCCTATGTTCAGATAATTAAGGTATAGATGCTGGCTGTGATCTCATCTGGGGCATTTTTTGAAGCTCACAGGGTGTTGGCAGAATTCCTTTTCTTTTAATTGTAGGACTCAGACCCTCAGCTCATAGGTCTCCTGCTGTCCTTTATCATGTGGCTCCCCCATAACATGGCAGTGTGCTTCTTCAAGGCCCACAGGGAAGTGTCTTTGCTGCTTTATTTCCTCTGTCTTCTTCCATTGCACAACCTGAGACCTGCTTTTAATGAGTTCACCCAATTAGGATGTGGAAATTAGAGTGAGGAGCTACAACGGACCCCTAATCAGAGTTTCTCAAAGAGAAATAACAGGAAAGACACTACATTATGAGGTAATGGCTAAAACTTCTCCAGAGTTGTTGAATGCATCAAAGCTCATATCTAGAAAATCCAGTAAATTACAAGTGAGATAAAAAGGAAAAACACATTGTTTTTACATAACTTATTATGGTGAAATTTCAGAACACCAAAGAATATGATTTCAAATGTAACAGAAATGGCAAGTGGATTTAATAACTCATCTGTGTAAAAAATAGAAGTTAGAAAACAGTGGAACTATATCTCTACAGAGTCAAAAGAGAATTTCTGGCAAACTAACTTTATACCAAATGCCTTAGTACTTAAAAATGAGAGTTAAATATGTATTTTCAGGCAACAAAGGTTAAACTCAATAAATAAATGGTCACCAACAGAAATTTTAAAGGAGGTATTTCAAGCATAAGGAAAATATTTTGCTGATATGAACTGAATGACAAAAAATAGGGATAGATAACAAATAAGGCTAAATAATTGAGCAAATCTATACTAATTGGCAATATAATAATTTTAAATGTCTAATTTTGAGAAATTGGGTAAAAATAAGCTAAAATTAATATATTGAACAGCCAAAAAATATAAGCAGGAAAGGTCTTTCTAGAACTTAAGCTTACTTCCAAGATCTTTTTATTTTGAGGAAAGTCAGTAGAGATAATAAATATCTTTAAATTATAAGTGCTTCTTAAAGTAGCAAGAGTAATAACACCTGAGATAGACATAGTACATATAACTTTCCAACAAGTATAGGGGGGAAATAGAATAAGAAAGAAAGTTAAAAACAACAATTCAGTTCATGAGATGTAATGAGAAGGAAGGAAGGAAGGACGAAAAGAGGGGTCAGAGATAGAGCTGGGTGTGAGCCCAAGTGAAGTTTTTAGAAGCAGAAAGGACAAAAAGTGGGCACAGTTATTCCATAATTGTGACAATAAAATTCTAATAACAAAAAAAATACAGCAAATGAGAATGTATTCAATTGTCTACTTGAATGAAGAACATTTAAAGATGCAGCTGTAGTGGGTCAGAGTCTAGACTGGGCTCTACTCCCAGTTCAGCGATGAATTTGGCAGACATTAAACAGATTGCAGGGGCCTAGGAATTTAAAGGTATTAACTTCTTTCCTCTATAGCTCTTGGTCTGTTACTCCATCTTGCGGGGGAAAAAACACTAGAAGTTTGCTCTCAAATGTTATTAACCTCCTTTGAAAAAGCACTGAGACATATGGAGTATTGATAAATATTGTATAGAAAAATAGCAGATATGTAGTAAGGAGAAAGGCTTATCAGCAAGTAGATGTTTATCAGTTTATAGTTGTGGCTACTAAACTTTCTGCTAAATTTTTTAAGATGTAATGATAGGCTATGCATGATTGTGTGCCTTCATCCTACTGGTATAGCATCAATCTCTTATTTTCAGATGTAAAAGAAAAAATATATTATTTTTGCATGAGTAACTTTGTGCTTCCTTGCCCTTAATTGCATGCTTAAATGTCACTCTTTGAAATCCTACATCTTAGAAATAAAGGAAGCTAGCATTAATATGTGAGACCTTGCAGAAATTAAAAAAAAAAGAAGAAAAACTTTAGAAGAGAAAAAAATCTGCTGCTTGAAAGAGTAACTCATTTAAAAACACAAGTTCATGCACTGAAATTAAGTACAAGCATAGCCTATAGGCGATTCCAAAGAATTTCATTACACAAAAGAGCAGTTCAAATAAGTAACAAACTGCCAAAGTCAATAACAAAAGTAAAGTGGTATAAATCAGCTCAAGAGGGAACTGAATCAATTTTTTTGAAAAGAAAGAAATCAGGGCTACTGCCTTGATTCTTATGTCAGGAAAAATAGCTAAATCAAGTTCTTTAGGTGATCATTGAATTTGACAAACTCCTTACTAGAGGTAATGTGATTTATAATCATATAGGAATTGAATTTATTAGATTTGCTAAATACAACTCTAGTTTTCTTTTTACTCAACCTAAGTTGTCTGAAGAGACTCCAGGAGATTTTTTTATTGTTTTATTCCCATACCCAGGAAAATGCTCAACAAAGAGCAGACCTTCAGTTATTAGTTATTAAATCAATTAATGAAGAAATGGGGGGAAAACCCACAACATTCTCTGATGACATGTGAGATATTTGACCACAATATTGCCTGATTTAAGGCTACTTGCACCATCTCTAACTCACAACAGCAAGGACCATATATTACCCCAGAACATTGTGACAGTAGTATCACCCCAGAACATTGTGACTGAGGCGTCCTTAGGAACATGATCTCTTTTGTTTCTGGTGTGTCAGTCTTCTTTACCTCCACCCTCCATGTTTCCACAGTAGTCAATCACTTATAATGTTCTTTTTCTTTCTAAAAAAAATTGGGGATAGAAATGTTTGGTTTTCATCAAAACTTGCTGCCATATGCCCTAACTGGTTTGGCTCAGTGGATAGAGCATTGGCATTGGACTGAAGGGTCTCATATTCAATTAGGTTCAAAAGCATGTACCTCCTTCGCAGGCTTGATTCCTGCCCTAGTCAGGACCCATCTGGGAGGCAACCAATCGGTGTGTGTCTCTCTCTCTCTCACATCCATGTTTCTCTCTCTCTCTCTTTCCCTCTCTCTTATAGTCTTTCTAAAAACAATGGAAAAATATCCTCGGGTGAGAATTAACAAAACAAACACACACAAAAACGTGTTGCCGTATTTTTTAGTGAGTACTTAGGGAGGCACTAGATACCACACTTTCATTGATAGCATTTCTTATTCTTTGTGATGCTCTCATTGTCTGCCAGACTTCATGATCTCTCATGAGCTCCTCATTTGCATCTTACTTGAGTGCTAGGGTCAAGAGTCCTGAAAATACTAGGGCCTTTTTAAAAACCAAGGCATAATGAAGATCTATAAATGTGTATGATCCCTGACTTCCTCCTATACAATTCATCTTAAAAATGATTTCAAAATGAGATTGGTTTTATTTCACATTAATTGGGATTAGAAGATTTGGTTTTGGGGAATTTTGATAGGTACAAACAAACTTGGGGATTTGTTCTTAAAATATTTTTGAAATCCACTTCCAGTGAAAGTTTTTCTTTCACTTTCTCAAGAAATTAACATTTCTTGTTATAAAAAATGAATTAATCACTTATGATGGGGCAATTGCTTTCAAGGAAATGCTTATTTTCCTAAGGATGATCCTCCACTATTTGTCAGTGTCTCTGGATGCAAACTCCAGACTCAGAAATGCAGTCTCAACAGGACAAGATAAGATATATATATATGCCTAAGCGACCATTACGACTGAGTGACCAGAATGACCGAAACACGAAACAACCGGTCAACCAATCGCTATGCACTGACCACCAGAGAGCAGATACTCAATGTAGCACTGCTCAGACAGAAGCCAGGCTCTCAGGTGACCTGCGGGGTTTGGGCCGAAACTTGGCAGTCTGACATCCCCCTTGGGGTCCTCCTGGGCTAGGAAAGTGCACAGGCCAGGCTGAGGGACCCCACCCATGCACAAATCCATGCATGGGGCCTCTAGTACACAAAATACAATTGAAAGTTTTACAACCTCTATGGGTATTAAATCTAACAGGGCCAAATTTGTTGTTTTGAAAAAGTTGTTTTAATCCAGTGTTTTGCATTTGGTATGTTGGCCCAAGCACTGGAGAATGTACTTAAGAGTTTGATTTCTTAGCATATTGAAGTATAAGGGAAACAATGACTACAGTGAAACAAAGATGCTAGACTTATTGATGTATTATACCGGAAAGAGTTCCAAGGTTTAGTGAGGTGGGCATGTTGGAACTGATCTGAGTGTCCCAAAACGTTAAGAAATATGTCTTTATGGGGAATACCAGAATCCATGAAGAAATCTATAATGGGTGTCCTCTATAAAGAGGATATGACAATAGGTAATAATATCATGGAACTGGGCTCCCTGATTTCAATGGGAACAATGGCATCTCTGGATAGTGGAGGCCATTTGGCAGAGATCAGGTGGGAATAATTATCATAATAAGCCGCCTGGATCGGATCATATTTTAATCAGGTTATCTGAACCTAATGGGTTCTACAAAGGAGCCAAACCGACCACAAGGCCCTTAAGAAATAAATAAATAAATAAGCAATTTACTCATGTGCTAACTAACATTAATAAGTGGGAAGCTTATGTCCAGTGGGCAGGAACTTGACTTTAGGTTCTAAAGGAAGAATTTAAAGCTTTTCACACACTATTAAAACCTAAGCCACTTCATAGACTTGAAATATATTGAGGAAGGGGAAGAGGTTCTTCTTAAGAAAGTCCTAAAAACTTAACCTCAGATAGATACATTGAAATTTTCTCCATTCTCTAGAAGTACTTGTGGCCATTTATAGAGGCACTTTGAAATTGGACAGACAAAGGTCTTCTTAGATTATTTGATATGGCCTATGAATAGATGCTGGGATCCGCCATTCAAAATGGAAATGACAGAAGTCAGTGACCCTTTCTGTGGTCAGAGCCTGGATTCTTAAATGTGTAGTTAAAAGAGACACATTGATGAATCAGTAAGATCCCTGTAATTGTTCCCTGACCCTCGTTTTAGGAAGCAAATAAACACACACTCACACACACACACACACACACACACACACACTAAATAAATAAATAAATAAATAAATAAAAATAAAAGCCATCAAACATTCTCCATTTTATAACCTATCTTTACTAAAATAATAAGTCAAAATAAACTGTATCCCACTTTAAACAGGAAAATGCAGAAGATACCGCCATTAAAATAAAAAAAACATGAATGGTCAAGTATGGTTGGTATTCTTTTTCCTTTGGCCAATGGAAAATGTTTGATTTCTCTTGGAGAGTAACTGCAGTACCCTAATATTGATAAGATAATAGTACCTATTACTGAAGCCCAAAATGCGCACACCTTTATTGCAAATAAATAAATAAATAAACAAACAAACAGCACATTCTGTGGTAGTAGGCATAAAGCAACTTACCTTGGAAATTCTTTTTTTTTAATTTTTTAAAATTTATTTTTCTAAACTGTTAAGTAAGAAACATTAAAAACAGATCTTCCCTGAGCATGATGTTTTTACTCCTTTATTCAAAGCTATGGTGAGTCTATTGCTCTTTATTATAATGTAATCTGCAGAGACCTCATTTCCTTGATACCCCTATAGGCAGGAGAAACAAAGTATCCTAGATATCTTAATACGGTGCATGAATTATGCAGAATGGAAAATTAATTCATAAAGCTTTAGATGCGAGCATTATTGTTAAATTTTATTGGAGCCCAGTGGTCTCTCAGCTGCTTCATTCTAAAGTAAAAGACAGCCTGGCTGTGAAGGCTCATTGGTTGAGCCTCCACCCATGACTCAGGAGGTCAGGGTTTGATTCCTTGTTAGGGCATTTGCCAAGGTTTCGGTTTGATCCTGGGTCATGTAAGAGGTAGCTGATCAATGATTCTCATCACTGATGTTTCTATCTCTCTCTCTGCCTCTCCCCTCCTCTCTGAAATCAATAAAAATATATTTAAGTAAAATACAAATGGCTGCACTTTGCTCCATCCATCACAAATAAAGAAGCTTGGTGGGCATTTTGGGGTTTTATATGTAACATATAACCCTTTTGAATGAGGTTCTCTGACTTTTCCACCAGGTACTTCATGCAGATATCAATTTTGCATAAAGATGGGGGAAGGAAAGCCTCTACAGCAAGTCCAGTCCGTGGTGCAAGCTGTTTTGCCCTTGTACTTAATAGCAGACAAATGGTACTTGAAGAATTTATGGCAGATAAGGCTGCTGTATGGAGCCTTTCTGAAGCCCCACTGGGGAAATCACAGTACATATTTGTAGGATTTGGGAGCAAAGCCATGCCCTTTTCTGCCAATTACTATCTTTATCTAGAAGTAGCCCAGCACTTATAATTGTGCTGTGACAGAAATCCAATGCTTAACGTAGGACACACACAAAGCACCGTCCGTCACAAACTGGGTGGTATCTAATGCATAAAATCATTCATTGGGCTTATGCAACAACATTCCATTAGTCAAAGGACACAGTCTATGTGGCATGAGGCTCAAGCAGGTCAAAATGAACAATGAAGATCCCTACGTCGGCACCTCAGACTACAACAGTAATTAGTCCTGACATTTTGCAATCTCCTTCTAAACTGACACTACTGTTTCTTTCTTTGAACAGAAAAAGCAACACATGAATAAACATGGAGTTACTGATGCATCTGCCTGGTGTACTGCCAGCAGTGAAGAGAATTTTTTCCCTGAAGGTAAAAGTTAAGCACAGGACACCTTGTTTTTCACTGTGTTTGAGAGAAAAGATGGCCTGAGGAATGGATATACATTACCTCATGGGTAATGGTTAAACAGATGCATAGCCATTCAGTGACTCATTTAAAATAGGCCTACCAGATTGGTAACGAGGAGGTCTGGAAAAGGGATGTGCAGACAGCTACTGGGAATAGGCAACCATCGTGCTTTTCCACTTTTAATAATCAGTTAGACAAGATGAACAATTCTCTGCCATCCAATCGCTTTTACCTATCTACCCTGGAGCTTGATCAATGAACTTGTTTACAAAGTGGCCAAAGAGAAGGGGTTAAAGGATAAGCATAATTTAGTAAGATGTATTTCACTTAACCAAGTCTGGTCTGACTACTTACTGTCCTTGTTGAGTGCCAACTTGCAAATGGCAGAGGCAATATGGAGTTCTTCATTTTGCACCACGGCACAGTAAGACCTGTTAACTTGGCAAAGGATGATTGTATTATATGCTTTATTCTGTAAAGGCACCCGTTCATCCTCTTGCTAATAACTCATTTGAATATATGTATTTTTTTCTTTCCATGTCTTAAATAATTCCTCTAGTATTAGTCACTTATACACTTACACATTGTTTCATTCATTACCAGGTTAATGCTATACCACATTGCCTTTGACAAGGGAACTCTTTTTACCATGATATTATTGAGGAAACGGGCCCATACTCATGCAATCGGTCTTATTATGCACCCCGCACGCTGAAGCAGTCAACCTGAGAGAAGGGTGGGATGACCTATCGAAAGCTCAGTGATGACATTCTCCAGGAAATGTAATTTTGAGATGATGGGGTGCTACTCAATAGAATATGGTGTAGATTTTAAGCTAGCAACCAATCTATGGCACCTTTTTTCTTAGACAGTATTGATGGAAATGGGTACTAAGAAGTGAATATAAAAGTGGCCCCAATTATACATAATAACCTATTTATGTTCTTGATTTTTTGATGATGTTATTTTTCCTTTCTCTACATAACCTAGTGAATTTGGAAGTTCTACTTCCCAAGGAAGGAAGGCTTCCACTAGAAAATACAGCCATCCTTTCATTGAATTGCCTCCTGGACACATTGAGTTTCTCATGAATCAAAGATGCAAATAAGGGAGTTACTTTTCTGGCCAGAGTGATTAATTTATGTCTTAATCAGTGTGGGCTGCAGTAACAGAACACCAGAGAGTAGATGGCTTAAATAACAAACATTTAGTTCTCATTTGTGAAGGCTAGGGATTCGGAGATCAGGGTCCCAGCCATGTTTTTGGTGTGGGCATATCTTCCTTTTTTATAGACAGCCTCCTCTTGCTGGAACCTCACATGGTAGAGAGAGCTCCAGTTCCTTCATCCATTTCTATAGGCCCCGAACACTCAGTGCATAACAGTCCTGATTTTGGAAAGGAAATTAGATCGCTACTATTGGGGACAAGGAGAAGTGACTCAATAAAGATAGGACATGAACCTAGTAGATCTAATGGAAATGAAGACTTGTTATCCTGAGTAACCCAAAGTGCTGCCAGAGGTAGGGCAAACCATATGAGGATTGCTAGGTACTTCCTGGCATGGACAATGTTTACTTTGAATATTAACATGTTTATCTCTTTATTAAAAGTCTATACTGCATAGATTGCTAAGAATCAGGGTTACGCATCAGGATTAAATTTGTATTAATGCACATTGTGAGCGTAAGCAAATGGGAAAAAATCAGTAAATACCAGTAGCATACTAAGAACTCTATAAGGTAAGATTATGCAATATTTACATTATACCAACGACCCTGTGTGGGAGAAAATTTAGGCTAAAATGTAACTAAATGCTTAGGAAACATAAAATAGATTATACATTTTTAAAACAGGTTTTGAATTCTAATTCTATTCATTGGTAATCATGAGGCAGTGTCAGATATTGCATCCTTGTGAATCCTAAGCAGAGGGCCCCGCTAAGCTGAGTCCAGATTCCTCACTCACAGAAACTATGAAATAATAAAAGTATGGTCTTTTAAACTGCTAAGGTTGTAATAATTTATTAAGCAACAATAAACAAATAATATAAGTGGGTAAGTGAAAAGGGACATTTTCAAGCTTGTCAATCACACACACACACACACACACACACACACACACACTTAAGTGTGTGTGTGTGTGTGTGTGTGTGTGTGTGTGTGTTAGCATCGATATTTAGGAAATGGACCTAACATAATCCACAATTTTAATATTTCTTTGTTTCTAAATCTGGCAGAGTAATTTAAATACAAGGATAGGGATAAGCTTTGTGGGTGTGTAGGAAAGAATTGTTGTATACAACATTAGAATGCTGCATCCTGTGAGAATGTTTGTTTAGGCTAGTGAATAAAAGGGTTAAATATAGAGAGAGATGGGAAAGGGTTGGATATATCAAGGGACAGATGGAACTATTGATAGATTGAAAAAAATTAGATAGATAGTGGATTAGCTGGATAAGTGAAGAAGTAGATGATGGGTAAAGAGAGGGATGGGTATGAATAGATAGATAAAGATAGATAGATCATAGATAGACAATAGGTAGATAAATAGATGATAGATATAATAGATAAAATAAATTGAGTTTTTTTTTCTACCCTCCCCTTCCTTGAATCCTAAAAACTGTAAAATGTTCAGTCTTGGAATTCAAATACTGCAAGTGATGAAAACTGCTTTGCTAAAGGCGTCAGAAGTACAGTATGCACCATAAGCAGGAGGGAGTGACAATCCCTTTATCAATCAATCTCATTCCTCTCAAGGGCTGATATATTTCTTTTCTAGACCAATTTGTTTGTTGGATGGTGAGTGAATTACAAGCAGCACACGTTGGAATGCTTACTCTATCAAAACAGAAGTCAGCTGCTTTCTTCAGCAATGGCTTATGTGCCAGCTGGCTGAAGAATGGCATTGGCTCCAGCTGTGTTTTGAAGCTACACATTTCGTGTTTTCCAGCCCAATCAGATGCGCTGGCACTGAATGAAATGATTCTAGAAAATACAAGAGAAGTTGAAATGAATACAAAAGAGGATAATGCAATGTAGTAAAATAAATTCTAGTCAGGATTCGACTTAATCCATCACATTATGTACACATAGTCACAGTTAATAGTGTGGAAGCATTATTTCAGTTTCTATAAGGCCTTTTATATGTGGATTTCAGTATATGTATATATATTTTTTTCTTTCCATAAACAAGTAATGCAAGTTAGGAGGGAAAAAAGAGGAAAAGATGTTCTTTTTAGATTTGTTTCACTTGAATTTTAGCAAATGAATCCTGTATTTCTTTATTTAGCATTTAAGTAATGGATTCAAATAACAATATAAAGTATATAGCCACAAAAATCTCAACTTTCTTAATTCCCTAATGTTTTCGTTCATCTATTCAAATTTTGAGCACCTACAATATGAGAGGAACTGTGGATACTTACAATGAACATGTTATAAAGGAAGTTACAAGCTGAAAAGAGGCACAGGAACACATATTAGAGATTTGTGGTAGGTGCTGGAATAGATGTTTTCACTATACGGGAAAGGCTCAAAGCAAAGAAATGATCAATTCTCTCTGATGGGACTGGCAGAAGTTGCTTAAAGAGAAATTTTGTCATGCCTTCCAGCATGAGTAGGAAGCCCTAGGAGAGAAGAGAAGAGTAGCAGGAATCCCTCAGGCTAAGGATGCAGAATGATTACAGAGTCCGGTCTTGGTCTTGTGGAGAAAGGGGGAGTCCAATATTATGTCTCCTTTCCCAGGAAAACATTTGGATGCAGTTCTAAATGAAATAGGTGGGTGGGAAATGAATGGAAAGGAGAAAGAAAACAGGAAAAAAAAAGATAGAATGGAAGAAAGAGGAAAAGTAAGTAGACTGAGGGGAGTGTGAGCAAGTGGAAATGAAAGGAACGAAGATAGGAGGAGAGAAGACCCAGGTGAGCAGACATGAGAAAAAATCATTTGTCACTTTCATGAGATGTTATTAGCAATCCATATGAAACAGCTATGTGATTATGTCTCATGCTTATTTTAATGTTTCTTATTATTAAAGATAAATCGTTAGAAAAACAACAGCTAGTAGTGTAATTTCCAGGCTTAATTGGATGGTATCTCCTACTCATATTCCAGGATTTTCAAGGACACTTCTAATAGTGCTATTAATTATTGCTTACATTAATTCACCCATTCACTGACTCATCTATTGTATAATTCACTGATTCAAAATTCAGAAATGTTTTATAAGTCTCCTGTGAATTTAGGAATAATGCCAGATGCTAGGGATAGGTCAGTGAACAAAATGGTCCAAGTCCTTGCCTACTATAAATACAACTGCTCTTTATAACTAAAACATCAAACTTGATAAGATCAAATTAAAAGCACAAAGTTTCAAATCTCTGTGCTGGCCACTTAGAATTGTCATCCCCTTTTGTCTTGTCTACTTTCATGAGCATGGCCCTTACATTGCCTCTCGAGAGCTCTGGTTTGGTCCAAATGACCACAATCCATCTTTCTGAAAGCAAATTCAGATATTTGTACAAGAGGGCTTTGTGTATTGATTCGCTTTGCTGTTTAATTTCAGCCAACTTTCCAAAGCCTTTAATTGAATAAAACCGTATCCCTGCATTTATCTAGTTATAATAATCAGTAACCTTAATTTTTATGCCAGCTTTTTCTCCATCAGCGGCCACATGAGGGTAGTGGTAATTGGAAAGCCTGCAAAGAGGTGGGAATAATTATTGTGACCTGCTTGTCTTCAGAACAAATGTTATTAACCCTCAGAGGAAGCCCCGCCAATCCAGCAACCTTCCTTTCCCCACTGTGAGGGTGAAGCTCCTCAACCCTTTTTCCTGCCTCTAAATTGCTGCCCCACATTTCCTGTGGCAACTGCATTATTGGCCAGCGACCTGATGTTTTTCCCCTGCCTGCCAAATGGTTAGAAAACCACAAGCAAGCTGTTTCCTTTTCTGGAGGCAAAATTACCATGCACAAACATCCGAATCAGGGTAAGTCAATTACCTTGGTCAATTGATTTACAATTTATCTGGGGCAAGGCTTTGATAGAGATATGAAAAGGGAAGTAAGATTTATAGCACTGACATACAGCCCTGCATTCACTGCTTCTGCCAAGAGCAGGCACTTTGTACACTCCACCGGGCAGGTTAACTCAGCCTTTTGGCTTACTGGATTTTTCCATTTCCCACAATTTCATTTATGCGTTCGGGTTTAAATAGTCTTCTGCTTGAGGCCCCATGCCTCCAATAGGGTAGAGCTTTGAGTGTGTGCTAGCAGTCACTCTAAGGTCTCCGGGGTGTGTGCTTTGCAATCATATTGCCTCATCCCTTCCTTTGATTCCTTCTCTCTCCAGTAGGTGGTAGACAAGCAGTACTGTGACTCCTCATTTAAAGCTGCTGAAGATGTAGGAACAAACACCAGAACATGTTTGTTTACCAGGCCAGGAATAGATCAGGATGCATTAGGAGGCTGCTGCTTTCCTCCAAATTCTTGTTTTGGCCATCAAATTCCCTTGCAAAAGTAATATATCAAGTCATACTAAAGGCTCGCCCACTAGTAGTATTCTGATGATGATGATGATGATGATCATGATGATGATGATGATAAGTTCCAATAGTAAAAAGAGGAAATGCTTGGTGGACAGATTATTTTTGGTTGTAGGAAAGGTAGATATTTTGAGAAAATCAAGTAAAAGGATACAACACTACATGTTGAACTGCAAACTGCTGGAGACCCGTCCTTTTCCTCACAATTTATCTTTATTCAGCAGTTGTTTACAATGTTTGGCAGATGGAAGATACTTAGTACATTTATGTTCAATTTATTTTCTAGCTAAGATGTAATGTGATGAGAGAGAGATGAGAGAGAGAGAGAGAGAGAGAGAGAGAGAGAGAGAGAGAGAGAGAACACATAGTAGGATGATTCGGATATGACATACTTGGAAATGTGATCGTGGATTAATCTTACTTTCTAAGCTTTAGTGTTACAATGGATCAGAAAACTGTCCACAGATCATTTTCTCATGGGAAACTTATAGGGTCATATTCTTCTTATTAAGAGAGTCAAACTAATCAAACCACAAACTTTTTAGCAACAAATTGCATTCAAATAGTTGTGCTTGATACTGTGTTAAGTCAGGCGACTTTTAATTACTTGAGAATCTAAGGAATGAGTATCCATAAAATAAAAAACAAATAATTAAATAATATGCAAAACTGGAAGTTTGATAATCATACATATCCCCCTACATTGTGCTATCTTTCTCTGTAATCACTGTTAAATGAAAAATATGATTTCCTTTGAAAACAGTAATTATTATTCAAACTCCAAAAGATAACACCAAAAGTTGGCTTGGTCGTGGTCATTCTTGGTCTGCACTGTGCAGAGATGTGCCATGTGTCCTGAATCTTCAGCTATTCATGGCCCTGACAGTAATTCCTACCTACTTTTCTGTATCCAAAGAGTATCCATTAGAGGCTAAATAAGCTGGTTGAAAACAGGCCAGATTCTCTACCCCCTTCCATGGGCTTTGCAGACATTCAGATGACTTCTTGATTTCTCCTTAGCCCTTTGCCAAAAATTTAGTCCATATACTTCATAAGATTATAAAAAATGACAAATGAACTCTTATATGTTTCTTTCACACTTATTGGTAGGTAAATAAACTGTTTCACATACTGGCAAAATGTTCCTGGTATAAATGTAATGGTAGAGAAAGGACAAGGGTCTGCTCTTTTATAAACCAGAGAATTTTGTCTTTTGTATTTAAACATAGCTAGAATTCTAGAATTGAAGCTATAAGCTCTCTATTTTTCTCCGTATGTATATATATATATATATATATATATATATATATATATATATATGCCTATGTAGAATTTTCCTATCCCTGTGATATTACCAAATTAGATTGTAAATACCCTTCAAAGAGATATTAAACACTTATCTATAATAAAAAAAAGCATAATATGCTAATTAGACTGGACAGCCAATGACCTTCTGCACATCATTCCAGACAAAGCCATGGTGGCAGGGGCCAAGACAGAGGCAGTTGGGGGCAATCAGGCAGGCACGTGAGCATGTAGGAGCCAGCTGTCCCAAAATGCAAGAGGGATGTCCAACTGCCAGATATCTCCAGAGGGGTCTTGGATTGTGACAGGGTGTTGGCCGGGCTGAGGGACCCCCTCCATGTATGAATTTTGTGCACTGGGCCTCTAGTATGTAATAATATTCTTAAAATTCCCAGAAAGTAATGAAATTGAACTTAATTGAAAATAACAAAATACTTATTTCAATAGTAATTATTTTTGTAGTAAATTAAATTACAGATAGTTTCTAAGACTTTAGTAATTTAAAACCTTAGACTTATGCTACGTTTAGTATACACATATACAGGATATGTTTTAGTTAAGAATAAAAAATAGTATATTTTTTTATCCGCAAGGTAAAATAATTATTTATTCCAGAACAAGAAAAATGAAAGTGTAGGGAAATATCTGGACTAATATGGAAAGTGATAGAGGGTTTGCAGAAAGCAAATTTTATTTGCCCAAGTCAAAGCTGGTTAAAGTTGATGGCTTTATTACTAAGATTTTAAAATGAGATTTAATAATAAATATTATATTCATAAGAAATAAGAGTTTGGTTTTCTTTTTGTTCAAATGATAAAAATTTCTTGGATTAAGGATATCCTCTGAATAAGAATTTTGTAAAAAAGCAATCTGACGCCTCTGCCCTGAAGACAAAGATTCTATGTCTTATAAAAAGTTTCCTGTGCTTTATGTTGACTTTATCCTGTCCTTGATTATTTAGAAGAACAAAGTCTTTGCACTTTTAAAAAGCAGCTAATGCTTTATTTTTCTTTATATATATGGTATTTTCTACAAATTATGTTACCACTTTAAAAAAGTTTTTAATATTTTCTATTGTCACTTTGGTGATTCTATTTAAAAACTTTTGTCATTTTTGCATTTTCAAAATCAAATAGTAAATGATATTTCTGTACCTAATACTATCTTTAATATTAATTAGAGGGTCCCTGGATAATTACACAGGATTTGTTCTTTCACTTTCTAAAAGAAACATGTTGTCCAGTTGTTGGCTCAGTGGTTGAGTGTCAACCTATGAACCAGAAGGTCAGGGTTAAGTTCCTGGTCAGGACACATGCTCATGTTGTGGGTTCGGTCCTTAGAGTGAGGCATGCAGGTGGCAGCCAATCAGTGATTCTTTCTCATATTTGATGTTTCTCTCTCTTTCCCTCTCCGTTCTTCTCTGAAATCAATAAAAACATTTTTTTTTTAAAAAAAGGAAGGTGCTGAAAATAATTACGTATATTGGCTATGTTATTAGATGGATGGGAAGTGTCATATTAAAAGAGATGCTTAACTTTCCCTAGGTTAAATTTGCATAGGTAAAATAGTATTAATATAAATATTTCAGAAATTGTATGAGATTTCTAAAAATCTGACAAAGGCCTATTTCCCATGCTGATTATTTATTTATTTATTTATTTATTTATTTATTTATTTATTATCAGAGACCTGGTATTGTTTTTGTTTTTTAAAATATATTATTGACTTTTTACAGAGAGAAAGGGAGTGAGATAGAGTTATAAACATTGATGAGAGAAACATCGATCAGCTGCCTCCTGCACACTCCCTACTAGGGATGTGTCCGCAACCAAGGTACATGCACTTGATCAGAATCAAACCTGGGAGCCTTGAGTCCACAAGCTGACAGTCAATCCACTGAGCCAAAATGGTTAGGGCGAGTCCTGATATTGTTTTGCCTGATGTTATACAACAGTATAGTGTTTTCAGTCATAAATTCAGTTATTTTCTAAATGTTACATGTCATGGAAACAATCAATTTTCCTTGTCAGTTGCCTTATTTTTTGTAATAAACTTTTTTATGAGATATAAAATATTTAGTAATTTGTAGATACTTGATGTTTAACTCTGATATGTCTATGATTGTGCTTACCATCAGCCAGAAGTCAGAGTGTTTCACTTTTAACAACGAAAAAATGACTTTGTCAGAGAAACAATGTAAGGTCTATGCCAGGTACTTATAAACACAGGTTTCTGATGGCATTATTTAAATAACTGAGACCCTACCATTGGACAGAGTCAAGATTTGTATAACTCCAATGGAAAGGCTGACAAATTCGTTAGACTGCCAACCCAAGATGGTTGAAGCAATAATTAATTGCACAACATTGAAAAATCTGAGGAGGGATAATTATGGCTTTTGTTTAGGATATTGTTCATGCTTTAATGCTCAACTTCCTAGGAAAAAACACACACGCACACCTTTATCTCTCTTTTCTAAAGCTATAATTCATACCAATTTAAGATAATGTGCTTTTGAAAATGAAACATTGATTTTTTTTTTCCTCCCTGACTGATCCCTCCAGAATTTGAAACCTCTTATATTTTTATTTACATGGCAATATAATTATTTGCATAGGTTCAATAAGAATGAGGACTCCTTGTTAAGAGAAAATAATTGGAAATATTGGTTATGTAACCAAGACTGTGAGTTCACACAAGCTGACAGCATGGAGAGATTGGGGCAAGCACTGACACTGGGTGTGAGCAGCAGCTCTAGAACCAGCAGAGGATGTGAGTAGAGCTGTAGTGGCAGATGGTGCAAGAGTTAGCTGCCAGCCCCAATTGCCCCTCAGGAGCAGGGGGAGGTGGAAAAGCCCTGAGGGACAATCGGGGCTGGTAGTCACTGCTTGCACCCGCTGACGGTATTGAGTGATTGAGGCCGGTGCTGGGCACCAGCAGTGGGTGCAAGCAGCAGGTGGGACTACAGTTCTCAGGAGCAAAGAAATTTCAGTAACCACCAGAGGCTCACCCCAATCACAGCGACCAGCACCCTGTCTTGGCTTGGTGCCCCTGCTCACCTTCTCCATCATCCTGCTGCTGCTGATGCCTGCCATGTTCCAGTTGTGCCTCCTGGTGGTCAGTGCACATCATAATGACTGGTTGTTTGGATGTTACATTGTTCTGCCATTTGGTCTATTTGCATATTAGGGTTTTATACATAGAGATACTTATAAATCAAACTTTAGTTAAGCTTATTTCCTCTTCTAGACCCCTGAATTTTGACTCACCTTCAGTCTAAACCAGCATATAATCCCTCCTAAATTCCATTCCCCCAAAATAGGCTGTCCTCTGGTAAATCATTCTTTGGTTTACTATCCCATCATGCCACCCTTGCTCATTCCACTTTTCCAAACCTGTTTTGTTTTTTTTATACTTGATTGCTTCTTCTTATAAAATAAAATGCCCCTTTTCTCTTAATAATTGAGAATTTTGCAGACCTCATAGACTATTTTTCTTATTATTCTTTTCTACCTCTTGCAATCATCCTTTTGAATATAATCTCTCCTTACCTAAGTCTACAGTTTGTTTATTATTTGACAACTAGTAAGCATTACCAGTAATTCTTAGGACTGTATATTCAAATTTTGCCAAGTCCAACGGCTTTTGAAGTTGTTTCAACCACAAAATTCTTTGAAAAAAACAGTGAACCTATGACTTCATTATAGAGAACTTCAATAGAGTCCGATCATTTGTGAGTTTTAGATTCTAAATCAGCAATAAAAGGTGGATTTTGAATAATCAAAATTATGCTAAAGATTTCTTACAAAGCTCTGTTTTTTAGATGAACACATGATTTCTTAATAAGCAGCAGAGCCAAATTTTCCTACATCATTGAATAATTGGCATTTCTTTGTTCATGAACTAGTGGTTGCCTTCAATTGAAGGGCTGGGTTAAAAATGTGTTTCTTCAGCCCTGGACAAGTGGCTCATTGAAGCATCTTTCCATACACTAAAATGTTGTGGGTTCATTTCCCATCAGGGCACATACCTAGGTTATGGGTTGGATCCCTAGTCAGGTGTGTACAGGAGCCAACTAACCAATGATTATCTCTCACATTAATGTTCTCTCTCTCTCTAAAACTAATTTTATCTGGCAAAACATTTAGCTATTTTTTCATGTATTGATTTAGTAACAGTCAATCATATAGTCTTCCATAGACTTAGGAATAAAATCTCAGGAACAAGAATATTTGTGCAGGGGTCTTTCCAATACACAGTTAAATATGTTGTTTCTGAAATATTGTTTGCACTTCAAACCCTATAGTTCATTTTTAAATCTAAAACTGATTAATTTTTAAGAAAATCAAAATTCTTATAAAATCAATAAATGGAAGTAAAAATAAAAAAAATGCAAAATAACCATACCTCCACCTTTCTCACTAGTAAAATGATCCTTTATGAGCCATAATAAAACTTTAAGAGCTCTTGTCAGTCTTTTGTAAACTACCTCTCTATTTTAAAATGTTTACCAATTATATTTTATATTCAAAGTTTATTATGTAATTTTGAAATGTGCATTTTTAGATTGATTCATTAGCACATATGGAGGATATTTTGCTAATTTAGTGAAGTATAAATTAATTTACATTGCTAAAAGTTAATAGCCCATGTAAACTTATGTTGTTTTATACTGTATAATTCATTGCAAGAATTAAAAAGAGCCCCAACTGGTCTGGCTCAGTGGATAAAGTGTTGGCCTGCAGACTGAAAGGTTCCAGGTTTAATTCAGGTCAAGGGCATGAACTTTGGTTGCTGTCACATCCCCAGAGGGAGGTGTACAGGAGGCAGCTGATCGGTGTTTCTCTCTCATCAATATTTCTAATTCTCTATCCCACTCCCTTCCTCTCTGTAAAAAATCAATAAAATATATTTTAAAATAATTTAAAAAAATTTACTATTGCTACCTTGAAATACAGATATGTCAATTACTCTAAAGCATCAAAATTGCTATAAAATTTTCAAAATATTTTGTGCTAACAGAACAGCAAATTCTACAATGTGGAATTGGAGGGATTAATGTAGTCTAAAATATGGCTCACAAACACTGCTTATTTCTAAATAAACATGAAACAAATTAATGAACATTTTAACAATTCTAATGCAATGATATTTAATCTGTGAGCATAAGAACACAAACGCACACCACTTCAGTGCTTGATAAGGCAACTATTACTTGGGAGATGATATATTTTTCTTCTATTTGCATTACTTATTATCAGATAAGTAAGATTAGTATGCTTTGAAAGAGCTCATAATAAAGTGTCAGGGCACTGGGTAACAAATCAATGGCTGTTTAAATGATTGTTTTTCCTTGAGGGAAAATATATTTTGGTTTGGAGAGCTAACTTCATTATGCTTCAATATGTACTGAGTAAAAAAACACCATTTCCGTCATTAATGTGTTTATAAAAGCTTTTTGTTGCCTCCCCTGAAAAGTCGTTTGGGTAAACATTTTTCATGTGATATATTGTCTGACAGTAAAAGCTAATGCACTCAGTAGCATTTGTAGAATTTTAAATTTTAACTAAATTTTTAAAGAGGAATGTGTCTAACTATATTATTAATTATCATGAATTATTATCATATATCAATCAAAAATTGATATGAACACAAGATTTTAAACTAAGAACACCAATCTCTTCTCATACATATTTTACACTGTTCAAGGAGACATTTCAATGATTTAATTTCACTGTAATGATCATTGCTATTTGAGCTTTTCAAGCTTTCCTGAGTTTTCCTGTCATTTTATTTCTGCAAGTTTATTTTTAGAAGGAGTTGCAGAACAACTATTATTCGAGCTATTATTGAAAACATATTTGATCCTGCAATAAATAAACACTTAACATTTTTAATCCATGTTGATTTTTTATAAACACTCTTAACTCTACTTTTTTCTAAACATTTGCCTTCTCACTAATGCTAACCATATGAAAGAAATGTCTCTCTTGTCCAAAATGTTAAATAAGTTCTACATCTACCTAAAAAAAGAAAAATATCTATAATTCACATGTAAGTGGTGCAAGTCACACATACATAACTAAGTGGTGCTCACACATGCAAAAAAGTGTTTACTCTCTAAGAATAAATTCAGAAAGTGCATTGTTAGCCTCTCCCCCCCCCCCCACTCACTTCTGGTTATGTTTTTGCTACTTTTGCAGAGAGATATTCATTAATATTGTGGCTAGATTTGCTGTGGGACTGAAACTGGAAGTATATACCATGCAAATACTGGTTTATATAATACTAGGGGCCCGGTGCACAAATTCATTCACATTGAAAGGAACTATGGGCCATGAGGCTATGGTGGGCACAGGGGCAGGTCTCAGCCTATCCTCTGTGCTCCCGACCAGACCATCACACCATGACCTCTGGCCCCCTGTCTGCCAGCAGTCCCTGCTCCTGTTGTCACTGCTCCCACACACTGATGGTGCCATCCCCGCTGGTACCCATTGATGGTGAGGAGCTATTGGGTCCATTGCCTACAGCAGGTGTGAGTGGGATCATTGCCTACAGCAGCTGCAAGAGGTGACTGCCAGCCCAGATTGCCCCTCAGGAAGAGTGGGAGGAGAAAAAGCCCTGAGGAGTAATCAGGGCCGGCAGCCATCGCTTGCATTTGATGAAGGTGCTGACATATCGGTGCTGGTGCCAGGTGATTGGTGCCAGTGCCAAACAATCAGTGCTGGTGC
The DNA here is from genome assembly GCF_964339955.1 of Pipistrellus hanaki. Taxonomy (NCBI): domain Eukaryota; kingdom Metazoa; phylum Chordata; class Mammalia; order Chiroptera; family Vespertilionidae; genus Pipistrellus; species Pipistrellus hanaki. Next base: position 192,119,062 of record NC_140503.1, read on the forward strand.
CAGATGCCAGCAACAAGTGGGAGCGATGGCTCAAGTGCCAGCAGTGGGTATGAGTGGGGCTGGCGCCAGCAGCAGCTGCAAGCACCTGGCAGGACCACCGTGCATAGGAGCAAAGAATTTTCAATAACCATCAGAGGCTGGCCCCATGACAGAGGCCAGCACCCCGCCTTGGCTTGTTGCCCCTGCTCACCTGCTCCACCATCCTGCCACGGCCGATGCCTGCCATGTTTGTGCCCCTTGATGGTCAGCCCATGTCATAGCTACCGGTTGTTTGGTTGTTCGGTTGTTTCACTGTTTAGTCTATTTGCATATTAGCCTTTTATTATATAGGATAAGGGATCATATAAAGTATATTGATTTGCATAATTATGGTTAAGATATTCTTTTTCAGACTAGGCTGGATTATATTTAAATCATATTCTCATATTAGTAGTTATCATTTCAATAAATACTACTGATATTATGACAACTAGACAAGTTGCTATTTTGTTTATGATATATAAAGACTTTCAGAGGAGCTCGCAATTATAAAAATGAGAGTCAGTAGATTAGCAACAACATATAGTATTAACTGTAACTTGTCTAAAATATAATAAATGCTCAGTAAATCATAGCTGTCTTCACTATTGCCAAATTATGTTATTTGATTCATATATATATATATATATATATTTTTTTTTCCTTATCCAAAATTTGGAGAGGTTGCTCTTTGTAACTCAAGTTACATAAACCAAGAGTTAATAATTAATATGCATTAAAATAATTGCATTGGTTTTCTACTACTGCATAATAAGTTACTACAAACTTTATACCTTTCCACAAATATTCTATAATTCTGCAATTCAGAAGTTCAACATGGGTCACATTACTCTAGAATCAAGATGTCCACAGTGTCACATTCTTTTCTGGAATCTCCAGGTGACAACTCCCTTTTCTCCCCCCCCCCCTTTTTTTTTTTTTTTTTTTTAGAGTTCAAAGTCTGCATTTCTTGGCTGTGACACTCTTCCATCTTCAAAGCCAGCAACAATGAACTGAGTTCTCTTCCCATCTCAATCTCTCCTCCTCCTTACTTCTCACATCTCTAATGCAGCTGGGAAGAAGTCTTGACTTTTGAAAAGAGTCATGTAATAAGATTGGGTCAATCCAGATAACTCATGGACTATTTCTTCCTAGATGTATATTGTTATGAATAGAAATAACAGAAAGTAGAACCAAATAAAAACAATTGTTTTATGAACTTACTGATGAAAGCACAGTTGTAACATGTTTGCTCTTAACAGAAACTCTAGCTATGCTAGCTATTTGATAGTAGCTTGGTCAAGTGTATTCGTTTCATGAGCCCCGGGCATGAGCTTAGAGATATCTTATAGTTAAAATGAAATATACATTTTAAAATTTTTAACACAGTGAGGAATCATAGCACATAATAAGCACCCAATAATATGGAGGATGCTCCCTTGACTCCCCAAACTATCCTCAAAATGAAGTGACAGTCCTCCTAACTACGGGCTCACATAAATGGTCTGCTTTCTCCACACTGTTTTGAAAAAGAGATGCCTGACCCACATCATACCCCCTCTCCAAAGTCCTCTGACTACTTGACACAGGAATATAAAGGCTTATTTTTTGGTCCCACAAGGCAACATGGTGAAGGGTCATATCAGCTCCAGAATTCTACGTAGACTCAGTTATGATCTTTGTGGAGACTACATTGCATCCCAGTTTCATTTTCACTCCAACCTTACCTTCTTGCCTTTCCTGATAGGTTCTTATCCTGACAAGCATTCCCCAAATAATTTCCTGTACAATAATCTCTAGTTTATAATCTGCTAACCTAGGAGCTGAACTCCAGTGCACATTATAACTTTCACTTTCAAGTTTTAAGATTGTGCATAAAATGATTAAAACTGTTTAAAGACAATCTTTACATTTGATACTTTTTAAACATCATGTCTTTAAGACATAAAATACTATACTTGTTTCTTCATCTGATAGTCTTATTTAATAACTTGAATTCTTTGGAATATGTGATTCTTTCTACACTGTTTTTTTAGGTCCATAAAGCAAGACTACAAGTACCACTAGCCCCAAGGCTCCTTTTAAGACTGAATTGGGAAAATCAATTAGGTATTTATTGCCCTCAGAATATCCTAAATGAATATCCTATTCATTTAGAATTCAGTATTCCAGATAAACCCTTTTCTTCTGCTTCCCTTTTAAAAATCCCTGCATTGTTTATACAAATATTTTGAAATTGATATATTCTTCTCATGCACATTTGTTCATGTCATTTTATGATTCTAATTAGAAATAAACATTTGGACTTTTGGTATCAGCTTGGAAATGTACAAATTTTATTCAAATAGAAATTTTTCAATAAAATGCAATGAATTAGTATTATAGTATGATTCAATCACATTAAATTTATTCTAGGATCCAGACACTAACACAAACAATATTTCTAGACTTTCAAATAAGGAACTTGATTACAGTTATTAGTTCAACTTGTTAAGTCAGCTCTATTTACTTTCAAACTTAGCTAGCTTGCCAACTTAAAAAACAACAAAAAAACACTTTAGTGAAAATTTTGCTATTTATATTCTCTAACAATAGTATGCAGTCTTTAAAAATTGTTCCTAAATTGTTAACATTATCACAATATAAAGATTTTTTAAACTCAACCTGGAATCTAAATATTCTGCATGTCTTGTGCTTTGTGAATCTTATTTTTAAAAATATGTATTTTATTGGTTTCAGAGAGAAAGGGAGAGAGAGAATGAGAGATATTCATTGATTGGCTGCCTCCTGCACACCCCCTACTAGGGATAGACCCCACAATCCAGGCATGTGCCCTGACTTGGAATCAAACCAGGACTTCCAAGTTTTAAGATAGTGTGTATTAAAATAATTAAAATTGTTTAAAGACAATTTTTACATTACAGGCATACTTCTGCCAGAACAATGTGAAGAAATATAATCAACCTTTAATCACATATAATTTTTATTCAAAATTATATACTGTTCACGGTAGAATGGATTAAAATGTCAAAGAAATTCAGTTCAAATTGTCAATATATACAATATTTCCTTTAATCTATTTCTATGTTTTATAACTATTTATAGATGCTGTGTGAATCTGTGTGTCTGTGTTTTGGTAAATAATTAAATTCTTTGCTCTATTAAAAAGATAATGCTGACAGACAACATGCTAAATTAGTTGATATAATCCTTTCAAGTGCACTGTAACATAAAAATCCCTTTAATCACTATTGACAGAAGTAATTTTGCTGATCTCAAGGATATTCAATTACTTATTTATAATCTTTGTTCGTAAATTTCCATTTATACTCTATCTGATAGATTTTGTGTCAACTATTAACAGAATGCGTTTGAGAAGGTAAATAAAGGTATTTTATGTTAATTTTAAAATTATGAATTATTTTCTCTGAAATTTCAGCAATTAGTTCTTACATTTACATGACCAGATGAGACTGATAATTAAAGACAGAATAAAACATACATTACTTCTTGGGAGTGTATTTTAACTGATAAAACAAAACAAAATGAAGGCTTTAGGAAATATATGTCACACTAGATATTCAGAATAGGACTTGCAAATAAGTTTTTTTCAAATGCTGACATTTTGCAAGCAGAGTTGGCACGTGTGGGTGTGTAGTCCAAAAAGCCTGATATAAAGTATTTTAAATGGACCTAAATAGGTGTTTCTCCCAGATGTGAGGAAGATGTAATCTCAATTAATCTCTTTAGGCTTTATACATTGCCCAAAGCTGAAACTTCATGGAGTATTAGCCCCTTACATCTTTACAGAATGCACAGGAGTCTGTGCCTCAGGGGTGAAATGGCAGAATTAAGAAACAGCAGAAATCAATTCTACATTTACTAGTAAAAAATCGTATCATGTCCAGAATATAAGGTAACTGTGCTTAACACATTTAAATTGTAAAAGTTCAGTTGAAAAAGAAAAATAAAATATGAAAAAAAAACCACACACACACATATAAATAACCTGAAAAAAAGCAAAACAAAACCGACTTAGCTCACTAATGCACTGCTCAGTTTTTGTCCTTGTTCTTTTTATGTTTCAAGACAACTAACTAATTTACCCTCCTGGGTTTATTCACTTTAAAGTATAGTTAAGTATTCCAGATAGACCTTGCATTTTGGAGCGAAACTCCCCTTGTGTGCTTCACATACTGAAATTCTACCGTACCAGCCAGGAGAACTTTAAGTGTATATTTATTTTTTCAAGAATAAAACAGAGCAATAATTAATATGATTATATGGCATACTGAATTTCCCATTTTACTGTTTGTTTTGATTCTACAAATTCTGTAGGGACATTTCTATACTACTGAAGTTGTGAGATATATCTATTTTAGAGAGAGAGGAAGTGAGATGGGGGAAAGAAAGAGAGAGAGAGAAGTATCAATCGGTTATCTCCCACATCCACCCTGACCCTGGGATCTAATTCCCAACCAGCTATGTGACCTGACCAGGAATTGAACTGGCGACCTTTCTGATGCATGGGACTATGCTCAGCCAACTGAGCCACACTGGTCAAGGGTATTTTGGTTTTTATGTGATTTTTTTCTTATTTAAATTTTCTTGGTTTTCAAGCTGAATTTTAAAAATTTAAATGTATTGAGCATGTCTAATTATTTCATAATCTGGATATTTATAATTGGATATATCCAGATTATAAATGCACACAAATTCACCAACATATGAACTGTAGGTTAAAATACTATATGGTATGTTGCTACACTTCAATTAGAAAGTGTTTTGTTTTGTTTTTAATCATTTTAAACTGAGCACAATTTTCTTGCCCAAGTTTATACAACATTTTATTTTAAGAATAAAATGCAGCAAATATTTCTGAGAGGTTATTTTTAAAATGTACTTATCTTTGAGAGTACATAACTGTGTACCTAAAGGAAAAAATACAGAGTTAATATTCAAATGTAAATAAATAAGAAAGTAGGTTGGCAGTATATTCAAATTAAACACACACACACACACACATACACACACACACAAACACACAAAAAACCATGATAGCTGGCTAAGTAGCTGAGTGATGATTTGAATCCAGGTTGTGTGACTCCCCAGACTACAACTTCAACTACTAAGTTGTATTAACTACATATGTGATGTCTAATTGACTGTAAATATTTTACCTAGTCAGCCTATTGGAAAAGTTGGCTTTCCAGTGTAATGGACATAAGTGGAACCCCCAATTTAGTAGAAGGGCTAAGAAACATGAGGTCTTATATTCAATGAAGAAAACCTGAAAAGGAAGCTTGCTATTTCTCAAGGTTTTATAATCCTCAGAGGAGAAGGTTCCGGAGAGAAGCGATGACTGCCCTTAAATAATTGAAGGTTCTTCAAATGCCAAGCCAGGACATAGCCTACTCCAGGCCGCAGTGGTAGATCACAGAACAGGATTGCTCCTCTGACACATATTCTCAGGAAGAGGCAATCTTTTGATCTACTGCCTTTTGTGCTGAGTCTGAAATTGAAGAAATCCATTTTCCCTTAGAGGCACCCTTTATAATCTATTAAAAAGTTTAGACTCTGCCCAGCTGGTTTGGCTCAGTGGATATAGCCTTGGCCTGCGGACTGAAGGATCCCAGGTTACATTCCGGCTAAGGGCACATGCCAGAGTTGAGGGCTTGATCCCCAGCATGGGGCATGGTGGAGACAGCCAATCAATGATTCTCTCTCATCATTGATGTTTTTGTCTCTTTTTCCCTCTCCCTTCCTCTCTGAAATCAATCCTGTACAAATATACTAGTATTTAGAACAACAAGCAAACAAAACAAAAAAAATAAATAAATAAACTTTAGACTCAGTCAGTGTGATTAGTGGGATGGTTCATTTTATGTGTCAAATTGACTGGCCACGGAGTTTCTGATTAAACATTAGGCCAGGGTATGCCTGTGATTAGCTTTAGAATTGGTAAACTCAGTAGGTAGATTGCCCTCTCAAGGTGGGTGGGCACCATCCAATTCTTTGAGGGCCTGAATAGAAATAGAGGTGGAGAAAGGAGGCTGTGCCCTTTAGTTTTCTGCTTCCCTGATTGCACTGGGACACCTCACTCCATCTTCCCTGGCCTTTGAAAAGGGATGCACGCCATTGACTCCTCTGGTTCTTAGGACTTCAGACTGAATTAAACTGAGTTGCCTGGGTCTACAGCTTGCAGATAGATGGCAGATCATGAGACTTCTCAGCCCCATAAAAAATTATCATATCCTATATAATAAAAGGCTAATATGCAAATAGATCAAACAGTGGAAAGACCAGTCACTATGATGCACACTGACCACCAGGGGGCAGACGCAATGCAGGAGCTGCCCCCTGGTGCTCAGTGCACTCCCACAGGGGGAGTGCCGCTCAGCCAGAAGCCTTTGTGGCAGTGCTAAGGACCCCTCGGGGGATGACTGATTGCCGGCTTAAGCCCACTCCCCTTGGTTGGAAGGAGACTATGTAAGAAAATAAGGCTTCAAATATGAAGCAGACTGAAATGTAGTATGATCATGATTTTGAGGAATGGAAGGGCGGGGAGCAAGAAAAAATTTCATCAACCTTGATTCCAGGAATATTTTCTTGATTCTGGGGAGTGGGCCTAAGCTGGCAGTTGGATATCCCTCAAGGGGTCCCAAACTGTGAGAGGGCATAGGCCAGGCTGAGGGACTCCCCCCGCCCCACCCAGTGTACTAATGTCATGCACTGGGGTTCAAGTAGTTATATAAATCTCACTGTACTGTTTCTCTGAAGTACCCTGACTAATTAAATTAGATAAATATAACAATACAGTTATTCTACTTTCTAACTAACAATCCTACCTAATAAAAGGGTCATATGCAAATTAATCATCACTCCATCACAAAGATGGAAGCACCCCTTGCCTCATGATAGCAGCACCCAGTCCTCTCAGCCCCGCTGAAATCCCCCAGTCCTGGGGAGGCAGCTGCTCAGAGCGGGCAGCATGAACGGCCTGGGGGAATGCTTGCTTTGTGGCCACAGTGACAAGGCACGCATTCCACATCCAGCCATGCATGGGCCTCTGGCCAGGCCACAGTGTGGAAGACTTGCGTCGTTGCCCCGGCAATGAGGCAAGCATTCCATGCCCAGCTGCGGATGGGCTCCTGGGCCTTGGAGAGCCTCTGGGCAGCAGGCTCTGAGTAGCCGGGCCCCGCAGACAGCTACTGGTACACAGATTCATGCACAAGGCGACTAGTAATAAATATTTGTTTAAAAGAGCAAAAGAGCCAAAACCGGTTTGGCTCAGTGGGTAGAGCATCGGTCTGTGGACTGAAAGGTCCCGGGTTTGATTCTGGTCAAGGGCATGTACTTTGGTTGAGGGCACATGCCCAGTAGGGGGTGTGCAATGTGCAAGAGGCGGCTGATCGATGATTCTCTCTCATCAATGTTTCTAACTCTCTATCCCTCTCTCTTCCTCTCTGTAAAAAAATCAATAAAATATATTAAAAAAATAAAAGAGCAAAAGAGACATGGAAAGTAAGATATGATTTCTTCCTCTTCAGAAAAGTCCAGCCACATAATTGAGATATTTAAGCGATTGACCTCTATGGATCTAAGTGATAGCACTTCATTAATTTAGCACCTTTTAAAATATAGAATCTCAACTCCTCAGAACAGCAGCTATTCTATATCTCATAGCAAGTGTGTTCTACTTCTATAAAGAATGGAAACCTTTCCTTCATCTCTCTGTCAAGTTTTAAGAAAAGAATGCTTTCAAGCATAGACCATTCTACCACAGATAGTCTCATTCAAAAGGTCACTGTACCCCTTGTATACAGTAAGTAATTGGATGAAGCATTTTGGTGAATGGTCAGTACTTAATCACCATCATTTGGTCTCACAATATGTCTGTCAATTTATCTTGCTCATTCAATTTCACTTTGACAAGAGATAGTATGATTGCTCAGGAGCATGCCTTCTGCCATATTTCAGTAATGTACAGGGATGATGGATTAGTTTCCTGATACTGTTCTTACATGTCAGTTCCCTGGGTTCTAATTTAGTCCCTTATTCTCTTCTCACTAGAGACACTCTCCCTGCACACTCTCATCTATTCTCCTGATTGTAGTCATAATTTATATGCTGATAATCCCCAAATCTAAATATCCAACCAATATTGTGCACTTGAGATTATATCTGCAGAGTCAATTTCTGTACTTTTTCTTCGTGGATGTCTAACAGTTATATCAAATTCTCTAGCATCACTATTTCTTTCTTTGGCTCTGGTAATGGGTGCATCTTCGTCATTACCTGCTTCAACAAATGTTACCACTGTGTCCTCAAACTTTAACCTTGAGAGTCACTACTTAGTTTTTCCTTTTTCTTCTACCCACTTTTAACAAATAATCTATTCTATCAATTTTATATCCCCATATCCCTTGACTCTTTCCATTTTACCTTACTCCCATCACTTCTCCAAGTACCATATTACTCATCACCATTACTATAATAGCTAATTAGTTCTTCTTCTTCTTTCAAACTTTGCTCACCAGAAATCATTCTCCTTTCTAAAACCTGTGGGACAATAATCCTCAAAATCTAGAGCCAAACATTTAGTTCCTTTCCTAAACACTGCTGATCATCCTCATTGCTTTAAAAATAATTTGGAAAGCATTTTACATCATGTACTTTACCCTGTAAGTTTAGCCACTGCTGGCATCTCTATTTTCTTTGACATACATCCCTCAGGTCACTCACACACACACACACACACACACACACACACACACACACCTTCTCTTATCCTCATCCATATACAAAGTTCTAGGACTCTGAAGCTTTAGTGAAGAAATCACACTATCAATAGCATCCAAAGCAACATATTTACATACACAGAATATTGTTAACTAAATATTCAAAGTGTAAATTGGATATGTAATGTCCTGCACCATATAGCTATCCCCTCTACACCATCACTAAATGTAAGGCAGAAGAGAATTTAACTTTTTAAATTAACTTTATTGTTGAAAGTATAACAGATGTCCACTTTTTTCCTCAATTATTTATTTTAGCCTGCACTATACTCTCCCTCTACCCTTCTCCACTTCCCCTACCTTCCCAACCCAGGCCATCATCACACAACTTTAAAGTGGATGTTAGACTGTTTCTCTTACTCCAGACATTTCCTATCATTGATAATGGCATTATCTAGTTACTTTCTCAAATGTTTCTCCATATGTGCTGAAAACTATAATCTCTGGGCATTTCTAACAAGTTGAATAGCAAATTAGATTAGTAATTAGAAAGGCTAATTCCAAACTTCTCAATCAAGAACAGGCTACTAATTATGCTATACAGTTATACAGTTAAAGAGCATAAATGCAAACACTAATGCATATTGTCAATTTTAAATCTTTATCTCCTTGTAAGTAAGATTATATGTTAAAATATTTTAATGTATATTAAACCGCCTTTTAGGATTATTTTTTAAGGAAATAGAATGACTTATTTCCACATGCAATAATTAATTAATTAATTTTTTAAGGAAATAGAATGACTTATTTTCACATGCAATAATTAATTAATTATGCATATGTGTGTACATATAAACAGATGTATAATGTAAGCATACTTAGTGGTGATATCTATGTTTTTGTACATGTTAATTCATACATTAATCCATCATGAAATAAAGTAAAGTTATATTTAGTGTAGAAATTTATCATCTGGTATGCTTTGTGTTGTTACCAATGAAAATCCTAAAGTTAGTAGGTAGATTAGCAAAAAGATATCTAATAGTTATTTAAAAGCATGCCTTAAGAAAGAATTCACACTGGTAATTAAAGCTTACTTAGGAAAATGGGGTATTGTAATACTGTCAATAATAAAATAACTTAGTTAAGTATGAATAAAATGAACTAAAATAAGTTGTTTATAAAATTGCATGAAGGCCTAGAACATACAGGTTCTTTGAACTGGTTTGGTCCATTTGAATCGATCCCCTTGACTCCACTTAAAATTCTGCAGCACACCTTTGAGCGTGACTTTCAGTGATATGATTTTGTTCCTCCATGAACATTACACATTGTTTAATTTAAAAGATAAAGGGAAGGCATAGTTCTATAAAAGACAAAATGAAGAGATTTCAATGCAAATGTCAAGTTGCCTGTGTCTAGGATACAAAGAGCTTGTAGCTCTGGATTCTTCTTTCCTTTTACAAATCCATTAATTAAAGATTATGTTTAATCTGTTACAAAAGGCACATCTGACTTTTTGAACAATCCCATCAGTGGCACCTACAAGCCACATTAACATTCAATAGGAAGATGGGATCATTGATTATAAGGTCTTGGCAAGAAGCCCATCTGCAAACCCAGGAGTGATTTTTACAAAAACAGCTGTAATAGGCTAGGCACTGGCCAGGGTCGGGGAACAGTAGAAAAGTAGAGGAAATGGTGTAAATTGTGATTGGTGGGTTTATTAGGAAACCATTGTATTTGCCCTCTTATTTTAGGAAAGTTTCATAACCACCAGGGAACAGGCAAAATGTCCATCCATCTGTATTTTTATTCAGATGGTATTAACAAAAATAGATGTTTCCAATATTCAGATGCCTGTTGTAAGGATAGAAAATGTAGGGTATTTAGCCAAATTTCACTTTTAAAAATTTTAGGGAAACTATTCATGCAACGTTGTATCCCTGACAGAGAGCTTCCACATTTCTATATACCACTAGGGGGCCTAGCACACAAAATTCGGGCAAGGATAAGGTCCCTAGGCCTGGCCTACGATCAGGGCCATCTTCCCGGCTGCCTGCAGTCAGTCCTACCCCCCACCCACCCACCACCACCCACTCCTGGTGCCCTGTTCACCATCGGGTGATAGGAGCCTGCTGGTTGGGGGGCAGGAACCAAGAGGTTGGCCATTCCTGCCGGCCCGCAGGCCCCGCACCTGCCTCGGGTCACCCTCAGTGTGTGCGGGGGGACCGGAAGAGTGGCGACCTTGGCCTGGCACCACCTGCATCCACCACCCGGTTCCCCATTTGCCATCAGGCAATTGGAGCCTGCTGGCTGGGGAAAGGGACCTAGAGGTGGTCAATGTGCCTCATAGTGAGTGGTCGTTCTGGGAATTCTGCTTTTAGGGTCAACTTGCCTATTAACCTTTTATTATATAGGATCCAGGCTTGGCGCATGGTTGTGGCTGGCCAGTCTGGCCTGATCAGGGGGCCCCGGATCGGGGTGAGGGTCCCTACTGGAGGGAGGGGCTAGCTGAGGAGGAGGGGCTGTGAGTGGTTTGGAGGCCACCCTGCCTCCTGCTAGGATGGGGGTCCATGCTGGGGGCAGGCCTTCCAGGGCGAGGGACCGTGGTTGCTCTGGTCTTTGGTCATTCTTGTCATTCCGCTGTTTTGATTGCTGGGCTTTTATTATATAAGATTGTTTCTCCTGCTATCTTTACTAGAAACATTAATATTCAAAACAACTATGTTTATTATGATAGAAAAGCGAAATCAATATTTGAAATAACATTAACATCTCCACCCCAAAATGTTATTCCTGCAATATATTAACCTGATGTTTACGTCATTCACATTAATATTGCGCACATTTATATCAGGCTTTATTCGCTCTTTTAGAGCAGCAAAGGTGTTTTTAGCACAATATCATCTATGGATACCTACCTTTTTTGAGAGATTGGATACCCTAAAATATGGCGTTAACTTCCTTAATCTCATGCTTATTTCATCCCTTTCCCTCTCCTTTTCTCTTTTCTCTGTGACCTTCTCTCTCTCTTAGCAGAAGTTAAACAAAATTAAAAAGCTTGCCTTTTCCATCTGACGTATTTCACTTAGCATAATATTCTGATTTCACTCTATGTGGGATATTAAACTGAAAGTAATAAATGAACACAAAAGAAGAAGAAATAACCAAAAACTGATCGACACAGAAAATAGCATGGTGATTACCCGAAGGGAGGGTGAGCGGAGCAGTAAAAAGTAAAGGGGGTCAAATATATGGTGATGGAAGGAGATGTGACTGGTTAGTACACACACAATGCAATATACAGGTGATGTATATAGAGTTGTACACTTGGAACCTGTGTACTTTTATTAACCAATGTCATCGTTAAAAAAATTCATTTTTTAAAAAGTGCTTGCACAGACCATACAATTCTAAATGGTAAAGATCGAAATCCAGACACATCAAAGTATTGGGTGAGCATTGTAGTTTTTTTTTTTTTCTAAGCATGTCATTTACTCCACTTCTCTTATATACCATGTAACTGTCACACAGTTTGACTTAGACTGACACATGCAAACTGCAAGAGTGTGTTTGATAACTTAGTGTTAAGACAGGGCAGTGAGTCTGGAAACGTTGGTATGGAGCCACATATTTCTGTCATGGAAACTGGGATTACTTTTTCCCCTAGTGTGTGTGTTTTGGGGTGTGTATGTCTGTGTGTGGGGGGGACTTGTAAAATATTTTAACCCGAGGAAGGCCATGGCCAGAATCACCTCAGTGAAAAGGGCCTGGGAGTGGCGAGATGGATACAAAGGTGATCAGACCCAAAGTTGGAGATAGACTGTGATAGAAGCACAGTCCAACAATGATGCTAGTTTGATAAAACCTGAGGAATGAAGGAAATAGAGTCAGCAAGTACTTAGAAGGAAAACAATATTCATTGGTGATGGGATGCAGGGACTTGGGGTAAGAAATAATAATCTTGCAATTATTAATATTTATGACCTCAACTTTTGCAACTTATTTACTCTCTTTCACTGGACAAGAAATGAATCTTCAAATGTTCTGCAGGAAGTTTTTGAATGGCATTCATGATGTTACTAAAATGGAGACTATCAAATTTCAAAACAGATTGATATGTGCTTCTTGATTCAGTCTTTTAACAGTCCTTAACTTATAGGTCCTTAATACAAAGAAAGGGTTGAAACGTGCTATGTCAGACAGAATCAGGTCTATTTCATATTTCTCAAATGCTTTGTGAAGTCATAGTGCCTACCCTGTTTGACAGGTAAAGAAATGATGCTTCAGAGTAAAAGAAGAGAAGTTCAGGGGCATTGTATCCCAAGCTGACCTCTTCAGCCCAGGTGAACAATATCATATACTGTTATTTCTGTACCTAATAAAGTAGAGCTATCCACTGGGATATTTTGCATGATGTTATGATTGTAATTTCTCTCATAGAAGTCATTAGTTATCAGTACTCTGCTTTCTTCAGTACATGGCAATCAACCTTGTGCTCTATGCACTCACTTCTATCTATTTTTCCCTAACATCTAGGCTGCTTAATCCCACTGTTCATCAGTTTGTACTTTAAGTACCAACTACTAATTTAGTCTGAGCAGTGACTGACCTTTAACTTTTAAAAATTCCTAATAAACTCAGTGGTTATCCTAGACACATTAATTGTAATGTCCCTGCCTATAATTACCTGTTCACTTAGTGGCACTGTCAGAAAATTTATCAGTGACTTGGAAAAAGGAAAAGGTGTTGCTGGGTGTTTTGTCGGTGAAGTCCTGGACTTAACTTCATCTTGTCAAGGCTATTTTATAACTATGAGGGCATGTAATGAGTATATTTGGGGCTAGTATGTATATAAATAATTTTGGCTTGGTAAACAAGATAACCACAGAGATTAATCTCTTCTTTACCTGTTGGGTAATAAGTGTTGTGACTTACTCTGAGAAAATAGCCTAGTTTCTCAAATATTTTTGAATTGCTTTCAACTGTTTCTAAGATTCTTGTTAATAAATAGTTGAACAAATCTTATAATTGGTGTCCATGCGATATTTGCATGAGAGTCATAATTGTACCTTTTTAAAATTACATTTTAACATTACTCATTAAACTATAAATTCCAAGAGAATATATGTTGTAAAATTATTGTCTCCACAATATCTACAGCATTTAGCACAATGATGCATACTAATTAGTTGCTGTATGTACCTTTAGTAGGTAAATGAATAAATACTTTAAGTATAATGTAAAATTAGAAACCTATAATTATCAGTATAGTATAGACTGTGCCAAAATAGTGCTCAAATCTGGGTTTAACAGCTTCACTTCACAAGACAGTAAACATTTTAAAATCCATGATAAGTATTAAGAACTCAGGCTGCTTAAGTGTGATAAGAAATCTATATGGCAAGAATATAAGGGAGGATTTGTTGATGTATACATGAACATAAAGAGATACATTAAGTTCTATCCTTATTTAAACAATGAGAATAATATATAGAAGAGTGAATGTTAAGTCACTCATTAAAGAATATTCTGTTCTATTCAAATATATATACTAATGAAAGCCTAGGTGGCTCTTGTACCCTTACTCACCAGTGGAGCAGATAAGAAAGCAAGGAAGCATGAATCAGTGGCTATATTGAAAAACAAGAAAATTACTGTGGGAGTGTATTAGAAATAACACAATATGGATTATTTCACTACTTTTTTACCTTTATTTACTAAGACATTTTTTGAAGCTTTGATAATATAACATGCTAGAAGTCCAATGCAGAGATTTGTGCACAATGGGCTTCCTCAGCCTGGCCTGTGGGGATTGGGTCAAAATTGGCTCTCCAACATCCCCAAGGGGTTCTGGATTGCGAGAGGGTGGTTCTCAGGTAACCTACCCCAGAATAAGGCTACCTCCTCTCTGGTTCTGGGTGGCTCATCTGAGAACCACTCCTGCCAAGTCACTGCAGTTTGGCAGCTACTGTGTTGAGGGTCTTCCCCTGGTGGTCAGTGCATGTCATAGCTACCAGTCAGAGCATCTGCCGCCTGGTGGTCATTGCACATCATAGCTACTGGTCAGATGGTCGGATGGTCACTTAAGATTTTATATATATTCTATAAAAAGTTTGGAAGCTGTCAAAGTCTAATGGATTCATAGGGAAAAACTAGTTCTTGTTGTTGTTTTTTTGTTTTGTTTTGTTTTGTTTTTTGGTGGGGGAGGGTAGGATAATGTAATGCCCTTCCTGTGTATACTTTCTTTTTGCTCATCGATCTGTGTGCATCATTCTATAGGGAAATGTAGAGTTATATCTAAAAATCAGAAGCCCAGTACATGGATTTGTGCACTGGTGGGGTCCCTCATCCTGGCCTGTGCCTTCTCACCATCCAGGACCATTTGGGGGATTTAGGAGAGCTAGTTTCAACCCAATCCCCATAGTGCAGACTGAGGGACCCCAGCAGTGCACAAATTTGTGCACCTGGACTCTAGTATGCATATAAGATCTTTAATTAATCTCTTCTTGCCATCCCCCCTTTCCCCTTCCCTCTGAAATTCATCAGTCTGTTCCATCTTTCCATGTCTGTGGTTTCCACTCATGCATTGAGCATCTGCCCCCTGGTGGTCAGTGTGTGTCATAGCTACCAGATGGTTGATCACTTAGGCTTTTATATATATAGATAGTAGATACCGATCACTTTAAAATACATATATTGTCTCTTTGTAAAAGATGCCAGAATAACTTTGGAATTATAGAAGCAGCCTGTTAAAAGGCAAATTCTTCCTGTTAATTAGGAGCAAATTAAGAGTTCCCTGGCATATTTTCCAGAAAAGGATTTGTGAGTCAGTTGCCTCACATATTTAGAAAAAAAAATATATCATTCTGATTTTTATCCTTCCTTCTTTTTGAGGAAACAGGTTGTGGTAATAGGATTGTTACTATAATTAATGAGTTGGTCATTGAGCGTCATTGCCATCTATCTATAGTCAAATTTGGGAGAGGGCTGTCATGTTCTCACAAGTCACATAATGCATGAAATGGGACTGGGTTCCATTTGGGTGAGCAGCCAGCTTATAACAATCTTGGAAAAGCTTGCAGCTTTCTCCAAAAAGCCTCAGGTACTTTTTTTTGCAAAACCCAGGGGTTTTCTAAGATTTGTTTGCTCAGATTACTTTGTCTCAGAACCTGTTTTTCTGTAGCCTGTTACATGCTTTACTGTGTGTCAAAGAATAAGAATTACATGTGTGTGTGTTTTTGTCAGGTAACTTAGAAAACATAATGTCAACTAATAAATATTTATTTCAGAATATCAGTATATACTTTCATAAAATTTTAGGAATATTTTAAAATGTTTATATACATAATAATTGTATTTCTCAAAGTATGATTTTTTTGGAATTCATTTTCAATGAAGAGCAGATGGGAAATTATTTGCTGGGTAAATCTCATTTTATAATTAACATTGGTATATTCTGTGAATATATTGAAAATATATAATGGAAAAATAATTGTTTCTAACTGTAATAGAAATTAGATGCAATAATGTAAAAAGGGAATTACATATTTAATGGTAAATGTAATAATTATCCAATTAACACAAAATTAATTAAAATATATAAAATTATATTTTCTTAATAATATTAGGGCAAAAGTTACCTAATTTTTTTTGTTAATGTCAAATAGTATTGCCTACTTGGAACATGCAGTTTTTAGTTTTTGAGATACATAGATAATTTACCAATATCGTATTAACACTTCTACTTTTAGGAACATAATTAAATCTACATTTTCAACTGTCTCCAGTACCACACACACACACACACACACACACACACACACACTATAATATGTGAGTTAGATGGAAAGATAAAAAACACGAGTCTAGAATCCAGGTTCAATGTCTTTGGACATCCTACCCAAATTGCGTTATTCAAAAGTACTTCTTTTTTTTACCTGCATTTCATTAAATAAATTTCAATCCATATAAATTTTTTCAAAATCTGAAAATACTGAACAAACTGCAAAAAGGAGCCTAGGGAGCAATCGAACGCCTTTGCATTTATATACTCAATGATTTATGATTAATAAATTTATAATGTGTTGAAAATTTGGCAATTTATTTCTTTAATTCCATTTTATTCTTCTAAGGCAGATTTTTCTTTTTCAGTGCTAGAGTTCTATAAATTACTTTTTTAAAAAATTGGAGTAGAGATTTTATAGTCACTCTTCTGGTGAATTAGATGTTATTCAAGATGTGAAAGGTGAGGCCATGCTCTCCTCAATAAATCAGTAAGAAAAGAATTTAAAGAGCTGAGTTAAGGTATATTAAATAGAAATTTCATATAGAAAGTCCTAACACTGCCTACACTGAATAATGTAGAAAGAGGAAAGGGAGGAGGAGAGGAAAAACATTGGGAAAGAATCAGTAGCTATGATCATCTCAATGGGATGTTAACCATACATTTTACAGATATCTGCATTATAGACTATCGAGTCAAATAAAACAACTTTCTGTATTTTGTAAATTCTAATAAGTGATGAGATCTTGAGTATGTTTAGACTTAATAATGTTAGTATTTTAACATGTAAGTAAATGTGGATATATATATATATATATATAATTTTGACTGTTAATGATAATTGCCTTCTGGATTCTCAGAGTAGATCATAACCAGATATAATCCTACACATGGATGGTTAAAATTTTATATCTTACTAGGTAATGCACAATATGAGATATGTTTTCTTTAACACTATCTTAATGGTACTTGGTATAACTTATCTAATTAGTCTAGCTTGTCTTTGTTCACTTCAACAAAGGCATAAGGAAAAGACCTAGAATCCTCAGGATAAAGAGATCTGAGATGAGAATATTCTGATTACAGTTCACCAAATGGAATGTCCACACACAATATAATATTGAGTTCAAATGAAATGTCCACACACAATATAATATTGAGTTCAAAGTCCTCTAGAAGGTCATACTTCAGAAATACCTAAAATAAATATTTCTTTAATTTATCTCTATGATAATTCATAGAAAAAAAAAAAGTATTTTCCCTTTCCATCTCTGGCTCAGGTAAGAAGACGTAACATAGTAGAAAAAATTGAGACTACATATTTTTATACCATACTAGTAGCCCTATGCATGAATCCATGCACCAGTAGCTCTCTGTGAAGACTGGCCACTCTGTGTCCACTGCCCAAAGGCTCTCCAAGGCCTAGGGCCCATCCAGGGCCACGCGAGGAATTCTTGCCTCATCGCTGGGCAAGGACACAAGCATCCCATGCCCTGGCCTGGCCAGAGGCCCATCTGTGGCCGCCATCTTTGAGGGTGGGGCAGTCTATTAGCATATGCCCTCCTTATTGGCTGTGGGCGCCACCATCTTTGCAACAGCATGAAGTCCAATTAGCATATTCTCTCTTTATTAGATAGGATTAAGCACCTTTTTTAAAATATACAATATTCAATAATAGCTTTATGTTGCACTTTGTTTAAATAAATATTTAATTCAATTTAGAACATATAATGAGATAGCATAAAACAAAATTGGTCATTAAGATACTGTAAAAGTGGTATAAAATGACTTTAGCAATGAGGGCAGTTTTGAATACTTCAATGACCTTTGATCCACACTTCATTCTCTATATAAAGAAATTATATAAACATTCTCTATATAAACAAATTCGTACACCAGTGGTATCCTTCCATCTGGCCTGAGAAATCAGGTCGAAACTGACTCTCCAACATCCCCTAAGGGGTTCTGGATTGCTAGAGGGCACAGACCAGGTTTAGGGACCCCACAGGTGCATGACTGGGGCTAGGACACAGGAGGTTGGCCAGCTTGGAGGGACCAGGGAAGGGCTCCAGGGCATGTCCAGCCCTTATTGCTTAGTCCCGATTGGCCAAACCCCAGAAGCAAGCTAACCTACCAGTTGGAGCGTCTGACCCCTGGTGGTAAGTGCAAGTCATAGCAAGTGGTTGAGTGTCATTAGCATATTGTTAGCATATTACCCTTTGATTGGTTGAATGGATGGCCAGATGACTGGACACTTAGCATGTTAGGCTTTTATTACATAGGATGTATTGCTGTATGTGGATGAATATGTTAATACTGTGAGGAAACATTTAAGAAAGAACAGATGTTTTTCAGGTGGAGAAGTGATAAGAGCACTTCAGATAAAATGAATTTTACTTGGATTAAATGTAGGTGAATGGAGTGGAGTAGATGTTCAAAGGATGAGAATAAAGATGTACATTAGAACTGGGTTAGGAAGGCTTCATGTACCTGGGAAAATAACATTGTTATGGTCTCCATTTTACCTTCTCCAAATTTATATGATGAGGTCCTAACTCCTAGTATCTAAGAATGTGATTGTATTTGAATCTAGCCCTTTTAAAGAGGTAATTAGGTAACATGAGGTCATCTGGATGGACTCCAATATAATATGACCGGCATCCCTATAAGAAGGGGAGATTACAAAGCAAGCAACATAGACTGAGGGACAACCATGTTAGGATACAATAAGAAGAGGCTTCAGAAGAAACCAAATCTGCTGACTCATTGATTTTGTACTTGTAGCTCTCAGAGCTGTGAGAAAATAAATTTCTGTTGTTTCAGTGCCCCAGTGCCTAGTATTTTGTTATGGAAGCACTAGGAAACTAATATAATTTCCAAGATAATGGGGATGTCAGCAGACATAGCTTATGAAGATTAATTACAGAGGCAAGATGGGATATAGGCTAAAGAGAAATTGACTAGTATACTTAGGTGTAGGGTAAAAATAAAGTCCTTACCTAAACTCATTGCCAATGAGAATGGCAAGGATAAATCAGATTTCAGAGATATTTTTAAAGTGTAATTAATTGCCTGAAAAGTTTGATAAGAATGGGTTTAAGTAACAAGAAAGTATTACACCATAGATTATAAATTTCAATATTGACTTAAAGTATTAACCAAGATCAGAAATACTTAAATTATATATATATATATATATATATATATATATATATATATATGGAAGTAGATTTAGTTTTGAATGTATGTGTCTGCATCATAGATTTAGTTTTGAATGTATGTGTCTAATATCATGTGGTAATGATATCCCTTATAAATATATTGAACTTATGCAGCCTTTCAGACATTTTCTTATATTTCTTCATTTAAATATAAAATAAGCATCTTGATTTGGGAAAAACGAGTTATTTAACATTCTAATCAAGAAAATGCATGCTCGAATGCAAGATGGGCAATCCATAAATCTGGAGCTGGTTATTGGAAGAAATCCACCAATGCCTCTCTCTTCACACCTTACTATGATCATGTATCATCTTCTTCAATTTGACTTTTCTCCGAGCTTGACAATCTTACTCTATGCTCCACAAGTAACAAAAGATGGCACCCTTATCTCTCCCAAAGCCTCTATTAAAATGTATGAGTCCTTTATGAATAGATTATGAATAGAGTGCTAACTAACTCTCAAAATCATATTGCATGACCAGTTCTGCTAGTTTAAAGCTTAGAATGTAGGAAAGAATCGTAGTGAGCAATAGGGTTCTGAGTTCGTGTATAGAAAACAAACAAACAAAAATCTTACACATTAAACCTTGACTGGCTTATATCAAAAGCACCAAGAAATGCTTTGCTTGACATGAAGGAAGCACTCAGTGGAGGCTTATTGAATTAAGCAGTATTCTCTTAACCTTGGACTCAAAGCACTTAGGCAAGAGAAAATGGGTGCTTACATGAATATAAAATCTTATAAATCTCTAAGAGAGAAAAGTCAGTTATGCAAACATAATTATGTTCCATCCCTGATAGAAGAACCATAGCATCAGAAATACATTCCTCTTAAAGGCCACTTACAGATATTAGTGGCCATAATGCAAAGGCTGTACAAAGGTCCCAAAGGAGGTGTTTGTGGAGTCAAATGGCTTTCCAGCCTTCTTATCCTAAAATCAGTGTTTACACTACTGCCAGGGAAAAATATATTCGAAGGGAACTCTGCGATGTCCCTCAAAATAATGTGTTTTGTTTTTTTTCCTGGTGTATTCAGAAAGAAAAATTAACTCTTCATAAATAAAACTAAAACTATGTAATTGTTGCACAATAACGTTTAGAAATAACACACACACACACACACACACACACACACACACACACACACACACAGGAAATCCCATTGATGTGCAGAGTCAAAGGAAGAAAAGCTATTTTATTTTATAAATCTGACAGGAGCAAGAGCAATTGGAATTGTTCCAAGAAAGCCAAGAACAGAGAAAACACAATTAAATCTGAAGATTCAATGAGATGAGGTAGAACCTATAAAGTTTTAAAACGCTTGTGTTTTTAAATGTTGAATTTTATGTACGTTCTCATGAAAAACAACTTTTAATTTCTATGATAAGCATGCCAATCCCACGTGGGTGGAGGAGTTAACATGAGCTAAACTTTTCTTCTTTTTGTCAGTATTCATAAACTTATTAAAAAATTTGAAGGACTCAGAACTCAGAGGATGAAGACTATCTGAAGGAATTAGCATCTACTCCTCAATGCTTCATTCTGCTACCGGACTTGATGATGAGTGAAACCAGGAAAGACAGCTGCGAGAAAGCACACCGCTGCAAGAGCCAGGCTCCTGGGAGGAAATCAAGGGGCCTAATGAGAGGCAAGCAGCAGGCCTAATGAGAAACGTAATACGGATCTTGTGCACTCATTTCTGTTCTGCTTTTATTTTAATGGGAATCCGTGGGAAAGTCTAAACCTATTTATGGGAGGCAGACACTTTTGTTGGAGGAGTCTAATGGAATCAAGACGAGGGAGAGAGGATGGGGAAAGATTTGAAATGAGTGACATTAGGACAGTCTTTGGATGCACAGACTTTGAAGACCTAGGAGTTCAGGGAAATGATTTGCAAGATTGAATGAAAACGTTTAAATTATAGTTATATTATGATCTTGAATTAATTTTTTCCTGAGAAAATGGACATTTATATGATTTAGAGCATTATAATTTTTACATAGAAACTGTGTAAGTACTTCCTTTAAATGACACTGCCAATGCCTTTTGCAAAGCAATGCCAGCAGTATGGCTAAATAGTATACATGTGAACAGTACTTCTAAGTATAGATTATCCTAATGAAGCCACCAGGATCTTGCATTGTTCAGCCTTTGAAACTGCTTCAAAATGTGAAAGGGCTTTAAACATTGCTTTAAAAAAGGAGCACTTTATTTTTATTTTGTTTTATTTTTTGAAATCCTCACCTGAAGGTATTTTTTTCCATTGATTTTTAGAGCAAGTGGAAGGGAGGGAGAGAGGCAGAGAGGGAGAGAAAAATTGATGTAAAAGAGACACATGCCTCAACCAAGGTCCATGCCTTGACCAGAATCCAGCCCAGGACTCTTCAGTCTGCAGGCTGATGATCTATCCACTAAGCCAAACCGGCTCAAGCAGGACATCTTATGATATATTTAAATTGATATCAAATATATCACCAGTAAAAATTAGAGTCATAAAAATTACTTTAAAACAATCTGCATATCATAACTTATTGCATTTTATAATATTGCGTCTAACAATAATGGTCATTTTATCAAATTCAAAAATAAAATGCTCTCATTTAGTACAAGGGTTAAAACATAAAATTTTCAATGTGCTATTTCACTACATAAAAAAATATGTTAAAAATATTTTTTCAAAATGTTCAAAAATGTTTAAGAAAGTACATTTATAATAATTACATAGCCATTTCTTTAGAATAATATTTTTATTTTAAAGGTATAAGGTTATGTAATAGGTCCTTGGGTTATGTCAGAGATTAGATCCTAATGTGATTTTCGCCATCTATTGTACAATACATAAGCACCTACATCCACTCACATGGAGCACATACACAGCAGTAATGAAATAAAACAGTAAAAAAAACCATTTAAAAGAAAGATAGCAATTCCTGATTTTTACTTGTGGTAAATACAGTAATAAAAACCATAAAGCACATATGTACATATGTTGAAATGACGGGCCTTTTTTTGTTTTAATAAATAAATGGGAGATAGTGATGTAACCATGAAACAATGTACGTCGAGTCTGAGGATTCCTTGTATTTATGCTTTGATTATTTTAAACACTCACTTAAAATTGTATCCTCTATGATGCAAGTCAAAATATATTGACTCTGCTGTTGGAACTTTGGAAGAATAGCTAGATCAGAGTATAACCATAATGCTTTTTAATTGGTACAGGTTAACAAAGAAAAAAGAGCAAAGATAGTACAGCTTCACCAAAACAGGTTAGTGTTTGAGTAGAGTATCTGGGGTGTTATCCAAGGCCTTGAGATAAACTTAACCGTGCAGGTGTTCAGACCTTAAGTAGTTGCTAGCGAAGAGGCTACTCTAAGCAAGCAGGACTGAGGGTAGACATTATCATCTGGCCTTATATTAATATAGTTAATACTGTGGGAAGAATTACGCTGCACAAAAATATGCACTGGCAAATCACACAGCACTCTTTATTACTCACAAGGTCTCCACTGCCATGGCTCAGGCTTAACGGGACCCGGGGAAAGTGGTGTCCTCTGCGGGCAGTGGCGGATCCCTCTTCAGGTGGCTGGCCTCTGGTTGGGTCGAGTTAGCGGGAAGAGGGCGACCAAAGTCTTGCAATAGGAGACTGGGCAATTCTTCTGCCATCGGGCGTGGAACAAGGCAGCTTGGAGCATGGGTCAAGAGGATGATCAATGTCTGAAGTTGGGGACCCATTTTTAAGCCTGTTCTGGCCCAGGGCAGCCCAGGTGGCTATCAGTATAATAGCTTATGTCATCACACAAGTGTTAATCAGAGGACAAGCTGGTTTTCAATCACAGTGCGTCCATCAGATGGTGTCTATCAGGTTTACATATTATTCATTCCCCAGGGCAGCATTCAGCTCTGGTCTTATCTAAAGGGTTCAGCAAGGGCGTGGCCAGCGAGGTCATTCCCTGTACTCCTTAATATTACTCTCTAATATTTCACAAAAAAATAATACTTTTTCTATAAATCAATTTGTTACTAAGACAGTTAGAAATGTGGGAAAGGTTGTCCTAACTTAGCTTGTAAACATCCACACCACATAAAACATTCAAGGGGCAGATAAAACTTGTATTTGTGCCAAAAGAGACCCAGGGGTGATAATAGAAGGCAGGTATTATATACCCGTGTTTCCCTGAAAATAAGACATCCCCTGAAAATAAGACCTAGCGCAACTTTGGAAGAAAAAATTAATATAAGACACTGTCTTATTTTCGGGGAAACAGGGTACAAGCTTGCAGTGCCTGTGAGTACAGAATCAAGCACGCTCATTTTATTATCTCTGGAAGTAGAAATCACATTCAAGAACATGGATGTCATAATTCTTCCTCTATCTCAACTAGCAAAAATAAAAAATCATTCAGTGTGCTTTTAATTTATAAATATGGTGAAATATTTATAGTAGATTCTAATAAGGCAACAGAAGTTATTAGGTACAGTGACAAAGCATTTATAAGAGAATATAGATATTAGATTAGATTAGGGAAGGTTGCAATTATTTTATAATTTTAATTTTTGAAATACAACTTTGAGGAAATAAATATAATGCAATAAACAATAACTTTACATGTAGCAAACTTAAAAGGAACTGAACCTACAGAATAAAATAAAACAGGTAATTAGAATTTGCCAAAGGATGTAGAATAAAGTTTCAATATAATTTTAGAGAGGGTTTATTAACTTGCATTTTTTTTTATAATTGCACAGTAGAAAGGTCCATTTTTTCTTTACTAAATGTGATATCTTGGAGTTCTCATTTTTGAGAGTCCCACAAAGAAGACTAGAATTTCTAATTATGCTAAAGTCATCCAAAAAGATGGTTTGGAAGATTAGATTTTTCCCTGTTTCCTTAGGAGGTCAGAAGGAAATTTATTCTTACTTCTACTTTATCACACATTTTAATCTTGTACCAAATGACACAGTCCATACTTTTGAGAACTCCCATTAATGAAGGTTGGTTGTAGAAGTAGAGGTTTTCTATATAGAATGACAAAGTATACCGGGTAGGATCAGACACTCCATGATAAGTGATTAATGATTAAGAATAAAAAACCCTAACAATATTCATGCTTCTCAAAATTATAATACTTAAAAGTTGTATCCACTGGCATTTTATAAAGTAAGGTAAAATATAGATAGATTAAGAAGGTATAGATACAGGTTTCCCCTGGATTATAGAGTGAGAATATGGAAAGAGAGGTAGAGTCCCATAGCAAATGCAGCTTCCACAAACTTCCATTCAAGGACAATTCAGAGTCAGATAACACATCACTCTATAGTTACACATTTTAGACAAACCCCAAACTAGAGGATAGCTCCACATTATGATTACACAAAATCACCCCGTTTCCAGGGGGAAAAGAGTGAAAGTGACACTGAGATCTGAAGCTTTCTGGGCTTTGCGTACATATTGAGTTTAAGATTTCCCTGAAGTTACCCCCAAAAAGCAGCAAGACCTGGAAATGCTGCTGTTCACACGCACATTCCCTGGAATCAAAGACAGAGGGAGGTCAGACCATTCCTGTCTCAATCCTTCATCATTTTTTTATCATCAGCTTTATTCTCTTGGTCTATGTACCCTTCCATTTGTAAAATGACATTCATATGTTTTGATTTATAAAACTCTTTTACTAGCCTGTTTATCACTTTAAACTAATTTCAAAAATAAAACAATGTACATAGTGTAAGGTAACATGGTTTTTTATTTATAATGTTCTGTGTGTGCTTAATTTGATTGATGGTATGACTCTCAAGAAAATAAAATACATGTATCTGCTTTAAGTTATGATTTATTCAAATGATAGATATTTTCCATTCTCGTTCTTAACAATTGCGTTAGAAATATTTTTAGATTTTTTTCTTATTGTTTATTTGTTTCTTTTTAAAAGTGTTTCCTTGTAACCAAAGTATTCATACATGTATTTTAAACTCAGATTATAAATAATGGGAACATGTTTGGAACATGTGTATTACAGAGTCAGAACTCAGAAATCAGGAGAACTGCATAAACAGGCCTGTAATTGAACTTGTGAAGCTGACTTTGGAATGAGATAGGACAAACTCTCAGTAACCAATTTATTGCTGGGAAGCGCTAGGGCAAAATCATTTTTACTCCTCTCAAGAACTCATTTCGGTAAAAATTATGTTGTCAAGAGCCAATTGAGAGTTCTTTAAGGTCAGAGATGAAGTTATATTCTCTTTTTAAAGCCCTAACATCAAAAACCAAACCTTATGCCCGATATATGTTAGAGACTTCTACATTAACTTAATTATTTTGTGAGTGGGAAAACAGAAATTGATGAAATGTTTTGTAGCTTTAACTGCATGTTTTAAAGTGATCCTCATCTTACTGCCTAATTAAAAAAAGTCTAATTATAAAACTTTTTGCTTTTTGACATTATAGTAGAACTAGAGGCCTGTCGGATGCAAAAAATTCGTGCAAGAGCCTTGACCCTGACCCCCGCCTGTCACCGCCACGGCCAGGGTCCTCCGTCACCTCTGCCACTGCCCCCACCCACTGTGGCTTTCCCGGAAGAAAGGATGTCTAATTAACACATTATGTTTTTAAAATATATATATTTTATTGATTTTACACAGAGAAGTATAAAGAGGCCCAGTGCATAAAATCCATGCATGAGGGAGGTGTCCCTCAGCCTGGCCAGCACCTTCTCTACTCTGGACATCCCTCTCACAATCCTGGACTGCTGGCTCCTAACCATTTGCTTGCCTGACTGCCCCTAACCACTTTTGCTTTCCAGCCCAATTGCCCCCTAACCACTTCCCTGCCAGCCTGATTGATGCCTAACTATCCTCTGCCAGCCCTATTACCCCAAACCGCACTCTGTTTCCAGCCTGATGGCCCACAACTATCCTCTCCCGCTAGCCTGATTGCCCCCAACTGCCTTCCCCTGCTGACATGATCGCCCTCAACCGCCCTCCCGTGTAGGCCTGGTCCTTCCCAACTGCCCTCCCCTGTTGGCTATCTTGTGGCAGCCATCTTGTGGTGGCCATCTTGTAGCAGCCATCAAGCTTTACACCACCTCGACTTTTATTATATAGGGTGATTATGTAATGCGGACTGTGGATGGTGTTGTTTGAAGCCTGTAAGTTGTCTTTGTTCTGATGATCTGAAATAGCTTACACCAGGTTAATTTATTTTTAATGTTAGACGACTTTTTTTTTTTTCATTGACAGTAGTAAATTACTGTATGATTAAAGACTATCTTTTTTCATTTCATTAGTTCAACCCAAGACATGCAGTAGTTAGTTCCTTTTCTTTTTTTCAATTGAAAGATAATTTATACCTAAATATAATTGTTAACAAATGAAAAATATGCTTGGATCAAAAGAAAAATGTGAGGCCTTGGAGCTGGTTTAACTCTGTGACATTCTGCAGTTGTGCAGGTTGTTTTCTGACAAGAGTTCGTGGTGACACATATCCAGTCCAACTCTAATTATTGGGCTCATATGGAGGCTTTATTTCAGGAGATGCATTTTTTTAATTTATGCAAGATGTGGGTAGGCTAACATGGCCCTGAGATTCTGAAGACCCAGAAAATGTGTTTTTAAGGGAAAATTCAGTTCTTTAATGAATGTTGTCTGCTCCTACCCTATTCTCCTTTCTATGTCATTTTTTTTTTCAGGAAAAGGTTTTATACCAGTTTTAATTCAGGTAATATGGTAAAATTATGTTTCCTCCAAACTACCTTACATATTTACAAAGAGAGAAAAACCTATCTCAGTGATTGCATGGAAGGCTTGTTTTCAGATACATAGGGTAACTAAGCATACAGAAATTGTTTCTTTGATTAGTTTAAAGTGCATGACTCCAGAATTTCCATCTGTCTCTGTTAAACATTACATGAATGGGTAAATCAGTGAATGAACCATGCTCATTTTTGAATATTCTGTGTAAAACTTCAAACACCAAAATAAACTTCTTTTCTTCCTATATTAAGTAGTCTTAGAAGAGGAAATCTTACAGGGTATTTAAAGCACTCAACACTTTGCTACTTCTCTGATTTCTTCTCAAATCTCTATGACATTTGCCCTTAAATGAAAATGCCCAGTTCTGAACTTGGACTTCTAAACATAGATGAAAATAGATCAACCTGATATTTTGTTCAGTTTATCTCCCTTTCACGTTTTGTTGAGAACCAGTTTACTGATCGTGGTTTCTTATTGTTTGTGAAAAATCAAAGCATGTTGCTTTTCCTTCAACCTATTCAAAGCAAGTATTGTAAAAAAGGCTCCTCTTCAATAACCTTTGCTTCCTGCAGAGATACACAGTCAAATGCAGAAGCACTTCAACTTCAACGTAGGTAACTGAGTAAAATAGATAATACACTATTCTGAATACTGACTTAGTATGACATAGTCATAGCGGCAAGGAAGTGAGTGGGTATTGTGAACAGGAAGTTAACTGAAACATGCAATTGCAATAAAGTAGCTAAGAAGAGAGTAAAAGAGTTGTTTAATCCACAATGCAGCATCTATGATTTAATTGGCATAAATTGCTACAGACTGCAAAATGAATCTCTTTATTCATACATTTTGAAAGTGGTTATTTTGTGATTCACATGCTAAAAATATGACAACAGTTGTTATACGCAAGCCATTCTTATGATGATGTTCATACAGGCAGAGTAATTCAATATTGTATCTTGACTTGAAATATACTTATTTTCTCAAAATCCCAACATATTTTCCCTTGAGGTTCCTATGGCTGGACCATAAAAAATATGCTTACAAATAACACATGATTTAAAATGTTTAGAATCAAATATATTCTAGGTAATGTGGTCAGATACATGCTGAGTATTATCTTTTTGTAAAGATTAAAAGCAAGCCAGGAACGCGATTTTGTTCTGTACTGCTATTTTGGGGTGATTTGAGATGACCAAGTTTATACTTTATTATCTATAATATATGTCACTCATTGGGCTCTTATTTCAACAGCTTTCACTGGCAGTTAAATCACCCAAGTGGCCACAATGGTCCAAGAATTTATATTAATGATTATTGTGTTAATGGCAAGGTAGTACAATACAGAGAAATGATTTTCTGAGTCAGGGAAATCTAGAATGAATATCTTGCCCAGTGTATGAAATTCATGCATGGGTACGTCCCTAGGCCTGGCCTGTGATCAGGGCCATCTTCCCCAGCTTCTCACAGCCAGCTTCACCCCCCTGCAGCCACCCAGCTCCAGTTTCCCACTTGCCATCTGGTGATCAGTGCCTAATGGTTGGAGAAGGGACTAAGAAGTTGGCTGGCCATCAGGCGATTGGAGCCTGCCAGCCCGGGAAAAAGGACCAAGAGGTGATCAGTGTGCCTCATAGTAACTGGTCCAGTGGTCGTTCTGATTGTACTGCCATTAGGGTCAATTTACAAATTATCCTTTTATTATACGGGATAGAGGTCCGATGCACAGGTGGGGCTGGCTGGCATGCCCTGAAGAGGGACCTAGGTCATGATGGGAGGTCCCTGCTGAAGGGTGTGGCCAGACAGGGTGAGGGATGCGGGGTTTGAAGGCCAACCACGCCCCCCGCTTTGTCAGGAAGGATGTCCATAATGACATCTTAAAAATGTCTAGTCTATCCAGTCTAATTAGCATATTACCCCTTTTAAAAATATATATTTTATTGATTTTTTACAGAGAGGAAGAGAGAGGGATAGAGAGTTAGAAACATCGATGTGAGAGAAATACCGATCAGCCGCCTCCTGCATACCCCCCACCGGGGATGTTCCCTCAACCAAGGTACGTGCCCTTGACCGGAAAAAACCCAGGACCTTTCCATCCACAGGCCGACACTCTATCCACTGAGCCAAACTGCTTTTCGGCAAACATATTATCCTTTTATTAATATATATATATATATATATATATATATATATATATATATATATACTAGAGGCCCAGTGCATGAAATTCATGCATGGGGGCATCCGCAGCCTGGCCTGCACCCTCTCCAATCTGGGACATCCCTCTCGCAATCTGGGACCACTGGCTCCTAACCACTTGCCTGTGTGCCTGCCTGCCTGATCACTCCTAACACCTCCACCTGCCTGTCTGATCGCCCCTAACCCCTCTGCCTGCCAGCCTGATGCCCTAATCACCTCTGCCTAACTTCCTGATCACCCCCTAATTGTTCCCCTGCTGGTCTGATTGCCCCTTAACTTCTTCCTTACTGGCCTGATCGCCCTTACCACCTCTGCCTCAGCCTCTGCCACTGGGCTTTGTCCAGAAGAACATTGGGAATGATTTGGCTGTCTGTCATCTAATTAGCATATTATGCTTCTATTAATATATATATATATATATATATATATATATATATATATATATACACACACACATACTGAGTGGCCAGATTATTATGATCTCTGAATGTATAATAATCTGACCACTCAAGTATATATCCTATATAATAAAAGGCTAATATGCAAATTGTCCCCTCAAACAGGAAAACAGGAATTTGACCAGCAGGCAGGTGGGCCTACTGCTCATGTCCCCTCCCCCTGGTCAGGCTGGTGGGACCCCACCCATGCACAAATTCATGCACCTGGCCTCTAATCCAGGATTAGAGGCCAGGTGCATGAATTTGTGCATATATTTTGTGTATATATATATATATATATATATATATATATATATATATAAATCTCCACAGACTGAGTGGCCAGATTATTTTGACCACATGATGTTTGTAGGCAAATTAGCCATACACTGCATCTTATGGGATATGGAAGCCAAAGGCCTGTTTGAACTCCTTTGCTGTCTGCAGTTACCAAGATAAAATGTCTACAATTCACACAGGAACACAAGGATAGGACAGTAGAGCATTGAAAGAAAGTCATGTGGTCCGATGAATCATGTTTCCAGTTGCATCATGCAGATGGCAGAGTGAGAATTTCATGGAAACAGCATGAAAGCATGCACCCCACATGCATGAGTACAACCTTTCAACCTGGTGAGGGCAGTGTTATGGTTTGGGGCATGTTTTCCTGGCATGATTCGGGCCCTTTAATTCGTGTGGAACAATGTCTGAATAGCACACCATACCTAAGTATAGTTGCTGATCAAGTTCATCTTATCATGTTGATGGCATATCCCAATGGAGATGGCTTCTTCCAATAAGACAATGCACCATGCTATGGAGCTTGTATTGAGCAGGAGTGGTTTCAAGAACATGAAGGAGACTTTACCTTGTTTAGGTGGCCCCACAATCACCAGATCTCAATCCAATTGAGCATTTGTGGGATGAAGTTAAAATAGCCATTAGGCAACTGGTTCTACAACCATCAAATCTCACAAAACTTGACAGTGGTATTCATCAGGAATGGTGTCAGATTCCTCGCATCACCTTTCAACATCTCATGGAGTGAATCCCAAGAAGAATTGCCACAGTATTGAAGGCAAAAGGTGGTCCAATAAAGTACAATAAAGTACTTATGCATGGTCAAAATAATCTGGTCTGGTCTTTCTCTCTCTCTCTCTCTCTCTCTCTCTCTCTCTCTCTCTCTCTATATATATATATATATATATATATATATATATATATACATATATAAATTGACACTTTATGTAAATATATGATTCAAAGGAAAGTATTCATTGTAAATGAAAACACATTGTCCATCTTCCACCAGAAACTTTGAACCTTTTATAGGACTAAATGCTGCCTCTTTCCTTTTTTTGGCTGCATGTGCTCACGATTTATCCCCGTTGACTAACTCCTCTTTGTCCCAAGGGCAATATTGAGTATTTATTAGAAACAGGAAGCATGGGTTTAGACTGCCCTGATTAGATTCCTGCTACTACTTTAAACCAGCTGGGTAAATTTGTGCACATTAGCTTTCTTTTCTGTGCCACAGTTTCACTGTTCAAGTTAAATGAGAATGGAAAAGGAATTATCATCTTTTCTCACCAGGTCTTTAATTCTTTCTGTTCTTAAACCATTCTAGAGCACCAATTTTCCAACCGGTGTGCCGTGGCACACTGGTGTGCCACAAGAATTTTTAAAACATGCACTACCTGACTATTTAGTCAAGGGCAATGCCCTCTTTTCCCTTCGATTGTCAAATAAAGGGAATGACAACAGCCAACATAACAACAGCCATCCAGTCTGACTGAATCAACAGTATACCTATTATTTTGTCAGATCAGCCAATACTATATTTTTGGTGTGCCGCATAATTTTACTAATTAGCTTATGTGTACCTGGAGATGAAAAATGTTGAAAATCACTATTCTACAAGATAGATAGAACAGAATTCTTCAAAGAAGCTCACTGTTCCAGGTCAATACATTTGAATGCCTTGGAGAATGCATTTCCTCTGGGCCCTTTCAGGGGATATGGTTAGCAGGTGCCTGATTAAGTTGCTCAAAGTGAATTAATTCTAACGTTTTCATTGCTTGAGCCTTGAAACTCCTTTATAGTATGTAAGAGAAATTTCAACAGTTTAACTTTATTGACTATATGTCACTATTGAGTCCAGGCTTCAATTAGTTAACCTAATAGACTATTAACAGCACTCCCAGTAGATCAAAACAACGCATAAAATCCCCAAACCTGGATAAGTACACCCATGCCACTGATATTGTCCAAACTGAGCCTGGTATTTGACTTACCTTTTGTCTTTCTCCCATTCCCTCCCATGCCTTTCAAGACTTTGCTGACATGAATTGAAATGGTCTGTTATATATTTGTAGTGTCAAACCCTTGTATGCTTATATTTCTCTCTCAGGCCTACCTAAGTCTTGTGGCAGGACAGGTGGTAGAGGTGCTTATAAGACCACCATTTCCCTTTTGTACATTTTCTGTTTTAAAATGGGATGGGTTTCTGAAGAATGGCATGGAGTTGCCCACAGGCAAAGGCAATTTTAGTTCCGGATTCTGGAGGCTGGCTTTCTCAGACTCATCTGCATTTGCTCAAAGACTCCATCCCAAATCACAGGGTCCCACACATTCTCCACAAATGTCATCCTCACGACAAGATATATATATATATATACAATTTATATATATAATTTTTTGTATTGTGGGCCATATTTTCTCTATTGAAACAACTCGATATTCACTATCATGTAAACCAATGTTGTGACTATTCCAATACCACTTTATTTTTATAAGGAGGTGGTAACCAGAGATCTTTAGTTTGCCAACCCCTTCCTTAGCGTATAGGATTTAGAAGGATTTAGCCTTTAGCAAGAAGTGCAACTCTTCTACCCTTACAGTTAGATGTGGGCTGGTCTTTAGCTATATCTGCCTGGTAACTACAGATGAAAAGACACGCCTTCAAGTTGCGCAGGTCTTCTGGCTCTAGACACGGGTTGCAATTTGTATCTTTGTCACTTTTCAGTGTTCTTTTCTCCTCTATGTGCTCTCAGGGAATGTCAGAAGAAGCCAACTGCCTATCCAGGTTTGTGTTTATCCTTGTTACCCATGGCACCTAATTGTCACAGCCACTTGGATTCTTACCACGTAGTACCTCTCCTATATGTCATTATATTAGGAATGATCGGGATAATTATGATGGGTCACATTACCCCGATAGTGAGATCACCCCAGTACTGTTTGAATATTTGAGAAAACCAAACTAGTCTCCTGTTTTCATAGTTGCATGGGGCCTCTTGTGGTGACAATTATTGAATCAGTGATAACATAACAATCCGTCCCAGCAGATAACAAACAATATAAACAAACTAAAATCATTTGAGGATGTTTAATGAAGGTGCTATTTACAAAGGTGTGGGCAGTGTGTAAAAAGACATCATGCTCTTTGGCAGATGTTTTATCTAAGATAAATTGATTTGTATTCAATTGAATTTCAGGCTGGTTTTTCATGATATCTGTTTGAAAAATTGGAGCTATATTTTGATACCTTCTTATGCAGTAATTACAAACTGTTTAATATGCTGGTAGAAATAGCTGTCAAATTACAAACATTGGAATCAATCTTCCATGGAATTTACCCCTAATAGCATTATATAAAATTGAAATAAATTGGGATAAATTTTTCAGATATTGGTTTTGCTCCAAACACCATTAAAATCCACAAATTTGGGGAGGGAGGAGTGAGAGAGGGAGAAGAGTATATAACTTAGACAAACCGCTATTTTTTAGTACTAAAAGTATGAGAAATATAAAGTATAGAAAATCTTAGAAATGTATATGTATATTCTCAGTTACAAATAAAATTTAACTAGCTAAAAGTGTTCTAGTTAAAAAATTAAGAATTGAAAACTTGCTTAAAACCCTACATATATTAAATGGTAGATCCTAGGTGAGCAAGACAATCCAATCCACAGTCGCTAAACCAGAAGATCCACAGACCACAATTGATCCATAATCTTAAGGAACTCACAATGATTTCTTAGGATGGTTATTACTAACATGTCCTTCAATCTTATATAAAAACATATAAGGTACTACAAAAATTGCTTAATCTAATGTTATGAAACTGCTCTTCCTGCAATAATTTATTTTGGTGTTTTATTGCTAATTTTCCACCTATTAAAATCTAGTTTCAGGCCTGGCTGATATGGCCCACTGGTTGAGCATGGACCTATACACCAAAAGGTCTCTGGTTCCATGCTTAGTCAGGGACATGCCCAGTTGCAGGCTTGAGCCCCAGTAGGAAGCCTATGGGAGACAGTCCATTGATGTTGATGTTTCTCTCTCATTGATGTTTCTCTCTCCCCTTCTCCCTTCCTCTGTCTCTAAAATCAATAAAAACATATTTTTAAATATATAGTTTTATGTTAATCTTACTTTTTGCCAAACCTAGCTGCTGAAATGTAAAAAAAAAAAAAAAGATTTAATGTATACTGGCATAATACCTTCATATTTAGAATTATTTTTCTTATATTTAATCAGAAATTTTCATTTTGTTTGTTTGTTTTTTCTTTGTTTTGTTTTGGCCTGGCCATCAATAGAAATGGTAATGGTATTTGTTCATTTCCCTATATTATTTAATATTAGTAATTCCTAATTCTAGTTGTTGTTTTTCTCAAAACAAAAAGAAATAAAAATGTCCAGGAAAGAAGTTATACATTATGCAACCCAGATATTATTGAGATAAGCATGAATAGAAAACAGGGTGGTAACCACTAAAATGCAGAAGTTTAAATTTATAGAAACTCACACCTTTGATTATAAAATGCATTTGCTTGAGGGATGTGTAAGGATCTATAGGATTTAGGTGATATTCATTCTCCATGTGTTTAATATTTAAACAGCACACCAATATTACACACAAAAGAAATCATATTCAAAATTCAAATATTAATCATCTTCTTTAAACTTAGTGGCATGTAGAAATTCATTTTTATGGTTATACATTTTTATCTTTTAAGATAACTTTGCTATCTCCTTTGCTCATGATAGTCTTTTCCCTCACCTAAGTATTTGGTTCATATTTCATTTTACTGCCGTGGAATGTAACAGGTTTGGGTAATGCTCAAATTTCTATTCTCTACAACTAAAGTTACTTCTATGCAATGCCTATTACTCTTTTAGAAGCAACCTTATCTTTACTATATATCTAATAACATAAAGCTACCCCCATGAGTCTCATTCTTAGGATCAGCACAGTTCATGCCTTTTATGGAAAACCATCAGAGGTAGCTCATAGCTTCTTCTACTGGGAGATATACTATGCAGTCACACATAAACAAGTATTTCTTTTCATCTGGGCTTGAATAAATAAAGCTATCCTGTAGAATGCCAATGGTTATAAACAGTCTTCACTAAGAGGTTATGTTTTTGTACATTTAAAAACATATAATTGTATTGATTTCAGAGAGGGAGAAAGAGATAAAAACATCAATGATGAGAGGGAATCATTGATCAGCAGCACCCTCAAGCCCCCTACTGCGGATCAATCCTGCAACCCAGGTGTGTGCCCTTGACCAAATCAAACCATGGACCCTTCAGTCTACAGGCCAATGCTCTATTCATTGAACCAAACAAGCTAGAACAAGATATAGTTTTCCTTACATACCGTTCTGGAAAAATTGGGATGTGAAAGATCACATATGTAAAATAATACTTTACAGAACTATATTACTACCTTCTCTTAAATTCACAGACTAAAAAAAAAAAAAAAAATTCCCTCCTCATCAACTTTTCTAGTGTCCCATATATCTTTATGCTTATATAATTTCAGTAAGACCTTGATTTTGAGTCTAAATGAACACAAATATAAAATTTCATAAAGCAAGCAAATAACACTAACAAAAATTCATACTGTATACTTAAATTAAGTATTTAAAGATACATGAACTGAGAATTGATAATATATGTGTAAATAGAATGCTAACCTAGTATACAAGAATGAAAATGTCACAGAATTTTTCTTGGAAAGCCTTGATTGATTCTGAGGAATTAATAGAATGAAGAAGGAATAAGCATTCTAGACAGAGCACCATGAATCCCAGAAAAACACCATGATACATTCAGAAAGCAATCATTTCATAAATCTTACCCCTGCAGTAGCATGGAGGGGCCTGGAGAACATTGTGCTAAGTGAAATAAACCAGTCAGAGAAAGACAAGTATCATGTGATTTCATTCATATGTGGACTCTACTGAATAAAATGAACTAACAAGCAAAACAAAGACAGACAGAAATAGAGATTAGGCTGACAGCTGTCAGGAGGTGGTGGGTTTGGGGGATTTGGTGGGAGGTGAAGGGATTGAGAAAACAAAAACAAAAACAAAAACAAAAAACAAAACAAAACAAAACAAAAAAACAACAACTAATGCACCTGGACAACAGTGTGGTGATTACGGGTTTGGATGGGTGGGGGTAGGTGGAGGAGGGTAGGGTGATGAAAGGAGACTTGACTTGGGGTGCTGAAAACACAATACAGTGTCAAAAAAGAAAAAAAGTAAATGTAAAAAGAAATCTAGGGATGTAATCGAAATATGTCTAGACCCCAGTGTTTTAAATGATTGGTTACAAGATAGGAAATGAAAAGGAAGGACACATTTTGAGAAACAGTAATGAGTTCAACTTTTGGGATTTTGAAAGTGAGTATCTGTGAGGCATTCAAGAAGACCTATACAGCTCTTCCTGATTCAAGAAGGAAAATCTGTTAGTAGTAAAAATCTTTGTGTGCAAAGATATCAATAGAGTGACTAGAAATCTGACATTTAAAAAAATCGTCATGCTTTACTTTCCTCTACAGAGCAAATAAACTGTAAATGATAGTTTAAGTAAATAAATTAGTTAAGAAATAAAATGAACACCCTCCTTTCTTACTAACAAAGGTGCACTTAGAGCTTATATCCCCATGCCTCAATTCAGAGGAATTAAAAGAAATAATTACTGTAATTTAGACATGTAAAATATCAAAGTACTTTTTCTGCCTTGCCTGTAGTTCTGTCCTGTATATAAATTGACCCCTAAAAGAAATAAAAAAGCACCCTCTATGATGTCATTATTAATAAACCCTTCATAACCTTCAAAAACTGTGTGGAAGAATCTGAAAAGAATATTAAATATGGAAAGAATCCTGTAATCGCATAGATTGATTTAATAATAAACTTTTAAGCTAATGACTCTTAGAGTACAATTTAATAATTTGGTAAATGACTCAATTCCTATTCCTATAGACCTTTTGAGATATAAATTTCAATTTAGTATTTCTCTGGCACACTAAAAGTAAAATACATATGCAAGTCAATGTCCTATTTAAAAAGACTTTGAAAGGGACCAATTCATTAACCTTTTTTCTTCTCTGCCATTTATTTCAGTTGAATAAATACATTTCTTCCCTGTTTTGATTGAATAAGTGAGACAGAATATGCCTTTGTAATCCTTGTACTCATTAATAGAGTGTTCTTAGAATAGACAAAAGAGAATTAATTCATTCATATCTATATTAACAGGCATTTATTCTGTGATTTCTTAAAAAATGAGGATGAGGACTGATTAGTTGTATAATAATGATTCTTAAAGTATAAGTGTTCTAGCTAATTATTTAAATTTGTGTATAAAATTGTGTTTAAAATGCAAAATTTAATAACTTCCAACTTCTTTCATGACTAAAATATTCTATATAAAATTATATATATATATATATTTATATATCCATAAAACATATCATGAAGACACTAAAATTATAATATAATAGCATACATAATATTAAGAAAACATGTTCATTATTTTTAATATGCATAAAAGTACAAATAAAACAAAGAATCATATTTTGCACAAAAATATATAGTACTAAACACAGATGCACTCAAAATGTGTCTTGTAATGCAATGTTAAATTATGTTCAGTTTTTATTAACTAATTTTGGATAGCTGTACTTTGTTCCATGAAGATATGTTATTTTTATAATGATACAAACTAAAGAAACAAACAAAATAAAATGACCACAATACTTTTAAAATATACACCCAGAAATAAAAGAAAACTGCTCAAAGTTCTGCTTCTATAAAATTTCAGAAGGAAATTTACTCACATATCTATCTGATAGGCAACACCAGAATAAAGAGATACGACCTGTATTATTTAAGACAAATAGTGTAACCTTTAGCAGTAATACATTTAAAATTAATAATTGGTAAATTTTAACATAGTTCAGTCGATTTCTTACAAGGTCAGAAGTGTTCTCATATAAGCCAACTATGCTTAACTTCCATAAAAATGACAATTTCATATCTGCATTGAAGGAATTGGTGCTTTAATCATGGAAGTCTCTTTCATAAAAATCCAATTGTGTCATTCAGATATTTTATTTTCTTATTTGTTTGTTTGGAATGGGCATGGAATTGAAAGCTGGTGGGAAATGACAGTTTGCAATGACTTCTGTACTTAAGATCTGTTTTAGTTATCCGTCCCTGCATAACAATGCACCCAGAATTTAGCTGCTTAAAACAGGAGTGCATTTTAGCTTTCATGGCTGGTGAATTGCTAGACGTAGTCGAGCGCATTTTGCTTGGGGTTTTTCAAGCAATCGCAATCAGTTGTTTGATGGGACTGCTGTCATGGAAAGCCTGAACTTGCTGGATGCCCCAGGAGGCTCACTCACTAGCCTGGAAGTTGGTTTTGACTATCTTCTGGCTGCTCAGCGGGGCTTGTCCCTGGGAGTTTCTGCACATAATTTCTCAGTGTGGCCTGAGCTTCCAAATATTCCAGACAGAGCCCCATAGCTTCTGTGGTGTAGCCTTAGAGTTGCTGTATTCTCTTGGTTATATAGACCTTTCCAGATTTAAAGTGAGAGGAGCAGGAGGAGGAGGAAAAAACCAGGAGTGGATCATTGGGGAGGTGATGTGGGGGAAAGTGACTTTTTTTAAAGGTAGCGCCCTCAATCAGAAAACTTACAAGACATTTGAAATTATTATTTGACTCTTTAAAAAATACTATACTCACTGAAAAAAATGCAAAAAACTAAATGGATAAAAAAAATGATTATCATGCCAAAACCGGTTTGGCTCAGTGGATAGAGCTTCGGCCTGCGGAATGAAGGGTCCCGGGTTCGATTCCGGTCAAGGGCATGTACATTGGTTGCGGGCACATCCCCAGGGGGGGTGTGCAAGAGGCAGCTGATTAATGATTCTCTCTCATCGATGTTTCTAACTATCCCTCTCTCTTCCTTTCTGTAAAAAATCTATAAAATATATATTTTTTAAATGATTATCACTTTAAAATATTTTTAGCCCCATTTATATACTCCTAGCAGCATTGTTTCCTGATTTTGATCTATGTCTTACTGTCTTTACTTTTAATTAGTTGATTTTTTTTTAAATCAGGAAAACTAAAGCATCTAACACTGTAACCTAAAGATAAGTTTGCTTTTTAAGTGAAGTGAATACCATTATAGTTATAGTCAATTATAAAATAACCAGATATTGGGTAGTGTGAGGGAACGTTCAATATGAAATAGACATTTGAAAAATATAGGATATTGCATTTATAAAGTCAAATTATCCTACTGCAATCCTCTCTTCTCTGTAAACATACTATTTTATTGTCTCCATTATTTACTAAGCTTGATCAACTTCCATTTTTATTTTGTCCCTGCTTTTGAAAAAATATATATATATATAATATATATGTATATTATATATATATATTATATATATATATATATATATTTCTTTATTGATTTCTGAGAGGAAGGGAGAGAGAGAGAGAGATAGAAACATCAATGATAAGAATCATTAAGTGGCTGCCTCTTGCACGCCCCCTACTGGGGATCGAGCCCACAACCTGTATATGTGCTCTTGGCCTAATCAAACCTGGGACTTTCAGTCTGCAGGCAGATGCTTTAGCCAATGAGCCAAACTGGCTAAGGCTTCCCTGGTTTGTTGTTGTTAATCCTCACCCAAATATATTTTTCCATTGATTTTTAGAGAAGGTGGAGAGGAGGGGAAGAGACACAGAGAGAGAAATTTTATGTGAGAAAGACATATCCATTGGTTTCTTCCTGAAATATCTCTATTTAGACACATTTCTAAAGCTTTACTTTATTATAATCATTACTTAAAATAATTTCAGATAATATTTCAAATGAAATAATCCATGTTATATGTCCTAAATAATAGTACAGTGGCATGCCAACACACACACCCACACACTCGCACACACTCATTGCATATCTCTCTTGTTGGATTGAAATGATCAATACCTGCCGATTCCTTTAGTTGAATCATGAACAAGATAATTTACAGTTTGCACTAATTCTTCCTTTAGCATTTTTTTAAAAATGATAATAACTATAAAAGACATAAAAGAAAGATATAAGAACCCAAAGTGAGAACTTGATTGTAGCTGAGAGAATTGTAGTGATCTTGGAATGTACTGAGCCTATAAATGCAACCACTTGAAATGGTGCTGTAAGGCCAAAGCCCATGAGGCTTTTAGAAATACTATTTTATTCATTTTTTGCTTGTTTTGCAACCTTACCTCAGAGACTAGTATATTTATATAGCTTCTACAACAGTAATGGACTTATAAAAACAGTTTTGTTAAAATCTTAATAATAAATACCTTTACTGACAGTTTGGGGATTATCAGGTTGTTCATGTTTAAACAATTGATTATATTTTTTGACATACAAAAATGGATCATAGACCCAGAGCAACTTAACCTTAATAATTCAAATAACATCCTTGATCACAGAGATTTCTAGAAATATTATGGGTTTATAGTGAATCAAAATTAAAGCTATATTTTTGCTTGCATTATTTTTGCTAGTTTTTTTTTTATTACACAGAATAGGAACACATCAAAAAAAAGAGAGAGCATCTCTCTGTCTTTCTGATTTAATGTAAAAATGCTATATGAATCAGAGATGAGATACAAAGACTGCATTAACTTGCAACAAACATATAACTTACTCTAATTTATTTAAGAAAAAACATCAAATGAAGCCTCATTTTTGTAAATATAGCCTATCTTTCAGTAACATGATTCATCAAGATTTATTTACCAGCTTTTTTTGTTATTTGAATATAAACAGCCATCCTGAGAGTTTCGTGCTTTCAGAATCATAAACTCTATTCATCTAAGGTTTCAATGTATGTTTCTAAGAAAAGAAAAATACATAAACATTCTTTCAGTGTAATGCACATTGAGTAAATATTACTATTCAAATTATAAATGGAAAGGGCTACTTCCTCAGCATTAAGTTGCTGGTAAACTTTGAAAAAAAGAGTGATTTTGTGGAAACATTATGCAAAATTTAGATGTAAGGAATGAGGTAGGAGCATGTGCAAAATTCCATATCCTATTGTTTCACAAAATGCCTAAGAAAAAAATGTACTGTATGAAAGGTCTTGCCAACATCTGCTGAATTTCCTTGGCTGCCATTAACAATGATAATAATAGATAATTACAAAGCATTACTAAATTAGGCACTGGTCTAAGCACTTTACATATAATAATTCAGTCCCTCTTATCAAAAACCTCATGTAATATTATGTCCAAAGTACAGATAAGGAAACTGGATATACAGGATTAGGTAATGAAACAAATTAAAATAAAGATCATAATTGTAAAAAAACAAACAAAAAACTTTTTTTGAGCTTTAAATCTTCAAATATATATATATATATATATATATATATATATATATATATATATATATATATATATATATATGAAGGAGTTTGATCCATGGACAAGTAGGAGGAATTTTTTCCCTTGTGGTCAATAGAAAACACTGATAGAGTCAATTTCTAAAATAAGATTTTAAAAAAAAGCTGCTTCTATCTGGTTTTGGTATTAGGGTGATGCTGGCTTCATAGAATGAGCTTGGAAGTGTTCCTTCCTCTTGAATTTTTTTTTGCATAGTCTGAGGAGGATAGATTTTAGTTCTTCCTTGAATGTTTGGTAAAACTCTCCTATAAAGCTATGGGCCCCAGGCTTTTGTTTGATGGAAGCTTTTTGATAACTGCTTCAATTTCTTCCATAGTTATCAGCCAATGAGATTCTTAGAATCTTCCTGATAGAGTTTTTAAAGGTTGTATTT
Organism: Pipistrellus hanaki; assembly: GCF_964339955.1. NCBI lineage: Eukaryota > Metazoa > Chordata > Mammalia > Chiroptera > Vespertilionidae > Pipistrellus > Pipistrellus hanaki. The sequence goes on from NC_140503.1 coordinate 192,161,365, forward strand.
TTCTAGGAATATGTATATTTCCTCCAGGTTATCTAGTTTCTTAGAATAGAATTGTTCATAGTATTTTTTTAACAATCCTTTGTATTTCTGTGGGATCTGTTGTTATTTTGCCTCTTTCATTTCTGATTTGCTTATTTGGGTCATCTCTCTTTGCTTCTTGTTGAGCCTGGCTAGAGGCTTATCAATTTTGTTTATCCTTTCACAGAACCAGCTCTTGGTTTAATTGATCTTTTGTATTGTTTATTTGGTCTCTATGTCATTCATTTCTGCTCTGATCTTTATTATCTCCCTCTGCTCAATATGGGTTTATCTTATTTTTCTAATTATTTGAGTTGTAGAGTTAGATGATTTATTACAATTTTTTCTTGTAAAGACAACACAATGAAAGAGAATTACAGGTCAATATCCCTCATAAACATATTGTAGATGCCAAAATCCTCAACAAAATTCTAGCTAATCAGATCCAGCAGTACATCAAAAACATCATACACCATGATCAAGTAGAATTTATCCTGGGGATGCAAGGATGGTACAATATCCACAAATCAATAAACGTGATACATCACATAAAAAAATGACAGATAAAAATCACATAGTTATACCAATTGGTGAAGAAAAGCATTTGACAAAATCCAGCACAAGTTCTTGATAAAAACTCTCAACAAGAATGAGAATAGAAGGATCATACTTCAACATAATAAAAGTCATATAGGACAAACTCACAGCCAATATCATACTCAATGGGCAAATCTAAAACCATTTCCCCTAAGAATAGGAACAAGACAGGGATGCCCATTCTTATCACTCATGTTTGACATAATACTGGAATTACTAGCCATCGAGATCAGACAAGAAGAAGAAATAAAAGGCATCCAAATTGAAAAAGAAGTAAAACTGTCTTTAATTAAAGATGACATGATACTTTACATAGAAAATCTTAAGACTCCATCAAAAATTATTAGACTTAATAAATAAATAAATTAGGCAATGTAGCAGGATACAAAATTAATGCCAAAAAATCTATGGCATTTCTATACACCAGTAGTGAACTTACAGAAAGAGAGATTAAAAAAGCAATCCCATTTACTATTGTACAAAAAAAAAAAAAATTAAGATACCTAGGAATAAACTTAACTTAGGAAGTAAAAAATATACATGGAAAACTACAGGGCACTGAAAAAAGAGATAGTGGAAGACATAAATAGATGGAAGAACATACCGTGTTCATGAATTGGTAGAAGCAACATCATCAAAATGTCCATACTACCCAAAGCAATCTATAGATTCAATATACTCCCCATTAAAATACCAATGGCATTTCACAAACCTAGAATGAACTTTCTAGGTTTCATCTAAAATTCATCTAAAATTAAAAAACCCTAAATAGCTACAGCAATCCTGAGAAAGAACAAAATAGATGAGATCTCAATACCAGATATCAAGTGTATTACAAAGCCACTGTTCTCAAAACAGCCTGGTAATGACAAAAGAACAGACATATAGATCAATGAAATAGAATAGAGAATCCAGAAATCAACCCAAACCACTATGTTCAATTGATATTAAATAAAGGAGGCATGAACATACAATGGAGTCAAGACAACCTCTTCAATAAATGGTGTTGAGAAAATTGGACAGATACACGTGAAAAAAATGAAACTAGACCACCAACTTATATCCATCACAAAAATAAACTCAAAATTGTTCCGTTGTTTCCTGCACTCACTGTACTGGGTATTGAATCTGCAACCTGGGCATGTACCCTGACTAGCAATCAATCCACTACTTTCTGGTTTATGGGATGATATTATGCTGGTACTCTGACCCAAAATTCCAGCCTCCAGAACTCTGAGAAAAATACGTTTCTATTTTTTAAACCACACAAATTTATTATATTTTGCTATGGATGTCTGAGCTGACTAAGCTATACTAATAAAAGGGTAATCTTCTGGTCATCCTTCTGAATGAAGCTAGGGTGGTGGTAGCTGAGGAAGAGATGGTTAGGGGTGATCAGGCAGGAGGATAGCAGTTAGGGGTGATCAGGCAGGCAGGCAGGTGAGCAGTAAGGAGCCAATGGGACTGGATTGTGAGAGGGATGTCCAACTGCTGGTTTAGGCCCTATGGGATTGGTCCTAACCTGGCAGTCAGTCCCCTGAGGGGTCCTGGATTGGAAAGGGTGCAGGATGGGTTGAGGGACACACCCCTCCCATGCACAAATTTAGTGTACCAGGCCTCTTGTGAAGAGATAAAGAAATGCAGCCTTAAACCTTAGCAAAAAAGAGCAGGATGGGTTAACCCTTGGGACTTCTTTCCTATGTGGAAGTCTGTGTGGGAAGCCACCCACTGTCCATGCTATCATGAGAGTGCACCGAGGAATGTGGAAGGCCAGCGGACCTTGAGTCTTAACATGGCTGATGCTAAGCATCTCATCAGTTGAAATAGTGGTGGGTCAAGGCAATTCCCTAACCTGATAATCCTTTTACTGTTTATCAAACTTTACCTTTGATATGGCTGTATGCATTGCTAGAGAGCAAGGTGTGTTTCTAAAACTGAATAAAAAGCAGAGGGGACCCAGTTTCTAGGGTGCCTCTTCAAGAAAGAGGTATCCACCTGGCCCCCCATGCCTTCTAAATTCATATTTCTTGTATAGTATTTTCATTTGTTAGTCAGTCAGTCAGATCCCGAACCCACTGCAAAGGTTGTGGCATGTCTGTACTTGCTTCCAATAAATCTCCACCCTTTTCACCTACCACCTTTTGTTTGTGGCTTCATTCTTTGAATCCATGTAGACAAGAACCTGGGGAAGAAATCACCATTGCATCCTGCTCAGGAAAATTCACTCAACTCACTACTCAGCTCTGAGGGGCCATACACAAAGGTATCCCCATTCATGTTGACAAACTCAAATTTGAGAATTTCCAGAGTCTTCTTACAAATAAATCAACAATATGTATTTAGTCCCCAAACTGAATATCCATTGTATTTTAAATTTCAAATTTTATTCAAATTTTAAGTCATATCCAGAGCACTAGTATGCAATGTGTAATTGCCCAGTCTTTTTTCCCATGCACTTACATTGAACCTTTCTTGATTCTTCACTTTAAGAATCCAGAAATGATTTGCTATTTAAGTGGATTGATGTCATGCAATTTCTATCTTTCTCTACCTTCTATTTATTTTTTCTCCCGCTCCCTCAAGTTTCTGCATATTTAATATGGAGTAGAAAATTTTATTTCCTGTAAAAGAGAGTGAGAGGTATGAAAAAAACTTTCAGGTAATAGCAGAAAAATGACATTTTTAGCCATTCTAATATAATCAGAAACTAGATATGCAGCAGTTGTTCTAACTCACATCTAGTTCTCATGTCCCACTCGCTTGCAAATTAGAGATTTAAAATGCACTTTGAAAGAACAAGGGGCAAAAAAGGGTCTTTTATTGAATTGTAATTAAGATGTTACTGCATGCTACAAAAACAGAAAGGAAATAAAAAACAACAAAGACTATATTAGCTAAGAAGGCTGTATATGCCAGAGAATATTATGCTCCAATCTCAGTGTGCTTTTTTTTGTTGTCGTTGTTCTTTGCATGTCTATTAATGTTATCTTTCTAAGTGCCTGAATTGGTCAGGAAGTAAAAAGTAGCTGAATCATTATTTTTCACTATTAATAAATGATTTCGTTAAGACCTACTTTCTGACTCCATGCTATGAGAATGCTATGGAAATGTAACTGATCAGTTTTTTATTAGAGTGCCTCCAGTAGGTTATGATGTCTCAGCACATGAATTCCTTCCTTAACGAATGAGTCTTTTCATCTAAAGGGAGGATGCTAATTCACACCATATTTCTCCCTAATCCCAAATGGCACGTGTTAGGACTGAAGTGCTTATTGATTTAAATTTCATTACCTGTTTACTGCAAAATAGAAAATAGTCTTGGCATTTTTTTTTTTTTTTGAAATATTGATGAAAGAAAGAATAATGCAAGAATGAAAAGAAGTAACTTTATTGAAGCTCTGTAATAAAATGTGATGTATCCTTAATGAAAAAGATGAATTAGAAAGTATGACCATATGGCGTCTACGCACCTGTGTTTCATCAGCATACGCATGCAAGGAGAAATGCCAATATTTCACAAAATTGATTTTATACTGAGCATAGGAAAAGTTCAGCACATGAAATCAGGAACAATGCTATTATTTAAAGTCTCTTCTGTTTAGGAGGAAATAAATGTCTCTTTGCAGCAGTCTTTTCTCTGGAAAAACAATTCTGTGTTTAGAAAGCAATTCTTCTTTGCAAAAGCCAAGTTAAGCAACTTTAATACCTATTATATAAAAAAATAACTTTCAGGTGTCTTAAGGCTTTGTAATTATGAATAATTCCGAAAAAGTGAGGCACAGATATTGGTTCCAGAACAATCCCAGGTTGTAGGTCTCACTGTGGCTTTACTTGATCACCACTTAACACTAACATGATCTCAACTCATGTCTGGATGTCGCTTTCTACTGCCTTTCTTAACACTTCCCCTTCCTTTTATTTTACTCTTACTATCGTGTTATTGATAAATTTATTTTAATTGAGAAACTCGAACAGAATTCAATCTCCATTATAATTTGGCAGATCCAGTAAATCAATCCTAGTGTCTGATTCCAAGTCACCAGCTAAGTGTGGCAGTTCTCTTTCCCAAACCCTGGATACTCCACATGAGAGCAATCAAATGTGTCAGTTGGAAATCTCACTTCACAGCTATGGAACAGATGGGTTTTAAGTGTCCATCCCCTTGAAGCATCCTGACGAGACAATCTGGTTTGGTTGTTAAGAACAGTGTCCATGTCTGAGCATGTCTATATGCTCTTTCCCAAGAACCCAATGAGGTTGAAATTAACTCTGAAAATGCTTGAAAAATTCATAATATCAAGAATCCTCTTTCATGTAATGTATTATTTTTCCTTTGCTAAATAGCAAATTACTACAAATTTAGTAGTGTAAAGAACACAGACTTATTATCTTATAATTTCTGTAGTTAAGAGTTGAACACATTTAATCTGGATCTCTTCTGCTTGTGGTCTAGCCAGGCTGAAATGAAGGTGTCAGTTGAACAAATCTCAACTAAAAGCTCATTTAGGAAAAGACCCACTGCTGGGCTCCTTCAGGGGACTGGTAGAATTAATTTCCTTGTGGCCCTAGGAAGTACTAGTTTTTTGCTAGGTACTGACCAGGGGTCACTCTTAGCTCCTGCATACTGTTCTCAGGTCTTTGTCATGTGTTTTCTTCTATTTCAGTGACAGAGAACTTCCCTCTCACATTTCATATCTCTCTGACTCTCCTTCTGTAAGCGGATCTTTCTTCTTTTGCCTTTCTATTCTAATCAGAATTGGGTTGTGCCCATCCACTCTGAGGAGGGCAATCTATTTTAATAAATCCACGGATTCAAGTGCTAACTTCAATGAAAACACCCTCACAGAAACACCTAGAAATAATATATAATCTGGGCACTTTTTGGCTCAGTTAAGTTGACTTAAAACAATTAATCATTACAAGCTCCCTATCCTAAAGTCAACTATGCCATATGGTATAATCATGGGAGTAAAAGCCATCAGACACTTAATATCAGGGATTACATAAGGCAGGTATGCCAGAGGTATACATATTGAAATTCCACCTAGAATAGGTCTGGATCAATTATCTAAATGAAGATTTTAGTTTTATTCCATTTATATTAGTTTACTCCATAGAAGAGAAAATCAAAAGAAACAAACACCAAAATATTATCTATGAAACTGACAGAGTAATCTATAACACCAGTGCACTATATAGACACACACATTTTGGAGGAAGATATTAACAACATTTTTTAAGTTACTGGAGTCCAGTTTTATATTTATTTGGATTCTCCATATACATCAACATAGCAATGTAAAAATAGAAAATGAAATATATTCAACATTTGTTTGTTATTATTGGAATTATAAATTCAATTTTTGTCATATGAGAAATTACTTTATCTCTTTAACAGAATAATAATCCCATAGTATTAAAAATGTTGGCTATAGATTTAAGATTTTGCATAGCTCAAATATAACCAGACTATGACCTAGGCAAACTTTCATATTTTATCAAAGTATGGCTTTATTAATATATAAATCTATAAATCAGGGATGATAAATTTAAATTGAGATATCAGTCAAATATGTGTAAATCACTTAACATACTTACATGGCAGACAGAATACAAAGATGGTGCTTATGAATGCTGCCTATTGTGTGTGATTCCTGCCTTTTAGTGTAGGGGACCTGTTGATATTACAATATATCACTGCCCTGATTATGTTAAATTGCAAGGCAAAGAATTGTTCTTGATATAAATGAGACACATGAAGTTTTGATTTATATACCTGAATTCATGTACCTAGGATTCAAACTAATTTAATCAGTTGGCTTAATACACAATGAGAATCTCTGGCCTGGGTCTGACCAGATCAGGTGGGGACTTAAAATTTGGAAAGTCTTTAAAGAGTTTAGAGATATTTAATGTGCAAAGGGGTCCATGGAGGAAGCCGGGAGTTTATTTGTCTCTAATTGATGAGAATGGGACCCATCCTCAAACCAGCAAGTGAACAGTGATCTCAATCGTACAATGTCAATAAACTGTGTTCTACCAATAATGATGTGAGCTTGAAAGAGGACTCCAAACTTCAAAAGGACATATAACCTTGCTAATAACTGGATCACATCCATTTAAGGCCAATTGTATCAGAATCTAGTCACACATGCCTGAACTTTTGATCTAAAGAACTGCCAGTTACTATACTGGTGTTGTTTTTAAGCCTCTAATTTTTAGTAATTTGTTACATGACAATATAAACTTAATACTGTTTAGCTCATGTATATAATAAAAGGCTAATATGCATATTGACTGAAAGGTGGAATGACAGGTTGCTATGCAGTGCACTGACCATGAGGGAGCAGACACAACAGGAGCTGCCCCCTGGTGGTCAGTGTACTCCCATAGGGGGAGTGCTGCTCAGCCAGAAGTCCTAAGCTGGGCTGATGACTGGCAAGTGCAGTGGTGTTGGCAGGAGCCTCTCAGACCTCTGCAGCAGCACTAAGGATGTTCAACTGCCAGCTTAGGCCTGGTCCTGAGGAGTGGGCCTAAGCCACCAGTTGGACATCCCCCGAGGGCTCCTGAACTGTGAGAGGGCACAGGCCAGGCTGCTGGGCCCCCCAACCCCCAAGTGCATAAATTTTGTGCACTAGGCCTCTAGTTTATATATAAATATAAAGAATGGATATATTTATTATTACTATTATCTTCCAAATTAAAAATGGTGCTAAAAATAATTATTTTTTTTTTTTTTTTTTTTTTTTTAGAAAAAATTAAGTAGCTGCCCAGCCAGCATGGTTCAGTGATTGAGCATCAGCCTATGGATCAAGAGGTCACAGTTTGATTCCCAGTCAAGGTACATGCCTGGGTTGCAGGGCAAGATCCCTAGTGTGGGACATACAGGAGGCTGCAGATCGATGCTTCTTTCTCATCATTGAAGTTTCTATTTCTCTCTCTCTCACTTCCTCTATGAAATAATAAAATATATATATTTAAAAACACATAAGAAAAAACATGAAATAGCCAAAAACTTTTAGAAATAGTTGAAAAAAATTTAAAGTGGTCAAAATTTTTTAGATACATAAACATTACATTTTATGTATCTCAGTCAAAACCGTCCCCAAGATTACCTGCTGCATATTTTGTATTTTATACACAAAGTGGACATAACAATGATTGAAATTCATTAAACATGAAACTTGTAATTAAAAGAAGTACTTTTTTTCATTTTAATACACTTAAAAATTTCAAATCCTAAAGTTCCAGTTATTTTGAAAGTATGTTATGAAATTATTAGAGAAGAAAGACAAAACAGACAGGATGAAGGTAGTAGGTAAAGGAAGAGTAGAAGGAGAAAGAAGAAGAAGCTATCACCATTGACAGAGCCATGGCTTCTCAGGAAAAGAAGGAATAAACCAAGGTATAGAGTACATTGAAAAAGCGCAGAATAGAAGGGGAAAATTGGAACTCCATAGCTTGAGGAGTGACTTTAGAATATGACATTTGGGTATCTCCTTCAAAGTCTGCAGTAATTTATAGGACATGGAAAATTGACAAAAAAAAAAAAAAAGACCAGGAAAGGCACCCAAATGTCAACTATACAATGGCATAGTTGAGATACAAGTTATATATGGCTCGGTGATATTAATGAAATGATATGACCATAAGAAATAACAGTACCACAGTAGTTATTACTAACACCTAATACACCTATACAACTTTATAGCATACCATGGTGGAATGTTAGTGAAAAAATAAAAAACAGAACTCTGAAATAGGAGGCAGATATCTGGGTTTTGCCCCTAAGCTGGACTCTGTTGCTTTGAGCCTCAGTGTCAAATGAGAGGATAGGCACAAGATTTGGGGAATATTTCCAGCTAGAAAATTGTGTGACTCTAAAAATTTATACATCTAGACACCTTCTAGTGTCTCTTGGGCATTTTATACAAGCAGCATATTCACAGAGGATTTTTTTTCCTTTCAATTTCTGTTAGGTCAATATCTTTTGTTAAGTCAGTATCTCCATTTTAGCAGGTCTCATTCTTCTTAATTTATCAGTCTTGACAATCGAATCTCCTCTTTAGATGAACTAATAACCCTTATTTCTCTGGGGACAGCAGTGTCTTTGCTAGTAATACAGCTCCACTCTGGAACAACCCTTCACACTTTTCTCTCTGAACGGAAGACTTGATCTTCTGAAAGTCAGTCAAGCAAGAGATTAAATAGACTGATGTAGATAGCTCTAAACTCACCTCAATTTTCCATTTCGAAGGCATTAAGAACTTCGCTTAGGATATCATACTCTATTAAAGCCTACCTATAGATCTTACTAGGTTAATTTTTTTAAAATTTCTATTTTCAACATTTAGGCTTCCAAAATTCAAAATAGATAGAAATAGAGATAAATAAATAACTGAGTAGTAACTACTTAAAACTTTAGAAAATTTGTCCATAAATCATTTAGTGAATAGAGTCAGTTGTAGCCGGTTTGGTTCAGTGGATAGAGCATTGACCTATGGACTAAAGGGTCCCAAGGGCACATGCCTAGTCTGTAGGCTTGATCCTCAGTAGGTAGGCTGAAGAAGGCAGCCAATTAATGACTCTTTCTCATCATAGATGTTTCTGTCTCTCTCCTTCTTCCTTCCTCTTTGAAATCAATAAAAATATTATATATAAAAAAAGAGTCAATTCTCAGAAATGAGGTAGGTCTTTAATTGTGAGTTGATAATTAATCAATGAAACAATTAGCTGTAACAAAGACTTTTTATATTTACTGGACCATAGTTAATAAAATAGCAAACATTTGTCAATCTACATACTCACATGAGATAGATTGTTTAGTTCAGTGCTCTGTACAAAATAGGTGCTCAAGTAATGTTAGTCAATGGTGAATTACATATCAAAACCACCAGCATGATGAACACACCTAGTTACTATGGGATATATAAGCACTTACAACTGTCCTTGAAAATCTACTATTTCAGCAGATGATTAGATTGTGCCTAATTCACCAATTTTGAAAGAGCAATGAGTTGCTCTGAGCTATTACATTCACGGATATTTATTTACATAGAAAAAGGTTTTATTTGTTATTAAAACAGTCTATCAAAATAAGGCTTTGTAAACAAACCACTGTGTTTATTGTGTTAGTTCATGATATATTTTTTTTCACTAATCCCACAGATGGTATAATGATATCTATTTAGCTATTCAGAAACAGAATTAATGCAGTGATCTCTTAGGTCAAGCTTTTTTTTTTAAATATATTTTATTGATTTTTGTACAGAGAGGAAGGGAGAGAGATAGAGAGTTAGAAACATCAATGAGAGTCATCGATCAGCTGCCTCTTGCACACCCCTACTGGGGATATGCCTGCAACCAAGGTACATGTCCCCAAGCCGACGCTCTATCCATTGAGCCAAACCGGTCCCGGCTAGCCAAACCGGTCCCAGCAGGTCAAACTTTGAGCATTCAATTGAAAATGAAATTTTGTTTCCATGTCTATTCAGTCTTTGTACTAATTCTTACATTGATCTTTCAAAATAGATTAGCAAAACAATAATGATTTCTATAATTATAGTTATTTCCATCTCAAAAGTCTAAAAATCACAAATTTCAGAACTGGTAGGGACTTAAACACACACCCCCACATTGGAGAGTGCCTTGGCTAGTGTGGCTCAGTTCATTGGGAGTTGTCTCCTGCACTGATAGTTTGCCTGGTTCAATTCTAGATCAATGTTTTACTCTCACATTGATATATCTCTCTCTCCCTCCCTTTCTCTTTTCCTAAAAATCAGTAAACATGTATGAAAATGTTAGGAGAGTTATACAGTTTATGTGATTTAGTAGACAGTCACCACTATGATTTAGTCACCAAAGAGTTAGTATTAATATGAAAAAAGAACACAAAAACAACAACTTGGGTCTTTTACAGTAGTGAGTAGGAGTTCAAAGTGAAAAAAGAACAACTTAAAATTAGATAATCAATTTAGACAACATTGCCAGAGCTCATCTTCTATATTATAGTTGAGGATATAGGTGTAATATTTTCCTAAGACAGTAATAACAAAAGTATAATACACTGGGTGGCTAAAACAACATAAATTTGTTTCTGCAAAATTCTGGAGTTTGGAAGTCCAAGATCAAGGTACTGGCAGGGTTGGTTGTCTTGAGAGCTATTCCCTTGACTCACAGATGAATGATGCCTTCTCACTGTGTCCTCACATGGTCTTTCCTCTGTACATGTGCTCATCCCCACCTTCTCTCCTTCTTCTAGATGGACACCTCACATTAGCTGGATGAGGGTCCCAGCTACTTTTAATGTAGCCATTTTAACGTAATCATTCTGACATAATCACCTCTTTAAAGTTCTTATCTCTAAATATGGTTACATTCTGAGGTATTGGGGACTATAGCATATGACCCTGTGGGGACACAATTTAGCCCATAACCTAAGTATACTTAAACATTATGCGATTTTATGCTAACATTCTAACTATTGTATTGGGTCGGCAACTACGTTATTGCAGATTTTTTAAAGAAAATCAAAGACAATTTTTTCATGGAACTAAATAACTTTATTCTGTAATGTATTGTCCATTTTGATCAATGACCTTTTGCCATCTTTCAGGCAGCATCATAATCCCACGTTCAAAAAACTTCTGGTTTTTATTAGCAAAAAACTGAATCAGGTACGATTTGACATCATCATCATTATTGAAATTTTTACCATTCAAGGAGTTTTGTAAAGATCGAAACAAAAAGTAATCAGATGGTGCAAGGTCAGGACTATATGGTGGATGTGGCAAAACATCCCAACCAAGCTCCATTAATTTTTGCCGAGTGACCAAAGATGTGTGTGGCCTTGCATTGTCATGATGGAATACAACACCTTTTCGATTTGTCAATTCGGGCCGCTTTTCTTCAACTGCATTGTTTAATTTCGTTAGTTGTTCAGTGTAGAAATCAGAATTGATCGTTCGGTTGGGTGGTAAGAGTTCAAAGTAGACAATTCCTTTGTAATCCCACCAAACTGATAACAAAACCTTCTTTTGATGAATATCAGCTTTTGATGTTGTTTGAGTTGGTTCACCTGGCCTGCTCCACGATCTTTTCCGTTTGATATTGTTGTAAACAATCCATTTTTCATCGCCAGTTATCAGTCGTTTTAAAAACGGATCATTTTCATTACGTTTCTTTAGCAAATCGCAGCTGCTAATGCGTTGCGTTAACTGTGATTCTTTCAGTTCGTGAGGAACCCATGTATCGAGTTTTTGAACATAGCCAAGTTGTTTTAAGTGATTTTCAATGCATGTATGTGATACATGAAGCTTCTCTGCAATCTCACGTGTTGTACTGTGACAGTCCGAATTGATTATTGCTTTGATTAGGGCGTCATCAACTTCAACTGGACGAACAGAGCGTTTTTCATCTTTGAGTGAAAAATCACCAGAACGAAATTTGGCAAACCAATTTTGACACTGCCGTTCTTTTAAGGCTTCGTCACCATAAACAGCACATAACTTTTTATGAGCTTGCGATGCGTTTTTCCCTTTGCGGAAATAAAAAAGCAAAATATGACGAAAATGTTCCTTTTGATTTTCCATTTTTCAACGAACGCCAAACGAAAACTACAAAACAGATCAAAAAACTTTTTTTACTGATTAACAGCTGAATAGCCAACTATCAAATAACAAAATGTGTTTTACATTTGTACTACGTCTGCAAACCTAAAAATTCAACTGAAGCCATATATGTGTGAAACCCGCAATTACTTAGTAACCGACCCAATATTTACCATATACTGTAGCATGCAGAAGTGGAACAGACCAGGCTTATGTAAAAGAAGGCATGTCTTGCCCTGGTCAGTTTGCATCAGTGAATAGAGCTTCAGCCTGCAGACTGGAGGGTCCTGAGTTTTATTCCAGTCAAGGGAATGTATCTGGTACAGACTGGATCATCAGCTGTCTCTCTTTCATCAATGTTTCTCTCCCCCTCCCTTCCACTCTAAAAATAAATGGAGAAAATATCCTCTAATGAGTATTAACAAACAACAACAAAAAAGAATGGCATGTCTTTTACATCTTACTTGCTTTGAGACAGAACACTTAATACCTCAGTCTTCCAAAGTTATTCAGATAAAATTAACATAGCAAATATGTAAATATTATTTAATATAATTAAGTAGCAAACAAGATCTTTTCTCTAAAATTTTTGAAGATTATAAACTGCATGTAAATGGAGTTATTGTTATCTTCTCATGGTGGGAAAACTTATTTTGGTACTGAACATTTATTTCTTTATTTCTTTTATAGTACATTTTGTTTGAAATCAACTTTATGTTCAGCCTTTTCTTAATTATCAGGTTCATACTAATATACTAGAGGTGCATGAAATTCATGCATGGGTACAGTCCCTAAGCCTGGCCAGTGCCTGGGAGCTGGGCTGTGGCCCTGCCCCCCACTCCTCCCACAGGTCACCTTCTGCGGGGTGACTGCAGGCGATCAGGCACCTGTTCTCACCCGCCTTGGCCTGGCGCTGCCCCACTCACCAGCTCCACCATCCCGCTGCAGCCCCTTTCTCATTCGGGCTCATTGGGGCCAGCAGGGCCTTCACTGCCACCTGTAGCCACCACCACATTGCTGATGCCCACCATGTTCCACTCTGGCTTTCCCCTGGTGGTCAGTGCACATCATAGAGATCAGTTGAACTTCCAGTTGAACTTCAGATTGAACAACTTGCATATTAGGCTTTTATTATATAGGATGATAATTGTCAGAGTAAGGACATTGCTTCTTTGCTTAAGTGTGCTGACTTCCATATTTTATGTAGTTACACTGAATAATTTAACCACATAGGAACTCATCACTCTGAATTTGCCTTATTTGAATTAGTTCTGAATCAAATTCTGTTGAAATTAGCCTCTTTCACATGAGTTTAACCATGAATCATACCATGAGATTGAAAACTATCTTTAAAATTGCGATTTTTCCAAAGTATTTTAAATTATAACCAGTTTGTGCTGTTGTCGAATCATAAACCACTAAAGTATCAAATGTGTATCTGTCCTTTTTTTCCTTTAAATAAATTTTATGTTTTAGAATAAGTTTAGTTTCACAGCAAAATGAGGTGGAAAGTACAGAGAGCACCCAGTTACCCTTTACCCTCAACACTCACACTGCCTCCCCATTACCAATGCTCCATACCAGATGGGATGGCATATTAGTTACAGTTGATGACCTACATTATTACCTCATGATCCTACAAAGTTCCTGGTATACATTCAGGTTCACTCTTGGTGCTGTTCAGTATCTAGGTGTAGACAAGTGTGTAATGACATAAACCCACCATTATATTATTATACAAAATAATTTAACTACCTTGGAAATCTGAGCTTCACTTGTTCACCTCTCTCTCCCTTGCTATAGTCTGGCAACTGCTATCTTTTTACTGAGCCCTTAGCTTTATATTATGCAGAATGTCATTTGTTTTTAGGACATTGATATGAAAACATTCTTCTACTCTTTTAATATGTCCATGCATTTATAGTTGCCCAACGTAGACCTGTTATAGGTGTGTATTTCATGAAGCAGAACATAAGCACTGTAGAATTCTGAGTTTCTCATTTATACATGGCTCCTTACAAACAAAACAAGATGCAAAGTCACTCACTTGTTCATCATCTGTAGCAGGTGTTATTAAAAAGCAGTGTTTAAGACCATTTTGTGTATAGACATAAAATTCTATAGATTTTATAAAATATAATGTAATTATGTCATTATTTAGAGAAAAATCTTTGCATTCACCTTTATTCCAAGGTTACTGTGAAAGGGTGACAGGCCTTATCATATTTTGAGGTAATTAAAACATTCAAAGTTTAAAAATGTACTTTATAAGTAAATTATATCACTACTATTATAATAATTATTAAATATACATGTGATCTTCATTCTTAGATTTAATAGAATAAAGTACATTAAAATTTAGTGTTTGTTTTTTATACGCTTATTATTTTGATTTAGTCAAGCCTGAGGCCAGAGCACACATACACATGCACTGGTGCTGAGCAGCCAGGGTCCTGGGGCCATCACTGGAGGGGCCGGTTCTGTCAGCCTGGCCTGGGGCAGCTGAAGTTCACAGTCCTTTTTGTTTGTGCAGGCCCTGGACTGAAAGTGGGAACCAAGAGTGTGGGAACCACGAGCAGGGAAGCGTCAGGAATTCTGTGAATCATAGTTTTGGTGGCAGTCCCTGGACTAGGAATCATCGTTCTGGTGGCAGAAGTGGTGGGATCTCTAGACACGTAGAGCAAAGCGAGCCTGGAGCAAGTGACTGTTGCGGTGGGGGATGGAGGGACAGCAAAGGGGAGAGACATAAGTAAAGTCACAGTGTCGAGGAAAAATCAAAGGGAAGATATCCTGTAACTTCTAGGGAATCTCTGCCAAAGGTGAAAAAAAAATAGGCATATATTATTCTGTGAGCATCAGACCAAACTGGGTTGGAGTCTCAAACAGTTCACTCATATGATTGCAAAGACAGACAGAAAAATTCAGGTTGGAGAGGGCTCCCTGAGGGCTCCCAGTTTGGAGAGGGTGCAGGTCGGGCTGAGGGACCCAGCCCCTGTGCACAAATCTTTGTGCACCAGGCCCCTAGTAGTAAATAATATTATATGGCTTCCTCCCAAAAATAATAGTGAAACATGCCACGTACACACACACACACACACACACACACACACACACACAAAACACTATCACACATACATTTGATATCATTCTTACAAATCTTGAAGACAGTATTAATCATGGTGATGGGGAGCTCCAAAATTTATAATCAGATATGAAGAACTCTTTTGCTCTAGATCACTGGTTTAAATGTTCCTGATACACTAATAAAAAAAAAAGTTCATTAACTTCCAATAGCTGTTTGGTGTTTTATGTAAAATGAGATGATGGCCTCAGCTGACACCATTAAAAGTCATGTCTATAATTTAAATTACAAGAATAACTTTCCAGCCTATCTCCTCTGAGGCCAAAGAGGAAAGGGGCATTGAGGTAGTAGAACTCTTTGGTCCTTAAATTTAGACTTCTATATCTGTAGGGTTTATATAATATAACAAATGGTGCTGAAAACATACTGATTATTTAGATAATTGTTTATTACCATCTTATTGTTCCACTATTTTTTTATTTCAAGCACAAGGTAATCTTTTCTTTCTCTCAGGCTCATTTTGTTCATGTAAAATAGTATTTACTCAATCAGTGGATGTGGCTCAGCAACTTCTGTGCCCACACTTTATGACGTGGCAGCTGGCAGAGAATATACAATTTGTCTCTGTCTGTCTGGATTGTGGAAAGTTTGACATGATAGGCTTTGTCTTTGTTAGGAAGGTTGAGAAGAGAAATTCAATCTAAGGCAAATAAATAATCCCATTTGGCTGACCCTTTAAGGCATATTCTCCTTACCTATCCTACCTAATAAAAGAGAAACATTCAAATTGACTGCACCTTTGCTACACCCACAAGCCCCACCCACAAGCCAATTAGGGCAAGTATGCAAATTAACCCACCCAAGATGGCGGTTAACTTGCATATCCAGGCTAGAGCACAGGCATGTAGAAAGAAGCCAAGCACTGTGTAGAAGCAAGCAAGCAGGGCAGGGAGAAGAAAGCTAAGCAGGCGGGGCAGGGAGAAGGGAGAGAAGCAGGTGGGGCATCAACCTGCAGCAGGAAGCCCTATTGCAGGAATCTTTCTGCAAGGGGCATCTGGTAATATATATATAAAAGCCTAAATGACTGGACTTAATCTCAGGGATTACATAAGGCATGTATGCCAGTGGTGTACATATTAGAATTCTACTTAGAAGAGATGTTGACCAATTATCTATATGAAGAGTTTAGTTTTATTCATATAATTTGAGTTGAAACTTACTGTAAATTTTTAGAGGTAGGTGTCTTTTCTTTTTTTTTTTAATAGCTTTGCCCTTTTGAAGATGCTCAATCATTCTTATTATAACCACTAGAGATAAAGCATAAACACTTGGAATGTTGAAGAACTATACAAGTGCAAATTCAATTATCAATATGCTGCATTTCTAAATTGATAATAATTCCCAAGATTGAAATAGTTATTTAGAGGATTTATATCAGATTCAATTTTCAACACTTAAATGCATCATTTTTAAAACTGAGGAAAATATTATCTGAAGTATTATTTCAGAATTTTCTTAAATGTATTCTGTTGATTTATATGTAAATACTACTGCTTTGTTAGAATGGGCATGGTGCAAAATTTGCTTTCTTCTTATGAATAAATAGAACATTATTTTGGCAGTTTTGAAGTAAAATACACAAGTGATTATAAGATGTTGTTCCAGATAAAGAATTTGTTTTCCACATTTTCCATGTCTAGTCTAAAAATGTAATTATTTTGGAAGCCTTCTAAAGTCAACATGCTAAATGGCTCTCTTTGTTCTTTCATTTAAATTCTAGCCAAAAATGCTCTTCAGCAAACTTGCTATAACTGAAATTGTAGGTGTAAAATATTGATGCTACTTAAAATGAAACCTGCATTGTTTATTAATAAATCTACATGTATGGGCAACATTTGTATAACATGATTTAAAAGCAAGTACTGTCATCTAGTTAGTATTTTTAATGAATAATAAAAACAACCCCAGCCCTAGATGGTTTTGATCAGTGGATAGAACATCAATCAGCCTGTGGACTGAAGGGTCCCAGATTTGATTCCTATCAAGTGCACATGCCTGGGTTGCGGGCTCGATCCCCAGTTGAGTGTGTGTGTGTGCAGGAGGTAATAGATCAATGACTCTCTCTCATCATTCATGTTTCTATCTGTCTAACCTCTCTTTCTCTCTGAAATCAATGAAATTATTATTATTTTTTTAAATAACAAGTCCAAATGTAATAAAATGTGGAGAGCCAAAAAGGCTAGCTATAAAAGCTAAGTAAAAATAGATATGGACTCTTAAGATTCTTCCAAAAGGCAATTTGACTTTTTGATGTTTTAGGGAGTGAGGGCTACATATCTAATTTGTGGAGATTACCCATAAATAAGTTTGTAGTTTGTGTATGAATGTGTGGTATATGTCAGTCAGCATATAACCAAACCTTGTTTCTCCCCCTACTCCCTAGCTTTTTTTTTTTTTCAATATTACTCTTCATATCTGCAAAAGCTTGATATTTGGAGGATAGTAGTAAATTGATTTGAAAATTATGAGTGTTGAAAACAGAAAGAAGGGACTATCATAACACAGTCTCTGAGAACAGAGTGAGATTGTGTTCACCCCCTTGGCAATAAAACCTGATAACTAGGGAGATAGAGAAAAGGTGAGAAGGTGAGAGGTGCTGTGTCTACTTCAGCCACCTGGATAATCTATCAGGTTATGCTTCCAGATCAGACTGAACTCCTGGATGATAACATTAAAATAATACAGTTAATACTCTTAAATTTCTAATGAATTAGCAAGTACTTTTTATACAGGATTTCATTCCACCATTACAACAACATTGTTATGGAATTATTTTCTCCTGAAATTCACAAGTTGAAGCTCTAACCCATTGTGACTAAGAAGGAAATTAAAGTTAAATGGGATCATAAGGGTGGGACTCTAATACCAACAGGATTTATAAGAAGAGGTAGAGTCTCCATGAATTCAGGATCACAAAGAAAAGCCCATGTGATGATATAATAAGAAGGTGGCCACCTGCAATTCAGGAAGACAAAACTCAGAAGAAACTCGTCAGTCAGACCTTGATCTCAGACTTCCAGCCTCCAGATTGTGAGAAAGTAAATTTCTGTGTTTAAGCCACCAGGTCTATGACATTCTCTGATGACAGCCTGAGCAGATGAATACAAATGCCATCAAAAGAATGCTATTATTATCACATTTTACAATTTACAGGAATGAGCCTCTGAGAAATGAAATAATTTTGTTCAGTGATTCAGGAAATGGCAAGGCATGTCTTGAACCCAGGTAGTTTTACTCAATATTATGATTTCATTTGCTTTATAAGTCTACCTCTGATATAGTTAGACATATACAATGGCCTATTTTTACTTCATTTATTCATTATAATATATAATAAGTTATTTTATTGAACCCAAATTAAGTTTCCTGTTATTACATGAAAATCAAGCAAGTAGCAAGTAAACTCCATTTTCTTTGGTAATCCTACATATAGTCAGCTTTTTGTCGTCACCTGTGTAACTTGGTCCATAGTGAGATTTTCCATGAATCAGCTGGTTAAATTGGTAATGATTTAAAAATAGAGGGTCCTAGATTCATACTTGCTAAATGCTTATAGAAAACATTTTTTAATCTTAATATTTTATTCAGCTAATTATTGGAAATATTTGAGTTTCAATGAGTGGTATTTTTTCCCCATTTATATTCTGCATGTGCTCCTATTATACAACAGCTAATTGGGTATTTCTGTGGATGTAGAAAGATAAGCCTTTAGGAAAACTGTGTTAAATGAAAGTGCCTTGCAGCAATTACATCTTCTTATTTGCCCAGTTCACCATTAATAAAACGGAGCAGTTTATCAATGAGGTGATTTATCAATAATGTGAAATCATTAAGTGAGAGGCATGGACATACATATATGAAAGGTTTTGTTTAGATATTTGTTTTCTATTCTGCAGGGTTCTTTTTAAAAATTCTTTATTGTTTAAAGCACTACTACATGAGTCTCCTTTTTTCTCCCATTGACTTCTCCCCCACCACCCCTCCCCTAAGCACAAGCTCTCACAACCCTACTGTCTGTGTCCATTGGTTCTGCCCATATGCATGCATACAAGTCCTTTGGTTGATCCCCTACTCCCTGACCCCCTACCTTTCCTCACAGGTTGTGCAGTCCATTTGATGCTTCTATGTCTCTGGTTCTACTCCTGTTCATCAGTTTATGTTGGTCATTATATTCCACAAATGAGTGAGATTATGTTATATTTATCTTTCTCTGACTGGCTTATTTCACTTATAAAACTACAAAGCAGGTTATATTTGGAAATGTCTAACAATATATAAAAATCATTTCATTATTTTAGTAACAACTGCTTGTAGACAGTAATTTTACAATTCTTCTAGTTGACAGATAATCAGTAGTGAAGCCATACAGTGCTTTCCACACATGTACCTTCACCGAGGCAATTGCCAGGCAACCCTACAGATACCTTGATGCTCAAGTCCCCATGTCCTCAAGATATTTATACACTCCTGTTCCTTGAAACCATTGAATTAATACTGTCTTTTCTTTTTCAGAATGACCAAACTCACTGTACTTTTTTTTTTTTTGGGGGGGGGGGTTTGCCTCAGAATTTGCTACAGGTAAATAATTTTTCTCATCCCCTCCTCTTTTCTTATTTTCTTCTTAGAAGCTTGATATTACATATAATGGAAACTCATAAATGACAGGCATATAATAAACACTGTGAGAATTAAAAATAATTCCTAAACTCTTATAAAGTTGTTGAATGAATAAATCCTAATTTGTCTTGCCGACTAATTTTTTTTTATATATGACAAGGAAGTCCAATGCCCACTCAATTCTGTTTTTCATTTTTTTAAATCTATTTTTATTGATTTCAGAGATGAAGAGAGAGGGAGAAAGAAACATCAATGACAAGAGAGAACCACTGATTGTCTGCCTCCTGCAGGATCCTCCTCCCGGGGATTGACTCCTCAACCCAGGCATGTGCTTCCAACCAGAACTGAACCTGGAACCCTCAGTCCACAGGCTAATGCTATATCCACTGAGCCAAGACAGCCAGGGCTGTTCTTAATTTTTAAGACTGTATGTACTTCGCATTTCTGCATCTACATTTACTCTTATGTATTATCAAGCAATAACATTAGAATCACTCTTTTGTTTCTCTAAAAAGCTACAATTAAAAATAGTTTATCTTATATTTTTTAAGTTTTTTTTAAAGAATTAAATCAGTTTTCAGAATCTAGTGAGGAGCTAAGAGAAGGGGGAATATCATAGTTTCAGTCATCACTCTATCAATATATGCGATTCAGACATGTCTCTATATGTCTAGCAGCCTGCTGCAGACTCTTGTAATAATCCCCTGAGAAGCATCCTGGGAGAGAGCTCATCATAAAGGAAGTCAGGCAGTCAAGCTTGGCTCAGTAAAAAGCTTTCATTATCAGCCAAGAGAAGAAATTTCTGAGTACGGCATGATGTTCATCACTCACATTTTTTTCTTTAAGCCTAACCACCCATGAACTTCTATCTGAATTGTATTAAGAAAAGAGAGACACACGTAAAAAATGGAATGGCTGTGTTTTCTATTAATACTGTGACATCAACTACTTTGATCCATGTCTATAAATGGCACAATAAAGATCTGTCTCCTCTTGTGTATATAACACAATATGGATTCAGTGCTGGAAGTGCTCAGGAGAACACCATGACTTGGGACCACCTCAAGGACTGATCCATCAATAGTAATAGACTCTACTGGGAGATAGTATTATTTCAAAGCAATGCTTTATCCACAGGAACCATAGGCTGTCTGCTTCTCCAGAAAGTTTAGTGTATAAGGGGATGATGATGGTGGGAACCCCTTATGCAATAGCCTATAGGATTTGCTTTGGGTATAAACATGACACACCTTAGGGATCTGCAAAACAACCACTCATTGGAGAAAGGCCCCATGATGTATCAACTTGGCCAAACCACAGTACACAGATATTTGGTCCAATATTATTCTAAATGTAGCTATGAAGGTCTGTTTTGTTTTTTTTTAATGAGATTAACATAGAAATTGGTGGACTTTAAGTAAAGCAGATTACCCTCCATAATGTGGGTGGGTCTTATTTAATCAGTTGAAGGTCTTAAAAGAGCAACCACCTTGAACAAGAAGAAATTATGCCAGCAGACTGCCTTTGGGCTTGAACTACAACTCACGTCTAGATTTCCAGTCTCCTAATCTATCCTGCATATTTAGGCTTAACAAGTCTCCATAATCACAGGATCTAAATTCTGAAAATAAATCAAGATCCCTTAATTTATCAATCTGTTTTTCTCTGTTTGTCTCTGTTTTTATATCTACCTATTATCTATCGTCTATCATCTATCTATCTATCATCTATATATCTGTCTCTATCTCTATCTATCTATCTATCTATCTATCTATCTATCATTCTATCTACTAGTATCTATCATCATCTCTACCTTCGTGCATGTGTTCCCACATGTACACACACACACACAAATACACACACACACACACACACACATACACACACACACACACACACCGTATTCAGTCCATTTTTTTTGAGACCTAAACTAAATACAGCTGCTTTGTTACATATGAAGCAGAATTATGGCTTATTAAAGATATGCATGATTTAATTTCCAGAACCTATGAATATGACAAAAGGGACTATGCAGATATGATTAAGTTAAGTATATTGAGATGAAAAAGTTATTCTGTATTACCCAGGAGGGCCCAATGGAATCATGGAGAAACATTGAAGTAGACTATGTGAATTGGAAAATGTTCTGGGTCAAGGTAACCCTGCAGAGAGACTGAAATGGGTTATGAAAGCTGCTTTCCATTTTCTATTGTCTTTTCCATTTTCCCTGTGTACTTTGCTGTAGTAGCAAGTTTATCTCTATTCACTTGTCCATTTTTAAAGGCTATTCAGAGTTATAAACAAAGATGAAAGTCAATATATTTAATACTATCCTTGGCCTTTATGATTTTAAGTTGGTAGGACATCACTAGCATGGCTTTTGTGGAGGAACTGAATTTATTAAGGCTAAATTGAACATTCAAGCAGAAATTTCCAAAAGCCTCCTAATATTTAAATAAAAAAGGGGGGGATAGTAGAAGAATATCATGTAATGAAAAATATCCTGTAAGTAAATTACATCTAGAAAATTTTTACTTTAGAAAATTAACTTTCATTTGTAATGCTAACAGCAAGACATCCATATAAAATATACATAGTGTCAAAACAAGCCAAAGAAAAATCGTTTGGGCAAAAAATGAAAAGGGATCGCAAATCAAATTTATAGAAAATATTTCTTTATTAACTTTTGGTTGAGAATATGTTTGTATATTTTCAGAAAACAACTCCAAGACTATGTAGATTCCTGCAACAGAGAAGAATTGACAGGAAAGCTCCAGCCATGAAGACAGAAGAGAAACAGTCCAGAGATGGAAGACACTGATGATGCCTTACCATACTAGCAGTCAGCAGCTGTGTATCACTGAAGGATGCCCAGGACCAAACCAGAGAGGGTCGGACCTGCATTACTACCATTTGTCCACCATAAAAATTGGAACTCAAAAGAACTGTTGGCCCAGAAAGAAATTCACTATAGATTGATTCATTTGCCTCTCAGCATAACCATTATCGCTTGTCTCATTTTCTGTTCTTATAAGTGTATTTCTACATGAGCTCACTCATCTAGGGGAAATAATGAACAACATAGATTGATGAACAAGAACAGCATTGATCAGACTGTCGGATCTCAGAGGCAAGATAGGGGAGGGTGGGGGTAAGGGAGAGAAATCAACCAAAGGACTTTTGTGCATGCATATGAGCCTAACCAATGATCATGGACAACGGGGGGGGGGGTGGAGGCATACATGGGGAAAGGTTTGGGATGGGAATGGGTGAGATGAGGACAAAAATGTGATACCTTAATCAATAAAGTAATTTAAAAAGAAGTATCATTTTACTCCACATTATAGCTAACAATTATTTTTTAAAGTTTTAGGTCAAATTATAACTTTACAACCTTATTTCCTTTATCTGTTTTTTCCTTCTTTCCATATTTATCTCTTTCAAGTTATAATAAAATATTAAACAAAGCACTGTTCCATTTAGATTTAATATAAATTCTGAATTGCTTATCACTTACATAAATATAGGTGCATTTCAGGGATTTATTTTGAGAGAATGAACTTGTAAAACCACAGGGGAAAGTCATTCTCCCTTGGGTTTTATTTTGAATTGTTGAACACCATGGCAGTATTTTAAGGAAACTTAAGAAGCAGTAAACTTTACCTTCGCATACTTTCTCAGTTTTGCTTCAGTAACCATGGACACAATCTAATGAACTGTTACATCGGTATTCCCTTTTTCAACTGCTGGAAAATTAATCTGATATCTTTGCCATCTGCTGCACTGTTCAATATTTGTTTACCCCCATACTCCCAGTAGAACCTGGCTGTAACCTACACTTTCTTAAGGATTTGCATCACATATCAGTTCCTCTATGACAGGGGTCCTCAAACTTTTTAAAGTGGGGGCCAGATCACGGTCCCTCAGAGAGCTGGAGGGCCGGACTATATGAACTACTAATCCCTACTGTAACACCTTGGTTGCGCTCACTGCCCAAAAAACCTGGCGGGCCGGATCAGACTCCTCTGCGGGCTGCATGTGGCCTGCAGGCCGTAGTTTGAAGACCCCTGAACCGGTTTGGCTCAGTGGATAGAACATCAACCTGTGGACTATGTAGGCTATGATATTAGTTCCCCCCCCCACCAAATGATATCACTCTTGGGCATCCCACAATAATTTGTATTGACAAATAAAATATATGCTTTAGTATTTTTTATAGTTAGTTATTCATTTATAGACTTTCTACATATACATGTAACATATAACATAAACCACCCACACCCTCATACATACACTCAGTGAGGAATTTATGCCACATGTAATTATAAACCCAAGTAATAGTGGCTATGTGAACATAGAAGGTGTTTTATTTTTCACTGTGTAATAAGAGATTTGGATGTTTGAAGTTCTGAGTAGATGCACTAGATCTAACATGTCATATCAAGTTACCAAAGTTTCCCTTGTAATAAATTTATTTATGTATGTATGTATTTATTTATTCATTCATTTATTTATTTATTTATTTTACTGTCCATTTTGAGAGAGCTACTGGAGCAAGGTCAGTGAAATGAAAGCAAAAATTTCTGATACACAAGGTTTCTTGTTACATTTCTTTCTACTTAATTGAAAGAATACAAGGCAATTCAATACTTGTTTCCTAGTAAATAAGATGTTGATAATATCCTTCACATTCAACATGGATGCAATTGTCAGTCAATCCTCAGCTTTTAAGTCAATGTCCACTTGATCAGCTAAACATTAGCCAATTTTCTGATAACTTGGTGTCAGTCAGTATTATTGTAATAATATATATTATGATGTTGCCTATTCAGATATAATTCAAAATTGATTTAGCTTACTGTATGACAGATATGACAATGCATTAGGAAAAGAGAAATAACACTACTCTATTCTATTTTATATACAACATTATCCTCTTTTAATATTACAGAATTTAAAAAATATATATATATACATATTTTAGTAGGAGATTATTAGCATGGATTACATAAAAATTGTTACTATTGACATAAAAAACTTTTAGCATAATTGAAACTCTCAAATTTAAAAAAAGTTAAAAATATGCTTATGAACAATTCAGTTATCTTAACCTTTTCAAGCATCTATAAAATAGATCACTTGTTTGTTTTTCTTGTCAGATTTAGTTTTCAACTATAATTAACCAAAATGAAAATTAAAAAAAAAAACATGATGAAAGATATATATACTCTTTCTCACAAACACAATTATATGTATAACTATTCTCTGACTGGTAATGGAACCCTGACCTCCTGGTTCATAGGTCAATGCTCAACCACTGAGCCACACTCCTTTCTCTTTCTGTGTGAAGGCTTTAAGAACTGATCAAGGAAAAACATAAGGCCATGAGGTGGCAGTAGTTTGCAGAGCTTTATTGGGCCATCTTTATTTACAGCAAGAGTCTATACAGCAGCTGCTGTGTGTGATCACTGCTCAGAAGAGGAGTTGAGCCAGAAACTCCCAGGGAGAGAGGTTAAATCAGAGAGGGGCTTACATGTGTAGGGATGTCCCTCAGCTGCAGGTGGATGGTCTCCGGGTCAGACCTCTCAGAAGAGTTGCACATGCTTGGGACCATTATGACCTGTGGCTTATTTGATCTATTGCTGTCAGATGTTCAGTGAGGTTTCATGAAATATGCAAAACAGGCAGACCCTTAGTGGCTGAAATCTGCTTATTTTGGGAATTTTGAAAATAATTTTATATGTAAAAATCTGTGTTTGGCAACAACAGGCCTTCTTACTAATAAATCTCAGCCTGAGGTGAATAAATAAATAACCTAAAGGTCAAATCAGAGACCATATTTGGCACACTTATATGATAATTTGCAAAAGTAAATAATGTTGAAATGACTGAAAGTATTAATTAAGATTGACTAAATAGAAGGTCATATCAGCACCGTTTTAACTTTAGGGTAAATCTCATGGATTAACAGCCTCTGGTAATATATTTGACTCACCACAGCTCTGAAAGCTCCATTAAGATATAATAAATTATTAATTAAGATCATAAGCTTAATTTAATGACTTAATAGTTCCCTATAGATATGCCAGAAAATGTTTGCTATACCTTTGTATACAAAGAAAACACCTTGCATTACCAATAATTTATACTTGTTTCTCTTATCTTGACCTATAAATATAGAGCATATAAATTATGTCAGAATAGTTATTAATGCAAAACAACTCATCAGCTAGATGTGAAAAATTATGTGTTGTGATGACACAAGTTAAATAGCATGGTCACACCTTTAAGGCATCAAGGTCAAGTGAACATGTTTTATTAATCCATTCATTTCAGCTTTAAAAACATAAATGGAGATGTCTTTCTTCTGTCTTTGCACAATCATTGGCATGTATCTAACTTGAGCATTCTTTTTCACATTATTGTCAATGAATGTGAATGTGTGTGTGAAGCAGGGTGACTGAAATCACTCAGAACCAGTCTTTCCTTATTTTACTTTATTTTTTTTCCATCATCATTTATCTCCTTTATGTCCTCTTCTACTTCCACCCCACCCCTGCAATCAGACATTGCTGTCCATATCCATGAGTTTTCTCTCTTTTTTTTTTCTTTCTTTTTGCTCAATTAGGAAAAATGAGAGAATGAGAGAAAATTCCAATCTTAAATCATACTGCAATTCTTTCTTTCCTTTTTAGTAACTGGGGATCCATTTGAAAACAAGGAGCTACTGAATTCTGCTTCCTGTGGTGACAAATAATGCTTCTCATTATATTTGTATCACATCCTTCAGTTTTTTCCAAAACCAAGAAAATCTGTGTACTCCTGTTGCCATGGGAAAACATTTTCATGAAAAAAAAAATATTTGTTGTGCTTCTTTCCCAGTCACGCCTCTGGTTGTCTGAACATTTCAGGGATTGTAGATTTCTATACACCTGAGTCCAGTCCAAGACCGCTTCATCCCCTGAACATAGGCAGGCAGAGCTGCTTCTTTGCATGGGTGACCATTTGGCCGTCTGCTGGGAAAATTAATCAGTAGGTGATAGAAAAATCACAAACATCTGTCCTCTAACCATTTTTAGTTAGCTCTGGATGCTTCAGTCTTTTCACATTCCACGTCAAAAAGCAACCACTGTCCTTGGTCATGTAGATAACACATTCAGCTTTGGAAAATAATCCTCTATATGATTGGGAGATAAGGGAAATCTCAGATGTCCTATCCAGATAGAAGTTGGAGAAAATAAAATAAAATGTCTATTTCTAAAATTTCCAAAGTTAAAATAGGGATTAATTTTCTAATAAAATTGCTGGCTACATTTATGTTATTTGGTTTTGAGCTGCAAATCTGTTTTCCTGTGCTTATGAAGAAAGTAAAATAGATCTCTTGCTGATATTCAGGAGCTGATCTTGTTTATTTTTCTGTGAAATACATAAAGGTACTGATTTTCATATTTTGTAAAAGGATTTCTATAAATTTATATGGCATGTTTATATATATTGAATGGAGCTTGAGGAATTCATTGAGGAAAATGAAGTAAGTATATGTCGGTTAGCATCTTATTCATCTTGCCTCATCCTTATTCTTTTTATTTTGCTCTAATAAGACAAAAGTTCTGCAAAGTCAGCTATAGGAAGGTTAAACTAGATATTTCTTTTATGCAATAGATCAGAGAGAGTCATATTAATTTATGTAAGGTAGATTTGGAAAGCTACAAAGATGCAAAGATAAGAAGACTGCAAAAATCAAATGAAACAAAACACCCCACACACACACACACACACAAAACAAAACAAAACAAAACAAAAAAAAACAACCACCACAAATACAACACAAAACGTTTGACAAATGATGAAAAACAAAAACATTATCTCTCAGTTTTGATTTGAAATTGTGGCTTTTGCTTGAACTCTGAAAAAATGCAGTGTGCCACTGATGTATTTTGGCATATGCTTAATCACACACCAGAAAGTGGACCTTCTGGGACACTGAGTAGTCAATGGAGAAGCCATGAAAAGTTGTGGGTATAAGAGAGTCTTTCTTGTAGAAGCCAGTGGCCAACTAGCCATTGCTAACAAGGGTCCACTAGACAAAAGAGTTCTTCAAAGCAGAGTCCTATAAAAGTAACATTTGAAACACATTAGAGATGATGCACATAAACTACTATCCAAATTTAAGAGAAGTAACATATGATTGTATGATTTCTTACGGTTTTAACGAGGGAAAACTTCAGGAGTTGGCTTATTTCGGTAGATTTTTGAAAGATAAAGCTACTCATAGTTAGTAAAATGGAGAGGGTAAATCCATGGATACCGAAAAGCTAGAAAAAGGCCAATATTTCAATAAATCACAGGAATAGTTTTATTGGGGAAATAGTGGGAGATAATTCTTAGAAGAAAAAAAAAGAGCCAGATCATAATCATATTTTATGAAGCAATGTAAAGCAAGGGTGGGAAGCATGAAATATAGAATGTGGGTTAGCTTATTCAGTGAAGAATTCCCCCAAACCTGATAATGGCTGTGAGGAAGGAAAAGATCTTCATGCAGACAGAGGAGGAAGTGAAAAGTTCTGTTGTGCTTAAAAAACCAACAGACAGGGCATTGTGGTTGAGATGGAAATAATGTTGGAGGTGGTGTGCATAGTAAAATATTCTGTGGTAGAGTTAATGAGAGAGTGTATATTGAAGAGCTTTGCAGGCTACTACAAGAATATATTGCCTTTCAATTTGAGATAAATTAGGAGTCCCTGGAGTATTTTAGAGAAATGATGTGAGGTGGTAGCAAACTTTTGACAGGATTATTCAGGTTTCTGTGTTTTAAACAGGCTGACTCTGGAAAGCAAGGGTGGTGAAAGAATGGACATAAGCAATGAAGTGGTTACTATCACCTAAGCAAGAGAATACAGTGACTTGAATGATGGCACTAGTGAAGGAAGAGAAAAGGAACATTGGAATTTTGGATTATTCAAAGTGAGAGGCAATAGGGTATGATGAGATATAGGATGTATGCCATGAGATAAAGAGGAGAATGGGATATACAAGGTTTATGCCTTCCCAACTGAAAAGATAGAATTATTTTTTTTATAGAGATGACACTTCCTTAGTTCTGTTACTAAAATCTTTATTTACTTTCCCCTAAAATTAATTTGTTGGTATTTCCAGTCTTCTGATAGTCTCTGTTCTCTTATTGATTATTGTTTTGAGCCTATTTATTTTCACATTCATTTTATTATAGTCTCAAAGAGAGAAGAACAGTAGCATAAATACAGTTTACATTTTTACTGGAAGGTCCACAAATTGTTTTTCAGAATTTGATAAATTGATTCAAAGACAATATTTATTACAGGAAATAAAATGCCCTCAAATAATTAACTATTTTCCAAAGTAAACTTAATGTTAAAAGCAATGCTATATCTTACACTGAGAGATAGTATCTCCTAGCCGAAAATAGTACATTTTTTATGTTGGGCTTACCTAGATTTAAATGTTATTTTCTCTCTAATAATTGTAGAACCCTAACCAATTATTATGATTTTCAAAACACATTTTCTTATATGTGGAGGGATAAATATTTGTACCTATAACATAGGTGTTAAAGAATTAAATTAAAGATTACATGTACAGACCTTGCTGGTTTGGCTCCATAGGTGGGAGCATGGTCCCATACACTGAAGGGGTTAGGGTTAGGGTTAGGGTTAGGGTTAGGGTTAAGGGGTTCAACTCCTGGTCAGGGCACACACCTAGGTTGCCAGTTCCATCCACAGTCAAGGCGTATACAGGAGGCAACTGATTGGTGCCACCTTGATGTTTCCCTATCTTTCCTTTCCTCTCTAAAATCAATAAACGTATCCTCAGGTGAGGATTTAAAAAAAGTTATATGTACAGTAACTAGTACAATACTTGACATGGCTTGATATAAAATGAGGACTCATCATGTTTAAATATTGCTATTATTTAACTCTGATTAAGAACTCATGAATATCACTTGGGAACTAATATACATACATGGGCACAAACAACAGAGTGGAGAAGGCCTGGGAGGGGGCAGGTGCAGGGTGGAGGGGGTCAAGAGGGAAAAACAACAACAACAACAAAGGGGACATCTGTAAGGCTTTCAATAATAAAGAAAAAAATACACAAAAGCAAGACAAAACCAACGAAGTCAATTAGAGAAGACCCTATACATAATACTTTGTTCAGATGAGCTGTGTTTTGTTTTATGTTAGGGTTAAGTTAGAAGTTAAATTCCTTCTATGTAAAGAAACAAACAAACAAACAAAAACAGCAATAAAGAACTAAATTTCATTACTACAACACTGTTATTCTAAATTAAATATTGTTATTTTAAACCAAAATACTATTCCTCTTTATCTTTCCAAGTAATAGAAGACAAAGCAATTATATCTTTGCTTCAGTTTGTTTTAAATTAATACATGATGGAACTTAGACACATAGAGGAATCATAGTTTGAGTGGTTTCACCTCACAATGACTTTTGTAACTTTTAGCCTGAAAATGTTGTGACTTTTTCTCCAGGCATTCATTAACGCCTGGGCATTGTCTGAATGATGTGTGAAATGATGCCTGGTAGAGCAGAAATATTCAATGAACCCCACTATGTGGCAAATTACTGGTAATTTACAAATTAATAGAATTACTTTTCTTTATTTTTTTTAAATATATTAGGGTGATATTGAATAATCTATTATATAAAAAGCCTGTGGTGTTCAAGCCATCATGTCCTAATGACCGATCAGCAGGAGACTGCATGAGCAGGGTGGGCAGGGCTGCTGCATAGAGGGGCACACTCTGGAGGATTTGATGGGAGGCAAGGGTGAGTTTCTGCATTCCACTGGGGTGGTGGGTGGGTTTCTGGGTCCCACCTCCTTTGGTGGTGGCAGCTGAGATGGCTGAGGGACTCTTTCTGGATCCTGCCAAGCCACAGGATTCTGAGTCCTGGGTCTTACATGATTTTGTGTGCTGGGCCCCGAGTTAGTTACAAAAACTCTTTGTCTTGTTGCCTGTAGCTCTCTCTTGATGAGAGGCTTACCTTAAAGATTCTTCAAATATCCTCTCTCCCTCTCTCTCTCTCTTTCTCTCTATCTCTCCCTATACACACACACACACACACACACACACACACACACACACACACACATATATATATATATATGTGTGTGTATATATATATATATATATATATATATATATATATATATATATATATATATAAAACCATTGCTATGCTATGCCCTGTGTTCAGAGGGTGTTGATTGTGTGATATGTTTCAGGTTTTGGCTATGGAAACTTACATATATTCAAAGTATTTGACAATTGGTTTTAGCATGGACCTCAACAACAGTGCAGGGACTGGGTAACAGCACTTAGATCTCCTCTCATTTGACCTTCCCAGAGGCAGATATAAGCGGCCTTCCCATCTTACTGATCAAAATATAGAGTGAGAAACTTATTCAACAGCAGAGAATTAAAAAGCACAAAAATTGACATTTGAACCCAACTCTCTCCAACAACAAATTGTCCATTGCTTTATTTTTGGTCATTTAATCATTGTCACTTTGCAAATGGCCTATCTTCAAATTTACTAAAATTGTTTTGTCCAATGCAGACCTTTAATATTTACATAAATCAATACTGCTTAGCTATGAAAAAGTGAAGATCAGAGTGAAGTATCATGAAAATTTCATCTAATGAATCTGAGATTCTGAGTGTTCCCTCAACATGATTTAGTAACGCTAACCATTCTTAGCCTCAGCATGTTCTATTTGTCTGAAAGACCTTGTCTCATTTCCAAAGATCTGTAATAAGTTAGTTAATCAAAGATTATGAATGGATCAATAAGGAATTTAATTATTTCACAAAGGAAGAATTTATCCAAATCAAGACCCTGCCTGCAAATATTGCATAAAAGTAATGAGGGCTTTGTCTTTCAGGAAAATTTATAGATGGAGAAGGTGACTCAACATCATTTAAAGCTGCAGGATATAAATGCATGCTGCAAAACTTTGAAGATACATCACTTTTGGTCAAAAACATTAGCACTATACTTCAAAAATCCTTCACAAAGCACCCGATTTTATTGCAAAGCCTGAGGACCTGTACTAGAGAATTGTGCAATTTGAAATTCTATGTAAGCAGATTAAATTCAGGTTCATGCTTTTCCTAGAGATAGACTCCTATTCCTTTCACATAGCTCTCCTTGGACAGCACTCACATTCTGTGGGTACGTGTTGTCTAGCATGAAACATTTGGCACTGCTCTTAGAGGTTCCTTGGGTACCCAGTGGCCCCAGTTGGTGTGTAGGATGTATACATAGTTCAAATAGTTCTCTTGACTTCTGGCAACTTCTGACAAACTGGAAATCCCAGCAGGAACTAAAATGACATTGACAGCTGCGGGATGGTCTGCACTGTATTTCACCTTCCAGCATTTTTACTCTTTTAATAAAGTATATCATCGAGAGGGATGGGAGGCCTGCCAGGTCACAGTGACAACACAAATGAAAGATGACAGAAGTTTTGCCCATTATATAAATAGGGTCTTATGTGGAGCTTAGTTAAAGACTCTTACAAAATGTTGAGAAACATGGTAAATGAATTATGATGATTCAAACATCTATTTGCCACCCAGCTGGATTTAAGGAATGAGTGAAGCTACCACATCATGAAACACCGTAATTCATTTAATACAATCTTAGGTCACAGATTCTTGACATCCATGGGACCCACCAGCTGCCTTTCAGGGTCTCATTTCTAGGAACTGATCTCTTCACACATATGTTGTTGGGCACCTCTGTAAAGTCATCTCATTGAAATATTAATATCCATGAACAAGTGCTCTTGAGGGGAAGGGCGAAGGTGATTATGACATACAATGTGCCAATCAGTCCCTTTCTCACGAATTTAGAATTAGAAATAAAGATAGTACATCATTCATTCCTGGGTGATGGAAACAATGAAATTAAACCTTGGGAAATGAGTATTGAACAAATCCCCTTTGTAACTTGAGAAAGCAAATGATAGTAATGCTCATTTATTAAAGAGACAAAGGCAAAGCAGGAATGCAGAAGAGAGCAGGAAGGGAGAGAAAATATATTGGCTCCTCATGCCTAGCTTCAATCCATTTTTGAGACCCGTTTGTTTCCTGAAATAGGCCTTCTTTGTCTCTGTAACAAGTTTTTTTCCTTTATCCTAAGCTAGTGTAGATGGTGGAATCAAAAAAGTTCACACCAATAGTCTCTATTAATGGAAATAAAGTGTTTCTCATCATACCCCTTTTGGCATAAAGCATATATTAAAAACATATCTTATGATAATGGAGAATACCAATTATCATAGAAAACACCTAAAGTTTTATGTCAGATTATTATATGAAGGAAGTTTTAGCTGTGGGTTAAAGAGTTTATTTTATTCATTTAAAAACCCTCAAACTTGCTTACTATTGCAACTGCATCTCTTTATAATTATACAGTCAAGTCTCATAACTGTATGCAAACCCTGCTATTACTTGCATAAAGGTGACATTCTTTTTTTAATTTTGGAGTTCACTTTTGATTTTAATGTTGACACATATAGCAAAATATTTTAGGGTTACTTATGTCTATGTCAATGCACAAATGATGGATGGGTATAGCATGAAATCATCATTGAGACTGTTGACTGCCTACTATTTCATAGGTGAGAAAACCAAGGAGCAAAGATAATGAATTGCTAGTTTATGATTATACAGTAAATTACAGAGCCACATCTAGATAATAAAAATACACTTCTACCTAAACTCAACAGCTGCTTCTCAAATCAAACTAATGCCTGTTATTGTTTAGAATCTGAAAAGTCAATGTATACTTGCTTATCTATAACTTACATCTGTCTCTAACAAATTAAATCATCACTTTTCATAATTCATAGTTTATGTAAATTTGAAATTGGAAGGAAACTTAGAACCTCATTAATGATACCACTAAAGATTAATTTGTTTACTTGAGGGCAAGATTCTTAAAATCAAGCCACTTAACTCACTACCAAGCTAATATTTTATGTCCCTTTGCATTTTATAAATATGTTAATTAGAAATTCTGAAAACTCTGAGCTATGAATATCATAAATCATTTCAATGGTCTTTATAAGAGTGGACTATGAGGGAAGCCTACTACATATTGGAAATCCTATTTGATGTCATTATTTTTGAGCCAAATATCTGATTAATATTCATTGGCTTTGTCTGAAATTGAGGGAGTATGATGTTTATCAACATATAATGGTGTTTGTTCATTACATTAATTTTTATTATGAGTTTTCACAATTTGAAATAATAACCACAAAAGCAACCCAAATGGATTTCTGATTGTTCATTGTTTATAGCATCTGTAGAAAAATATGTTGGCATGACATTCACAACTGACATGCTTTATTTAAAATTAAGGGGGAACTAGTGCTAATTATAAACATTGTCTATAATGGAGTTTTGTAGTTTACATAATTATGTTTTGTAAAAGAAAGGAGGCAAGCTTGGTCTGGCTTCATTTTCCCATTAGAAAAGATCTGACTGTCTTCCTCCCATGGCACCAGCTGCACAGCTCTATGCCTGAGATCAATGCGCTTCATTTCAATAGCTGCAGAGAGAGTGTACTTTCCAAGAGCTTCCTCTTGCAAATGTGTCTGGGGAGAGATAATTTTGCTCTTTATAACAACAGAGGGCTAGTCCTGCCCAGAAACTTTGCTTCAAACACTATGTCTAGACCAACCTGACCCAAAAAATTTCAGTCTCAAACGAAAAGATTTTTTTTTTTTTGGCCAGGTTCTTCTCAAGGAGTATTTCTCAAATTGAATAAATGTATAAGTAAAATTTAAAAAGTGGATAAGGAAGTAAACAATTTTCTCTGTGATTTCCAATCTTAAGCTCCCCTGTAGGGTTTTTTGTGTTTGTTTGTTTGTTTGTTTTTGCAAGAAAAATATTACATCATTAAAACTAACAAAATACCTGGTCAGCGTGGGTCAGTGGTTGAGCATGGACCTATGAACCAGGAGATAACTGTTTGATTCCTGGTCAGGGCATATGCAGGGGTTGATGGCTCAATCCCCAGTATGGTGCATAGGAGGCAGCCAATCAACAATTCTCTCTCATCATTGATGTTTTTATCTCTTTTCTTCTTCTCCCTTCCTCTCTATGCAACAAATATATATATATATATATATATATATATATATATATATATATATATATATATATATTTGTTGCATAGAGAAAATTGACTCAGAGTAATGTAAAAATTAAAATGACCTGGTTTAAACATATTCCATTTAAAACTTAAAAGTAGTGAATGAGAAGACCTAAAATAAATATTTCAAACAATTAAAGACTATAATATTTTTTTCCTTCCAAATATTATAAATCAGCATACTGAAAACAGGACTTTTAAAATGTTTAACGGAATGCTTTTATATAGTAAAAGGAAGTTCACAGAGTTTACTATTGGTAACACAGGACATATGTAAGATCCTCCTGGTGATCTTTCCACACTCTAGATTCCATCTCTGCTTTTCAGGCACAGTGATCTGCAAACCTTGAATACTATGCATCTCTATACAATACTTAGCACCTAGAGCAGTGCATTGCATAAAATGGGTCATTTTAATTATGATAGTTTTATATCATGTTAAATTCAGTGAAATAGACAAATTATAGGCACTGTTTCAATGTATTCATTGTGTGATCTTGGGTAAGGTTTTCACACCTTGGCTCTTCTATTTCCACACCTCTAAAGTGAGGTGAGGGCTAATAAGTACCTCCAGGTAAGTTAGCCACAGTCCAACATAATCTACATAGTAAATGCCCAAGTGACCATTACAACAGAAGAACCAGAACGACTGGTCACTATGATGCACATTGACCACCAGGAGGCAGACGATCAATGCAGGAGCTGTCCCC
The DNA here is from genome assembly GCF_964339955.1 of Pipistrellus hanaki. Lineage (NCBI taxonomy): Eukaryota > Metazoa > Chordata > Mammalia > Chiroptera > Vespertilionidae > Pipistrellus > Pipistrellus hanaki. The sequence goes on from NC_140503.1 coordinate 192,197,286, forward strand.
TGGTGGTCAGGATGCTCCTGTGGGAGCACCACGCAACCAGAAGCCAGTTCATGGCTTGTGCAGTGGTGGTAGTGGGAGCCACTCCCTCCTCAGTGGCAGTGCTAAGGAGCAGTGAGCCAAGTGGTAAGGAGCAGAGAACAGGCAGGTGGTAAGGAGCAAGGGGTCCCAGACTGCAAGAGGGCACAGGCTGGGCTGAGGGACCCCAGGCCCCAGAGCATGAATTTCGTACACCAGGCCTCTAATAGCTAATAAAAATATCTGATGGCATTTATTGCTTAATATTATTAATGAATTATAGATGAAAAGTCAATGATAGAAAATAAAGGCAAGAGCAAATGGGTATCATTATAAGTTTTCACAATATATGATACTGGAGGTCCAGTGCATGAAGTTCGTACATGGGGGTTTGTGTCCCTCAGCCCAGCTGGCACCCTCTCCAATCTGGGACCTGATCATTGAGGGATGTCCGACTGCCCGTTTAGGCCAGATTCCAAAAGGCAGTCGGACATCCCTCTGACAATCCAGAACTGCTGGGCATGGCTTGTTGGTGTAGCAGAGTGATGGTTAATTTGAATATTACTCTTTTATTAGGTAGGATAATTCAGACTTGTTTTATGTAGCACTTGTTAGAGCAATAAAATGACAAGGATGTAAAAGCAAAATGATACCCATGGCCCTTAAAGCTAGCCAGGCCTTAGAAGAGAAGAATGCTGAAATTACAAAGCTATTTAGAAACATAATGCTAATCCTTTCTTAGGGGATTAGAAAAAGAAAGTAACAAGGCAAAAATCTAACTACTCCTTGGTGGAAAATTTTAATCATTTATAATGTAACCTGTTCTAGTGAACATTTAATTATTATTAAATGTTAACAACACATATGTGCTGGTGATGTTTTCCAACTGCTAAGAATCATCATCTTTTAATATGCCTGAAAATATTTTTGGAATCTAAATGCCTGTTGGAAGTTACCCTGTTTTTACAGTCTCTTGAATATTTACAGGCTGAAAAAAGGAGCTTGTATAAAAGATGACTGTTATATTGATATTGTTTTAAAAAATAAAAGACAAATCTTAGAGATCAGAAAAATGATTAGACTTTTACTAATACTAAATTAAATTGAAACATAAATGGATCACTGGCTCGTATTTTGAAAAACAAAGAAGGCTAAGTTGTATTTGTATGATTGATAACAAAGGAAAAACTGAACTATAACATAAATCAAATAATTTATATTATCTAGATCCAAGAAATAAAAGGCATAGTGTAACTATTGTGTGCAAAATTGAACTGAATTTAAGCCATCACTACAAAAACAGCTTATAAATCTTAATACTTTATTACATTCGGTTCTGATATTGTTGTGTTTAACCCATTATTAATTAACTAGAAAGGAACAAAGGAAGGGTCGATTATTATAGGCATGCCCAGTGAGGACTGGGTGATATAGGAAAGATGATTGTCAGTCACACCTGGGAGCAGGTCATTAGACAGAATAGGCTTGGCTACTGCAAGGGCATGACATCTGAGATACATAAACCCCTGTACAAAGGCGTTCCCTCTCTTGCCTCTTACTCTCTTGCTGCTCCCTCCTGGATTTTGACTTGCTGGCCTCTCATGCTCTGCACTCACCCACATGGCCCACAGTCTTGTGGACCCAACACACATGGACTGAGAGACTGGAACTATCCTGATGCTGTGCCAGATTCAACTCCACATGGAGTGGAAACTCTGGACACTGGCTCTGCTGAATCCCCAGCTTCCATGTCTAGCTTAAGAGAAATGGAACTTTTGAAACCCAAAAATGTAATTCCATGCAAGTAAAGCTTTCTACCACATCCCATCCTCCTGTGGGGGCTTCCGGAAATTCTTATTATAGTGGCACCCCAAGACCCCACTCTCACTAGCAAAAGAGAAAGGCAATCCATAACAGTTCTACTTAGTGAGTGTGAGTGCACGCACACACACACACACACACACACAACACATGTGTGTGTGTGCCATGTCTTCTAGTAGATGCTTATGTTTCAAAGACATTAGTAAGCCATAACCAGACTTCACAGTCTAAAGGGAAAGACATTATTTATAAATACCTAATGTCACTGGTGGTGGTGAAAGGCACATCTATGCTGTATATTATCATCAACATTCTGTTTCTTCTATAAAATGTGCCTCGCTCCCACTGCTACTGTGATTGAGTTATAATTTGTCATCTTCTATGCCCAGGTTATCTGGATTCATTAATTTGGCCAGGACCAACTGAAGATGAGTTAAACGCGTACTCTAGCCCATTGGAGAGCCAGACCATTAATTCCAGAATGGGCTAATTGCCACCCTCCACTGGAATACTTGCTATTCTGGTGGCAGAAGTATACCTAGTTACTGTAAGTACCCTTATTTCCAAATATATAGAGAAAGCTGGAAGGGAATATTTTATTAAGATATTGAACTATTGCTGCTATTTTTGTCCAGAGGCCTAGTTTTGTCCCTACATTCCCGTAGTTTTACTGTTTGAAAGAATATTTTTGCATAAGAGTCAGGTTGAGTTGCAATTCTGATATTTATCACCAAGATGGTCATTGATCATTTATTGTTTTCCAGGTATGATTTCCAAAAATAATTAATACCTATGATACACAATACAGCAAAGGTTTTCTAAGGGTGTTATATCAGTCAGGTTCTTCACTTATTCTGGCAATTTAAGGAAAACTCTCTTATTACAGAAATAATGAGAAACTATATTAACAACAAATTTATAATAGCCTTGGGGATATTTTCTCTTTAAAAAGCACTTGAATAAGAGATATTCATTCAGTTAAGAACAATTTTAGATGTTTTAGATGAGCATTTATGCCCACTAGTAAAATTCTCTAATAGTCTAAGAATAAATTCAAACATTTTTATGAAGGAAGTTCATTCCCTCCAGTGAAGTGCAATTCCAACAAGATTTCTATGATTAGGGAGAGTGATAACAGTCACCAAGTATCTGTGGATAAAGATTTGAAGGCCCTCTGTGGTACAACATAATCTCCCAGGCCACTTTAAAAGACTGGAGGGAGCAAAATGCTTGGGGTAAGGCTGGCTGCCAGCTTTAGAGCTAGGAAGAGATTCAGAGAAGGCCTGGGAAGTTTATGCCCTCAAAGGAAAATGCAGACTTGATTCAAGACTCTGTATGAAACAATCACCACCACCTAACATCAATAACACATTTGGAAAAAGCTAAGTTACTAGCAAAGTAAATTATGTTTTTTACTCAAATGTGAATATTTTTTCTTAATTTAATTATAGCCTTCCAGATTAAAAATATGTGTTTTCTCCTTGCTTAAATGGTATCTTGTATTATTTAATGAGTTTAATTTGTCCTCCTACTTAACTATTCTAAGAATAGCATGTAACTTTTTCAGTAAGATGATTTCAAAATATTTCTGATTTAATTTTTTATTAAAAACACATCAGTGGCAATATTATGGATGAATCTATTATCCCTTCAATGCAGAAAATTATGACAGCAACAACCCACTGGTAATAAAAAACTAAGTTAACTTAAGTTGAACCTCTTGATCTACTTTTTGCATAAATATTTTATTTAGAATTATATTATGGAAACATTGGTATCACAACAGAAAGCAATTCCCAGTCAGAGCACATGCCCAGGTTGTGGGCTCCATCCCCAGTAAGGAACATGCAAGAGGAAGCCTATCTATGATTCTCACTCATTAATGATAATCTTTCACTCTCTCCCTCCCCCTTTCTCTCTGAAATCAATACAAAAAAAATTAAAAATAAAATTTGATTCTTAAATCTATTTTAACATTTCAAATGATGTGGGATAAAATTTATTTAGAAATACAGTTTAATGGGTTAAAATGAAAATTTGGAGGCTACCTCCTAAACTTGTACTACTTGGCAATTTCAACTTTATGAAAACCTCAGGTTAAAATTGAATTTGCAATCTCTTTAAATATATTTACATATTTTATAGATATATTATAGACTAATAATAATATGGTTCTTCACTGGATTTAACAGTATATACAGGGTGCCCCCCCCCAAAAAAATGTATAGCTGATAGCTTAATTTGAAATTAAAATATATATTTTTAAATACTGCCTTTATAATTATTTGAAGTGTATGTATACATTTTTGGGAGTAATTTCCCTTTTGAGGTCCCAGACCCCTATCACCTAGTCTGGAATGGCATATAAGGATCAGCTGCCAAATTGTCCTCAATTCCCATATTCTCAGGAAACCCTCATATGTACATACTGAATTAAATTGTTATTTCCTCCTTCGAATGTATCTCATGTTAATTGGATTATGAGACCAGGCAGAAGAACCAATGGGGGAAAGAGGGAACATTCTCCCTTCCCCACAGCAGCAGTGCTACTTTTCAAAATACTTATGTAGTTCTTATCAAGCCGCACCATTTAAAAGCTAGTGAAAATTATATAAAATATGAATGTGCAGCTTTTAATAAAAACCAAATAGGAAAAACTTCTACAAAACTGTCAAATAAAATTGAAATGCTAAAATAAAATGGACTTATGATGTCCTTTAATATTACCATACCATACGTTAGCAGAAAGCATATTCCAAGTGAATGTAAATATCTTCATTTCTGCATTTTTTTTAGGGAAAATGTATTATTATAAATTGAAATTTAAAAAGTCAAACTGTTTTTTCCACATTTGTGTTCTATATTTCTGTTATAAAATGATGTGGGGAGTCCTAGCTGGTTTTTCTCAGTGGTTAGAGAATCAGACTGCAGACTGAAGGGTTCTGGGTTCCATTCCGGACAAGGGCACATACCTTGGTTGCAGGCTGATCCCCTGCTCTGGTCAGGGTGCATGCGGGAGACAACCATTGATGTGTCTCTCTCATATTGATGTTTCTCTCTCTGTATCTCTCCCCATCCCTTTCACTCTCTCTAAAACTCAATGGGAAAATGTACTCAGTAAAGATTAACAACAGCAAAAAATTAATTGGGGAATTTGGGACATCCTGTTTGAATTCGGAACACATGCTCATAAACAGAGAACATAAAAACACAGACCATTCGGAACAGAAGTCAGGGGGGAACAATTGTTAAGGCCACATTAGGGCATTCCAGTTGAATGATCAGTCCTCCTCAGAAGTTAAATATAAACTATAAACATGTTTCCTATAAAAACCATCATGCAAGTATTCCTCTTACATTTTAATTAGCCACGTTTATAGTTTGCTGACACTTCAACTGTCTGGTGTTAACATTTTCAAGGCTTTAATTAACAAGTACAACAGGGTTTGCTTAATGCTCTAATAGGAGAGAACATAATTTTATGTATCTATTTTAACACCCAAATATTATCTGAGAGCCAAAGACATATATAAACTTTAAATATCTGTTCCACTCAAATAATATCACATTGACTTCATTAGCATTCATGAAGTCTCACAGCTGGAATATAAATGGCACTTTGTTTATTACAACATAAATTTCTTAGTTGTTACAATTGTATCATTCTATTTCTCTGATATTTTGGAGAAATAGGCACAAGTACACATTGCTAAGTAATAGCATTTTCAAAGCCATGTCAAGAGGAAATGTTCTTATGTGAAATTCCAGAGAAAGTAATTGGACATTTATTTTGGGTCAAGTACTATACTTGGTTTATTCCATTTAATCTTCACAACCACCACATGCAGTAATGGTAATATTATCTTTAATTTAAAGAGGGAAAATGTAGATAAAGAGGATGATATAATTAATCAAAGGAAGTGCTGGCGAGGAAGTGGAGAAAAAGGAACCCTCATGCACTGCTGGTGGGAAAGCAGATTGGTGCAGTCACTGTGGAGAACAGTATGGAGTTTTTTCAAAAAGCTAAAAATGGAACTCCCATTTGACCCAGTAATCCACTTCTAGGAATATATCTAAAAAACTAGAAACACCAATCAGAAAGGACGTAAGCAACCCTATGTTCACAGTGGCACAATTTACAATAGCTAATAGGATTTGGAAACAGCCTAAGTGCCCATCAGCAAATGAGTGTATTAAAAACTGTCGTACATCTACACAATGGAATACTATGCTGAAGTAAAAAAAAAAAAAAAAAAAAAAAAAAAAAAAAAAAAAAAAAAGGAATTCTTAGCATGGATGGAACTGGAGAGCATTATGTTAAGCGAAATAAGCCAGTCAGAGAAAGATAAATATCACATGACTTCACGCATTTGTGGAACACACTTTGAACAACATAAACTGATGAATAAAAACATATCCAAAGACAGAAAAGCATGAATTAGACTGTCAAATCTCAGAGGAAACGTACGGGAGGGTGAGGTAAAGGGCAAAGATCAACCAAACCAATGAATACAGACACCAAGGGGGAGAGGGAATGAGTATGTGTGGGTGTGGGTGTGTGGGTGTGTGTGGGGGGACGGCAATGAAGCGATGACACATATGTAATACTTTAATCAATAATATGTATAATACTTTATACAATAAAATAAAAAAAGAAAGTTGCTAAGAGTAAATTTTTAATATATTTGCCATAAACAACAAAACGGTAATTATGTGATGTGGTAGAGATGTTAGTTAATGCCTTGGTAGTAATCATTTCGCAATATATAAGTATATCAAATTAACATGCTGTACATCTTAAACTTATTCAATTTCATATGTCAATTATATCTCAATAAAATTGAGGTAAGGTCCTTACCTCTGAGGAATGAAGATTAGCAAGTACCGTTTTTCTTTACTTCTTTTTGTCCTACTGAATTCAAATAAATTTTAACTGAATGATTGCATATGTATAAGCTTATTTTTAATCATTTTTATCCATCTAGGAATTCTCTCTATATCTATTATTGTAATATGGAGATACTTGAAATGAAAAAAAAGTTAATTATTGTTTTATTCTGTAGATTAAGAAAATTTTAATTTTTTCTTTGTACTCTGGATGAAATTTTATTTATTTTAATAATTTTACTTTGGTTCTGAGCATGTATAATTATTGAAAAATTAAGGTAATTAAAAGAAAACAGATAAATTTTGAAAAAAAAAAAGAAAAAGAAAAGAAAGATGCAATGTCTGAAGTCCAGGTGGTCTCTTTCCTAAACCTGTGCTTTCAACTTATATATTTTGCTGGTTTGCAAATGTGTCCTCATTTATTAGTTTTAACCTGAATGTGGGTGTTACTTCAGTTGCTTCAATCTTACTACTCATTCACATTTCAATGGCTATTATCATTGCTTAATAAATGCTGTAATAATTGTATTTAAATATTTGATATCTGATGGTCACTAATAATAATTTTCTTTCTTTCTTTCAGTATTCTATCACTGAGTGTGTCACTAAGTTCTCCCTTTGTGACATTCTGCTTTATCTTGGGGTAAGGCAATGGTGAAGAACCAGAAGGCAGGGGATTTCTAATGGATAAGTAATCGCTGCCTATTATTATTAATGTCCTACCTGGCTGAGAAGTTGGAAGTAGAATGTAATGCGCACTCTTGGTTGCCTACCCAACATGTGTTTTTCCCTTAGTCTTTCTGAACATTTTAGACAAGCATGCACCCTTTTTCCACTTCCACATGTGCCTTTGAGAAAGTTCATTCCTCACTCTGGCCCCAGCTCTAACTTTGACTGTTCTGCATATATTGCCTCAATTGAAGAGCCATATGCTATTATTCAGTTGGTATTGATGAAGCCCAGGCAATCTAAATCTAGAATCCACACTCTTTACCACTATGCTATATTGCTTCTCTCTCATATGAGCCAGCATATGTACCATATCATAGGAGAAGAAACTCGTCAGATACTAGAAGTGATTACATATCCATATTCCTTTCAACACAGCAAAAACTATTTCAAGTCTATCTTCTGAGGTAAGTGTGCTCAGCACTTAGTAGACAATAACGATAGCATATTTTATTATGATAGTAGTCATAGGTATTCCTATTATGGGCTCTTCCCATTTTAAAATTCATTTTCAGAGCCAACTCTAGGAAAAATGGTAAAATAAATGAAGTAGTTTCATTGTGTTCCCTTCTCTTCTTTCCAAGGTTCACTTCCCCAGTAGCCTCCCCAGGCAGTAAGAGCCCTCATTCTGCCTTTCAGCAGCTCAGACCTCTACAGCTGAAATGCCCCCAAGCAAGCCACTCGCCAACCTTCTCTCTACTACAGCAAATCTATTGTATGTTTTCTATAGCAGATCCTATTAACAGCTTAATAACAATAATCTTGCAACTCAGGGGCCCTTATACATTATTCCTTATATGTTAATCAGAAAATGTTCCTTTAAAAAATCCCATGTGCAAAGGAATATACAGAAGATGTAGAATGGGTGCCATCCCTTAGGAAAGTCTGACTTCCTAAGCATATGGAACACCTGTGAAAATAAATAATTCACACTAACAGAACTGGTAAAAGGTCGCTGAGCTGGTAGAGCTAAAACTCTGTGGAAGTTAGAAAAGAGACTACTTTGTTAATTCTTGGATAGAGACTAAAAAAAAAGAGAATACTTTGCTAATTCAGGTGTGTGGTTTTTTGTTTGTTTGTTTGTTTGTTTGTTTTTGTGGGGGTGTTTTTGAAGATATAAGGTTACAACTCTGAATTTTAATCCATGCGACATTTCTTGGATTTATTTATATTAATACTTTGGGGGTTTTCATCTTTAATGATGTCAGCTATGAGGTCATCTTCCTGCTAGACATCGGGATGGAGAGAACCCACTCCGTGCTTTGGCGGATAAAAGAGATGGCATTTCTCTAACTGCTGTCTGTGGTGTTGCTGGCCAATGACACATTTCCCCAGTGAGGAGTCTGGATATCAGACTGGGGATAGAAGCAGAAACTGAAGCCATCTGCTAATCGACAGTATGTGTACAACAACAGATTTTGTCTCATCATAAGACCTTAATATCCCCTTAGCAGCTTTACTTTTTTTCCTCTAGTAAAAATACATGGGATTTGAAGACAACGCTTCTGGGTGTGAGTATCTTTGAGATTCTGAATATTTCTGGTTCTAATTAGTGTCTTCTGTGAAATAAATAAAGTTTATCTGTTCGACACTTTCAAAAGAAGGACTCTGGCAGCAGCAGTTTTAAATGCCTCAAAAAACTTGAGATTTTGCATCACTTTTTTTGTTAACTGATGTTTTCCCAGGGCTTATTCTGTTATCATAGATTCATATTCACATTATTTCTCCCTTATTGAAGAAAATACTTGACCTAAAATAAAATAAACAGGGAGGTTTTTTGGAATAAACTATTTTCTGTGAAATATATTTGTCCTCACATTATATTGATTTTGACAGGTAGAATGCAGTTCACCTAATAAGCTTCAAAATAATTGTGAATAAAAAAAAAATGAAAACCTGGCTTTTATCTAGTGGTCTTAATCTTTAGCTGACTAAAACCTCCAAACTATCCATTTTTCAAGCAAGATTATAGTACAAAGAATCTTAATCCCCTTACCACTTCCAGATTCTCATGAATTAATTCATCATTTCATAAATAAGTGACATCCTCAAACCTCTGCCTAAACTAGCATGCAGCCATTCATTTCTATCCCTTTGGGTGTCTGAGTGCTAGTTCACATTTCTTTAATCACTAATCGGCAACATCAACAAGTAATTCAGTGTGTTCTATTCACAAGAAGATGAGATAAGGGGAACCTCTAAGAGCTACACAAACATTTGCCCTATTATATCTTGGTCTCTTTAAAAAATTTAATCTTTTACAAAAAAATATTTAGCCAAGTTAAAGATGAACAACCTAGCCAAAGAAATGAATGTCAGAGAACTCTAAGATATTTGAGTGTTTGCCTGTTGTTATACTTTTGATTTTTATATCTGTATGGATTGGGTAGTCTTTGTTATCAGTATTGGGGACACATCGGCAGCACAGTTATAGCTTAAAATATTCAAATATTGATTCCCAAGGATATTCAGGATTCTCAGCATAAACCTAGAAATCTAAACCTAAAATGAGGTAAATTCCTAAGAACTGAGCTGCACACTGCTGTATCAGGGGAATACAAATCTGCAATATATCCCCAAAGCTGATTTTTCTATTTGGTTCTACAAACCAAGGATTTATTTATTTTATCTATCTATCTATCTATCTATCTATCTATCTATCTATCTATCTGTCTATCCATACATCCATCTATTATCTATCATCTATCTATCTATCTATCTATCTACCATCTATGAATTTTTATTTTCCTTTTATAGTCATATTTATTATTTGCTACAATAATAACTCCTTAGATAGCACTACACATTCCTAGTACAATAATATACTAGTCTTGCCATTTATGAGGATTTTCACTTTGGTAAATCAAATCATTGTACTCCTTTCAATAATGCTAAGATTATAGTTCCATTATTTTAAAGGATTTCTGTTATAAAGTGTAACTCAGACTTCTTAAAGACAAATACTATGTCCTTTCACTATGTCTTCAGTGACTAGCATAGTTTCTGGAATAGTCAATAAAATCTGTGTTCAGTGAATGGTTGAATGAATTATTATCTGTGTGTATCTATATAACTTGAATATATATACACATACATATACATGTACATATAAATGCTTTAAATATATTTCTTCATATATTCTTATATTTTTATATTGAATGTCACTGGGAATATATATGTCTTAGTTCATTTGGGCTGCTATGATAAAATAGCACAGATTGGATAGCTTATAAACAGCAAAAGTTTATTTCCTACAGTTCCGGAAGCTGGTTCATATCCAACACCATTTTGCTATGTTCTCATATGATGAAAGAGGCAAGGGATCTCTATGAGGTCTTTTTGATAAGGCACTAGCCTCATTTATAAAGGTTCCACCTTTATGTTTTAAGTACCTTTTAATACCATCACCTATGGGGTTAAGGTTTAAATATATACATTTTGGGGGCAGACAAACATTCTGACCATAGCAGTGTTATTATTCATTTGGCATCATTATTTTAATACACTTTATACGTAAATAAAAACTAAAAGGAAAATCATACTGAGATGAAAAAATAAATGCTCTAGATGTTATTTCCAGTTAATCATGTTTGGCGGAAATCAAATGATCTATATATCACCCCCCACTGTTCACTTGCAACAGCACATAGAATGGCAGACACATGGCACTTAGGCTAAAAGTTCTCAAAGTTAGTGTGCATGAATGCCACCAGGGGAGCTTTTAACATGCCAGTTTTTCATATTCCACCCTTTAAAAATCTGACAAACCGGTTCTGGAATAACAACGTAAGTCTCCAGTATATTTGCATGCAGGTAGACAGAAATCCACATTAAGGGAAAAACCTGGTCTTGCATGAGTGTAAAAGGTGGGCCACATCTATCCACTGTGTGACTTTAAGGCCATAGAACCTAACTGCCATTTCACCAGCAGTTCATATTTGTGTGAGTTTTAAATAAACAAGTATTTCATTGATTTTTTAAATGAATTTTGCACGGAAGAAAGTGGGACTTCCTGAAAGAGTTAGATTGTGTGTGTTCACAGAGTGCAAGCAACTAGCAGTTCCCACTCCCCAGGCCAAGTTACTCAGACACACACAAGTTCTTTAACTTGCTTTTTGCTAAGCAGCCACATTCTGCCAAATGTTTGAACAATGGACTAGATGTCCGCATTGCAAACTCATGATACTAGCACATGTCTGTGGAAACTTCCAATGTCAAGGGCATGCACCCTTAGCTCTCAGACCAAAACATTGCTCATTTCTGCTCCTCAGAGAGGTCTTTCCTACATAGTGAATTTAACAGAACCTCTCTGCCCACCCACCTTTAATTTCCATCCAGCAGTTATTCTTTGCATTTCTTTCATAATCTGAGATTATCATGTTTATATATTGCTTCCTCATTTAATATCTGTTTCTCCTCATTAGATGTGTGCTTCCTGAAGGCAGAAAGCACACATGTTTCTTATGCACTGATGAGTAGAATAATCCTGGTGACTAAACCTGCTCTGGGTTTTATGTGCTACACAGGATCTATAGGTATGTATTGTATGAGGAATGAATGAGGGAGTAAACGTTTCAATGAATTTTCTAGGCTAATGTGGCTACATATTTCATTTAAATAGGTTTTTAAGAATTTTGAGAATGGATTAAGTAATAAAATAAAATAGTTGGGGGTTAATATAAGAGGTATTTTATTTTTGCTTTTTTTTTTATAATTTGCTTATGTCAGAATATCAAGATTTTGAAAATACCATTTACCAGACTTCTGAAATTCTGTAATCATTCTTATACCAAAGAATCTGAGAGGTACTAAAGAAATTTTTCTTAGCTTCAAGCTTCATGTAATCAGCTGACCTAAGGTATTTCTGACAACTAACCCCTCGTCCCCCTTTCTTCCCCCCAATATACTAAAGATGTCTGTTGTCAAGAATATATTTGAGGAGTTGTTTTCTCAAGCATCTTTTCTCTCTATTCTGTGAGATCTTTATTATGATCGTGATTGGTAAATAAAAATTGAGTTAAGATTATTAATTGTTTTTGTACTCAGCTTTTTTGAATCATTTTTTATGGCAGGAAATTGGTATATGATTGGAGAGCAGAGAACAGTCTAGAAGGAGGAAATTTGCATGCATTTACACGTTTAATCTCCTGACTACCATGGAACTGGGTAAAGGAACTGCTTTTATATCCTATAAGCAAAAAGAGATGTCGCTGTCTTTGAAAATTTGTTTTCATGAAAATCAACTATATTATTTTCCTTCACTCTGGTTATTTTAACAGTCCTTTTATAATTGGAACCTTCAAAACATGACCTCTCAACACTGATATACTTGTGAAATTTACTTTTCTGTCTTTAAAAACCACATTTGTAAAAGTGAGTTAATAAGAGGCAGTCTATGTCTTAGCAAGCACTTTTGTTGTTATTTTGTGGAAAGACAATGTTGGTTTATGTTAAACAATTTCTATTTACCTTGGGACAATAAAACAATTAACCAGCTTAAATATTGTGTTTTATATTATTGTAAGTGAAAGAGAATTTGTGACAGTACTTTTCCTTTCAGTGCTAGTACATAATAGGGGGAAAATCCTGCTCTTTGGTGTTTCTCTATATAATTTAACACATTTTTCATTTCTTATTAGCTCTTCAGAGTTATATTATTTACAACCACTTTGAGACACAATAAAAAAGTTTCTAGACAAAGCTCATTATTTCTAATTAATACCATAACAAGACTTCATGGCTGTGCTATGAAGTGAGTTTTTTAAGACAATAGTGTCTTATTATCCATTTCATTTTCTAAATTGTACTTTTGAGGTATCAGAACAATTTGTGTAATATATATTTTCTGTTGCTTAATATGCATCCAGACTACCAAATGAAAAATGTGATAAATTATTCACATCTGTGAGATTATAACTTTTGCCTTTGAATTATAAATAAAATATTCCAATTAACAGTTTGGAAATAATTCCTTTCAGCTAAATATACAAAACACAAAAATAAATTTAATCTTTATTATAAACTGATACCATCTGAAAGTGGTAACATCGGAAATTGAATTTATATTGTGAGGCTATAGATTCTCCTGGAAATATACTATATTATTAAAGTAAAATAAATGATTCTACTTATCATCAATTAGAATTTAGCTTTAAGAGAAACATTAATCATTGGCAATTATATCTTTCAACCTGTATTCATGACATTGATAATATTTTTATTTTATCCTTTCCTCTTGATTGTTTATGAGATTTGCTAAAAATTAGAAATTTAAAGTGAAGTAATCAATGGAAGAGAATAATCAGAAAGTACATGCGTGTACCATAACATAAGACTACTAGAGGCCCAGTGCACAAAATTCATGCACAGGAGGGTGGTCCCTCAGCCCAGCATGCACCCTCTCGCAATCTGAGATCCTCAGGGGATGTCCGACTGCCGGTTTAGGCCCAATCCTTGTGGGAGTCAGACATTCCTCTTGCAATCTGGGATGGCTGGCTCCTAACTTCTCACCTGCCTGCCTGCTTGATCACTTCAACCCCTCTGCCTGTCTGCCTGATCACCCCTAACCCCTCTGCCTGGCCTGATCACACCGCCCTTGCCCCTTGTTGGCCTGATTGCCCCGACCTTGCCCCCCTGACTGCCTGATTGTTCCTAACCTCACTGCCTGCCTGCCTGATCACCCCTAATTACCCTCCCTTGCTGGCTTGATCTTGATTTTGTTTCTGGATTCCCTATAAGGGAAACCTTTTGGGTTTACCTAGAGTACATTTATTCATTTACCCTGTACCCTAAATCACGAAATCATGAATAAGAGTGACTATGATCCAGCAAAAATATCTTCTGATTTCTAGAATTAACATTTTAATTATTTCAAACATCCATCTGTTATCCTGATTTCTGAAAACTTTGCCAATCTGTGATCTTCTATAAACCCCTTGCCATTTGACAATGCCTTAAGAAATGGTAAGGAGGTCTAGAGACAATATTGCAGCTCTTTAGCCCATCACAGGTTATACCCTCCCTATTCTGAAATATTATTCCTGGTTTAACTAAAAGGATAATGTGACCATGATAAAGTTTTTTTTTGCATATAAATGTTTGATATGTGTTGTTTCCCATCCATTTCCTGGGAAACATTTTACTAATCATCGCCATCAAAACCAGGAATGATGTATAACGGTAATAAGTATGCTCTCCTTGTCTACCCATAGTCAGAATCCTCTAAGCATTCTTCTCAACCAGACCTCACCGTGGAGTTTCCTACTGGACTTGTGTGATATAACAGTATATCTGTCTCCAATTGCTGGCACAGAGTTCCTAAAGCCCTTGTACTTTCCTAAGTGATAAAAACACTACCTAAGATTATCTCTTGTTCTAATATACTAGAGGCCTATTACATGAAATTTGTGCTCAGTAGGGTCTCTAGGATTGGCCAGTGATCAGGGCAGATTTGGGTCTTCCGGCTGCTGGCCAGGGCCTTTCTTCATTCTAGGCTGCCTCTTGGTGGTCAGCGTACATCATAAAGAGTGATCAAATTCCCATTCTTCTAATCGAACTCCTGAGGGGACACTTTGCATATTAGCCATATAGATATAGATATAGATATAGATAGAGATAGAGATAGAGATAGAGATAGAGATAGAGTTAGATAGATATAGATATAGATAATATAGATAGATATAGATATAGATATAGATATAGATATAGATATAGATATAGATATAGATATAGATATAGATAAAGATATAGATATATAGATGTTCTTTGATTAGGTTCCTGCCACAGCATTTCTGAAATCCTTGGTGTTTCCTGGGTCACAAAAGGGTTTTTTATTCTAATGAGCTGATTTTGGGTGGGCTCCTGAAAACTTCCTGGATGAGACTTAGTGACCAAAAAGAACAAACTATGATTAGAAGCTTGGAATTCTCAGCCCCATCCCCTATTCTTTTGAGAAGGGCAAAAGGGCTGAAAATGAAGTTGAAGATTTGGTCATGTCTATATGAGCAAGTCTAGATTTAAAAAAAAAAATCCCAAAGTATATGATTAGAAAAGCTTCCAACCCCCAACTCTATAGGGAGAGAAATTCTTGTGCTCAGGACCCTCCCAAACTTTGCCCTGGCTGTTCATCTGCACCCTTTATCTATTTCTTTAAGAAGGTAGTATTATGTAAATAAGTGTTTCCCAAGTTCTGCAATCTGTTCTAGGAAATTAACCAGACCTGAGGATGGTATCATGGCAACCATGGATTTTTAGTCAAATCACAAAAGTTGTGGTTAACCTGAGGACCTACTACTTGTGTTTAGCATATAAAGTGAGATGGGAGAAGTCTTATGGAACTGTGTTCTTAACCATTGGGATCTGACATGGTCTCCAGGTAGATAATGTCAGAATTGAATTAAATTGTAGGACACCCAACAGGTATGGCTTATTGTGGGGAAAATACTTCCACACATTTGATGACCAGAAGTACTAGAAATAAAGTGTTCTAAGCAAGTGTGGTAACGAGAAAGGAGACACAGGGAAAAAGACATAGAAAGGAAAAGCTAGGTTTTTCTGTACTCTAGAAAATTAGATTTTCCTAACTCAGCCTACATTGTCCAGTTTTAGCTATAATCCTGCTAAGTCATTTTAAAGAGACTACTTGACTCTTGATATCTGATCACCCTCAATATCTGGTCAAATTCCTCATCCCTCAGGTGATATCTGATCACCCTCACCTAACCTCAACAAGAATCCTTTTAAGGTAAGTTTACCAAGAATTTCCATTTCCCTGACTAGCTGGTATGACTTAGTGATAGAAAATCTCGGTTCAGTTCCCAGTCAGAGCACATGCCTGGGTTGCAAGCTCTTTCCCCAGTAAGGGGTGTGCAGAAGGCAGTCAATCAATGATTCTCATCCTTTATGTTTCTATCTATTCCTCCCTGAAATCAACAAAAATATATTTTAAAAAACATTCCTGTTTCCCTTAACATCTCTTCTTTGTTGTAGTCTTCTATCCAGTGGACCCCTCTCTCAAAACCTTCTCCTTGTCTATAAATCCCCACTTGGTTTTGTTGTATTCAAAAGTGAGCCAGCTTTATACTGAGGTATCTTTTCACCTATTGCAATAGTTTCTGACTAAAACATTAGTTTTATTGTTTAATTTCTGCCCTGCTCTAGTTTTCTTTTAACAATAGACAGATAAAAACTAGGTGCAATTAATTAAAATATTTTTAAAAAATACTTAGCTTCAGTTATCTTTAATGATGTGGGTAGAAAAATATCACCAGTGATCTAGAATGGCAATTTTTAACCTGTGTGTTACAAAAGTTCTTAAAACGTGTGATTCCTGACTAGTTAGTAAGGGGCACTGACCTATTTTATCTTACATTATCAAATTAAAAACTGACAACAGCCAACACAATAGCCATTTGGTGTGAATAAATCACAATTATACTATTTTTTTGTTATATTGGAAAAAGTATAAAAGTTTTGTGTGCCAAAAATTTTTAGTAATTAGTTTATGTGTGCCATGAGATTAAATAGGTTGATAATTCCTGATCTAGAATGTGTTATGATTTTAATTCTCAATATAATTTTTGGTTGAAATTGGCTTATGTCATGTTCTGAAAACATATGAATATATTTTCTTAGCCTCACAAAACAGTTATGATAAAAAATAAAACATATCTCTCTTATAGTAAGTCTAACCCTGTAGGGAAATTTAAATGATATTACAGTCACAATAATGAAAGACATAATGACACTCATTGTAATGTAATATCCTTATCATCTCCAGGTTACTTGTTAATTGCCCTAATGTGCCTATAGTTACACAATGCTAGATAGTGTTAGGATGAAATTTAAATGGACACTTTCTTTGCATTGAAGCAACATATATATTAAAAACTAGAGGCCTGTTGCACAAAGATTTGTGCAATAGGCCTTCCTTCCCCTGGCTGCCAGCACTGGTTTACCTCCAGCACTCAGGACCCAGGCCTTTGCTCTGGTAGCCAGCTTCCTTTGTTCCAGTTGGAGCACCACTCCTGTAGCTTCCTCCACCCCTTGTCCTCCCCCTCATAGCAGGTGTCCCACCCTGCCCAGCATCTTTGTTGGGTTAATTTGCATACTCACTCCTGATTGGCTTAGTAGAGGTATGGAGATTTGCATATTTCTCTTTTATTAGTGTAGATGATATTTCCAGAAGCACTAATTCTATTAAGTGGTGAACCAGAACTAAAAGTCATGTCTGTTAGATAATACATTATTTTTTTCTAACCAAGAATTTCTAATCAGTGTATAACACATTTAATTTATTCAGCTAGGAAGAACCAGACATAAAATACTATGTTAGAGGTAAGATCTCTACAGATGAGACTATTATCATATTGCACATGAACTCAAGGCTTAAAATTTTATATTAATTAATCATTCCACTCAGCACATACTTTTGTACCAGGCAACATTATATCAGCTAAAAATCACAATGTACAGAGCAGACAAAAATCCCAGTGATTATTGAATACCAATTCTACTGGGGGATTAAAATGCATTATCAAATATTACAAATGTTTAATAAGCATCCAATGTAAAGAGTGGATAAACAAGCATATCTCCCTCTATCTTTTTCTTGCTAAATATATATATATATATATATATATATATATATATATATATCAGAATCTATCATTTATTTATCTATTATTATCCTACCATCTTATCTCTGTCCTGTGTGTACATCAGCACATGCACATACATCAAAACTCAAGTTACCAGTTCCCTCTATACTTTCGTTATTTTTCACCTCTTGGTATTCAGAGGTAATCAATATTAAGAGCTGGATGCAGATCTGTACACATATTTTTGTATTTACAGAAACCTCAAGTTATATGCAAGCATATTATCTGCTTTTCTTAAAATGAATATCATAATCATTTTTGAGAAGGCAGATATGCCATAGGGCCTTCTTTTTAGCATTTTATAGTTAAGGAATATTTACATTCAATAAAATCTACCCTTCTTAGTGTACTGTTTTACAAATCTTAAAAATGTATATGTTAGACCCATCACCACAATCAAGACCCTAATTACCCATCGTGACCCTTAGAAGCAAACCTTCCCCCAAACCTCTGGCAATAACTGATTTATTTTTTTCTCTATGTTTGCCTTTATAATCATGTTATAGAAATTAAATTATGCATCTATAATTATAACGTGACTATTTAATAAATGTTAGTTATTATTGGCATATACCATATGTCACTGGATTTAGAAAGGCAGTGATAATATTATGGGAGATTTTCTTCAAGTTAATGCTAGTGAAGAACATTTTAAACATTACATTTTAACATAATGCTTTCTTGTCAATCATAAGATAAAGGCCTATGATGCTAAACTATAAAGCAAAATAATGTAAAATTGAACCAGTGAAATTTTGTATTATTGTTGCTCATTCCCACAGTGCTGGGATCACCCTATATACGTACACAACATTATCAGCAGTTGAATTTTCACAACATGATATTTTCTTCTAGCCAAAATATATGGATTTGACTGAATATCTTAATTGATATTCATCAATTCACTCAAGTATAAATATACTTTACTCAACCACTTCTATGCTGATATTCAAATTGTTTGAAATTTTATGCTATAATATGTGCTGCAATTTAAGAATTGATCATATATATTTGTGTCTTAGTTTCTTTATTTCTTTAGAAATTATTACTAAAAGAGAATTTGTAGTGCTAAATTATGTGCATCTTAAATTTACAAAAAAATTTTAGTTTTTTTTTTTACAATGCTTTAACAATTCACACACTCAGCTACAATGTAGATAACAAGCTGCTTTCTTTCAATACTCATCGGATATAGTTTCTTTTCTAAAACTGTTGTGAAAAATGGCATTTTATTCCATCTTTTATATTATTATAGCTACTAGTATATTGCAGTTTGATATGGATTCTAATGGAAGAGCTTACAAGTAAGTAAGCAATTGATTATTGAGATTGTTCATGGCAACCATGGGAGTAAGAAAAATAAGAAATAAAGAAAATATCAAGAATTTAATATTAAAGAGAAAAACTAAATTTTTTTTTTAATTGAGATATAGTAATTCAAATTCCTTTATAGGTGCATGAAGATGAAACTAGATCTATGCAGGATTCCATAGGTTCAGAAAACTGAAATCAGATGCTTCTTAATGAAGCTATATTTACAGATAAGAACTTTTAATTTATTTTATTTAAAAATATTTTTTTTTATTTCAAAGAGGAAGAGAGAGAGAGGGAAAGAGAGAAAGAGAGAGAGAGAAACAACCATGATGAGAGAGAATCATTCGTTGGCTGCCTCCTGACATCCCTCCAATCTCGCCTGGGGATCCAGTGCACAACCCAGGCATGTGCCCTAACTGGGAATTGAATCATGACCTCCTGCTTCATAGGTTGAAACTCAAAGACTGATCCAGGCAAAAGCTTTTAAAGCCTATTTTCTTAAATATATATACATTTTCCTAATAGGGAAAAATCTGCCACATATTTGTAATGGAAAAAAACGCATATTTTATTATTGTTTTGCCTCTCGCCCTCCCTTCTTAGTTTTCTTTCCTAATTGCAACATTGCATTTTGGATCAGTCAAATTGCTATTATCTTATCATACTATTGTTTTTACACATTGAGCATTAAAAATTACTTCTAAAATAATTGTAAAGGTATATGATTCATAATTTTAAGTGTCCTGAAGGTAAGGTTAACTGGTTATTCTCTTATCTATGCACATCAATATTTATATGCAGTTATATATGTAGGTAATGTATGTAAGTTCATTTTTAAAATTATTTATTTTTTTTTTGAGAGAGAGAGAGAGAGAGAGAGAGAGAGAGAGAGCGAGAGAGAGAGAGAGAGAGAAGCATCTCTAGCCTTCCAAGTAACCTGGGCATGTGCCCTGACCAGGAATGGAACCAACAACCCTTCAATGCATGGGGTGAGGATGCTCAACTAACTGAGCCACACCTTCCAGGCCTTCACTTTTGTTTTGTTTGTTTTTTATTGCAGCGGAGGCACACTTCACCAGTCCAATAAAAATGTATGCCTGTTGAATCTGATCAATTTTGTGCCCATCACTTCATCTTGACTTAAAGTAAAATTAATTCACCAGCATCTAAATTAGTCTAAGCAATTTATATAAGAATCCTTCATGTGAGTATTGATTTATTGTACCAATTCACTTAGTTCTACCAAATTATATCTGGTTTACTTAGAAGGTTAGAAATGTAAGTTTTAACACTAATGACCATTCTGAATATCTTGTATTTGGTTAACCCTTAGCTGAGAAAAATGTTAAAGACTTATATACACTAATTTGTACTTATAGAGACAGAGCTTCTTTCCATAGAATATTCATGTAAAATAAGTATTAGTAATTGTTATATTTTTCTATAGAATGATTAATAATATCTCTTGAGTTCAAGAGTGTTCATGGAAGTTTGACCCCTTTCCTTATATCACATCCTCTCATTCTGTCCTGCAGAAACAACTTTACTTCAGTCCCTATTAGTCATTTTTAGTGGTGTCTATGATAATATGTACATGATATGGTACATAATATTATCCAAGGCCGAGAATTAGCGCCTACCTCTAGGCATTAATTTTATGCAAAAACAAATATTTAAGAAAACGACCTGGGGTTTACAATTTACTCCATTATATTAAACTAGAGGGTCTGGTGCACAACATTTGTGCACTGGGGAGGTGGGATCCCTGAGCCTGGCCTGTGCTCTCTCACAGTTCGGAACCCCTCATGGGATGTCTGACGGCCTAAGCCAGAAGTCAGACATCCCCCATGATTTCTTAGCACTACCGTGGATACCAGAGACTCTCACCACCACCACCACCACTGTGCTCGCCAACCATGAGCCTGGCTTCTGGCTGAGCAGCGCTTTTACAGGGGGATTGCACTGACCACCAGGGGATGATAGTTTCTGCATTAAGCATCTGCTCCCTGTTGGTCAGTGTGTGTCATACACCTGCCAGAACCATTTGTTTCGCTTTTTGGTCAATTTGAATATTAGCTTTTTATTATATAGGATAAGATCTCTTTTATTATGCTTTTCCTATTGGGGATAGAAAAATTATGAAGCAGAGTAAAACAACATAAACCTAAGTATAACTAAATAAGTAAATTAATACTTTTAGTGGAATACTAGTATGAGAATTATGTTTTTATAATGCCCTCTTTGGCTTTCATGCTTCTCTCCACAAACCACCACCTCTAAACATGTAGTGGTTTTCAGCTTGCTACCATTAAGAATATATAGCAATTCATGGAAAAAATTATAGCAGAACAAAAAGTTAATATAGAACTGTTTTCTAATAGCATGTAGCCTATTTATTCTAGCACAAAAGTAAGATGGAAGAAAGGAAAAATGGCAGTAAGAGAGGGAGGGATATTAGGAAGGAAGGGTATAAAAATAGAAATATTCTTGCATAATAAGAAAATTCACACATATTTCTTCAGATCAAAAATTATCATTAATATTTTAATGACAGATGCTATATGAAAAGTAGCATATAAATCAGCATTTGATATATGTCTCATTAACAGAATACCGGTGAATATAAAGTCAAAATATGCTGTTAAATAAGGAAACTTACTATAGATTCTCATGTGTTGTAGATGTTGTATAACTGTCAATACTACAAAGAATGTGTTGGTATTTAATTTTTATTTGGGACTCTATTATGCTGATGTGGCTAAGTAATCTGTGAAGAAGTGTTACAATTATGAGGTACAGATGTATAAACTTGTTTTATAGAGGTAACAAAAAGAAGAGAAAAATATTTTATATAATTTAATTTTGTATACATGCTCGCTAGACCAATGTAGAAAATTGTGGTAAAAAATGCCATTTTTTTTTAATTTTTAATTTTTGTATCAAGTGAAGATCTGATATAGCCTCCATTTGGTGAGTGTCTTTATGCACACACTTCTGTTTTACAACATTAATTATTACATACTATTCTCATTATGTGCCAACAATTTAACTTTTCATTTATCAACAGGATCATAATATTTTAAGAAATGAGAATGGACAACTGATGGTCATTGGTGCCCATTCAACATCAACAGAAATCCCCAATTTGGGGTGCTGTAAGGAAGGAAATTTTGTTCCCTTCAAAAAGTCTAATTGTGATACAGCACGACTGTGAAAGTGACTTGGCCGTGAAACAGCTCAATAGTGTTACAGCTCAATTATGAAACAGCATCGCTGCGAAACAGCCCTGCTTGAGGCCGCCCTGGGGCGACCCCTCTCTGGCTAGACTGCTGTGCTCTGCTCTGTTCTGCTCCACCTGCTCCAGTCTGGTGGGCTTCGCCCTGTGCCAACCCACTCCATCCTGCTCAGGTAAGATGTCTTTGGTGTTTCAGCTCCAACCAGGAAAAGCAGGCTTCAGTTTTCCATGGAAAGGGCAAGTGCCCTCTCTGAGTCAGCAGGGAGCTGAGTTTTTTAGACAGAAATACCCACCCTAGCCTCTAACTGGTCTGTCCTCATGCAAATGAGGACTCCAAATACTCACAGTTTGATTGGTCATAAGTCACTGTCCTGATTGGTCAGAGTGGAGGACTCTGTCTGGTACAGATGCTGATGGGGATACAGCTGCAGGCTCCCAGTGGACAAGGAAAGCCTCGGTGCTTTAGGGACCAGAACTCCTTTAGGCGGTTGGCGCAGATGGCAGCCTCTCACTGCAGGGCTGCAGTGCAGTGTGGAGGAAGGCAGCTGGGGGCAGGCTTCTCTCTGAAGTGTGGTTTACATGGGAGGTGAGGCCTCTGGGTAGAAATGGCTGCTGGGCTCTGTTTTCATAAATTTGGGCCCAGTTAGCTGCCAAGAGCCCTTCTTAGTAGGTATAGTCTTTCTCACAGTCCAAAGAATGAATACTCATTTATATCTGGATAAAATATTTTCTTTTTAAGTAATTTTCAGGTGTTCAAAAGATATTTGGAACTGAATTGTATAGTTTAAGGGTATTTGTTTTGTACTAATATTTGTGAAATTTCTTCATTTTTGGCCAAATATGAAGTTCAGTCGGTTTCTTATTTTCTTCATATCGATATTATATGTCTTTTTTACAATGATTTCTCCGGCATGTTTTTGTTGTTTTAAGGTGTGATTCTAAGTTGGATTCTTTATTATTATTATATTTCTAAAGGGTAATTGCATAGGATTTACTAATTTTTAATCTCCAAAATTTCATGCCGAAACCGGTTTGGCTCAGTGGATAGAGCGTCGGCCTGTGGACTGAAAGGTCCCAGGTTTGATTTCAGTCAAGGGCATGTACCTTGGTTGTGAACACATCCCTGGGGGGTTGTTCAAGAGGCAGCTGATCAATGATTTTCTCTCATTGATGTTTCTAACTTTCTATCCCTCTCTCCTCTTCTCTGTAAAAAATCAATAAAAGTATATTTTTAAAAATATCCAACATTTTGCTAAGTACTATTAGTATTACAAATAACTTGTATGTGTTACCTGTAAAATATGTTTTCAATAATTGCCTTAGAAAATATACAAAACTTTCAGAATAAGATGCATAATCTATTCTTTGAAAATTACTATAAACCCAAATATTTCTTCATGTTTTTTTATTCCAAATTAATGAAAATATTTCAGTTTTATAAGAGAACATGGTTTATTTTTTTATATTTTCAAATTAACAATATTTTTAAAATGTATGTATAAATTTACATAGATGTGTGCATAAATTTATATATTTATTTATTTCATGTTTTAAAATGTTTCCTATATATCTTCTCCTTTTATTGTTGTTTATTTCTAGATACATGACTTTTCCTTTATATTATTTTAAAGATATAATTAATTTTATTTTTATCATTGGTTTAAGGATTTATTTTCATTTTAATATTGCTTATTCTCTGTTTTATTATATATATGAGCATATATATGAGCATATATATAATACATAAGTTATATCAGTATTTTTAGTTCCTTGGTAACAGTGGGTGCATTCTTGCTTTATCTCTAGATCAGTGTTTCCCAACCTTCTCTCATGATGAGAATCACCTGGTGGAGTTGTTAAAACACAGATTCCTGAATCCCAACTAAGAAGTGCTAAACTAGAATTTTTGAGAACATATAGGTAAAATTGCATACCTAACTTAGTGCTCTGTATATAACATCTGTCTTAGAGCACTAGTTAAGTATACAATTTTACCTATATGTTCCCCAAAATTCTAGTTTAGCACTTCTTAGTTGGGATTCAGGAATCTGTGTTTTAACAACTCCACCAGGTGATTCTCATCATGAGAGAAGTTTGGGAAACACTGCTATAGAGCCTTATAATCTCCTTATACCGAAGTGAGAGTACGGTGCTCTATGAATACAGAAGATGCAGGTTCTAAATAGTTTACTCATTGACTTACTGTTTGCTCAACTGCAAAACATATAGAGTGGTACATGTGTATATTCTTTGAAGAAAATGAAGAGCTCTAGATTTAAGCATGTTTTTTCTCATTGAGAAATGAAATTGAGCCGAAACCGGTTTGGCTCAGTGGATAGAGCGTTGGCCTGCAGACTGAAAGGTCCCGTATTCGATTTCGGTCAAGGGCATGTACCTTGGTTGTGGGCACATCCCCAGTAGGGGGTGTGCAGGAGGCAGCTGATTGATGATTCTTTCTCATCGATATTTCTAACTCTCTACCCCTCTCTCTTCCTCTCTGTAAAAAATCAATAAAATATATTTAAAAGAAAGAAAAATGAAATTGATAGATATAGAGACAAATTTACCATTGCTAAGACAGTGATATAATCAGATAGCCAAATAAGTGTTAAAATGTTCCCTGTTTAATTTTATCATGAGTAACTAAAGTTGAAGTTCACTGAGAGAAGCAAATGAATTGAAATATTTAAAAAGTTCTTACTTGATATTCATCATATCTTAAGAATTTAAATATAGTTGTAAGATAAAATCTCACACATGCCTGTTTTATTTTTCCAAATAATACTGTGAACTGCAGTTCAAAATGAAGTGAGTTGTGAGTAGGGAGATTGGCAAGTGACATTTTTCTTCATTAATTTTGCATTCCTCATTTCATTCTGTGTTACCCCCTCAGGCTGGAGTCCCAATATGAGCCTTGTCACAATCTGTAGCTGTCACCTCAAGTGAGTGAACAACTTTCCAATATGTCCCTGACAGCAGGATTTCAACCATGTGGGAGGATTTGGGGAACAGCCCCTTGACTGACACTTCAAATATCCCTCATCAGCTCCATGGTGGTTTTGTTTTTGCTGAAGAGCTCAGGTGTTCTGGGATGGGTATTGTTAACTATTTCTGGGCTGATTTATTTTTAACTTGGAAAAACATCTAAAGCATACAATGAAACATTGGCATATATAATAAAATAGGTTTCATTTCAACCCTATTTTATAATTTATTAATTCCTTTTCTATAAATATGCTTTATCTAATATTCACAGTCAAAATATATGTGTTTTATAGATGAATGATACAAACCTGTAGGTTACACTTATTTATTAAATAGGTTTGCAATTTGCATAGTAATTTAAAAAACAAATTTAAAGCAGAGATCAGATTTTTCACAAGATTCACCTATATTTATTTTCTCTTATTGCTCTAAATATTAATAACTATGTCTGTAGGCAAGTTTTCATAACCTAAGCACTTCACAAAAACTGAGGATGCATAATATAAGATAGAAATTAAAATTTCTCACTTCTGTGATAAAAACGTAACTAAAAAAAAACAAATCACTTCATTGATTTATGTTGACTAATTTTGTATTCACATATTATTAAAGATGAGGAAACAAAACAGTATGTATAAACTAGTAGTTAGGTTCTATAAAGGTTGTAAATAATAACATTATGATAAAAATGTTGGTGGGTATTGAATGGCCTTGAAACATTTACAGCATTTTGATATATTATTGAATGTACAACTTACTTAAGGCTGACTTGCAATGCACCATATAGGTTTTAGCTGTCTATAAATTCACCCTCAAGTATTCGGTCACTCTGAAAGGTCATCAATATAAACAAATAAATAAATTCAACAAAGTGAAGTAATACAAATGTTATAAAGAAAAATTTCTAATTTTCATATGTTATTCATTTAGAGTAAATATATGTTAAAAGCATATATATATGTGTCAATAATTAAAGTATTAATACAATCAAATAAATATATTTACCACACAACAACTAATAATTTCAACAATGATATGGTGGGAGAGGTAATGTTTTCCCTGGCTATCATTAACTCATAATATATTGGATATTTATCTATATTTTATATATACTTTGAGACCAAGCACATAGATAAACAGAAATATTTAATTTAAAAACAAATTAAATATATTGCACACAGGCTACTTAGTATTCAGGTAAATAACAATAAGAGTCTTTTTTTTTAAAGTGTCATATATCATCATTTTAAAATATCCAGTGTCAAGAGATTGCTAATGGAAACACAATGAAACAGAGAGACAAAAAGAAAGCATAGCCTTTTTTGTAACATTAAAGATTACTTAAGAAACATAATATACATATATATAAACACAAACACATACATACACACACACACACACACACACACACACACACACATATATATATATATATATATATTGCAATTTCATTGTAAATACAATTTTTAAATATATTTTTATTTATTTCAGAGAGGAAGGGAGAGGGAGAGACAGATAGAAACATCAATGATGAGAGATCATTGATCAGCTGCCTCCTGCATGCCCCCTATTGGGGATCAAGCCCCCAACCCAGACATGTGCCCTTGACCAGAATGAAAGACCAGTTTCATTTCAGTCTGAAGGCCAACAATCTATCCACTGAACCAAATGGGTTAGGGCCTAAAAACAATTCGATATAGGCACCATTGTATTCTTCCCTTCTCTATAATATTCTAACTCTGACCCCAGGAAAATGTCAGCAGGGCCTATAGACCTTTAAAACTGCCTCCCAGTCAACTGATTTCATGACCTATTAAAGACCAGATCTTAATTACTGAAATACGTTTATTTCTGAACCTTAACTTAAGAAAAGCTCTTCCCACTCTACATTCTCAACCTTTACTCATCCACTCTCAAGTAATGGCAATACTTGGCCTTAACAAACTACATTCCCCATGTAATAAGCAAACTTGTTTTGAAATACATTTAAAAATATTTTAGCATTAACTTTTCTTTTTTTTGTCCTTTGAGCTTTATCTCCTTAAGTTTATATATAAAACTAATTATTTTTAAACATCCATTTAGGAATCCATTTTTATAAACAACAAATATACACATATAAATTCTGATCTATTATTTTGATATTTATACAAGTTGGTTTTCTTTATAAGTTTACAATATTTTAAATTATAAAGACCTCTTTCTTCATAAGTAAAGATTACCATTTTAGAATCATGATGTCATATGTGTCTATTTAAAGCTAGTCAGCCCTACCTGGTTTGGCTCAGTGGATAGAGCATTGGCCTAGACGGAAGGACCATAGGTTCTATTCCAGTCAAGGGCATATGCTCAGGTTGCAGACTTGATCCCCAGATGGGAGCATGCAGGAGGCAGACAATCGATTCTCTCTCATCATTGATCTCTCTCTCTCTCTCTCTCTCTCTCTCTCTCTCTCTCTCCCCCTCTCCCTTCCTCTCTGAAATCAATTTTAAAAGAATAAAGCTAAACATATTTTATATTAATCTAAATAATATAAATTAGAATGAATTCATTCCATTTATCAATATCTAAATATTAATATTCTCCATTAAAATAAATAACTCAAAATTGTTTTATTAGCTTCACTGGTTCCACAACAAATTTTTCAGATACTTTTTTTTAAACCTTATCCAAGAAGTGAGGATATTTTCCCCGTTGCTTTTTAGAGACAGGGAGAGAGAGTGAAACATTAACGTGAGAGAAGACACATCAATTGGGTGCCTCCCGCTCTCACCCTGACAGGGGTTGGGGATTAAACCTGCAACCCATGTACGTGCCCTACACCTGGAATAGAACCCATGACCTCTGGTGTGCTAATGTTCTAACCACTGAGCAGAAACAACAAGGGCAATTATTATTTAAAGGAGTGATTAGCAGCTTAATTTTCTTTAACTGATGTGTGGGGCTAGCTGGATATTTTTGTACTGCCTGCCTTATATTAGATTTTGAAGCTCCTAGGAAAAGCCCTTGCAGTGTGACCTCCTATATAGAGTGACTATTTCAGACTAAAACAGCTGAATAGAGCCATTCAGGATTAGCTACCTTAGTCCTAACAAAAGAACCTGAGCAGAATCAGTTCTTTTCTTGGAAGGCATACATTCTTTGTTAAGGGCAGCAATTACATATCAAAGGGAAGCTCACAGAAACAAAATACAGAAGAAGAAGAAGGAGAAGGAGGAGAGGTGGGGGGGGAGGGGGAAGGGGGGGAGGAGGAGGAGGAGAAGGAGAAGGAAAGAAGAAAGAGAAGAAGGAAAAAGAGTTCACACAAAGTTGTCCAAGAAGAGAGATCTATAATTTCCCACCCAAACGCCTGATATGACCTGAATGATCCTAAACATCACATGTAGCTAAGAAGGATGTTTTCAGCACGCACATCTATGATTTGCTTCTGGTGGTTTGGAGGTAGGGAAAGCACTTGGAGACAGAAGTGATGTTGTGAAGGCAGGACTGGCAAGTGCGAGGCAAAAGGCAGCCTCACTCTGCACATGTTAGGGAAGGGCCACATTAAACAGTAATCCACTCCTACAGAGAGGACGGAGAACAAAGGAGTGCTGGTCCATTACTCTGCTTCAACTTGACTCTCATTACACTCAAATAAATATTCATGAAGCCCCCTCAACTGCTGGGTCATAGGTAAGATAAGAAAGGTATCTGGAATAATACATGGCAATGCTTGAGCTTAGAAAAAAAAGAGAGTTCTGTTAATTTGGAATCTGTATTGATACTCAAATAACATATTTCTTATAAGAAAATTATAAAATAGAAGCACTTATTGAAAACCTGAATTTGTTATTTTTAATAGTTATTTTTTAATAACAGACAAAGGTCAGTAATTGCCATTAGGTTCCATTTTAATATACTGAATATTTAGCAGAAAAACGGCATATTGGAACAGCAGTTATTTGTTAACATAGGAAAATAGCTTGAAGTGGATATTTCTGATCGCTTTAATGAATTCAGCCTTACAATCCCTAAGTAAACAAAACCATCATATTACTTGCCTGTGTTGTCAACAGTTTCCTATCAGCTTGGCTACACAACAGAATGAAAATAATGTGGGTTTTGTTTTCCAGGGACATATGAAGCATTCAACAGTTTTTAAATAAAAAGTAAGATCATTACACACTTTAATTATACATATAATATAGTAATTATGATGTGATAAAGTAAAAGTTCTTATGCCAATGTCAGTGTGAACATCCATTCATATACGAAACTTTAATGTGATATAAATTTTTCTGAAATGTTGAATTTATTTCCATCTATAATATTTCAGATAAAAACACAAAATAATTTTGACTTTGTTGTTTTTATTTATAGATTAAATAAATCCATACTATTTTATTTACCAATGTATCTACTCAATAATACGTAATCTATGTTTAAAATTTTATTTTATTTCATTTTTCCATTACCATTTATCATCTCTAGTCTCTTTTCCAATTCCCCACTCCCCTCCACAATCATCACACTGCTGTACATGTCCATGAGCTTTCTTTTTCTTTCTTTCCTTCCTTCCTTCCTTCCTTCCTTCCTTCCTTCCTTCCTTCCTTCCTTCCTTCCTTCCTTTCTTTTTTCCTTCCTTCCTTCCTTCCTTCCTTCCTTCCTTCCTTCCTTCCTTCCTTCCTTCCTCCTTCCCTCCCTCCATCCCTCCCTCCTTCTCTCTTTCTTCTTTCTTTCTTTCTTTCTTTCTTTCTTTCTTTCTTTCTTTCTTTCTTTCTTTCTTCCTTCCTTCTTTTCTTCTTTCTTTTTTCTTCTTTCTTTCATTTTTGCTCAGTCCTTCTGTAATCAGGGCAATTGAGTATCCTTTTCCTTACTGGGTCCTGGGATGGTGTTCATCTGATATCTTGAGAAAAAGCATATTTTGAGACTTGCATGAGAGAATGAGTGATTCTTATTTTCATGGAATTACATCCCTGGGTTTCTAAAGTCCTATCACTTAGTCCAGTCAGAGAAGAAGTGTAATTGGGGTTTCAGTAGAGCCAGAAGCAAAGACAATGTTCCATACCGTAGCCAGGTCCGGCTCAGTGTTAGGCTGGTTGCAATTCCTTAGTCCATTGTACTCTATTCAGCTATGAATTATAAATATACAATTGAATATAAGTGCTTAATCTGATACTGTCTGTGATAATTTAGCACTAAGAATATTAGGCTTTTATAATAAGAGTTCAAAAAGAATAATTAAGTAAATAAAAATAAATATCTTATCTGCCAGATGTTTATCCTGACAGACAAAATGTGAGTTCTCAAACTTTGAGGAATAAATTTAGATTAAGTCATAGGGATATAATTTTGATGCATCTATGAATTTTTTTAAAATGAAAATTATTAGTAATTTTAAATAAAATTTGATAAATTTGGCCAACTAGAAAGTATTAATTAATTAATTAATTGCACAACATTTATTGAGATAACTTAAAAGTGTGGATTTCCAAGTCTTGGGATGCAGAGCCTGTGCTTTGGTAGTGAGTGTGCCTTTGCAATCATCTTCACCTCTTCATTTTTTAGTTCCTATGCATTTGAGGAAAATTAGGATACTAGAAATTTTCTCAGAAGTGTGTAGATTTAATGAATTTTTTGTAAAGAGCTTAGATGTGTGCTTTATAAATGCTTAATAAATACTATTCTTTATGTTTCTTATCAATTCTTACTATGTAACTTGTGATAGATTTATTAATTTACATGTTTCTTGTCCATCTCACCCAGGATAATATAAACTCCCAAAGGGAAGGAATTTGCAATTTTATTAATTCCATACACTATGCAATGTTTGCAATCCCAAATACATGAATCTTCAGTGTCTTTTACACATTTAAAAAATTGGGGTTTTATTGTTTTACACATAAATTTTAAAATTTCACATTTAGAAACTTTAACTTTTGGTAGCAAAGTGTTGAAAATGCCTTTCCCATTTCCCCCCGCATATTTTAAATTCTAATTCCTGCCTTAATTTTCAAGCTTTTTTAAGTTTACAGAAATATTCAAGAAACCTACAGAGTTCTCATGGTATTTTTATACAGAATTTTTATAGTTTTTGGTATGTCATTAATTAATATATTCATTAATTTAATGCATATTAATATATTATGTTAGGCCACATATTAATTAAATCATTGCTGATAGATCGCTGTTCATAAAAGGTGAGACACTTGGTTCCTTAGAAGACAAATGATAAATAAATAAAGTTAGTAAAAAGATATGTCTGATAGTGATGATAGCTATGGATAATAAACAGAATAGTGCAATAGCCACTTGGAGTGTGTGCTGAGGGTATGGGTTTCTTTATGCAGGATACTTTATCTGAGGAGTTAATATTTTAAGGATGCTGGGAAGAGCCAGGCAGAAGGGAATGCAAGAGCAAAAGGTTTTGAGTGAGAATCAGTTTGGCAAGTGCAAGAAATTCCTTGCTATTATTGAAGACTTCTGAATCCGTGGGTGGAAGTCCTATATAATAAAAGCCTAATATGCAAATTGACCAAATAGCAGAACTACTGGCAGAATGACCAGTTGCTATGATGCGCACTGACTGCCAGGGGGCAGATGCTCAATGTAGGGGCTACTCCGAGCTTGCAGGCTTCAGGCCAGCCAAGGAGGGTTGCAGTGGGGACCCCCTTGATCACCCTGCCAGTCACCCCACAGAGGGAGGTGACCTGGGGAGTGGAGCCAGAGAGCGGGTGATGCTAGACTGGCCAAGGCAGGTATGAACAGGGGGGCCCCCAATCACCTCATCAGTTGCCCCACAGATTGGTCCTGATTGCTGGCCAGGCCTAGTGACCCTAACCATGCACGAATTCTGTGTACTAGTCCTCTAGTCACATAAATAAGCTGGAAAGGAGGCAGGCAGTTGGATCAGGTAGTACTTCATATGTCATGGGAGAAGGTTATTCTCTTTTATTCTAGATACATTTCAATACTGCCTCAGAAGACAGTGCAGAGTACAAGTCAGAGTGTAAGATCTGCTTGGGTATAAATCCTGCCTTCCCTCCCTCCGCTGTGCAACCTTGTTAAATAATGTGTGTGTTTTTAAAAAAGAGTAATGCAGTATTTAATATTTTAGAGTCTTTATTTAAAAGCAAGTATCATAATGGTATATACTTAGGCTACATATGAACATTAATGTGTTATTAGAGCCAAAGACACAGATAATAAATGGCTCACAATAAATGTTCAAAAATGGTTAGCAAATCTACATTTGTTGCTGAGACATTAGTGAAATAAGCTTTTGGATAACTAAAAAAGAGAAAAAAAATTTAGGAAGCTAATATAGTAGTTTAGCTGTGACGGGAATGTAGATGAAGAAATGAGATCATGTTTTCCTATATTATCTCTCCCTTTGCATATTTCTATTAGTGTCTTCTTCCATCCAGAATCCAATGAATAGTTACTTATACTTGTTGTTTTTAGATTTCATAAAGTACTCTTATTTTTTGTATATAGCCTGGTATATAAATCTTTTTTTAATAATCATTTGCCAAGCACTGTTCTTTAAATATTTAATTTTCTTATATTATTTGTTTAGTTCTTTTCTTCATATATTAAATGATTTATGTTCTAGGTTTCCATTTTAGGATGTAAATGATTTATGTTCTAGGCTTCCATTTTATTATGTAATCAAGACCATCATTTACTGGTTATTAAAAACTTAATATAAGTCTTAATTTCTGCTAAGACAATTCCTTTTTATGACATTCTTATCCTCCAAAAATTTTTAGTTATTTCTACCTACTTTAACTTTTAAAAAATTTTACATTTGAATATCATTGTATTAAATAAGCATACGTATTTATTTTGGGATAAACTGATATCTTTATAACATCCAATATCCAGAAACAATTGCAGAATTATCTCTATATATTTCTAAGAATACCTTATATTTCTAAAGAAAGGTACTTGTCTAAATATAACTATCTATTTGAAATATTAGGCAGGTAATCTAACAATATCCTACATATTACCTATAAGACATTTTGCATTCTTATTGACTATAGAAATAATATTTTATCTACTTAACTTTTAAACATTATTATTATATCTTCATTGCTTCCCCGAACACTTTAGATTTTTAAACAATCATATTGTAAATAGGGAATTTTCAACATTCTTTGTATAAATGTAACTTTGTTATGGCTATTGTTGTTAATGAATTTATTTTGTGTCCCGGAAAATTTTAAAGAATATTAGTAATATTGTTCATAAGCACTTCTATTCAATCACCATTGAACCTTATACTGGATAACACTTGAGATGTTATAACACTTTATAACAAATGTTATAAAACTTTCATTTTTCCCCCAGATGCTATAATAGCTGTTACCATCCTCCAAAAGGATATACACAGCTCTAGCAAAATGACGTTTAGAAAGACAAGTTTACAGATGAGTTGTAAAATTGACCAAGTGTCAATCAACTGAATGACAAATAGAGATATGTCCTGGTGAGACCTAGAATGTTGGTCTTGGACATTTTGCTTTCATTTGATGTTGGACACTTCTTTCAATATTATATTATTAGAAGCCCAATGCATAAAATTTGTGCAAGGGGATTGGCCCTCGCAGCCCCGGTTTAGCCAAGAAGGTCATCCAGAAGGACATCCAGAAGGTCATTAGGCTGTCTGGTCTAATAAGCATATTATGCTTCTATTATTATAGATGTTGCTGTAATTGACTTTGGATATACAGGCTGTCCCAAAAATTGTATACACATTTTAACAGCTGATAGTTCAGTTTTAAAGTGAAATGCATTTTAATATATATTGCCTTTCTAATGATTCAGAGTGTGTCTATACATTTTTGGAACACCCTATATTTGGAGCTAACTAAGTAATGGCTTTTTTGAGCATTACAAATGAAAACAGTCATTCCTCAATAATGTCTCAGAAAAGTATATTGCTGTTCTATTAAAGCCTCATTTAACTTTACAAGTTGTCAAATGTATTTCTGTTCAATGCTTATAAATAATATGATTTTTAAAAATGGTGTCTCTGTTTCTTTTTATTTTGGAAAAAAACACACACAAACTAGATTGCTATAAATGGAATTGTGACTCTTCAAAATTCGTATTTTGAAGCCCTCCCCCCAATACCTCAAAATGTGACTGTATTTGGAGAGAGAATCTTAAAGAGGTAATTAAGTTTAAACAAAGCCCTTCAGATTCAGATGGATCCTTATCCATCTGACTGCTGTTCCTGTATGAAGAGGAGATGAGGACACAGGACAGACTTTTGGGCCTGCACACTCAGAGGAAAGGCCATGTGAGGACAGAGTGGGAGGATGGACATCTCAAAGCCAAAGAGAGACATCTCAGAAGAAACCAAACGCAGCTGGCACCCTGATCTTAGACATCCAGCTTGTAACAAGATTAATTTCTGCTGTTAGCCACACAGTCTGTGATATCTCGTCATGGCAGCCCTACCAGAGTAGTGCAAGAGCCCAAAGACTTACATAGTTCATCTGAGACCATACAGTTATGGGGGCGTTTTGTATTGAGATGAAAAACATGTCATGCTCTTTTGGCTTCAATACAGTATATCACTTGGCATGCTAGGATTAATTTCATGCCATAACATTATTCTCTCTTTTCTGTGTTTAAAAAAATATGCAGCATTTTCAGGAAAATATTGATTCAGAGTCGACTATCCATAGATGCAATTTTAGAGCAATTATTAGAAATCCTAATTTTGCATAAGTAAAAATGTAACATTTATCTCAGAAGTGCTGACCTTTTTAATTCTAAACAAGTTTTTTCTCAGTAACAAAACAGATTTTGTTTTGTGTTTTTTTTTTCTGGAAAAAAAATGCTCCTTTGATCTCATGAAATATTCAACACTATAACGAAGCATGTTTTGCTTTCTTGTAAACGTGTTAAATAATTATTTTTTTCTGTAGTTTACTATAGTAAAACCTTTATCACACAGCATGAAATGTGTTATTTTGATACATCAACACCATATCAAAACTTATGTTTACACATTAACTTTGTGACAAAGAATATTTCATATAAATTTTACAGGAAATTTCCATGGGATTTTAAAAACTTTTAGTTTCAGACGCTGAATGGCTTTTACACTGTTAACTGGCTGATGAATATATTGATGATGTATTAACACTATATTATAACCTAAAGGCACATCTGTTATATAATTTCTGATAAATGGATATTCACATAAACTGGAATAAAAGGTTTTTGAAATAAGTAATTAGCAATCTTACTTTCCAAATCCATTTACAGAACTCTCACTAATGTCAATGTGGGCACATTCTTTTAATTGGGTAGGAATGGAGTTTTAAAACTCTAGTCCCATGATCCAAACACCAAGAGTACAATCTTTCTGTCTTTCTTTAGTTTTTTAATTATTAGTTTTATATATATATATATATATATATATATATATATATATATATATATGTGTGTGTGTGTGTGTGTGTGTGTGTGTGTGTGTGTGTGTGTGTGTATAATGAAATTTCTACTTTGGTAATATAAGATTTGCAATGTAATAGAGAAAAAAAGCAAGGAAGATCTCTCCATGCAATAAATAAAATATCAATTATTAATAGTACATAATAATTTGGAGTAATACCTTTCCTATATCTATGATCAAGCATACAATAAAATTCCAAGTTCTATCTTTCTTCTGTTTTTCAAGAGAAGCAGTACTAATTGTCATGACATTTTAAAACTTAACCACTTAAAACTTAACTACCTTTCAAATCAGTCCATATTTGTCATTTCACACTGTCCCTACCTGAGATCAAGTTACCTTGTATTTTTAATTAAAAATTTCATCAACATCCACAGAGATCTTCCAGTCTTCTTTTGTTGTTGTTGTTCTTTTGGTGTTGTTGCTGTTGTTGTTGTTGTTGTTGTTCTTCTTCTTCTTCTTCTTCTTCTTCTTCTTCTTCTTCTTCTTCTTCTTCTTCTTCTTCTCTCCTTTTCTTCTTCAAAAACAAAATATGTATCAATCTTTAATAAAATCTTCTTACTACAAAATCAAGATCTGAGTGGGAGGGTGAGGCTGGGGGCTGTACAGGAGAGGTGCAGCTCAGGCTCATGGCTTCTTCCTCTTGTCCCTGTGGGCATGTCGTTCTTCTTGCCTAGAATCTTCAGAATGTCCTTGGACTTGTAATAGAGACATTCCTGGGAGCTGTTCTGATCCAGTTCTTCTAAGAAACAGAGGAAGAGTATGTCCACACATATGCCAAAGGTGCCCCAAAAAGCCACTGGCAATGACTTAGACCCCCAGGATGGAGGTATGGAAGACACAGGCCTGTTAGGATTTCTTTGGCGAATTATGAGGAGTGCCAGAGAGGGGGACTCACTCACAATGATGGAATGCTAGCCAGTTTTCATTTTAACCTCCTTCCCATACTCCCTATAAAAAGCAGTCTCAATGGTTATTTGGGAATTAAGATGGGATCATGCCACTCCCCAATTTAAAATATTTCAATTTTTCCTATTTACTCTTATAATGAACAACTCACATTTGATTTACTGGATTCTTTTATTGTTATTAAAATTTCAGCTCCATTCTCTCTTTCTCTTGATTATACTTTCTCTGTTTCCTATGTATTGGATTCACGATTTTCACATACTTCTAGGTACATATTACTGCTATCAAATATTTTCCTATATCTATGCTGTTGTTTATTTCTTCCATGAAGAGAGAATTGTTAATGCCAAATGCTATCAGTAAGATATTTTCAGTCATTTTTTATTTTTTTATTTTTAATTTTTAAAAAATATATTTTATTAATTTTTTACAGAGAGGAAGAGAGAGGGATAGAGAGTTAGAAACATCGATGAGAGAGAATCATTGATCAGCTGCCTCTTGCACACCCCCTACTGGGGATGTGCCCTCAACCAAGGTACATGCCCTTGACCGGAATCGAACCCGGAACCCTTCAGTCCGCAGGCCGACGCTCTATCCACTGAGCCAAACCGGTCTCGGCTTCAGTCATGTTTTAAGATTTGTCTCAAATATTATCTCCTTAAAGAAGAATTACCTAAAAGTTTATGATTCCCCAAGAAAAATTAAGTACTCATTTCTCTGCAGCTCCATAAAACTATATCTCCAAAATAATGCATCATATTCTGCCTGATTTTATACTACAAGTATATATGTGTTAAAAAAAAGTAATCAAGTCAAGAGAAGTGTATTATAATTATGTTTTTATAGCCTTTTAGGTTTAAGCTTAGTTGCTGTTGTAGTTCAACAATGAAGATATTTTTGTAACTTGTATGAATATTAATTTATAGAGTAATTTCATCACATGCATATACACATTTATGCACCATATATTATTTCTCCTGGACCAAAATCTCTTGTTGATAAATGTCGAGTATCTACACACACACACACACACACACACACACATGAGATACCAGGTATCTGAATATCTAATACATTCTTCTTTTTGTTTCATAATATTCAGACTGTCTATAATATTACTGTATTAATTCTTACCTAATATCAGTACTCTGCTATATCTCACAAATACGATTTTGAGGAATTAAGAACATAAAGCCCTAGCAAGTTTGGCTCATTGGATAGAGCGCTGGCCTGTGGACTGAAGGTCCTGAGTTGGATTCCAGTCTTCCAGTCAGGGCACATGCCTGGGTTGTGGGCTTGATCCCCAGTGGGGGGCATGCAGGAGGCAACCAATCAATATATATATATATACACACACATATAAATGTGGTTAACATAAACCTCTTAGAATTTTAAGTAGTGGGCAGAAAGTTGAAAACTGCACTTGAGAAAATAGGACATCGTTGCTGAAATTCTCTTGCAACAGGTTGTGTTTTCATTTGCTTTCAATATTTGAAACTATCAAATGCTAATGCTTAAAAATGAGATCTGATAGCAAGTCTAAAATTTCTCTTTCCAAGGATCTGTGAGTGTTGCCTAGGTTTTACAGTTAGAAAGATAACATCAGAGCACACACTCTCTCAGGCATATTTCTAGTTTCCCTGCTCTTTCACCCTGACAGCCTACCTGAGTAATTGGAGCAAAGCCAGGCCAAGCAGGGCTTTTCGGCAATATAATATGGTGCCTGTTAATGAAGGTTGAGAACAATTATGGTGCTGTGACACACAGCCCTTTAGCTGTGAAATATATGTGCTTGAATCCATATAGCATACAGGCCTTTTGTAAATGAAAATGGCCCCAAGAATGCACATTGGTGTCAAGACAGAAAAATCTGAGCAGAATGAAATTTCTTTTCATACATTACTTGTGGAATAGATGAAATGAAGAATCCAAAGCTGTCCTTGAAATGACTGTCACAGGAAATCCTTGAGTTAAGAACATTTAAGTGCCTAAATGATTAACTTGAGTCTTCTTCAAGCATAACCCTGAATCCAAACAAAATCATCTTGCTAATGTAACCAAAGCATACGGAATTAAATTCCTCAAGTGGAATGTTAGTGGATTGAATTTGTCTAGATTATTTCAACAATTTAAAGTGTTGGAGAAATTACTTTATAACAATCAGGCACTTGATATGAATCTTGGAAATTACTTTTGGGAGTCTGAGTGATAAATTCTTCGGCAAATGGTTATAACTACCTATCACTACTGGAAAGACCCTTTGAGGGTTGACCTATTAACTCAGTCACATTGCTGTTGTGGGATAATAATTTGAGGAACAGAGGCCTTAAATCTAAATAATTCTTCTTTTAATGCATTTTTATATTAAAAGAACATAACTTTCATATAACAATTCCCAAGGGAAACATGGTCTATTATACTTGTTTGTTTAACATAATACATGCATATAGGTTTCTGGAAAATAGAATATGCTAATCAATTCATTATTTTAGTTGAGAACTTTATTGCTTGAATAAAGGGATGATTTCTGAAGTTTTTATTAAGTTTCAGGAAACACTACAGAATTTTGCTATGTCTTTTAGGTTTATCTAGTACTCTCGTCCATTTTAATGTTTGCTCAATGGTTCTCTGCAGTTACTAAGGGTACAGCTAAAGCCATTTAAAAATATGGACATGAAAAGATGTTCATTTCCACATATTATTAAAGAATCTCAAAGTACAATTATGACATAGAACGATATATCTCTTAGAAAGACTATGTTTTTAGTGAAAATACCAAAGGCTGGCAAGGATGTAGAGAAACAGGAACTCTCATTTGTTGCTAGTAAGAAAACAAAATGGAAAAACGACTTTGGAAGATAATTTGGCAGTTGCTTGTATAACTACTTAGTCTTACGCAATCCAGCAATTGCGCTACTTGGTATTTAACCAATTGAGCTGAGAAAAACGTGTATAAGAATACCTACAGCATCCTATTATTCCTAATTGAGAAAACTAGGAACAACCAAGATGTCCTTTAAAAATTGACTATTACTTAGCAATAAAAATAAATGAGCTATCTAGTCATGAAAAGACATGGAGCAAACCTAAATGTATATTATTTAGTGAAAGAAACCAGACCACCAAGGCTTCATACTATCTGTT
This sequence comes from Pipistrellus hanaki, assembly GCF_964339955.1. Taxonomy (NCBI): domain Eukaryota; kingdom Metazoa; phylum Chordata; class Mammalia; order Chiroptera; family Vespertilionidae; genus Pipistrellus; species Pipistrellus hanaki. The sequence continues at coordinate 192,237,439 of NC_140503.1, forward strand.
ATAAACTGAGTATGTCCTCCACAAATTCATATGTTGAAACCTAACCATCAATGTGATGAAATTTGGAGGTGATTATGTCATAGACATCTAGCCCTCATGAATAGAAAGAGTACTCCTATAAAGATTGGATGGTATTTTTGTTATGCAGCCTGAACAAGACACTGTATAATTCTAACTATATGACATTTGGAAAAGGTAAAACTATAGATACTGTAAAGAGAACACTGGGTACCAGAAAGGAGGGAATATAAGTAGATAGATGAAGCCCAGGGGATATTTAGGACAAGGAAATTATTCTATGAAAATAATAATATGTATACCATATTATACATTTTTCAAAACTCATAAAACTATACAACACAAAGAGTGAAAACTAAGGTAAACTACGTACTTAGTAATATTGATTAGTTAATATGTGAATACTGGTTCATCTATTATAACAAATACAGCATATCAATATAAGATGATAAAAATAGGAGAAACTGTGAGTAAATAATAAAGGGGGTATATAAGAACTCTATGTATTATTTTATCATCTCAATTTTCTATAAATCTAAACCTAAAAAAAATAAGTCTATTAATTAAAGAGTAATTTCCTGACTTGCACTTCACCTCAACTACTTAATGTATATATGCTTGAAAAATTATGAATCATAAAATTTCTTTCCTGACAGTATAGTTCTGAAAATGATTGGATTTATGCATGTAAATAATATTTTAAAAAATCTGTCACATAAAAAAACTCAGCAAAAGTTAGCTGTTACTATAGCACCTGCATTGAAAATCTGCTCCCTCTCTTTTTTTATTTTAGCTTTTCTGACTACTCCTAAGATAAAAATAAAAATCCATAGGTGGAGGTGTATTTTCTGTCCTGTTCACTGTTAAAACAATAGAATTCTGAATAATGATTGACATATAGTAGGAACTCAATTGATATTTGTTCAGAGAATAACAGATAAGTATACTATTATTATTACAATTTAATAATGAAATAAGAAGCTATCATTTTGCTAGTAAAATTAATCTTGACAGACATTTCTCTTTCCTAATTAAATATAAATTTGAGGTCTTAAAATATTTAATATTTAAATATTACTCTTCATGTAATACCATAAGTTCTATTTCCCTAAATTACATTTTAAATATGCAAATCTCTCCCTCCTCCTATCCAATTATAAAGTGTTCATCTATTCTATTATTCTGTTGCTATGGTTTCATAAACTGTTTTTATGATTAGTTAATCTGGGAGCTCTATTCTCATCTTTCTTAGAAATAGTTGTCAAGGAAATGCCATCAACTTTTATTAGTCATATTGCATATAAAGAATCATTAAGATGCTTTATAGATTGAAATCTTTCAATATATGAAGACTTTCTGTGCTGAATACTGGTTTGTAGTATGGCATGTGAATACTGACACATGGATTTGAAACTTACCTTGACCACTTGCTTGCTGTGAGATCTCGAGGTGCTACTCAGAATTCTTACCATGCAATAGACATAATAATGGTGCCATATTCATAGGATGGACTGATAGTAACATACACACACACACACACACACACACACACACACACACACACACACACATCTGTGTATATAAAATCACATAGCAGAACCAGGCTATTGTAAATATTCAATAAAGAAGAAATGTTATCAGACAATAGGGTGGTGAAGGCTGAGGGCAGGGTGGAAAAGAGGGGATGGGGCAGGGAGAGAAAAAAAGGGGGGGTATCTGTAATACTCTCAAAAATAAAACATTTAAAAAATAGTTTAGATGAAAAAAATAGATGTCATATGGTGACAAACTTTCTTTCCAATGTTTGAGCAGAAAATGCATCTGAAGTTGCCAAGTAAAAACTAGATCACTGATTATCAATAAAGCCTTTATTTTCAATTGCAAGCCTTTTAAAAACATTTATTTTTATTGTTGAAAATATTACTGTCTTTTGTGCCAATTCTTTGCTCAGTTCTCTGGCCTCAGATTGTTCATTTATCTTCAACTAGAAATCTCAGACACTCCTTCTATTAATCACAATCATTATTGAGCAAGAACATGCATAAATAAATGACAATTATCACAACTGCCAATAGAACCAACATGACTGTGATAGAGAGAAAGCCCAGGTGAGCTAGTATTGTTTATAACAGAGGAAAGGTGCACCTTTTCTATCACATATAAAGAAAAATAAATCAAAAGAGAGTTTTCTGGCAACATTCAACCTAAAAGACATGTTCTAGAAGTCTTTTTCTGATATTCATGTAGTGATCTGCAGCCAAGAAATTTCCACATAAGAATTACATCTCAGAAAATATCAGTACTGCACCTATTTGTACAATTAATAAGATAGGTTAGGGTTTTTATAAAACTACTTGTTGATTTTTGTCGAGAAATATAGTATATATGGGCCAGTCTTTAAGAAATTGAAGACAGGAAGACTAAGAAGGCTACAAATATGTTAATTGTTTAAGACTGAAAAATTGAAATTAATTGCTTGCCTTCCCCACAGGCCCCAAGGTACAGGGGTCTCCCTCCCTGTCTCTCTCTTTTTTCCCTCCTAACTTTACTTCCTTCCAATTTCTCTAAAAATCAATGGAAAAAAATATCCGGGGGTGAGAATTGGGGAAAACAAAAATAAACAAACCAAACACAGACAACAGTATGGTTGCCAGAGGGAAAGGGGTTGGGAGAGGTCCATGGGGCAAAGAGCAAGATAAATGGTGGAAAGAAACTTGACTGGCTGGTGAGTGCTTGATGCAGTGTGCAGATTATGCATTATAGAGTACACTTGAAATCTGTATGGTTTTGCTAACCAATGTCACTCCAAAAAATTCAATTAAAAATAAAATAAAACTTAAAAATCCCCTGTTTAACCTAAAAGTATCCGATGTTAAAACAAAATAAAACCCAGAAACATAGAAAACTAACCCACAGTAACTGAACCAGAATGAATAGAACATAAGTCATATTAAGAACAAGGGGAGGGTATATATTACCCATATAGTAATTAAATAGTTAACTAGCAATTAATAGCTTTTAATCATAGAGTCACACTATATGATACATTTTTAAAAGTACTCACTTTGAGATCCATGAGATTCTTGTCTTACACAAAAACACCTTCAAGTATTTCTGAGCAGATATCCTGGAAAGAGTTGGATACAAACAATTTTAAAAGTAGTAAGTTGCAATTCTAATTTGTAAACCATACATGACTCTTATTTTTTTATTTAGATAGCTCTGCCAAGAGATACTTCCTAAATTATGAATATTTGAACTTTTCAAATCATCCTAGCTAATAAAAGTGTAATATGCAAATTAACCATCATTCCGCTATACCCACAAGCCACACCCACTAACCATGCCCAATAACCAATCAGGAGCAAATATGCAAATAAACCCAACCAAGATGATTATAGCCACAGAGAGCAGGAGGGAGGCTTGAGTTTCCCTGGCAATGGAGGAAGCCAAGCTTCCCGCCTGCCCTTGCTGGCCTAGGCCTCCGTTTAAGACCACAAAGTTTCAATTATAGAAGATACAACATTTCTTGATTATTGCTTTAGGCTTTTTTTTTTTTTTTTTACTATAGAAATAGAAAAATGGAATATGATTACAAATAGATAATTGAAAAATACAGTCACACACTTGCACATGCAAACATTTGAAACATAAGTTTAAAATTTGGGAAAACATTTATACAGAGATAACACATTGTCTGTTAATATCTATTAATGTTACCTTCTATCTTATCTAATAAAAGAGTAATATGAAAATTACTCTGCAATAAATTAATTTTGTCACTCTGCAATAAAGATGGTGGTGCCCACATCCAATAAGGAGGGAATATGCAAATTAATGCAACAAAGATGGCCTCGCCATCCAGAATCATGGAACCAGCCAGAGAGCAGGTGGGAAGGTTTAGCTGGAGACCAGAGTAGGAGAGTGGGCAGGAAGGCTTGATGTGCCTGGCTGGGATTGCAGGCTGGAATTCCCAGTCCCTTTTGTTTCTGCAGCAGAAACCAAGAGTGTGGAGATCACCAGGAATGCTGGGAATCATAGTTCTGATGGCAGATGCATTGCACGATCTTCTAGACACTGGAGCAAAGTGAGCCTGGAGTAAGTTACTATTGCAGGTGGGGATGGAGGGAAAGCAAAAGTGAGAGAGATAAGTAAAGTCAGAGTGTTAAGGGGGAAAAAAATGAAAGGGAAGATATCCTGTAACTTCTAGGAAATCTCCACCAATGGAGCAAAGAAAAAAAAGAGCTCTATTGTTCTGTGAGCACCTCAGGACTGGGCTGGGGTCTCAGACAAATCGCTCAAATGATTGCAAAGACAGACAGAAACTTCATTCTTTTATGTAGCCAGGCAGATACAATGCACATCATGCACGTTTTCACGGAAGAGGACTTAACAACACCATCCTTTGGTAAGTCACCATTTTGGTGGCCATCTGTGTTAGTTAATTGCCATAATCAAGAGTAAAAATAAAACTTTTCTATCTGTATGACAAGCAGGTCCTTACAGATCAGAGCAAGGCAACTATCTATAATAATAAAAGTGTAATATGCTAACTAGACCAGATAGCCAAACAACCTTCTGGACATCATTCCAAACATCCTTTCAGATGAAGCTGTGGTGCTGGGGCCAAGGCAGAGGCAGTTAGGGGCGATCAGACAGACAGGCAGAGGCAAATAGGAGCAATCAGGCTGGCAGGTGAGCAGCTGGGTGATAATTAGGCAGGCAGTGTGGTTAGGGGCAATCAGGAAGGCTGGCAGGCAAGTATCCAGGATTATGAGAGGTGAAAGGGTGCAAGCAGGGCTAAAGGACCGCCCCTCCACCCCCTCCATGCATGTATTTCAATTTCATGCACCCAGCCTCTAATATTACATATAAAATGTTGTTATTATACACTTATTTCTTTATTTTAAAAATATTTCTTTTTTTTATATAATAGACATAAAATTCATGAGGGGCAAGGATATACCTAGGGCACAGTACTCAGAAGAATTACTTATTGGAAGAATAAGAAGGACATCAATACATCTCAAAAAATCCAACCACTGAACACACAACCTAATTGGCTAAAAGCAGGGATTGTCTTAATCACATGGCAACCTCTGGTAGAACAATGGTTTATTAACTACTCAACAGACGCCCAACTAATGAAATTGCTGTACTTTATAGACCTAGATTAAATATTGAATATAGAAGAGCCTACTTTAGTTGTCACCCTGAATTTATTTGGCAATTATTTATTTAGTGGTTAATATGCATCAGGTATAATTACAAATAAAACATTTCATCTTTGCAGGACTTTACAGATATAGCCATAGCATCATTTCCATTTTACAACTTTAAAAATATGGAGACATAGGAGGCTTAGGCGACTTTCCCAATGTCACCAAACTAAAAATTGTTGAGGCTAGAATCCAAACTCTGGAACTCAACTTTAAATTCAACCTTTAAGCCACTTTGTTGTCTCTGCATCCTTCCACCGACAGGTTATCTTCTCAGTGCAGTAAATAAACTAAAAGCTCCAAAAGAGCCTTTGGTAGTTTGTTATTCTTCCTGATCTCAAAAACAATCTCTACTTGCATTTGCCTTTATTGTGGTTTGTAAAGAAAATGTTATTTCAAAATTCTGAGTCTAGGTAAGGACACAAATGCATATATAAAAATAAAACACTCTGAGATTAACAGCAATTCATTCTTTCAATTTCGCAGTTTCAACTACCCACCCGTATCCAACAAATACTGTTTAGCATTTATTATGTGCTAAGCCTGTGCAAGACATTAAGAATCCGTCACTGAATAAGTGAGGTGTTGTCATACATGGTTTCACAAAGCTCACACTTTAAGAGACAGAGGATAATCGGTAGAAAAAATAGTTTATGTAACTGTGATTTATCTTTAATGTAGGTGTAAGAGGGATGCTGTGAATACACTGAATATGTTCCTAGACTCTCTGCATCAGGGGTGGGGAAACTTTTTGCATACAAGAGCCACTGGATATTTATAACATCATTATAAACTTAAAAAGTAGCCTGTTGTATTTGGTCAAGCTTTAAATTAACTCACCCTAATGCCTTGGCAGGGCCAGACCAAATGATTGTGTGGGCCTTATGTGGCCTGTGGGCTGGACATTTCTCATTCCCTGTTCTTAGAGAAATCTAGTGGATTCAGAGGAATTAGTCACTGTGAAGAGTGTTTCCTTTTGTTTATTTTTAAATATATTTTTATTGATTTCATAGAAGAAGGGAGAGGGAAAGAGAGATAGAAAGATCTATGATGAGAGGGAATCATTGATCAGCTGCCTCCTGCATGCCCCACACTGGGGAGCAAGCCCACAACCTGGGCATGTGTCCTGACTAGGAATTGAACCCAAGACCTCCTGGTGATAATGTAAATCCATGCTCAACCACTGAACTAAGCTGGAATGGCAAGAATGTTTCCTTATACAGTGATGAGTATAGAGTGAAATAGAATCAAAAGAAAGCTCTATTATAGACTCTGGGTTTTTTGTTTTTAGTTCATCAATACAGTGCTTTTAAAAGTGTGTCCCACATAGAGCACTGGCATCAGAATCAACTGGAGTCTGTTCATAATGTGTATTCATGGTTCATTCCTTAGAAACTCTGAAATTGGAGCTAGGGAATCTGTATTTTATTAGATTCTATCATTATTATTTTACAAGCTGAAGTTTAAGGAGTATTGAATTAAATCCTTGCTAAAGTTTGATAATATGTTTAGAACCTTAATATATTTTCATAATTTGGTGAGCTTATTAATTTTTGTTTAATTTACTTCTGTTGAAAACAGAATTTTTAATTATGTTATCAATGCATACATTGTACAACAGAAAACTAACAAATGGAAAACAGAAATATAAACACCTAAGAAGTTCCCTTTAATCTTTGACATTGTTCTTCAAATAATGGAGAACATTCATCTGTATATCTTATCTCTCTCTGTTTCTCTCTTTAGATTGCTTGCTCACTCTTTTCTGTCCTCTGTATGAAAATGTGTGCATATGTGACAAAATCACCATCCCAGAATACTATAGTATTTATGTTCTCATGTAGAATGATTAAAACTGGCCTTTACCAATATTCTTTACCAATCTGATCAATCAGAAATAATTCATGTAAGAGCTTCAATTTTGCACTTATAATGAACTTTAATTTATTTTCATGTGTTATTAACTATTTGCAAGTTTTCCTTTTATTGCTTGTTTTTTATTATTTTTCAACTTTCCTAAGGAATCTTTCTTTTTTAATCAATAAGTCATATATATTGATCCGGTTTATATAATTTTTAAAGAATAAGATCATAATCACCATTCTCAGACTATGTTGGATTTCCTAAAAGCCACTGGTAAATGGATCTAGACAAGAATAGGTCAATTTTCCTTTCTGCCAATGCAAAGAGTTAGAGACATTTTTTTTTTCTCCAATAGGCCTGCTAATATCAGAGGATTTTTTTAATTCAGAGTCAGATCTATAATTTAAATAATAATTCTGATAATGGTTATAATGCATACCACCAATATCAGATTTGTGTGTATATGTGCTATTTCTCTTAGGCCTACATTCAAGATGGAAACTGAAATCAACATGTTTGCAAGAAAAATACTATTAATACAAATACAGACACACACAGTTCAGTGTATAAAGAATAGTTCATATGGTTTCTTTGCTATGAAAGAAAGAAGAAAGCTTCTGTGGATTGATTTTGAGAGAACTTAATCTCATAAGAGATGAAGTAAGAATGGCAGGTGCCTTCAACGCTGGGTTCATAACCTTGGGAAAGACAGCTGTTTGGGTATTTTTTTTAGGTCTCCTACCCTCAAAAAACACATTTGATATTCATTGTCTTTTGGCTGCAAATACCCATAACCATCTGTTAAGATGACATGTTGTCTGCTTCAAAGTTGGTGAGTGTGTTTCACTAGGGAATGGGTGCCAAGTAAATCAGTGTTTGGTTGGGTAGCACTGTAAGGCTTACACTGCAATCACTGTAACTAGACCTAATGCTGTAATAAGTATAGCTTATTTGTGGAATTCTCCCCCACTTAGAAACCTATTTTGTATGATATCTACTTTTTCTTTAAAATGAAACACACACACACACACACAAAAAAAAAAAATACCAGGATATATTTGTTTCTTTCTACAAATTCTATTTATAGTTTTAACATTGTATGTAGAAAAATAGTAGACTATTACTGCCTTTTAAAAATAACTGTTGCCTGTATATTGAGTAATGCTTTCCAGTACTGTTTTGCTTTCATATATTATTGTTATTTTACATTATTGTTAGTTTATAGAGTCCTATCATATATATATATATATATATATATATATATATATATATATATATATATATATATATGGGCCAGCAATCATAACAGGATAATGACCAGTACAACCACTTGACCAATCACTATGAGGTGCATTGACCACCTCTCAGTCCTTCCCTCCTGGCCCACAGGTTCCAATCATCAGATGGAGAATTGGGAACCAGGATGAGTGGCAGTGGGGCAGGATTGGCGACTGGCAAGAGGGCAGAACAGCCGACCTCTTGACCCTCCCCACAGTCTGCAGGCTCTAATTGCAGGATGGTGAGTGGAGAACCATAAGGAACTGGGGTGGGTGGTGGCAGGGCAGGACTGGGGACTGGTGAGTGGGCGGAAGAGGGCCCTGATCACAGGCTAGGCCTAGGGACCCTACCTGTGCACAATTATTTGTGCTGGGCCTCTAGACTAGTATATTAGAGCTGCTTTTAATCTGTAGCTACATTTCAGAACTATCCTACCTAATAAAAGAGTGATATGCAAATTGACAATCATATACAAGATGGCCGCTCCCATATGATTAAAGATGGCTGCGCCCATGTGGAAATGAGTTGGCTGCCACAAGATGGCCAGCAGGAGAGGGCAGTTGGGAGGGACCATGCCTGCAAGGGAGGTCAGTTAGGGGTGACAAGGCTGGCAGTAGAGGGCAGTTAGGAGCAATCGGGCCAGTTGGGGAGTAGTCAGGCATTTATTAGGCTGACAGGGGAGTGGTTAGGAGGTAATCAGTCTAGTAAGCAGAAGTGGTTGGGGCAATCAGGCAGGCAGGAGAGTGGTTGGGAGCCAGTAGACCTAGATTGTGAAAGGGATATCCCACTTCTTATTTAGGCCCGATCCCACCAGGCAGTCAAACATCCCTCAAGGGATCTCAAATTGGAGATGTGCAGGCTGGGCTGAGGGACACCCTCTCTCTCTACCCCCCCTCCCCATGCAGGAATTTTGTGCACTGGGCCTCTAGTCATTCAGTAAGCACACATGCTTAGGTGTTGTCTTAAAGAAAAACAATTAGAACCATGAGTTGATGCAGAATGCAAAAATTTGAGGAAAGTCAGTGATCTCTAATCTATACTTATGGTATAATAACTATGTAGACAAACAAAAATCAAAGATTTGTTCATGTGGTCTTTCAGTTAACTTAGGAAATAGTTTTCTTTAAGAAATATAATTCTCAAGTGTATAACTATGAAGACAGAATTTAAAAATTCAGTTGTTCTAATTTTTTATTACCTTAAAATATTAAGATGGCTGCGCCCATGTGGAAATGAGTTGGCTGCCACAAGATGGCCAGCAGGAGAGGGCAGTTGGGAGGGATGATTTTTTTTTTCTTTATTGATTAAGATATTACATATGTGGCCTTACCCCTCCCTTCCCCCCAACCCCCCAATCCCAGTCCTGCTCTCACCCCCTGGTGTCTGGGTCTATTGGTTAGGTTTATATGCATAAAAAAACAAATCCTTTGTTTGATCTCTACCCCTTATCCCCGCCCTCCTCTACCTTCCCTCTGAGGTTTGACGGTCTGATCAATGCTTCTCTGTCTCTGTATGCAGAGAAAAAGAAACCCTCTTGCACTACTGGTGGGAATGCACACTGGTGCAGCCACTATAGAGAACATGGAGTTTCCTCAAAATTTAAACATGGAACTCCCATTTGATCCAGTGATCCTACTTCTAGTAATATATCCCAATAAACTAGAAACACCAATTAGAAAACATGTATGCACCCCTATGTTCATAACACCACAATTTACAATAGCTACAATTTGGAAACAGCTTAAGTACCCATGAGCAGATGAGTGGATTAAAAAACCGCGGTACATCTACACAATGGAATTCTATGCTTCTATAAAAAAGTAGGAATTCTTACCATTTGCAACAGCATGGATGGAACTAGAGAACATTATGCTAACTGAAACAAGCCAGTCAGAGAAATATAAATATCACAGGATCTCACTCATTTGTAGAATATAATGAACAACATAAACTGATGAACAGATAATTATTTAAAAATATCCAGTCTACCTATTTTATGTTCCTGCTATATTCATAAATGTGCTTCCCAATTTAGACATCCATGATAAAAATAGAAGGAAATTAATACCACCACTAGTTGTCACACTGTTCCTAAATTAGAAACTGAACTAGTCAGGATCTATCAGATGCAGTAGAGAAATAGAATAACTCATACTAAAGTCTTTTTAAAAAAAATATTTTTATTGATTTCAGAGAAGAAGGGAGAGGGAGAGAGAGATAGAAACATCAATGATGAGAGAGAAGCATTGATTGGCAGCCTCTTGTATGTTTCCCATTGGGGATCGAGCCTACTACCTGGGCATGTGCCCTGACCAGGAATCAAACTATGACCTCCTAGCTCATAGGTCAATGCTCAACCACTGAGCCATACCATCTAGGCCACCCACAGTAAAGTCTTAAATTCACATTCCTTCTGTCAGCAATGTCTTTTTGATGGGGCATAAATGAAAATGACCACAACCCTTGCACTCTGTCAGTTTCCTACAGTTGCTAAGGATTCTAAGTGCATGTGTGCCAAATTACAAGGCAGATATATCATTATGATCAGCAAGGGATCTAACCTCAAATCCCTATGAAACGTCTTACTGACTGAAATGGAATTTGTAAAGGCATTACCATTCCATTGCCCTTATCAGAAGACAATCCTCAGTAATCAACTTCTTTGGTGATTTACCTTAGTGCAACCTAATTCTTTTTTTTTTTTTTTTTTTTTTTTTACTATTTCTGATGACAAGGTAGCTGCCCCTGTGAGTAATGTTGCACACATTCCTGCAAAGAGCAGCAATCTGAAACTTGGATAAAAAAAAATCCAGCACAGAGCAGTGCTATTCAATTTCTTAGAAGTTCTTGTCTAATATGTAGGGTTTTTTTTTTTTTGTTTTTTGTTTTTTATTATTATTTTTTTTTATAACATTTTGTTCTTGACCCCTTTAAAATATTCTTCCATCTCCTTTTCGGAAGGTGGATAAATCAAAACAAATCTTTGGTTCTTCTTAAAATTAGATGTTTATAAAATGTATCCTGAAGGCATTATTCTACAGTTCAAGTCTGTTGGCAAATTAAATTCATTTACACTGAAGAGGAACAATAAAGAGATTTGATCAATGAGAAGAGACAGAATGTCAGGGCATTTGTCACAGAAGTTTACATAGGAAATCGGATATAGAGAATTGGATTGGAGGTAATGACTCAGGAAGGAATTATTTTAAAGCAGATTTTCAGACAAAATGGTCATGCTGAAGCAACTGTGAAAAAGAGAGTGGGTTCATGTGCATAAATTTAAATTGAGATGAGAGTGTATAGAACTGAATGTGATCACAGCAATTTAAATGTTTATATAGATTTCTTCAATACTTATTCAACAATTTCTTATACTTGTCTCACAAACTCAAGCCACAGTAATCAATCAGAATTTTTTTTTTTTTTTATCTTGGTTTCACTCATTTACTCAATATGTTACTTTATTTGTTTATTTCATTGAAACTGTCTGATTTGGGGATTGGTAAGAATTAGAGCAAGGATTTATATAAAGATCAATGAGACACAAAGGAGAAATACCTAATTTGTAAGGGAAAACAAACCTGTTAATTTGCTGGGATTGGTGGAGCCATGTACAGACTGAATAATTTAAACAACATAAACATATTGTTTCACAGTCTAGACTCATAGGGGTGTCGAACTCAATCAGAGAAGGGGCCAAAATCTAAAATCCAGCCTAAATCGCGGGCCGAATGGTTTACTGAACAGTCATAAACTGACAATGTCATAAACTGACAGCGGAGTGCAGTGATGACAGCGCGGTGCGGGCCACATTGCAAGGCCTGGCGGGCTGGATTTGGCCTGCGGGCCTTGTGTTTGACACATGTGGAGAGGTTAGAAGTCCATGATCAAGGTGTTGGAAGGGTTGGTTCCTTCTGAGGGCTAGAGTGAGAAACCTGTCCCCTGCCTCTCTTCTATTTTGCTTGTTGACAAGCTTTGGAATTCTTGGCATCTGCTTCATCGTTCCAATTCCTGTCTTGCTATTCACTTGACACTTCCCCTGGGTACCTGGGTGTGTTCAAATTTCCTCTTTTTATAAGGATGCAATTAATTGGATTAGGTGCCCACTTTACTGCATTATTAGCTCATCTTAACTTGTTATATCTGCAATCACTCTGTTTCCAAATAAGATCACGTTCTAAGGTACTGAGGGTTATGACTCCAGCATATGAGTTTTGGGGGACAATATTTAAACCATAATAAAAACAATCTACCATCATATCACCTAATTATCATGATAATAATATGCTAATTCTAGAGTAGCTTAGGCAAAGGGAGAACTAATAGACAAGATAACTGGGAAAGGCCACATAGAGGGAGCAATTGAAAAAGTATGAAGCACGGATAGGTAATCACCAAGTGATAAAGAATCATATGGTTTTCAGGCAGTGGAAATAGCATGTGAAAATATACATAAGTGTTAAAAGAGCAATTCCTAATGGCCAATCAGTAACATTAGAGTCCTTAGGGCAGGAGTGGGTGAAGGTAGAACATTAAAAGAAAAACTAATAAATCCTGATAAGCATGATTAGGGAAAGCTTCAGGAGCTGCTTTTGAATCATAAAGAATAATACCTACTGCTGACTGTCATTGCCAGAGAATTCTTAGCTTTCATTCATTGCTTCATTCTTTCATGCAAACTAATCTATTAAGCATCCACAAGATTCCAAGGCCAATTCTAATTGCTCAGCTCACATCAGTGAATAAGAAGACAAATGCCTCTGTCTAAAAGACCTAAAAATAAGCAAGGAAACATATGAATTAACAAAAGGTGATAGGTTCTATTGAAATGTGCAAAGCAAAGTAAGAGGAATAGAAAGGATAATTAGGCACATTGGACTTTGATATTTTATATCATGTGATCAAAAAACAACCTTAATGATGAGGTAGAATTTGAAAAGCAACACAAACAAAACTCAGCAAAACATTTCATGTGAAACAACAGTAATTTGGGTGTGTTTTTGATATAATACAGATAGTTGTAAGGTTTTTTATTTGTTTTTTGAGTAAAGAGTAATTGAGGGAAATAAACTCATATGTAGCAACAGAGGAAGGCAACATATATGGAGAAAAACAATTAAGAAGGTAGACATGAAATGTCTTTTTGATTGTTTCCATCTGTTGAGTTAAATAAATGGGTGGCAAAGTCATGAGCTGATAGTTAGGGGTAGGTACTAGAAATCTGAAGAAGAAAAGAAATCATAAATCTGTCAATCAGGAAAATGCCAAAGGGCTAGACTAAGGACCACATAACTTTGAGAGAACTTAAGAACAATTTCCATGCACTTAAAGTACAACCAGCCAGCATGTCTGTGCACTCTGACCATTGTTTTCAGCCATGACAAAACATATAAAGAATAATGAAAAGCTGGAGTAATCAGGCAAATATGATAAAATTGGTTTGGGACAAAAAAAAATAGTTCTAGGATATGTACAATGGAGTGATCTCAATAAAAGACCCTGGATTCTAAATGGAAACATAATAGAAAAGAGGACACAAAGTGGATGAAGAGGCAAAAAAAAAAAAAAATAGTAATCTTTGAGTCAACTAGTTAGTCTTATGAAATGCTGAGACTCTGACAGAAGAGAGAGCAAATTGGAAAAAATGGAAACCAAGAGTAAGGCCTCTGTAAATTCTTAAACTGTTTCCTATTAGTACAAAAAGAGTTCATGTGTAAAAGATGCTCTTTTAACATAAGTTTTAAAACAATAAAAATCAGAGGTATATCAAATCATCAACAGCAGATATATTTATTTATTTTTTTAATATGTTTTTTATTGATTTTTTACAGAGAGGAAGAGAGAGGGATAGAGAGTTAGAAACATCCATGAGAGAGAATCATCGATCAGCCGCCTCCTGTACACCCTCTACTGGGGATGTGCCCGCAACCAAGGTACATGCCCTTGACAGGAATCAAACCTAGGACCTTTCAGTCCGCAGGCCGATGCTCTATCCACTGAGCCAAACCGGTTTCGGCAACAGCAGATTTATTTGAGATTTATCTAATCAATTAAATGATCATAGGGATTTTAAAATAACACAATAAGGAAATTAGATCCTGTGAAGTGCAACAGACAGAACACAGAACAAAGAATTGTTTACACAATTGATCTAGAGATTAAATAAATTGTATTTTTCAATAAACTTTGGGGGGAAATAACCACAAATAGTAGGTTATTTTCCTACATGAAAAACTTTTTTTTCTATATATTTTTCTTGTTCTAGCAGCGCAAAGTAAATAGCATTTATAATATGTTCAGTAGTAGTTCTCTAATTTTAGAAACTCAAATCCAGACTTTATATTTGGCTTCTTATGTTATCTGAGAAACAACCATGTGTTGAAACACTTTGAAATCATCCTTAGAAAGTTTTGGGTAGAATTCTAAACACTGTATAAAAATGCAAAGTAATACAGAGTTCTAGAGGCATGAAAACAGCTTTGTTCTATAAACTGGAACAAGCCTTCAAGGCTCAGAAACCAGGCATCTTTACTATGATTTAGAATATGAACCAATTCATAAAATGCAACAAACTATGAAGTCATAAGCATTAATCTTCAGAATGAAAGCCCAGAGTACACCTCAGTAAGAATAAATATGCAACAGTATAAACTATAAAAATTTGGAAAAATTAAGTTTAAAGAGATCTGCTTAAATTTCTTTTATGAATACTAGTATTCTTTAATTTTAACACTAAATAATAAATGCAATATGTCCCTTACAACATAAATTTTAAAACTCATTAAGTTCAAGAATATAGTTCTTCTTAAATTGCATTCTACAATAAGGGTCTCTGATACATTATTTTTTCCTAATCTACATCATTTATGTTATTCCAGATATTCTACATACTATGTGACTTTAATTATATAAAGAAAATGTTGATTAGATATTGCTTTAAATTCTAAAATATGAAGACTATTTAGCTACAATTTTTCTTTCTTAGACACTGCAAATTCTTTCTAATTGCCCATGCTCATAATTTTATTGTACTAGTAATATTTCTCAGTAGATGATATTGTCATGATTCATGTATTCAGATGTTACTGAAATGGTTATATAATCAAAAACCATTACAGTGTGAGATTTACTGAAAATAGTTCTTTGTTTTGTAATTATAACAGTTATTTTCACAATTTAAAGATTTTTATTGCTTGGATTTTCAATAACAATTTCACTTTTTTCCCCTTAACGTATACACTGACAATTTAGTATAAGTGTTGCTATTCAAAACATTGATGGTCACACCTAAAACCAAAATAATCAGTCAACAATAAAATATAAGACTTGCAGGGAACATCATCTGTACAAATTTCATCTGTACAAATCTCTCTCTCTCTCTCTCTCTCTCTCTCTCTCTCTCTCTCTCTCTCTTTCTCTTTCTTTACACACACACAAACACACACACACACACACACACACACATACAGGGTGTCCCAAAAAATGAAATATATACACACTTTAACAGCTGATAACTCAATTTTGGAAATGAAATATATTTTGATAAGCACTGCCTTTATAATTATGTAATATTATATATAATATAATAATCTATCTCTGTCCCTATTTCACTCTTTCCTATTTCACTTTTTATGTCTCTCTTTTCCCTTCTCTCATAGACATAATGATCAAAATGACCCAGCTACTTCTTCTTTGTGCTAAGGCACTCGATAGAGAACAAATATTGAGAAAGAAACAATAGTTCTATATATTATCCTTCCATGACTTCTACTTCATTCCTATGGCTGGGCCTAAATCACAATTCAAGGGGTTTCCAGTTCTCTGCCTCTGTGAAGAGTGATGGCATTGGATTTTTTTTAACTGAGTAAAAGGAAAATGAGAGAAATGAGTTATTGTAATTGTATTTATTCACCTTATATCACAGTTTTTGACCTAATAGGTCTGTGCACGAAAACTACATATATGATTAATTATATTAAAATAATTTACAGTGTAAAAGCCTTGGAATTTTGAAAAACAGTCACATTCCTATCCCAGTGCATTATATTATGGTCATCCATAAACAATGAATCCCTACAGATTGCTTTGTGATCTATATCTGAGTTTAGGTAACAAATTACCTCAAACATAAGTTTTATTAAAGTTTCTTGCTGACTTCTTGTTTGTTTCCTTAAACTATACTTTCCTTGAGAGAAGAAACTACATTTTACTTAGGTTTGTATTACAGTCAGGGCCCTATTCTGTGTACACAGCCAGTAGATCGTTACCGGAGAAATAAATGAATTCACCACTTGATGGGCTAGAGGAAATGGGTCAAAAATCAGGTGAACCTAATGGAACACAAGGAATTACATGTCCAGATCATGGGAGATTACCTATGGAAGTACGAAAACAGAGTAATGATGAGGAGCAAGGTTAAAAAACAAAATAACACGATGTGTTTTAGATTTTTAAAAAGAAAAGAAACACAAAGCAGGCAGTAAGTGACTGACAAGCAAATGCTATCCTCTTTGCAAATAGGTCTAGGACCAATTCAAGATAGAAGCATCTGGGTACAATAATGGCAACTAGCTTACATATATATAAACTTCATAATTTGCTCTTTTATCAAATTTCTAATTGAGTGCACTCATATTCTTATCCAAAATATATCTGGGGCTACTGACAAAAATTAAAATGGAGCCAAGCCAATAGGATCCTTAACCAGGTTCCCAAAACAAAACAACTCTTATTTTACCTGAATTAAAATGTAATTTAAGGTAGACATTTTATTTTAGAAAGGGTATTGTGCAACAAAAGAGTTAGAAAACCACTGACTATCAAATGTCTTCTATTTCTAACATTCAAACCAAAGTGTCTTTGATTTCTAACATTCAAACTAAACTAAAGGGAAACCAGTCTTTTGCATTACTTTTGGTAGGATAGAGCTATACGTGCTCTAGAAGAAAATAAAGCTTTTACTTCCACAGGTTAGATCCACACTCCAAACTCACAGCATTTGCTTTCTTTATTTGTAAAGAAACAGCCTCTTCCAATTTCTGTTCAAAAACCTTCCTTGTCATTTCCACTTTTCCTCTTAAAGATAGAAAACCAATATCTTTCCCTTTTGACTTCACAACTTCAGAAAGTGACTTCTACAGAGGTTCTTTGACTTACTAAGGATCATACCAAAAGTCAAAATCACAGCAAGAAGTCTTGGTGACCCATCTTCTGTTTTCTTTGTCAGCCTGAACCCTCACCCACAAACAAAGCACAAGTGTGTTACCAACTCTCTCTGTTACTTGAATTTTGTTTTTAGCAGCAGGAACTATGTGATAAATGCATCATGGGATCTTTAAGGAAACCGAAAGATTGTAACAAAAAAGCAAAACTTGGCAACTGAAAAGAAACTAGACTAAACATTTTATATAAAATGCCAACACATCTATTTATATTGTATGTGTATAGAGATCCTTTGGGTCCCTTACAAGTGGTAATTAACTATAATAGTATTTTATCAGCATGTATTGTGAGAGGTTATTCATTTTAGCTATCATTTAATGTAGGGTTAGGTAGGAACCACATCTTCTCAAGTTATAAGTATTTATTTTTGTTTATTAGGGCTTATTCTGCATCAGACATTATATTGATTGATATTCAGATTGTGCTAATTTAAATATACCTTCCTATGTACATCGTATATTATTAAAAGTAAGGCTCATTCTTTTGCACTTTAAAATTAATATCAAATTTAATAAATAACAGAACACAAATATAGAAAAAAGTCAAATGCCTAACAACCAGAGTATCTCCCTTTCTTAGACTGTGAGCTGAGCTTAGAAGAGCCAGTTGCTGTTTTACATTTCAGCTTTCAGAAGCTTAGTCACATGCATCAAATTGAATATGATATCTGATATTCATAAAGAGGACCCTCGATGAGTTGTACTTGTGGGATTTCTGACCATGCACAATATAAAATCTATTATATCAGAGTTGGTATTACTGTTGTCTGTAATCATGGATGTTAACCATCCTTTTCTCAGAATGTTTGTACAACTTCAGAAAAGGTTTGTAATTTTTTTTAAATAAATAATTATACTGATTGCATTACCACTACATCATTACTGATAATAATAAAGGTTTTAAAACTTAGTTTCTCCAAAATAGCGAAGTAGAATTATTAAGGTCAATGAGTCACCAATGACTACATTTTGCCAAACCAATGGGCAACTTTTGTCCTCTTACTCAAATTATCAGCTTTCTTTGAGATCACTGACTACTCTGTCTTTTCTTGAGCACTACATCCTCTAGTTCTCTGAAACATTCCAATAGCCCAGTTCCTTTTCACTCATGCCCTTTATTTGTTAATTTACTGTCTCTTGCTCCACTTTCAAACATGTAAATACTGGAGTGTCCATTGGTCCTCGATAACTTATAGGTCATCAAGTTTGGCCTATCTCATGAATTCCAGAGTAGTATAACCAATCGTCAATTTATATTATAGGAATGTCTATGGGTCATCTCAACAATTCAGTTTTTGATTATTTTTTTAGCTTTCAATTATAGTTGGCCTTCAATATTATTTCATATCAATTTCAGGTATATATAATACCATAGTGTTTAGACATTTATATAATTTTTTGAAGTTATCCATCTGATAAGTCTAGTTCCCACCTGACATCATAGTTGTAATAATATTGACTACATTTCATATGCTGTCCTTGACCTCCCCATGCCTATTTTGTAACTTCTAATTTGTACTTCTCTTTTTTTTTTTTTTTTGACCTTTTCACCCACCTCCCTTGGCCTTCTGGCAATCATCAATCTATTATCTGTATCTACAAATCTGTTTCTGTTTTGTTGGTTTGTTTACATTGTTCTCCACATATAAGTGAAACCATGGTGTTTGTCTTTGTCTAAGATATTCCACTTAGTTTTTAATTCTTCACCTATGCCTTACCCATTCTTTACCTTCAGATTGGTACCACCTAACTATTCAGGCCAAGAATCCAGCAATCACTTTGCCCTATTTTGTTCCTTTACATTCTTTATCCAACAGTAAATGTTGTTGGCTCTGTGTCTAAAATATCCCCTGAATCAGATCCTTCACTCTTTTAAATATTATAATCCCATCTAAACCACCATCAGCTCTCATCTGAACTACTTACTAAAAAAGCCTCTTTATTGAACTCCCTAAGGCTACTCTTGCCCTCACACAATTTGACTTCGACTAAGCTATGTAAATCAAATAATTTGCTACTCATTAAAAAACAATCCAGTGGTTCTGTTATACAATGAATAGAAATGAAACCATCTATTGCATCTTAGAAGATCTTCCATTAACAGCTCCTCAGCTCTCTAGGCTTGCTATCTGGAAATGATCAAGCATACTCTTGTGTTGTAGCCTTTGCACTTTACATGTTTATTTCTTGGAAAGCTCCCACAGACTCCCCCAGGTCTTTAAACAGACGTTTTCTTCTTGTTATTTTGCTCTCAACTCAAATATCAACAAATCCTTCCCTTATGACCTAGCTCACTTCAGACATCCTCTATTACATGAACCTATTTTTAAACACTTTAGGTAACTTATCATTAATTTTTTTGTTTCAGTGTTTTTGGGCAGGATGAGGTGCACAGGAGCAAATAATTTTCAGTAACGACTAGAGGCTTGCCCCCATGACAGTGACTAGAGCCCCGCCTTGGTCTGGCACCCCCGCTCATATGCCCTGGCTGATGCCCAACATATTTCACACATGCCCCCTGCTGGTCAGCGCATGTCATAGTGACTGGTTGTTTGGTTGTTCCAGTTGTTCTGCTGTTTGGTCTATTTACATATTAGCCTTTTATTATATAAAAGGATTTGACATTAAGTGTACTTGCAATACAAAGCAAAGACCTTTTATAAAATCTTAGTCCTACCTCACTGTAAACTCCTTCAGACTCAAATTTACACAAACACACACACACTCCCCAAAATACTGCTTTTAATTAATATTCAAGGGCATTCCACTTGCAAATATTGTAGGAATAAAGAAATGAATAAAGTTGAACTTTCTTTTATTTGTCAATGTAGTTTAGTTAAAGACTGTTCAATATTTTTAGTTTCTGAATTTTGCTACTATGTAAAGCCTAACTTTTAATATTTTACCACTTCCATACATCAGTCATACTCATGCTTTTATTAATTCATCAAACTTAATTTCCCGCAAAAAAAAATCATATTAGAAAGTAGACTTCCATTTCTGAAAACTTTAATAATTTTTTATATATTTTTGTTCCTAGCACACCATACAAATTTTGGGAATGAATACTATATATTTCCAAATTAGGTCAAACCATGCCTCCAATTTTAATTTTAATTATTTTAGTAATACTGTCTACTATTATATTAGTCCTTTTCATTTTTTAAAACTATCCCCAAGCACCAATCTGCAATACCAACAAAATTCATTTCCTGTTATCCCAGCTTCATTTTTATAACTGCCATTTAAATAATTTATCTGAATCTCATTTATTCCCTAAATTAGTTTGCCAAGGGAATTATTAGAACCTTCAGATTTGAAGTGCGACTTTAAGTTAAAGAGAATAGTTTATCCAAATGCTGAATGTATTTAAAGACATTACATTCCATTTACTGAAAAAAGTTCACTCCATGTTAATGTAAGTGTGTTTTGTAAGAACACTACATAAACTCTACTATAATTTAAAGCACACTTTAATTGAATTAACTGATAATTATAAAATCCATCTATATAATACTGAATTAGTCAATATACCTTTCAGTCAATTGATATTTCTTCCTTTCACGATCAAGTCAATGATTTTCAAACTTTCTTGACTATCTATATAATACATTAAGAGTCAATAGTAAAATCATCAAGAAGTTAAAAAACTACTTAAATCGTCACCTTTGTCTTACCTTACTTGGTCCTACATTATAAACACAATGCATGTGGGGGAATATAGATCAGTTGGCAAAGAGTGTAAGTTTAAAAAAGGATGCCTATATAGGTGCTCTTCAGTGAGAATACAGAATGTAAGGAAATGCTCAGAATATGTGTAGAAGGCAAATATACACATACCAACATGTGCATGCACACACACATACACACTACACAGGTGTGTAAAAAACAAACAATGATATATTTACCCAATGGAATACTATTCGCAATAAAAAAGAAAGAACTCTTACCATTTGCAATATCATGGATGGACCCAGAGAGAATTATGCTCTGTGAAATAATCCAGTCAGAGAAAGATGAGTATCACATGATGATCTCACTCATGTGGAATCTAATGAACCAAATAAACTGATGATCAAAAATAGACCCAGTCGTGTAACCATGAACAGACTGTTGAAGGCAAGGGCGGGTAGGTGGGAATAGATCAACCAATGAACTTGTAATCATATATGCATAACCATGGACTCAGTAATGGGGTGGTGAGGGCCTGGGGGGAGTGGGGACATGAGCAAGCTGGATTAAGATATTGGAGGAAAAGGAGGACCTATGTGATATTTTCACAAAAAAAGATTTTAAAAAGAAATAGATAAAAATAAGGCAACAGGCACACAAAAAAGGAGTGACAGTAGGTAGAGAGGGGCCGAAGATGATCATGAGTTTTGATAAATAACTAGGAAGAGTTCACAAAGGCCCCTGAGAGATGTTTTAAATATTTTTATTTTATTTTATTGAGTGAAATTGGTGAAACTTTGAAGGGTCACGAGCACAGGAGTGACATGATATAATTTCAGATTTTACCAGGACATCCTAACCTATCCCTAACATACAACCAGGCTTGAAAAGGGTAGCTGATTAATGTGTCTGAGTCACAAGAATCACCAGTGGCAGAGTTAAATAGAATATCATCACAATCTCACGTCCTTCATACATAACATTTTAGGGGACTCTGAAACTTATTGAGAATGTATGGAGTCAGTTACCATTCCTCCTCTTTCAAAATTATTTAAGAGAAAAAGGAACATAATTTTAACAAAATGAGCTATATCTAAAGAATCTTCAAAGTGACATTATAAGCATATTCAAGATAAAGTGGTCTTTGACCAAACTAAATTTTTAAAAAAATATTTTATTGATTTGAGAGAGAGAGAAAGAGAGATAGGTGAGAGAGAGAGAGAGAGAGAGAGAGAGAGAGAGAGAGAGAGAGAGAGAGAGAGAGAGAGAGGGAAATATCAATGAGAAGAGAGAATCATTGATTGGCTGCCTCCTGCACATGCAACCTGTACCCTGACTAGGAATTGAAGCATGACTTCCTGGTTTATAGATCGATGCTCAGCCACTTAGCCATGCCACCCAGGCCACAAAACTGAATCTTTGAATGTTCTTATTGGGGAACTATAGTATGTAACCCATGTGCCTATAATTTAAAATGTTTTACATGTAATTAATTAAATGAGGTAATTTCAATAAACACAGAAAATGCATATTAAAAAAAAATAAAATCTCTGAACCTTCTGCTAAAATGTTGACTTGTGATTTCTATATAAGTTCTTTTTCCGCTGGTTCTTCATAAGATTACCTGCCAAATTTAGTAGTAAAGGGCAAAGCCTATTCAATAACATCCCGCTGTTCACAGTGAATATGAAATGGGAACATAGTGAAACATCTATTCTAACTTCTTACAGACACCTCTTCAATGCAACAATGTTTATTCTTGCAGTTTTTAAAAGGATGGTGCTGAGTTAAAATAGCATAAATTTTTGGCCAGTCTCTATTATAACTTTCCTTTACTTTGATTTCTCTTAGAAAGCTCCAAAGTATTGAAAAATTTTAAATGATATATTTTTATATTACATATTTTCCTGGATTTTTTCCCCCCATTTCACTTAAGGCCCTTTGGGTAAATTTAGATTCATGAAAAAGGTAATTCAAGGAGAAAATGAAAGATTGAAAAATTTTCTAATCTGTCCTTCAGAACTGTGTAAATGTTTAGCACTGAGAATCCTATTTTAAAATCACATTTTAATATCAATGTGTTGTACCATTAGTGATAGCTTTTTAAAATATTTCTACTTATGTAGCATCAATAAAGGCAGGTGTATATTTTGCCCCCAGGACACTTACTTATTTGATAATACATGTACCAGAGAACCTGTAGTTCAAAAGTTTTATTTTTTTTCTTCACAGGATTTTAATAGGATGCATCATCTCCTAACATAATATTCATAACTTTAAGAATATACTTCAAAACTACTTAATTTTTAAAATTTAAGTTCATTATTATTTAACATATTATCTAAGTGTCCTTTTTCCACCATTGACCTCTTCCTGGCTGCCCCTAAACCTCAGTACCTGTCCTCACCCCTTTCCATCTGTGTCCATTGGTATGCTCATATGCATGCCTACAAGTCCTTTGGTTGATCTCTTACCCATCATCCCTCACTTTCCCTCGTTGATTGGACAGTCTGTTCAATACTTCTATGACTCTGACTCTGTTTTTGTACATCAGTTTATGTTGTTCATTATATTCCATAAATGAGTGAGATCATGTGATATTTATCTGTCTCTGACTAGCTTATTTCCCTTAGCATAATGCTCAACAATTCCACCCATGCTGTTGCAAATGGTAAGACTTTTTTTTTTCCTGCAGTGTAATATTCCATTGTGTAGATGAACAACAGTTTTCTAATCCACTCATCCGCTGATGGGCACTTAGGCTGTTTCCAAATCATAGCCACGGTGAATTGTGCTACTATGAAAGTAGGGGTGCATATATCCTTTCTGAATACTGTTTCTGGTTTCTTGGGATATATTCCTAAAAGTGGGATTATTAGTTCAAATGGAAGTTCTATTTTTAATTTTTTGAGGAAATGCCATACTGTTTACCACAGTGGCTATACCAATCTGCATTTCTACCAGCAGTGCAAGAGGGTTAACTAAGCCATATTTCTGAAAGAAAAAAATAAACTTTATGTGTTATGTTGCAAAACCAAAGAAAAGCATTATTATATAAAGTAATAATAAATATAATTAATATAGTTTGACAATTTAAAGCACTGATGTTATTTGATTGGTTTATGGATTAGATGAAAAAGGGGATTATAGAAATAACTGGAGAAAATCTATACTAATAACAGGATAATATAGTAATTAGACAGGATATACCAGACATCTTTAGGATGTCATTCCAGATGTCCTTTCTGACAAAGTCAAGGTCGTAGCCACCCCCCAGAGGGGACCCTCACCCCAATCAGGGGTGTGGCTGGCCTGCAAACCCAGCCCCAAGCCTAGGCCGGCACTGCCCCCTTGGGACGGACCCTCCACCCTGATCTGAGAACCCCTTCAGGGCAGGTCCATTATCCCCCCACCATGCACCAGGCCTCTACCCTATAAAATAAAAGGTTAATATGCAAATTGATCCTAACAGCAGAATGACCAGAACAACCGCTAGACCAGTCACTATGAGGTGCACTGACCACCTCTCAGTCTCTTCCCATGGCCGTGAAGCATCCATCACCTGATGGCAAACGGGGAACTGGGTGGGTGGTGGCAGGGGGAGAGGCCAACTGTGGGCGGCTGGGGATGATGGCCCTGATCTCAAGTCAGGCCTAGGAACCATACCCATGCAGAATTTCATACACCTGGCCACTAGTCTAAATATAAATTATCAGTTTTAAATTCCTTGAGATCATTGTAATCTAGTTTGTTAGAGGATATTCCTGTTCATTGGAAATACAGGCTGAAACTGCATTTCAAAGGAATGAAGAGAGACAAAAAAAAAAGCCAATGTAGAAAAATGTTAATGAATCCAGAAAAATACATATTATATCACTTTTTAGCTTTAAATTTTGTAAAAAAAAAAGTTCACAGAATACATTATCTCTCCATATTATATAAGACACAGTATCTATGTCCCACTGAAGCTCAGTAAATAAAAAAGATATATTAAGAAAATCAAATTTTTAAAAATGAAAAAAATAAAAAAATAAAGAATAAAATAAAAATAAATCTGAATTTTAAAAAAACAATATCAAACAGACACTTTAATAATCAATTAATACATATTAATTAAAACATTACTTCAAATTAAGGACACATAATAAAATAAAATTTCAAATGTATACCTCTTATTCTTGCTGACCTTTGTAAATATATTAGAATATGAATGAATCAATAGTCCTACAACTCCAGGTTCTACATTCCAATATTAAAATATAAAGAATAAACTATAAGTACATAAAAGTATTAATCTGCATTAAGCAAAAAGGCCAGAAGATATTAAAACTAATTCTTGCCCTAACCGGTTTGGCTCAGTGAATAGAAAATGAGCCGACAGACTGAAAGGTCTCAGGTTCAATTCCAGTCAAGGGCATGTACCTTGGTTGTGGGCACATCTCAAGTAGGAGGCATTCAAGAGGCAGCCGATCGATATTTCTCTCTCATCGATGTTTCTAACTACCCCTCTCTCTTCCTCTCTGTAAAAAATCAATAAAATATATATATTTTTAAAAAACACTAATTCTTGTTGCTACATACAATTTTTGAAATTTTTATTTTGTAATTTTCATGCACTTTTTGCCTGTGAATTATTCTTCTCCCTTTTGTTCTGTTGCCCAGGGAAATGTGAGTTTTCATTTTTACTCTTCTTTTGGGGCCACCCAAGTCCCTGTCCCCACACTTCCTACTTACTCTTTCCTAGTAAGATGGAAAAGCTGTTTTAAGCTAAATTAGTGTTTTGTCTCTACAGAGTAAAATATTTCCTCCAGCAAAATTAATAATTCTTATTTTATAAACAATAATCTTTAAACTGGAATTGAAAAATAGAAAGTGAACTGAAAAAATATAGGAAAAAAATAATAATTTAGAAGGTGAATGATAACTTAATATAAGCAATCATCTCAGCCTGTCTAAATGCACTTCTCTATTGCAACAGACTTGTGATGTAATCTTGGAATTGTTGTCAAACGTAATGGAGAAACAATAATGAGTGAAAAATATTATTAAAATCCAATTTGTACCTCCAAGACTAAGTCAGTCCAAAATAACTTTAATGTGATAGTGTTTGTAGCTAAAAAGATATGGTAAAGCTATAGATGTTTATCTCTGATGTGATAAAGCATTTTGATATCATAATGTATTCAATGTATGTTTACCTTTGGGAATTCATTTTACAGACTCTCAATATTTTTAGGATTTATCTGAAGAAATATGGGTTGATGACAGCAAAATTAACAACCTAGTTGAACCACCTCACCCAAAGCTGTTTTATTATTGCAGTTTCACAGAATCTATCATTTAAAATTTGACCTAGATTTCTTAGCATAGCTTAAGAAAGTAAAATAATAAGCTAATGTATGAAGATAAAGTGATGAGAAGACTTCCTTTAGCTAAAAACTTCTAACAATTAGAATCTTCAAACAGTGGGGAGGGATGTTTAAAAAAAACTCATGAGCTTCTAGTTGTAAAAGTAATCATTTAGAAACTTTTCATTAGAGATTTTTCAATAGGTTGTAAAAAAAAAAGTCTGCTTTAATTAAAATTTTCAAACTCCCCCAACCTTCATGACTCAGTGGTTGAGCATCAGTCTATGAACCAAGAGGTCATGGGTTTGATTCCCAAGGGCATAAGCCCAGGTCTCAGGCTTGACCCCAATAAGGGGCTGTGCAAAAGGGGGCCAATCAATGACTCTCTCATCATTGATGTTTCTAATTCTCTCTCTCCCTCTCCTTTCCTCTCTGAAATCAACAAAAATATATTTTAAAAAACCTTTCAAACTCGATAACCATAAAATCACTTCCTGATCTCATTGGTCCAGAAGGCATCTTTTATCTCATTTAGTTTTCACCAGATGAAAGCAGATTTGCTAACTATGTTGTCATTTGACATATACAGATAATGAGGCAAAAATTAGTTACTCAAAATTCACAAGGTCACACAGTTAAGACATGGAGAAGCTGGTATTTGAAGTTCAATAAAACAGGACCTAGAGTTTATGGTTTTTCTTGGATATCAAGGGGATTGATTGGTCAATATCCTTAAGGGGGTAAGTAAAAGTTTTTTACAGATAGCATCAAGAAAATTCTGATTGATAATACAAAGTACAAAATGGAAATTAGGTAAATGCCAATGTCTGAGGCAGATTGTAATTGCTATGGAGATCAAAGAAGGAAATGATCATTGAAGGTGGCTGTTAATCAAAAAACATGCTTGGAGGATCAGAATGGAACCACATTAATCATCTTAGCTTTACATTCAGATACCATAAGCTAATTATCAACATTGTATTTTTTCTTAAAAAACAAAACAAAACAAAAGCAAACAAACAAACAAACAAACACCACCTTGTTTAGATTTATTTAGTCACTGGCAATTATGTTTCAAGTAAACTAGTTAATTGTTCAAGAAGAGGAAAGAACAAAAAGTTTTTTTGCAGAGCAATGTTTAAGACATTCACATTCACTAGACACCTAAGTCAGTGCAGGAGATAGCCCAGGGAAGGAAAAATAGTAGGCAAAGCTTGAAACAGTGAAGGAAAAATAGAAATGTATCTCATTCACTGGGATAATATAGTAAAATCACAACAGAAGAGAGTTACTATGCATGAGAGAACACTGAATAAACAAACACACAAGAATTTTAATGAGAATAAGTTCTGATATTATTGCAAGTAGTGAAAGAAGTGAACTAGTACAAAACCATTAATATCTGCAAAAAAATAAACTAGTATAGTGCCATTAAATAAAAGTTTTTTAAAAAAGCATTTATTAGAAACAAAAAAAGTCCATATGACTGCATTTATCTAAGTATTGTGGGGGGGGGGAATTATTTCAGATTCAAGAATAGTCTACTAAATTATATAGTTTTCTATATGACATTTTGACTTAATATTTTTTATTCCTAAGATTAAAATTTAACATTTTATAATGCTGAATTAATGACATATAACATTCCAGAGTCTTATAAAAATGAAATAAAAAAGACATTTAGAAATTGTTGAGTAAATACATAGAACCAAATGTAAATGTACATATAAATCAGCTGAAACTCCTTTCAAAACTTAAAACTACAATAGCATTGATTAATAAAATTTTATTATTTTATATTTATAATTTATGCAATAAATTATATGTCAAAGCCTTATATGTCCATTATATATTTTAAAATATATTACCTATTGCTGTGATTTTATAATTTTAATATTTTATGTTAATACTTAGGGTTAAGACAAAAAATTTATAGTTCAAAAAGCATAGATTTAATAGGAAAACAATGATGTAATGATGGCATTTATAATAAACCTCAAGTATTGTATTAAAAACTAAATATCAATGTGATTTCTTAGGATATACAGTAAAAGGGTGGAAATAATCCAAAGACTGACTGCAAATAGCTACAAAACATTAGTATTTCCATCTAATTTCCCTGGTTGACACAATCACCCTGAATCTATAAAGAAAATGTCCCCGGTTTCTAATACAAAGAGTTATTGAGAAAATAACTTGAAAAATAGGGCATAGTATGTCTTTCTCTCCTAAATACTCTGTTCCATGGCAACATGAAATCATTTTCTCTTGATCAGATTATGCCATTCAGATTTGTCTGAAATTCAGCCAAAAGCTGATCTCTCTTAACATTTCCAGGTTTGTGCGCAACTGATAGAACTTTGCCAAGCTTATGTTTCCCACAAAGGATGATGCTTTTTGATGAAGGCCTTGCAATTCTGCTGAAACCATAAAACACACCCAGAGAAGGAACTGGTGAAGTTGCCAATAGTCAACTATGAGTCTTCACTATTGAATGCCAACTTCCAGATTCCTTTATTTTCTCCACTCTGAGTAACACACACAAGATCATCATCACATAAATATACAGTTCTTGCCAAAGAAACGTTAAAGTCATAGAAAGATTAGATATCCTGCTGATGCATTTCTACTGTCTTAGTATCTCATGAAAAAGTAAATCTAATGTTCACGTGACAGAGCATCACAAATGTTATTTTTGTTTTAAGCATACTCATAAAAGAAAATCTACTTTGACTCAGAGCCAGTGCTTCCCTATGGAGCACATGCGATGTAGCTTCCTATGATCTTTCTGACCTCCTCCAACCTGCACACATCACTGATTCACTCATCTTCTCACTGTTTCTGTCAGACCCACTATGCTTCTACCTTAGGGATTTTGCAAGACCTACTTAGGTCTATACATACTTTGCTTTCTCTCTTCATTCAAGTTTTTTATCAATTGCTATTTTCTTATAAGGTCTTTACTCACCACAAACTTTAATATAAACTCTCAATCTCTTAGTTCCCTGTTTTTCCTCATAGCATTTATGCTCTCACACAATTTATAATTTACTAGAGGCCCAGTGCATGAATTTGTGCATCAATGGGGTCTCTCAGCCTAGGCTGTGAAGAAATCGGGCTGAAACCAGCTCTCTGATATCCTACTAGGGGAACCAGATTGAAAGAGGCACTGGCCAGGCCAAGGGACCCTACTGGTGCATGGACGGGGACAGGAAAGGATATAGGAAGTCAGCCAGCCAGGGAGGGGCCACAGGAGGGCTCCAAGGCATGTCCTGCCAATCTGGCTCAGTCCCAATTGCCTGGATTCCAGCAGCAAGCTAGTCTACCAGCCAGAGTGTCTGCCCCCTGGTAGTCAGTGCATGTCATAGTGATTGGTCTACCAGTCGACTACTTGCACTCTTGTGGTCAGTGCATGTCATAGTGAGCGGTTGAGCAGTCTTAGCATATCATGAGCATATTACTCTCTGATTGGTTGAACAAACACCAGAGGACCAGACACTTAGCATATTAGGCTTTTATTATATAGATTATTATTTATCTGTTTTATTGTTTACCGTACTAGAGGTGGGAAAAAATGGTACAAAAACCCAGTCTGACCCTGCATCTGGTTTCATAAATAAAATTTTATTGTAACAAAACATAAATTCACATATTTATTATCTATGGATTTTTTTTATTTTTTTTATTTTTATTTTTTATTTTTTGCATTCTCACTTTAGAGGTGACTCACAGAGCTAAGATTAAAATATTTCTATAGAAAAAAATATTTTCTACAGAAATTTTTGCTGATCGCTGGTCTATACTCAGTAAGAGCCCAGTAGGATCAGGCCTAAATGGGCAGTTGGACATCCCTCTAGGGGTGCCAGATTGAAGAGGGTGCAGGCCAAGCTGAGGGTCACATATACCCATGCACCAATTTTGTGCACCAGGCCTCAAGTATATGTATAAATATATCTATGTATATGTGTGTGTGTGTGTGTGTGTGTGTGTGTGTGTGTATGAGTGTGTATGTATTAAAAGTTGTTGGTATTCCCTCTCATTCATTTTCAGGTGTGTAACTTAAGGGTTAAAATGGAAGTAATTTGCCTAAAGTAATATAGATAATTAATAATACATATAGAATTGTAGTTCATGCCTTTTCCATTTCAAAACTCTTAAGTCTGAACATTGTATTATCATCTATTCTAAGAAAAAACTTTTTTTTAGTTACATGGGTATGAAGATAGAAAAAGACTCAAGCAACATAAGAATAGCAAGTACTTTTCCAAACAGACATATTTTACTGTCCCTGGATTAGGTAAATTTGAGATATTGCTTATGACTCTTCTTTTAATTGAATGTAATGAAAATGTTTTACATAAAATACTAGAGGCCTAGTACACAACATTTGTTCACTGGCAGGGGTGGTCCCTCAGCCTGGTCTGCACCCTCTCTCAGTCCAGGGCCCCTCGGGAGATGTCCGGCTGCTGGCTTAAGCCCACTCCCAAAATCCCACAAGGGGTCCTTAGTGCTTCCATGGGAGCTGGAGAGGCTCCTGCCACCACTGCTGCACTCGCCCGCCATGAGCCTGGCTCCTGGCTGGGCAGTACTCCCCCTGAGGGAGCACACTGATATCAGGGGTCAGCTCCTGCATTGAGCACCTGCCCCCTGGTGGTCAGTGTGTGTCATAGCAACTGGTCATTCGCCATTTGGTCACTTTGCATATTAGCCTTTTATTGCATAGGATACCCCAATATAAGTGAAAATAATGTGATTTTTTTTCCTAAAAAGTGAAAAAAGTTGGCATATTTATGGACATTTAAATGCAACTACAAATAGAAATAGCAGCATAAAACCCACACAGTACTCATGTGCAGGCACACACATTTTAGAGCTTCTGTCTAACAGATGACTCATCCCCTCTTGGTATTTTCAGGCCAATGGCCTGTAACTTCTCTTCCCAATTTTTAAGTGCCCCAGTGAATCCTGGGTAAAGGCTGTCCTCACCTGTTTTTATAAATCAAAATGCTATGTCAAACTAATTGTATCTTTTCTTAGAGAGATGATAGTGTTGATAAATCCTAAAATATAATCTGTAGCTCCCATAGGAATATAAACTGTTTCAAAGAATATACAAATTTTTACCTATTATCCCTATGCCAATTCAAAAGGAAAAGTGTATTTTAAAAGTTGTTTGCATCACAATTACAGTTTCTCAACAGTAATCTCCTCTTCTCTCATTGCTCTCTAATTACTACTGCGAAAGCAGATTATGTTCCATTGTGCTCTGAAGTAGCTTCAACTTGCTGGATTGCTTATCAATATAACCAGCTGTTCAATGGTAGATCCAGTGATGACGGTGTTTTTAATTGCTTTTTTCGTTTGGCTAAGTAAGTTCAGATGGTCACTAATTAGTTCTGTCATGCAGAGATAGTTTTGTTATGAACAATGCAATCAGTGTTTCATTGAAAAGACAACTGTCCTAAAATCAACACTGCTTAATTATCCCTCTGAACTTATCCTCAGTTTCTTTATTTGGTAGAGCTGTCAGGAGTAAGGTGACAGGAATTACACAGACTGCAGCTTAAAAGTATGCTTCCACCAGAGCATATAATAATTCCCCATTTTCGCCTGCTTAGAAGCATTCAGTTGAAAGGAGTCATAAAGACTTATTCTTTATTAAAGGTTTATGCAGTGCTCTGGGACACCACACAAGATGCTAAATTATAAGATTTTGAAGTTAAAACTTTTTTGATTTTACATTACATAGTAAACTGTGCAAATGCTTTGGCGTTCACCCATTTTGGAAGTTGGAGATTCTTCCCAATTTAATGGAATACAACTTTTTTTTTAACATAGCCAGATAACACAAAGTAGTGGCATAATGGCACAAAAATCCAGTATTTTATATTTTTTACATAATGCTTACTCACTAAAAGTAGAATGTATTTGTCTCCTGCATATATAAATGCAAGAGAATTCAAAACTACAAAGTACAAATATTAATACGCTATATACCTTGAGACACATTTCTACCTTTTCTGTTTTCTTATTCCTTAGTGAGCATTCGATTCTTATAAGGGTGAAAAAAAGAATCTGTACAGGCAATTTTTACTTAGTACATTTTAAACTGTAGAAGGTATTGCCATACACACACACACACACACACACACACATACATACACACACACACACACATATTTCTAAAAGTGAGATATAAATTTAAGCTTCCTATCTGATGTTTTAATTTATTCAACAGTCTTCTCTTGCCTGATCACAGAGCAATTTCAAGAGTTCTTCAACACCAATGTCCCACTTTCTATTACACATTTTCCCATGAGATAGGAAATCTTAGCTAAGAGTTTGTCATTAGTGAAATTAGATATTTTTTGAGATCTAATTGATGTAGTGTTATGCATTGATCATGAAGCCAAAATCAAAGATCATATTTCTTTCAATATTAAAACTATAGCTTTGAGAAAATGTTAATGATGCTAATCTTTAGTAATTTTTAATTTTGAACCCCAATTAATATACACCCCATATTTTCCATCACACTTTTTTACCTCTAACATGTTTTCATATACTTCCTGTTTGTATTTGCCTAAAACTCTATTTTATATTATTGCAAACATTATATTCTGCTTTTAATATATTTTAAATATGAAACTTAATTTTTTATAAAATGTAAATAACATTGACTATAAGCTTCACTATGTCTTTGCAGCAAAATAGCTAAAAAGTTACTTTAAGTTCTAGAAAAACTTGGGTTTTTATGTTGCACAGAAGTTTCCCTCAGATATTGGCTAAATCCTGAGCTTAGAACAAAGAGGGCAAGAATCCAGGAAATACAGCAGAAATCAGCTGCTTGCGCCTGCCAGATGAACAGAAATCTCTGAGAACACACAATGCTGAGATAATGAATCTTAGGCAGAAAGAGAGAACACTCTCAGTGAAAGTGTTTTATTTTTAATTTGACAATTTAGAAAGGTTTCATACTTGTGGTATAAACTCTACCTAGAATTAAAGTCTATTGTAGGAATAATGGCAAACTGAGATTGATCCACTCAATGAAGCCAAAATCAAGACTTGACAAGAACAAAGTACTTTAATTTCATTCCAGAGCACAAAAAACACACTATAGAGAAAAATAATATAATCTAGTTAACATAATCTAGTGTTACTCTGCATGTCTTTTAAGATGGTCATGAATCATCATAATTTATTAGTGATGTGAAAAACAGGAACATATAATCCATAATCAAGAGGATAAAGTAGCCACTAAAAAGCTGATGCACAATAACTCAGATGATAGAACTAGCAGCCATAGGCTTTAAACTACTTATTCTACACATGTTAAAAATATAGAGGGAAGTATGGCAAAATGATGGAGGGTTTCAGCATAGTAATAAACACCATAAAAATAAAGTTCTAGAATTTAAGTCCCTGAAATGCTAGAATTTACTTTCCTAAAAGAAAAGTAACCTCATTTTTTCCCCAGTTTAATTACAAACATAACACTACAAAATCAAGTATTAGTAAATATGATTATAAGCCAATAGAAATAATACAAACTAAAGCACAGATGAAACAATAAATGAGTGAAGACATATAGACATATAAAATAACATCAAATTATGACATTTGCAAAATTGAAATAAAATATCAGAGAAAGATAAAAAGGGGCAAAAGAAATATGTGAAAAGATAATAGATAAAAATCACATATAACTGCTATAAATTATCTAAGCACAGACCCCCAAATCATGATAACTCCCCCAAAATATTTAATATTTTAAAAATATACACTTACACACAAGCATACACAGAGACCTTATAGGTAGGCATGTTAGAGACAGATGGAGAAAACTTGAGATAAAGATAAATATTTAAAGTAAAATATAAATAATAACATATTATATTGACATAAAAATAATAATAATTTCTTTAGAAACAAACAGAAAACAGAGGTTACACAATAATATCATTAAATTATGGGGGTGGGATGACTACAACCAACAAACAAAAGTCAACCTTGAATTATACCCAAGGAAAATATCTTCAAATATGAAGACAATATAAAAAATAATTCACACAAATGAGAGCTGAAATAACTCTCAAATTGCCATAAGAAATACTAAAGAAAGTTCTTACTGAATTTAAATAATGCAATACATGACTGGGTGAAGATATGATACATATATATATACAATGGGATACTTCCATCCTAAGAAAAGATGAAAGACTACCACTGTGATGACATGGATGGGTCTTGAGAATACCATGCTAAATGAAATAAGTTAGACAAAAACAGTCAAAAATGTATGATTTTACTTATATGCTAATTTAAAATCCTAAATAACAAATGAACAAGTCAAACAAACAAATGGTGGTTACTAGAAGGAAAGACATTTGGGCATAGTAATGAGTAGAGGGAGCCAAATATATGGTGACAACAGAAGATTTGACGTTGGGTGGTGGGCACACAATGTAATGTACAGATGGTGTATCATAATTGTACAGTAAAAAGCTATATAATTTTGTCAACCAATGTCACCTCAATAAATTTAATTAAAAAGTTAAAAAACAATAAAAATAATACCACTTGTGCATTTAAGAAGAAAATATAATACCAAAAAATTAAACAATTTTTTTAAAATTATAATATTATATTATAAAATAAATTTTTAAAATTTCATAGTAGAGGACATTTTCAAACCCTAGACAATAATAATATAAACTTTGATTCGTGGGCCTACCTATATGTGTGATTTAACACATCATAATAAAAAATGTACTATGACCACCAAAAATAACTCTTAACTATGCCAAATCACACAGTTCACAAGCTCTTATTAAAAATCTATAAATATTTTCAAAACCAATATGAACAGTTTAAAATGAACAAATATGAAGAAGTTTTTAGCCGAAACTGGTTTGGCTCAGTGGTAGAGCATCGGCCTGCAGACTGAAAGGTCCTGGGTTCAATTCCAGTCAAGGGCATGTATTGATACCTTGGTTGCGTGCGCATCCCCTGAGGGGGGGGGGGGGGGGCTGCAAGAGGCAGCTGGTCGATGGTTCTCTCTCATTGACGTTTCTAGGTCTCTATCTCTCTCCCTTCCTCTCTGTAAAAAGACAATAATTATATATATGAAGTTTTTAATGCTCACTGAAACATTAATGTATTTTTATAATACTAGAGGCCCTCAGCCTGGTTCGTGATTGAGACCTACTGGGGGGCTGGCCAGCCTAGGGGAGGGGCCACGGGAGTTTGGCCAGTCTCGGAAAGTTGGCTGTAGGAGTGCACTGCAATCAGGGGACAGCTCCTGCATTGAGCATCTGCCTACCGGTGTTCAATGCGCACCATAGTGACTGGTCCACTGGTCAGGTCATTCCAGTCATTCTGTCATAATGGTTGCTTATATATATATATAGATAGATACTGTGTGATCCTGTGATCGTGTGTGTGTGTGTGTGTGTGTAAGTGAATGGACTTAGAGGATAGATTTCATAGTGCCCAGGTACTCTGGTTTTGGAACAAGTCTGCTGCATTTGAAATTAAACTTGGGAGTGGTTATCTAATAGAGATGAATGGGTATAAAGCAGGTGCAGAACTGTTATGGGATGACTTCTTTCCAAAATTCCTATGTTGCAATCCTAATCCGTAATATCTCAGAATGTCACTATTTTAGGAGTTATAGTCTTTAAATAATCAGACTAAAAGGTGGACAATAAATCAATCCTTAAACAAGTAAGACTGGTGTCTTTATGTGAAGAAAAGATTAGGGCACAAATATACAGAAGGAAGGCCATGTGAAGACACAGGAGAAGACAGTCATCTATAAGCCAATGTGAGAGGCCTTATAAGACACCATCCCTGCTAAATCGACATTGTGGATTTCTAGCCTCCAGATTTGTGAGGGGAAAAAATGCATTTATGTTGTTCAAACCATCCAATCTGATTTTTAAAAATGGCTACATCAACTTACATTCCTGGTAACAATGCACACGGATTTCCTTTTCTCTTTATCTCTACCACCAGCATTAAAAAAAAAAAAAATTATAACAGTCATACTAACAGGTATGATATGATAGCTAATTGTGGTTTTGATTTACATTTCCCTAATTATTACTGATACTGAGTGCCTATCCATGTACCTGTTGGCTATTTTGTTTACCTTCATTGAAAAAACAGGTATTCAAAACTTTTGCCCATTTTTACAAATCAGGGTTTTTATTTTTATTTTTTTAATTCTGTTACTGAATTGTATGAGTTCCTTATATAGTTTGGATATTGACCCGTTATCAGATATATGACTTGCAATTAATTTCTCCCATTCTGTAGGTAGCCTTTCTTTTTGTTGATTGTTTCTTTTGCTTTGCAGAAACGTTTTGGTTTAAAATAGCCTCAGTTTTTAAATTTTCTTGTGTTTCTTGTGCTTTTGGTGTTATATCCAAAATACTGTTGTCAAGGAGCAATTTTTGTTTAGTAGATTTATAGTTTCAGGTTTAAGTCTTTTATTCACTTTGTGCTAACTATTGTGAGTGGTATATGGGTCCAACTTCACTCTTTTCAGGTTTTTCCAACACTATTTATT
Organism: Pipistrellus hanaki; assembly: GCF_964339955.1. Classification (NCBI taxonomy): domain Eukaryota; kingdom Metazoa; phylum Chordata; class Mammalia; order Chiroptera; family Vespertilionidae; genus Pipistrellus; species Pipistrellus hanaki. The sequence continues at coordinate 192,274,634 of NC_140503.1, forward strand.
TAAGAAGCTTATTTTTTTTCCCCTCTTAAGTATTCTTCCTCTTTTGCTGAATATTAATTGACAGTATGTATGGAGTTTATTCCTGGGCTCTTGATTCTGTTCCATTGGACATATGTGTATATGTTTAGGCCCAAACCATGCTCTTTTAATTACTATAGCTTTAAAACATATATAGTTTGAAATTGGGAAGTATAATACCTTTATCTTTATTTTTTTCTCGATTACTTTGGCTATTTGGAATCTTTGGTGGTTTTATATGGGTATTAGGGTTGATTTTACCCCCCCTATTTTTGTAAAAAATATTGGAATTATGGTACAAATTGAGTTGAATGTATGGATGGTTTTGGGTAGTATGGGCATTTTAATAAAATTATTTCTTCTAATACATGAACCTGAGATATTTTTGCATTTATTTGTGCATTCTACATTGTATTTGATATGGGATGTTCTGGCACATTTCCTAAAGCCAAATATTGTCACATATTATTAAAGTTTTATACATGGAATCTCAAAAAATCATTATTGGATTAGGCTTGAGCTTCACACACAAAATGTCACACGATGACTATTGTACATGTTTCATTGAATTTCTTCACTGTGAGTACAATCATGAGGAACACAGCTTCTTCTCTCAGGTCTCCACACTTTCCTATCCCTAGCATGTTCACTGATCCCTCGTTCTCTGCACTAATATTAGGGAAAATGCCTGATCTTTCAATGGAATATTTTGACTGCGTAATTACATTTAACCTATTTAATAAATTCCAATGTTTCCCGCTAAAATTCTGAGTGCTAACACTGCTGTTAATATGTTCTTGTTATAATTGGAGACCTCAAATTAAATTCTGGGGTATTCACCTCCATTAAATGCTCTAACAAGATATTTTTTTATGTCTCACCAATAAAAAAAAAATCTTTATAGAAACTATACTTCTCCAATCCTATCTCAGAAATAAGACTTGAGTCTCTTCTCACATATGTGTGGGAGAGAGCTAAGCCTTCCATGCAATGAAATTTCCTAAGTCTAACATTTTTATCTGTTATTTCCAACTGTCTCTCAAATCTTCTTATTCAACTTCAAACATAGATAAGCTTTTGGCAAATTTGTTTTGGAAGATATTGTAGATCTAGGAGATTTAGGTAGTATAAAAGTCCCTCCCTGAATGGTGGCTTGTGACCTTATTTTTTCAGGTAAAATGTTAAAATAATATTGCATATCAGAAAATTTCCTTTCAGCCCTATTTATCAGACATCCTTTGTATTTATAAGAAGAATAGCATTAGGTCAAAGACTGAATAAAATCAATAGTGTAAATTTGATTCCTTCAAAAATAAAAAGTAAAAATATGTATATTATACTTGTGTTTTCCCATTTCCCAAATTAGATTATGGTTCCCATTAAAGTTAAGATTAACTCATCTATTTCTATTTTTAGTATATGATGTTTCTCTTACCACTTCTAAATTTTCTCTTTTGCTACCAGGCTTAATATCGGTTCACTGTCACAAAAAGAAAAATTTGATAATCTATTAAACTGGATAACCCACAGATGACATTTTTTCTTTTCTTTCATATTCAGATGAAATTATGGGGAGAGAATCAAAAGCTCTGTAATCAAATAAGTGTACCAGATTGCTCTGATTTAGTTTTTAACACTGGATCAATGGAAATATTCTCTGAATTGATGTAAGAGTGATTCTGTAGGGTGTTTTATTGTGAATTAGAATAGATGGAACATATCTACTCCCCAAGAGCAAATACATAGGGTACATAATATGATAACAGTAGTAAGACTAAATAAAAATAACTTACACAAGTTTTTGCTGTTTTGCGGAACTAGAATTTAAATTTACTTGGATTTTTTTTTTTTACAGTAGTCCTAAAAATAAAAATATGATAAAGTTGATATGTTGGATATCATTGTGTTGCATACTGCTTATATCTTTGCTCAATTATTTTACCTATATATTTCTTCTTTATCTGCCATGGTATCTCTCCCAGACTTTAATTCTTAGTTGAAACTTCATGTTTATTGGATCAATAAATTAATCAATATATATTTGTAATTGTTATTGGTTACTTGGAACAGCTTAAAACGCTCCATCATTTTCTCTCTCAGCCCTTGAAGTAGCATTTCCTTTACTAACTCTGTATCCTCATAAAAAGAATACAGGAAAAAATGTGTGAAATGCAAAGATATTATTTAGACTCTGAAACTTGGTTAAAGAGTAATAGCCAAATGAGAACCAACTATCCTTTATTGGAGTAAATGCCTTCCATCTTGCTGTAACCCTCAGCTGCTTACCGAGGACTTATATTGCCAATAGAGGGGTAAGATACAGAGAACTCCAACACTAGTATGAACTTGTAGCAAAATCAAAGAAAACCGCTAAGCCTTTTTTAGCTTTGGAAAGCAGTTAACCATTTCTGTGTATTTTATGCTTGGGTCTTTGGGTCTGACTACAGAAATTAGAATCTTGCATTTATTACCTATTAGCAAATTGACCTTGTACAATTCAACAAACTTCACTACATTCAGTTTATTTCTGTAGAATAGTGACAGAAGCACTTTATGTAGTTGCTATAAAGATAAAATGAAATCCAAAATACCTAAACGTAATGTCTGAAGCATAAAACTTAGTAGAGATTATTCTTATTACAATAAATTTAACTTTTTTCACTTTCTTCATTCTATGCTACCAGAGGCTTAAATTGTGGTTTGAAGTTTAGGTACCTGACAGTAATAATAGTGTCATTTCACTAAATTGATTCTATGCATGTTAATTTTTCTCACTACCACAAAATATGTTAGAAGAGTGAATTATATTTGTAAATCCTGGGACTGAATTAAATACCAGTAAATCCAACAATACTTTGAGTAATATGTATTGTTATTATAATATGAATAATGTTAAACATTATTCAACCATCTACACAAAATAAGACAAATGCTCATTTTTCTTAACCCATATACAGGCTTGTTACAGACCTGCAAAATGAATTCACAGAATAAATTTTTGTCCTACTATGATTAGAAATATAAATTGTATAGCATCAACATGGAAATATTAAAAGACTTGTAACTTATTATAAAACCTTTGAATGTGGGGGTATACATGTGTAAATCATGATATATACATATATATGTTGCATAACATTTTATTATATTTTAATGTATATTTAACATCTAAAATGAAAATTAAAATACTTTAACTTAGAAATAAGAATGAGATTTCCAGGTATACTAGCTATGATGGCACCTTTAAGTAATAAAATAAAATAATTTAGTGCCATTGCTACAGCTGAAGAGCTATTAAAAGGATTAGGTAATACAACCATGTTCAATTGTGAGAGAAAGCAACAGAGATTTTTAGGGGACAAAGGTTTATTATGTTGAAACCATGGGGAATTTGCAATACTGCCTCAGCTTTTTGCTGACCTATTGGAATGGGAAGATAAATGTTTCTATGATTTATCACACTGGACATAGGAATTGAATAACATCTCGAGACACTGAGGATGAATAAATTCTCCAGGTTTCACTGGCAACTTTTTTTTCTCCTTAGAGAAAAAGGAATTTTACATTTTGAAGCTGTGAATTTCCTGGTCAAAAATAATAGAAATTATGCCGAAACCGGTTTGGCTCAGTGGTAGAGCGTCAGCCTGCAGACTGAAAGGTCCCAGGTTCAATTCTGGTCAAGGGCATGTACCAGGGTTGCGGGCACATCCCCAGTAGGGGGTGTGCAAGAGGCATCTGGTCGACCTTTCTAACTCTCTATCCCTCTCTCTTCCTCTCTGTAAAAAATCAATAAAATATATTTTTTTTAAAATAGAAATTAAGAACATTTGGAGGGGTTCCTATGAGGCGTTTTTCATAGGTTAAGGATGACACAGAGACAAGCCAATTCCCCTATCTCCTGAGAGGAATAAATGCCAAAATGACAATAAATATAGTGAAAGAATGATGCCAAAGCATGGAAACAACGAGCCGCCATCCCACTGAATTTGGACACTGAGCCTGGGTCCTGTAATGCACAGGCACTGGGAAAATAGCTGTGTTGGAAGGCCAGAGGACATTGTTATTATTGCCATCATTTAAAGATGCTTTGAGCATCAACAAAGCAATAAATGCTATAATGAGCCATTAGACCCAGTTCATGCCCCGTTGGCACTCAATCAGACACATCTGAGAGGTCTCTTCAGAGGAATGGATGCAATTCCACATTTGGAGCATGTCAGAAGGGGTTCGGCAGTTAAAAAGTTTCGGAAGTGTGCTTAAAGCGTCACTGTCCATGAACAGTCTAGCAATTCAGTGTGGAGTAAGATTTGCATTACATATGTAATTATATATATTATAATATGTTTTTTTAAATAAAAATATACAATTATATAACAACGTGTAATAACTCTATTCGTTTTTCATCTGCTACATAACATATTGGGGAAAAACAAAGACTAAGGACATAAAGAGAGCATTCAGCACTGAATATGGAGAAATATAAGACTCATAAAAATGTAAGCACCTTCCTTAAGCCAAACCCATAAATCTAGACATTTGAAAAATAATCCCATAATGGTTTGCAATTGTTGGTCCTAATTATATGGAATCATTTTTTCTTTCATTTTACACAATTACCATGTTATTTCAACTTCAAAATATTTATACTTCAGTGTACCTCAATGTGCATCCTATCTAATAAAAGTAATATGCAGATTGACCATCACGCCAATACACAAGATGGCTGCCCCCATGTGGTCAAAGATCCTGCCCTCATGTGAACACAAGTTGGCCACCACAAGATGGGCAGCAGGGGAGGGCAGTTGGGAGGCACCAGGCATGCAAGGGAGGGCAATTGTGGGTAATCAGGCAAGCAGAGGAGGGCAGTTAGGAGAGACCAAGCCTGCAAGGGAAGGCAGTTGGAGGCAATCAGTCCTCCAGGGGAGGGCAGTTAGGGGTGACCAGGCTGGCAGAGGAGGGAAGTTGGGGGCAAATAGGCTGGCAGAGGAGCTGTTAGGCATCAATCAGGCTGGCAGGGGAGTGGTTAAGGGGTGATCAAGCTGGCAGGCAGAAGCACTTAGGGGCAATCAGGAAGGCAGGCAGGAGAGCAGTTGGGAGCCAGCAGTTCTGGATTGTGAGAGGGATGTCTGACTGCCTGTTTAGTCAGACATTTCTCCAGGGGTCCCAGATTGGAGAGGGTGCAGACTGAGCTGAGGGACACCCCCACACACACACAGTGCATGAATTTTGTGTACCGTATCTTTAGTTTTCAAATAAAATTCCAGTGTGTCAGTAGGAAAACTTACAATGGAAAACCTATTTAGTCCAGCTTACCTCTGGAGTAGTGACTATTTCACAGAGTTGTGAAGAGTGTGAATTTTTACATCAGGCTGTATGTATTTG